>NC_042619.1:161101015-162301015 GCF_901001135.1 Rhinatrema bivittatum
TCATACTGCAGGTTATTCTGCCTATATACAACCATTGGACAAGGCAGATGATGGCATATACCACATATGTCAAATTATAGTTTGTTTTAAACTTCCGAAAAACTTTATACTTTGATACTGGGTACACCCAAATATCCTCCTCGATACAGTTAGTACAATGTGGACACTGACCACATTTATGATGTCCCGGTATTTCTGCCCCTTTGGCAATAGGAGAGTTTGCATGTACTAGCTTGTCTCATAAGTTGCTCCCTCTAGATGTCACAATTGTTGGGGGGGTTTGGAAGATGTCATGTAACTGCAAAAGATGCCAATGTTGGCGGATTGCCATGGCTATGATGGATGTTGCAGTGGTGTGTTTCAATATGCAAACCAATTCAGGCACATCCTTTTTAGGATAAATAGACCATCAAGGCACAGATTGTTTCACATTGTTTACAGACTCATCATGCATTTAGTCATCTGCAGTGGACTATCATAGACCAAGTTAAGGAGTCTCCATGGGGAGGTGATCATTTAAACATATTAAACCATCGGGAATCGTTCTGGATTTCACCTTAAAAATCCAGACGCCGCAAGGCTTAAATGAAGAGCTGGATTGGAACGCATTGGTTTGATACATGGAGTTTGCGGGACACGACGTAAGGCGTGATTGGTCGGTTTTGAATGAAGGGGTGTAGCATATAATCATATCAGCTGTTTTAGTGCAATCTGAGAGTGTTTTGTGAGAAGAGACATCTATCCTCACAAATTCCACTTTTGAGATGGCGAAATAAGGGAAGCATGATGGCTTGAGAAAGTTAAAAAGTCCGGCTCCAAAAAAAGAATGGTTTGAAGAAGCGAGTACCACGGCTTTGAAAATAATGGCTTGAAAAAGACAGTAATTGTCTTTGTAATGACCACCGACATGTAAATACGACTGTTCAAAACTTTATATATATCCCCTGAGGAAAGACCCCTTGCTGGGCCTGAAACAAGGCCTTATCGGGTGGACAATGACAGCCATTAAGATAAGTTGGTTTCTTCTATATTTCATTAGTGAGCATAGTGTTCATGCTGGAGGAAGTTGATCTGTCATTCGTAATAATTGGTTTTCGCCTTCATATGTGCAAAAAGACTTCCTTGTAAACCAGTTGGCTGACCTTTAGCCATCAATGAGGACAATTTGTTTGGGAAGCAGTTATTAAAAGCATTATAAAAAAACATTTTAATTAACCTTGGCGCACGTTTCCGAAATCAAAACACTTAGGATGAAGGTGGATCATTAATGATTAAAAATTGGTACATTACATGGTGGTAATGACAATGAAAAACTTATGAAACGTTCCACCCTCTCCTTAAAAAATTATTTTTTGTATCTTGGAGCATATCATTTTTTTAAAAAAGTCATGTGAAATATTTATATAGAAGGGAATCACATTTTCCACAGTGAGAAATTAATAAAGACACATTTAAGAACTCTATATGGGATATTGCTGGAGTTGAGATTTTATAAGCATAGGCAGTACTTTTCAAATCAGCATACGGGCAGATTTTGGTGCATGTATGCCGATGCACACCCAAACAAGCAACTGTTTCATAACTTGTGCTCACATATGCACACATGTTATAAAATAGCCTGGCCTGCATGCACATGTGTACACAGTGTTAAGTGTGCATGCTCCCAGGAATGTAAATCGAGTTTCTACTGCGCATGTCAGGTTATTTTAAAACTGGCACGTGTCCATGTATAAATAGTTTCACCAGTTCATCCACTACTTCACCCAGTGTTAATACAGTCCTCCAAATCCCTCTGGTTTAATATTCTGCACTCCCCCCAATTACCCCAGACCCTTTAAACCCCTTAAAATGACTTTTTTTTGTTTCTATTTTTTATAGTTACACTTTTTCCATAGAAGAAGTAATTTTGCTTAGCAGAGGACCTGGACGCTAGCTGGGGTGTAAAAATATTTACTCACATATCTCTTGGCCAAATCCAAAATGCTTCTGCCCATGCCCTGCCTAGATCATACACAGACCACACCCCTTTTTGAAATTGAGATGTGTGCGACAGGAGATATGCGCACATCTGGGTGGCTTTTAAAATTTGGTCGACATGCATAAGCTCAAATTGAGCGTGCATCCCTCAATTGATGCCCACTTTTGGCTCATAAAGAGCATGCATGTATTTTCCATTACACACATAGGGGTAGATTTTCAAAAACCGCGAATAGGCGTACTTTTGCTGGCGCATTCAGGCGCAAGCAAAAGTACGCTGAGCGGAGCCACGCGTATCCACTAAAATCCTGGATCGGCGCGCGCAACACTATGAATTCTGTATAGCCCGGCGCGCGCCGAGCTGCGCTGCCTACCCCTGTTCCCTCCAAGGCCGCTCCGAAATCGGAGCGGCCTTGGAGGGAATCCTCTAACGCCCTCCCCTCATCTTCCCCTCCCTTCCTCTATCTAACCCCACCCACCCGGCCCTGTCTACACCCCCCCTTACCTTTCTCCGGGGATTTACGCCTCCCGGAGGGAGAAGTAAATCCCCGCACGCCAGTGGGCCTCTTGCGCGCCGGGCCGCAACCTGGGGGCGGGTACGGAGGGTGCGGCCACGCCCCCGGAACGCCCCGGGCCGTAGCCACGCCCCCGTACCCGCCCCCGAAATGCCGCGACGACCGGGCCCGCCCCCGACACGCCCCGACACGCCCCCCCTCGGAGAACCCCGGGACTTACGCGAAGTCCCGGGGCTCTGCGCGCGCCGGTAGGCCTATGTAAAATAGGATCACCGGCGCGCAGGGCCCCTGCCTCGCCTAAATCCGCCCCGGTTTTTGGGCGGATTTAGGTGAGCAGGGCTCTGAAATTCCGCCCCATATATTTTACCGGTGGAAAAGCAGGGCAGCTGGGGCATTCTAGAGTGGAATTCAGAAGAACACTCAGTAGTGGATATTTTGTAAGAAGATATATCCATATACATTACCAAACATATTTGTATATTTTTACACCTGCAAATTGAATGGCACAAGTGAAATCAGACTTGTTTTTGGGTGAAAGATCTGAGTGAACTGGTGGGAATGCCAGGTAAGTGTTAGAGGATCTAGATGAACAGGAAATGGACTAATTGAAATAATGGAGGTAACTGTGAACTGGTATTAAGTAAGTGCACAAATAGGTGTTTTTAAGTGGTATACATGCATACATAATATATTAGTTCAAATTTACATTATAAAACAAAATAAGATTTGGAGCGGCCTTGGAGAAAACGGGGAAAGCCATCGGGGCTTCCCGGAGTCGGGCCTCGGGCGCAATGCAAAGGTGCACAGTGTGGTGTCCCCCCCTTGTGCGCGCGAGCCCGGATTGTAATACATGCGCGCGGCAAGCGTGCACATGTTAATAAAATCAGGCGTAGATTTGTTCGCACCCGGGGTGCATGAACAAATCTACGCCCGCGTAGAGATTGATAGATCTGTCCCTTAATAAGGGCATATTTTTCAAAAGCAGACGCTATGTGGGTAATCTATAAAACTATGCAACATCGGCCATTCAGTTTATAAAATGTTAGCATAAATTTCTGCATGTTTCACTTTCATGCAGAAATGTTGTACTGTGGATAGTTTTGAAAATTATGCTCCCTATCTCTTCTTGCATACTTCAGATATGCCCTCTTCCTTTATAAACTAGAAAATGCAGTAATCTGCTTCTATTGTAAAATAAAATTGACATCCAAAAATCATTAACCTATCTCACATCATGGAATAAGGAGTCCAGTTTCTCAGAATCTGAGACAGCTGCTGTTTCAGCAAATTGTCTGCCTCAGGGACACACAATTTCTAACAGATATTCAGGTCTCTATGATTCATTTGTCACAATATGTCAAACTTCTCTTCCATATACAATAAAGTGGTTTTGTTTTTGTACTAACATACAGTATCCTCACATTTTGTGTTGATATTCTATGCATAGAACTAAGTAAGGATTAAAATATTTTGATAAATTGATGAATGCAAAAGGTCTAATTTCTCAAAGATTAATTTTGAGATGAGGACAAGTATAACAGTAAGGGTATACTGCCATTTACTAACCTGATCAGGATGATGAAGTAGAATATTAAATGCTAACAGAGATTAAGCAATCTACTAAATATGTAAAATAATAAGAGAGATTTCAATTATCCCAGTATCAACTGAGTGAATGTCTCACCAGGGCATGTCAGGAAGGTTACATTTCTAGATACCATTGAGGGTTTCATGAAGCAAGTGGTCCTAGAACCAGTGTGGGGGGAGATGGGGCTGGACTGGGGAGGGAGGAGACTACTTTAGATCTAGTTCTTAGTGGAATTCAAGATAGGGTGCAAAAGGTAAAAGTGGTGACTTTGCTTGGCTATAACAATCATAGGGGGTTATTTTCTAAAGCGCTATAGGTATGTTCCCCTGTTTTACAGTTTGTCCAACAGTGTATCTTAAGCTTTTCTTTTCTTTTTTCATTTTATTTGAAACAGTTTGTTTCCATAATCTAATTCCTGTTTTTCTCCCGCAGATCAGTGTACCATCACATAGTGAAGAATTGTGCATTTTGGAATTATAAACTTTGAAAACATCTGTGAATTTGATTTTGACCTTCTCATATTATGGAATGTACCTCTTTTGTGTACCTTTGAGGGCTTATTATTCTTTATTTTTGCCAGCTTACTTCAGAAGCAATCTGCCTGTTTCTTCCATAGCTCAGCACACCATTTATCTATGGTTTCTACTCTTAAACTTTGGTATATGCTCTCCTCTAATTTAACAACTGAATTTATACTTTATTTACGTGTTTTGTAGCTGCTACTATTCCAGCTTACAAATGTTTATTTGTATATATGAGACATCTGTATGTTCCTCCTGCTGCAGAAATCATGTGAACCACGGCGGTGTATATGAATTAGAGAAATTTTATATTTCAAAACATTTGTGGAATTCAAACAACATAACTTTCCTTCAATAAATGGATTATGATTTTTATTTATTAGCTTTTATATATCAACATTCATGGATACATCATGCTGGTTTACAATATAACTGAAGGAGGAAATTACAAAAACCAAGGTGGGGGAGAGGGAGCAGATAGGAAGAGAGAAGGGGCAAGAGAAAGAGGGAAAAACAGGAAGAGGAGAAAAGGAATAGTACCTGATGGAAAACAACAGAAGAACATAATAAGTAGCATTGCAAATTATACACTCAATAAGGGACTGTGTATAACCTTATACACTGTGGAAAAACTTATATAAATTATACACTCCAAAAAGTATTATATACAATTATAACAAAAAGTATTATATACAATAGTATACATTATCTTTAACTAGTACATACAGGAGACACTATATATGACATTACAAATTATGCGTTCAGAAAGGCAACTATATATAGACTAGCAGGGTTACTATAGGGAAAAGTAAGGTTTAAAGGATAGCGGAGGGGGAAAATAAAAGGGGTATAAAAGGGTTACTATAGGGAAAAAGGTAGGGTCTAATGACAGTGGAAGGGGGGAAGGGATATAAATGGGGGTAAATGAGCTGAAGAGAAATGGGAGCAAAACAGAGTATAATTAAAGGAATAAAGGAGAAGGTTATGAATACATTAATGACAATGGCTCTTTCTCTGAAGGAGTAAAGATGAACAGACCAAGATGTGATGAACAGTCCAAGAGTTTAAGGACATATTCTTTCTCCTTGTGATTTTTAAACAATGACCATACCTGTTATAAACTCTTAACCTTTGTAATTACATCTTTCATTTTTTTTTAATTATTTTCCTTATTTAGCAGTATCCATTTTCAATGATCAATGCTATAGTTTAGATTTATTTAATGTCCTCCTAGTCATTAAGTTATATTTAATCATTTTATGATCACTGTTGCTGAGCGGCCCTTTTACCTTTTGCAACAAATCCCATGCTCCACTAAGAATTCAGGTTTAATATGACTCCCCCTCTTGTTGGCTCTTGAAAAGGCTGCTCCATGTAGTAGTCATTTATTTAATCTAGAAACTGTTATGGACATGGACCCTTGGACCGCTAGAGTGGTAGATGGATCCAACTGTGGGAAGTCCGCAGTGGGACTCGTAGCCGGAAGGTGGAACTGGACAAGGAGACTGGACAGGACCTTCACATACACCAGCGTTCATTCCCTGCAGGTTGAGCCTTTGGGTAGCGGGGATGGCAGGACTTAGGAGAGGGTCTCCTGGCAATGAAGAATCCAGAGAACAGTCCGGGTCGAGGCAGGCAGAAGCATTGGAGAGACAGAGATGGTCCTGAGGTTGTGGCAGGTGGCAGTGGTGCGAGAGATGGAGAAACCAAGCCAGAAGTCAGGGCAGGCTGAAGACTAGCGAAAGCTGGAGGATGAGCCAAGGGTCAGGACAGGCAACAGACAGATAGAGAAACAGAAGCCAAGCCGAAGTCAAAACCAGGGAATCAATCAGCGGAGCAGGAGCAGGAGCTGGACCAGGAAGTTCAGGAGCGGGAATGGAGCTGGAACAGGAACACGGAGTCAGGAACGGAGCTGAAACAGGATCCACGGAGACAGGAAACACAGGAACTGGAGAACACAGGGACAGCAACTAGTTACTCGGCGAGTCAACCTGTTGCCAAGGCAGAGAACACTGTTCCAAGCTGGGCTTAAATAGCCCGGGCATCTGACATCATCTTTGGGAGCCAGGCAGATTTTTCCCACCATGACCCCTTTAAATTCCGGCTCGGTACGCACGCGTGCACCTAAGGAGTAGAGCCTGGAGCAGGAAGTCGACGGCCTCTCCCTTGTGGGGAGAATGCCATGTGAAGGCCCTGCCGTGGCCCGGAGCCACGTGGAAAAGGCCATTGCAGCGAGAAGCGGAGAGGAGTATCAGGTAAAGTTTCTATTGTGAACCTGGCAGCTGGCAGCCACAGCAAGCTGGCAGCTGGCTGTGGCTGCCAGCTGCCAGGTTCACAATAGAAACTTTACTTACTTAACATTCCTAATGTGACATTTAGCCTGTCAATATTGGGGTAATTGAATTCTCCCATTATTACTGTGCTGCCAAATTTGTTAACATCCCTAATCTCAGTTGGCATTTCATCATCTGTCTGTTCATTTTGGCCAGGTAGATTGCAGTACACCCTCACCACTAAGTTTCTTCCTCACCACACATGAAATTTTCAGACCATAAGGATTCAATTATACATTGTGTCTCTTGCAGGATCATTATCCTTTTGGACTCTATGCCATATCCCCACCAAGCTGAATCCATCCTATTTTTATGATATCATTTGTACTCTGGTATAGAACTGTCCCATTGGTTATCGTCTTTCCATCATGTCTCTGAGATGCCAATTATGTCTACCTCAGTGCTATGCTTTCTAACTCTCCCATAATACTTTTTAGACTTGTGGTATGGGCATTCAGACATTTAAATGGTGTATTTTGTTAATAATCTGTTTGGCACCTGCCAGGGTTTGTTGTGGCCCCGGTCACCTCTCTCATGATCTGGGCCTTGGCCGCTTACCTTCAATCCGGACCGCGGGCAAACCCACTGGGTTCCTGGACTGCTAGGCCGCATGGCTGCAGTGTCTCCACAAGGGAGATGTCTCTGAGGCAGACGATGACTCCGCCCCCCACGTTGCCACACACGCGCACAAAGACGGAGCTTTTAAAGCTCCAGCACACAGAAGTACTGGACAGCCCCCTGGATGACGTCAGATGCCGGCAGAGTACTTAGGCCGGTGTCTGAGTCCAGAACTTCGCCTTGCAATGAGGTCCCTCCTTGGAGTGTCTAGTTGCCGTCCTGATCCTGCTGCCTTGGTTCCTGCTGATCCTGCTGCCTTGACTCCTGCTGATCCTGCTCTCCAGTCCTGTGGAGCCTGCCAGTTCTTCTGGTGGGTCCTGTCTCCTCTTCCTTGTTCCTGTCCCGGATCCAGCTCCGGTTGTTCCTCTCGCTGCTGAATCTCCTGGTTCCTGACCCCGGCTTGCTTTTGATGTTCCATGCCTGCCGCCTTGCCCTGACCCTTCGGACCGTCTCCTTGAGTCGTCTTGCTGCTTGCCTCCTAAGTCCCAGCGGTGCAGATCCCTATGGGCTCCTCCAAGGGGGATCTAGGATCTCCAGGGTAAAGACGCCTCCAGCACTTCAGCTTGGTTCTGCCTCCCGGCCTGTCCTCTACAGAGCTTCTGGCTCCATCAGGCCAGTCCAAGGGTCTACCTCACCCCGCAACAGCAACAGTTTGCAAGGCCATGGACCCGGCAGATGTACCCGGCTTGCAAGCCATTCCCGGATGGCACAACGATTGCAACAGCAGCAACACTGCCTCGATGTCCTGGCCACCACCGTGGAGCATTTGGCTAATCGGCTGGAGGCGGCCGCTCCAGAATCACCACCACCAGCACCACCTCCGGCTCCTACCATGAACTTGGTGACGCCCACCCGGCTCCCAGCTCCAACATGATATTCGGGGGATGCCAAGGCTTGCTGAGGATTTTTAAACCAGTGCTACGTCTGGTTCTCCTTGTTTCCTGCCCAATTCTCTTCCGACTCTGTGAAGGTAGCTTACATCTTCTCACTACTCGATGGGAGAGCGCTTGATTGGGCCTCCGCAATGTGGGAACATCAAGATCCCTTACTGCACAACCTCCAGCAGTTCGTCCTTAATTTCTGGCTTCGACGAACCTGCCCACTTGTCTACGGCAACATCAGAACTGTTACAGTTAAAACAGGGATCCCGACCTCTGGCGGACTACGCCATCGAATTCCGGACTCTCGCCATGGAAGTGGGTTGGCGTGATGATTGTTTACGAGGAATCTTTATGGAGGGCCTGGCAAGTAGTATCAAAGATGAACTGGCCGCCAGAGACATTCCCGATGATCTGAATGATCTTATAGACATGGCCGTCCGCATTGACCGACGACTTCAGCAATGGGCTAAAGAGGGACGCCCGCCACGCCATTCCGTACCTCTAGCCCCGGCATTCTCCAGAATCATAACTCCATCTGCCATCCAAAGAATACCCCACGCAGGGCCCGCCGCAGAAGAACCTATGCAAATAGGTTGCACTCCATTGACAGCGGAGGAGAGAAGGAGACGTCACACGCTAGGGTTATGCCTTTACTGTGGTGATAAAGGGCATTTCCTAGCACAGTGCAAAGAATGGCCAGAAAACGCTTGAGCCTAGGTGGTACTGAGGAGCTACTCCTAGGCTGCCCTGGTTCTGCTCCTCAATGTACAGTTCCTGTGACTATTAAATACCCTGGAAAGCATTTTCATACTCTGGCCTTCATTGACTTGGGGGCAGAGGAGAATTTCATCATAGTAGATTTAGTGCAGCAATTACGCCTGCCAACCGTAACACGGAATCCTCCGTTACGTGTCACCTCCATTCAAGGCACCATGCTTCCAGGTACCATATTTGAATCCACAATACCACTGACACTCCAAACAGGAGTACTGCATTCCGAGGAAATATCCTTTCTGGTGTTGGAAAAAGCAGTGCACCCCGTGGTGCTGGGCCTACCCTGGCTACAGCAACATTCTCCAGTAATTAATTGGGACACTTTACAAGTCACACAGTAGAGCCCCTTCTGTTTTGCTCATTGCATCAAGATCCCTCGGCCAGCTCAGGTGTCCTTGTTAAGTACTTTGGTACTCCCTCCAGAACCTTACAGAGACTTTGCGGAGGTATTTTCTAAGAAGAAAGCAGAGATTCTTCCACGGCAACCGACCCTTTGACTGTGTGATAGAACTTACTGCCTGAACCACTCCTCCTTGTGGCAGAGTGTACCCACTGTCTCTACCCGAGACCCGGCGATGTCAGAATACATCACAGAGAATCTGGCTATAAGCTTCATTCGCCCCTCTTGCTCGCCTGCTGGAGCAGGGATTTTCTTCATGGGAAAAAATGATGGCTCACTTAGACCCTACATAGACTATCGAGGATTAAATGCCATCACTAAACGAGACCCGCTATCCGCTCCCGTTGATCCCTGAGCTCCTAGATAGACTACAGGGAGCCAACTCTTTACGAACTTGACCTACTAGGAGCTTACAATTTAGTATGCATCCGCCCAGGAGACAAATGGAAGACTTCCTTTAACACCAGGGATGGGCCCTATGAATATCTGGTAATGCCCTTTTGGACTGTGTAATGCCCCGGCAGTCTTCCAAAATCTCATGAACGAAGTACTAAGTGAGATGCTGAATTCGTACGTCATAGTATATCTGGATGACGTTTTGATCTACTCTAAGGATCTGGAATCCCATTGACAGCATGTCAGACAAGTGCTACAAGTTCTGAAAGACAATCACTTATATGCAAGCTCAAGAAGTGTATGTTCGAGTGCGAATCACTACCATTCCTAAGCTACATAGTGTTTGTCTACCGGATTCCGAATGGACCCTGGGAAAGTATATGCAATCACCCAATGGCCCTCGCCCCACGGGAATAAAAGCCTTACAGCGATTTCGGGGATTTGCTAACTTTTACAGACATTTTATTCCCCCATTATTCCCGTAAGTGGCACCCCTCACTGCTCTGACTCGTAAAGGTGCTGACGCTAAAGTATGGGCCAGAGACTGCCATCTGGGCCTTTGAAGATCTTAAACAAGCCTTTCTAACAGACACTTGCTTGTACCACCCTGATCCTCAGCGCCCCTTTGTGGTAGAGGTCGATGCCTCTAGCCTCGCAGTAGGGAGTCATACTCAGTCAACATTCTAAGTCAGGGCAATTGCTCCCATGTTCCTATTACTCGAATAAGTTTTTCACCTGCTGAATGCAATTACAGCATAGGTGACAAAGAACTCCTGGCAATCAAGTTGGCTTCGAGGAGTGGAGGCAGTGGCTAGAGGGGGCTGTTCACCCAATAATGGTTTACATGGACCACAAGAACCTCAAATTCTTGTCTCAAGCACAGCGGCTGAATTCAAGACAAGCCAGGTGGTCACTCTTTTTTAACCGTTTTGACTTCACTCTTCATTATTGCCCATCTTCGAAGAATGTCCGGGCTGATGCCATATCCCAAACCTCGGTCTTGGAGGAGGGGAAAGCCCTCAATACATCCTGGACCAAGCCAAGATGGGTTGGCCGCTGTCACTGTTGAATCCCAAGAAAGGATGGTAGTTCCTAAACACCTATAAAGGAAGTGTTAAGTTGGGCTCATGACTCTCTAACCGGCGGGCATGCCAGACGAGACCAGACATTAGAATTGTTGAACCATTACTATTGGTGGCCCAATGTACGATGAGACTTTCTAACCTATGTAAAGTCCTGCCCCACATGCGCCAGACAGAAACCGAAGGTCGGGCTGCCTGGGGTCTTCTACAGCCACTTCCAGTCCCCACGGAGCCATGGACACACATAGCCACGGACTTTGTGGTGGATTTACCAACTTCACTAGGGAAGACAGTGATTTGGGTAACGGTGGACTGCTTCTCTAAAATGGCCCACTTTGTGCCTTTACCCAAACTACCATCTGCCCCCGGAACTAGCTCTATTGTTTGCACAACATATCTTCCGTATTCACGGACTTCCACAAGACATAGTGTCAGACTGGGGACCACAATTTATGGCCCAGTATTGGAAAGCCTTATGCAAGAGCTTTGGGGTTCAGCTCAGCTTCTCCATGGCGTTCCACCCTCAAAGTAATGGCAAAACTGAGCGAATGAATCGCTCGTTGTAAACATTCCTCCGAGCTTTGTGAATGAGAAACAAGACAACTGGGCAGAGCTACTTCCCTGGGCTGAGTTCTCCTATAATAATCAAATTCATTCTACAACTGGAAGATCCCCGTTCCAAACAGTCTATGGAAAACAACTGAAGCCACCCCTGCCTCTATCCATACCAGTTTCGTCACCAGCAGCACAGTTGTCAGCACAACAACTTCAAGGACTTTGGAAGTCCATCCAAAACCAACTAGCTTCTGCCGCCAAGACTGCCTAAAAGGAATGCAGACTGGCATCGTCGACCAGTTCCAGTGTTCCATCCGGGAGACCGTGTCTGGCTCAGCACGAAGAACATCCATCTGAGGCTGCCTTCTAAAAGGTTGGCACCTAAGTTTTGTGGTCCATTTTGTGTGGCAGAGAGGATTGGGATGGTCTCCTATCGATTACGATGCCATCCACGTTGTGAATTCACAATGTTTTCCTGTCTCCCTTCTTAAACAGTGATTCTCTCTCGCTTTCATCGCAAACTACCAGAGGATACAATGACTCCTACGGCTGAGGACCCTACATACCAAGTACAGGAGGTCATTGACGTACGCTTTTTCAATCGCCGATGGGAGTACCTGTTAGCCTGGGAGGCCTGTGGAGATGAAGACAACACCTTGGAACCTGCTCACAACATTTTAGATAAGTCCCTCCTGCGACAATTTCCATCTGGATCATCCCGGGAGGCCCGGTCCCTTTAAAGAGGGGGCGTAAGGGAGGGGGTACTGTTGCGGCCGCCGGTCACCTCTCTCACGATCGGGGCAGTGGCCGCTTACCTTCATTCCGGACCACAGGCAAAACCACTGGGTTCCTGGCCTGCTAGGCCACATGGCCTAGCAGGCCAGGAACCCATGAGGGAGACGCCACCGAGGCCGACGCTGACTCCGCCCCCTGCGTTGCCACGCACGTGCACGAAGATGGAGCTTTTAAAGCTCCAGCACCCGGAAGTACTGGACAGCCTCCTGGATGACGTCAGATGCCGGCAGAGTACTTAGGCCCGGTGTCTGACTCCAGAACTTCGCCTTGCAACGAGGGTCCCTCCTTGGAGTGTCTAGTTGCCGTCCTGATCCTGCTGATCCTGCTGCCTTGGTTCCTGCTGATCCTGCTGCCTTGACTTCTGCTGATCCTGCTCTCCAGCCCTGCAGAGCCTGCCAGTTCTTCCAGTGGTTCCTGTCTCCTCTTCCGTGTTCCTGTCCCGGATCCAGCTCCGGTGATTCCTCTCGCTGCTGATCTCCTGGTTCCTGACCCCGGCTTGCTTTTGATGTTCCGTGCCTGCCGCCTGCCCTGACCTTCGGACCTTCTCCTCGAGTCATCTTGCTTCTGCCTCCTAAGTCCCAGCAGTCCAGATCCCTAGGGGCTCCTCCTGGGGGGATCTTGGATCTCCAAGGTGAAGACGCCTCCAGCACTTCAGATTGGTTCTGCCTCCCGGCGTGTCCTCTATGGAGCTTCCGGCTCCATCAGGCCGGTCCAAGGGTCCACCTCACCCCACAACAGCAATAGTAACAGGGTTATTTTAAAATATTGTAACTGAGGCACATTGGATACTATTGCTTTTAATGGAACCTGTCTATCGTTATACCCTAACACCTCTGTTATTTTAGTATCCTTTGAAGACACTTCCCTCTGAACCATATGCTGCAGAGCAACTGTTGTCTTTCCCTCATGATCTATTTTGAAAGTCACTCTATCTCCTCTTTTAAGGTTAGCGCTAGAAGCCTGGTTCCACCCTTTCAGAATAGGCTCCCCTTTCCCCAAAATATTGCCCAGTTCTTAAAACCCTCTTCCCTGCATATATCTTCTCATCCATGCAATTGAGGTTCTAGAGCTCTACCTGCCTCTGGAGTCCTGTGCATGGAATGTGGAGCTTTTCAGAGAATGCTACCCTGGAGGTTCTAGATTCAAAGTTATACCATGCAGCCTAAATTTGGCTTCCAGAACCTCCCTCTCACACCTTCCTATGTTTTCCCCAACACTGTCTAAAATCTTATCTTGGTGATGTGTGAGGTCTGCTACCTTTTCACCAGGTAGGCAAGTTCCCAAGCAATCCTCACATCTACCAGCCATCCAGCTATCACAAACTTTGATGCAAGCCTAACCCTTCTCTCTTAGGCACTTGCCCTTGGAGACATCCTCAGTGTGAAAGGATAATACTTCACCTGGAAAGCAGGTCCTTGTTTCAGGATCACTTCATGCTACATCAGGGTAATGCTTTCAGACTAGTGACCTTGATCCTCCAAAACAGCACAGGAACTGCCAGAATGGATTGGGACTTGGCTATTATATCCTTTTAGGTCTCTTTATACCTCTCTGTCTGCCTCAGTTCCTCCAGATCTGTTACTGTAGGCTCGTGAGATTAAACTTGTTCTCTGAGAGCTAAGAGCTCTTTGCACTAGGCACACACATTCAACCTCTCATCAATTGGCAGATAATCACACATGTGGCACTTTATACAAAAGATTGGAAGGCTCCATTCTCACTGCTGGACTGCTGTCAGCTTCTTAATATTATTTAATTCCTAGTTAATCTACAGGGTCATTTATCAACTCGCATTATGGTGTTTTCACATGCGTTAAAGCATCTTTGCATGCAAAAAACACCTTAACGCATGCAAAAAGCACCATAACGCATGGTGCAATGCTAATTTTTAAAAGGGGAGGGATTGGGGAGGAGTCGGGGTAAGAATTTTGTAAAAGTGGGCTGGCTTTGCGAAGCCATAACACATGATATTGCACAGTTTTAATGCCGAAAATAACTACACCTTTTTCATTAGCGTTAAGCTGTGTAATATCCCATAACACAAATTGCGATTTTTTTTTCGCAAATTCTATTTTGGGCATTTTTTAGGCTGGGGAAGGGCCTGAGATGTAGGAGGGGGGAGGGAGAGAGAGAGAGAGACAGCCTCTGGGAGAGGCACCATAGCAAGCAGCTATTTATGCTACTATAGGAGACCCACCTAGTAACTCGAGGTAAGGTTTAGGTGGTAGTGTAGGGGTTACGGGCCACTTTTACATGCAGTGTCTGTTTTCCTTTTATATTGTATAAAAGTTTATAAATAAAAGAATGCACTTAGGGGTGGTTGGGAAGGAAAGAAAAGAACTGCCTCCTCTAGTCTTTTCTTTACAAGCAAGACACACACAAACACACATATACATTAAAAGAATGCTTTCATCATTTGTAAGTGCCTTAGGGGTCCTCAAACCAGGTTATTCTTCTCATTTGGAGGCTTGAGGTGTTTTTTTGCTACAATAAGAGATCACTTTGCACCTCAGATATTGCTTCGGGATCTTCATGCCACTATTTATTTTGCTTTGGTCCTCTATCAGTGCCTTAGGATTTTTCTATCACTTTTTGTGCTTTGTTCCCCATCTCATGGTGTCTTGGATGTCTCCATTCCACTGTTATTGGTGCCCTGTAACCTTTCTTCTGGATCCGTGGGCTTTTCTTGCAACTTTTTTCTGATTCACTCCTATCATGTTGCCTGGTGAATGGATACTTCTATTTGGGCTATTTTGCTCTTTTATGATGCCTTGGGTTATTCATTGCCCTTTTTTGGCTTCATTTTAACATAGTATCAGTGTCTTGTAATGCTCGTCCCACCTTCTGATACTTTCTACCCACAAGTTTGATTACAAAACACAATTTTTAGAACCCAAATAGGGATGCATTGCTTATCGCGTTGATTTTAATGGGAAATGAATGAAAAATTGGAACAAATAAAGAAACATTTTTCTCATTGTAAACGAAAAAAGAATTTTGGGGGCATACAAAAGAAATTAACTGAGTAAACAATTTTTTTCTGGGTACATCCCTTTTATTTTTTAACATTTTGATATGCTTTAATCATAACTTTGTGCTTTGTTTGCCGTATTTATGTTTTTAAACTGTCTCCATTTTGAGCTACTTTAACAAGATGGATATACTAAACTGAAGCTAATAAAGTAATACATCTTATAAGTATTTATGCTTTACAGTGCATCCAATGTTATATCTAAAGATTTCATTAGAATTTTATTTTATATTCCATTAGTTTTACTGTTAGGAAAGTGCTGGAAATAGCACACAACTTACTTCATATATATGCCTCTATAGGGAAAGAGAATAAATAAATAAGGAAATTATTAACAATGTTAACCCAGCATGTTTTACACTTTACAAATGTGGATGTAAATAGGCTGGTTATACTACTCACAAGACTAAGCCTTAAAATTCAAGAACATTGTGTAGTGATCAGGAGAAATTCTTGTAAATCTAAAGTGGAAAGTTTTGGTAATTATTGTCTGGAAGGGATAACCTCTGAATTTTATTGTTTGTTTTGGAAGAGGTTAAATCTAAGCCATGAGGTGAAAAAGGCAAAATAAATTGAGGAGGAAAGAAGATAGTGCTGATGACTGGGGATGGGAAGATAATCATGCAGGGGGGGTGGCAGGGAAGAAGAAAAAGTGCTAAGCAAGGAATTGGAACCCTTTTTTTGACTCATATTTGCCATGTTCATTGTTGCTTAAAAATAATGAAACTACAATTAATCCAAAGTGTTTTTAACTTTACTAATCATTCATTAATTATGTGCTTTTTCGATGGAGGCATATATTAATTGTTTATTGATCTATGTATACATATACCTCTTACATTATCAGCAGAGGTTTTTTGAAAGCACTTTTTTTTTTGGTGAAAGCCTGTTTGGGGGACACTCTACTTTCCTCTTCTGCTATAAACTGCTGAGACAGCATTTGTTTTTAATTCCAGGGCTGAATAAAATTGTTTTTAGCACTTCTGGGCAGGCTAATTTTGATTTGCTTTACACTAGCAGAATAAATAAACAGTTATTTCAGCAAACATCAGGATGATAGTTATCAGCAAAAAAAAAAAAAAAAGGGGGCTCAGAATATTGCACAGATTTAATTATGTGCTATATTTAGAATTAATCAAACAATATAAAGTCAGAAGTTTCCCTCTTGCTCATTAAAGAACCAGCACTGCTTTTCTTATGCCTTCACAAACCTTGTTGAGCAATGAATACCCGTTCTCTTTGGGCTGAACACAACCTTTGTGCTTCTCATTCCCTCTTGAATCTGTTCATGGCACTAATCAAATCAATGAATGTTGATATGCATTGAGACTCTTTTGCTCCCTTCAGTAAAATATGTACCTTCCATTTCATACTGATAAGGCATGGCCCAAGTGAAGGCTTTTGACCACTTACTTTTTTTTTTTTTTTGCTCCACTGCTAATTACTCATTTATTTGCTGTCTGAATGCGTTATACATCTGCCCAATGCAGTTAATTCTGCAGCTCCTTGTGTCTGTTCCAGGCACAGTTTATATTCTAAAATCATTATCCAGGTGACAGACAGGCCAACTAAATTTGCTTGTGGAACAATTTTATCACCAAGGAGGTGAATGTGCCCCACAATGAAGCTAAGCTTATTTTTATTATGTTGATTCCTTAGGCAATACTTGCATGGACTTTTAGTCTGTTGGTAGAGTTGGTGCATATGGAGGACATTAAACATGAATCTACTTTTGTCACAAGATGGTCTAACACAATTTTATCATGATGATGACTATAACTGTTCCTTGCTTTTATCTGGCACATTTAACCTATACTAGATGCTTCACAACTACTTGCGTCAAGAAAAACTGAGTGCAGCTTCCTTTTGGCTAAACTGGATTGATTCATATGCTTCATGAAAGTTTCTAAATCATCCTTGACAGTATGCACAATGCATCATAGAATTAATGTCTTCCTGATGAAGGATGTTATCACCAATTTCTGTTCATTATGCATTGATCACACTAAAGGGACTTGCATAATAGTCCTGTGTAGCTCAGCTAATTTTGCATTGCAGTATCACAGGAGACCACTTCAGTGGCCTCATGATTAAACAGCATATCCAAAACCAATAATGGAATTGAACTCCTAATGAAATATTCACATATTTTCTAAAATCATCTTTATTATCATTAACAGCTGATCACTACCAAAATAACAAATTTGCCATTTTATTCATCTTACTATATAATATATGTTATGCCAAGGATTCCAATAAAGAAGACAATTCTCCGTATTGTTTTCTAAGTGAACACATAGCAGGCCACTTAAAATTAGCAGACATTAGCAGGCAGAAACTTAAAATTAGCCCCAGATTTTGAGACAGCAGCAAAAATAACTGTGCTATTCTGAACTTTTCCTGTCTCTGCTCACAAAATATGGCATTGTCAAGTCAGCACACATAATTGTGTGAGTAAAAATGTACACATGTATTTTGTAGAGATGTGGTTCGTTTTCGCCCTATTTAGGAAATTAACGAAATTTCCTAATTCGTTTCTGTTTCGGAGTATCCGAAACACGACATAAACGCCGTTATTTCGGAGCCACCCGAAACCGGAAACAAAATTTTTCCCCGGCAATTCGGGGGAAATTCGTTTTCGGGTTTGCCTGGGGAGAGGGGGCACAAATTTTTTTTTTATTAAAACCCACCCCAAACATTTAAATTTACTATAATTACCCACCCCCCGATCCCTCCCCAAGACTTCCGAAGATCCCTGGTGGTCCAGCGGGGTCCCGGGGTCCATTTTCCCTCCGTGCCCGGTGTGCTGTGCTGCAAGCCGTGCGCCTCAAATGGTGCCGAATAGCCCCGAACTACCATGTCACAGGGGCTTTCGGCGCTATTGGTCAGCCCCCTGTCACATGGCCATTGGCGCCATCTTGTGCCCTATCATGTGACAGGAGCTGACCAATGGCGCCGAAAGCCTCTGTGACATAGTATGGGCAAAGGCTATCGGCGCCATTTTGGTTACTGGCAGCCGAAAACGAAATCGCTTTCGGACCCTTGCTGGACCCCCAGGGATTATTGGCAAGCCTTGGGGGGGGTCAGGAGCCTTGGGGGGGTCAGGACCCTTGCTGACCCCCCCAAGGGGGGGGTCAGGAGCCCCCTCCTGACCCCCCAAGGCTTGCCAATAATCCCTGGGGGTCCAGCAAGGGTCCGAAAGCGATTTCGTTTTCGGCTGCCAGTAACCAAAATGGCGCCGATAGCCTTTGCCCATACTATGGTCACAGAGGCTTTCGGCGCCTTTGGTCAGCTCCTGTCACATGATAGGAGCACAAGATGGCGCTGATGGCCATGTGACAGGGGCTGACCAATAGCGCCGAAAGCCCCTGTGACATGGTAGTTCGGGCTATTCGGCACCATTTTGAGGCGCACGGCTTGCAGCACAGCACACCGGGCACGGAGGGCACGGAGGGAAAATGGACCCCGGGACCCCGCTGGACCACCAGGGATCTTCGTAAGTCTTGGGGAGGGATCGGATGGGGGGGGGGGGGTTGTTATATATGTACGAAAATGCTTAAAAATGTTTTTTAAATGCTTGGGGTGGTTTTTTTTTTTCGCTTCGTTACCGATTCGTTTTTCGGTCCGGTTTCGGGTTTCTCGTTTCGTTTTCGGGCAAACGAACTGAAAACGAAACGAGAAGACCCGAATTATACCACGAAGTATTCAAACCAAAAAACGACCCGGTAGAAAAAAACGAAGCACATCTCTAGTATTTTGTATACTCTCTATTTCTGGTTTCTGTCTGAATGGACCACATGATATCCATGGAACCACCAAGATCAAAGAAGCCACTCTTCTCCTGGGGTGATCTGTTGCTGCTTGCTATTCAGCTGTTTTTGCTGTGAATGTCTTTCTCCTGTTGATTCAGCAATGAGGGTATATATCCTGTGAATTTCAGGATATCAAGAAGAAGGTATATGATCTTCTGTGATAGAGGACTGGCTGCTCCCGCTCTAAGTAACTCTGTAGTGCATTCTGGATAAGTACAGACACTTTCATAATGTTATATGTAGACTAGCAGACTTATCTATCAATCAAGCTATCTATTTATTTATTTATTTATTTATGACATTTCTAGTCTGTTAGTCTGATAAATCTTGTTCCTATCAAATTACAAATTTAGACATTAAATGCACTCATATATTAAACAATAGAGAGTAAATTTAAGACAAATATTGCGAAACATCAAAAGCAGTAAAGTGAAACAAATTTATAATAAACAATATATCAAAACAATAAAATACTTTCATAATATAGAAGAACAATAACAGAAAAAAGCAATTGGATAAAAGCTTTGCCTAATTATCTTATAAATATTGTCTGCTGGGGGATATTCTGTACCAATATACAAAGCAGATTTTTATGTTAAATTGCCATCATGAACACAGTTCTAAAATAGTGTGCAGAATTTGGGCATAGGTAGATGGGAGAGAAAAAATGCAATGTGATCCACTGGGATCCTCATCCATTGTTGCTACTGCTATTTCAATCCACATTGATATGTCAATCTCCGTACCTTTCCCCCATTCTTAGAGCCAGGCCCTTAGAACAGCTACTGCCCTCTGGCAATGTATATGTATAACTACTACATGTCATTCTGTGTGATACCTGAACTCCCATGGTTTTCTCTGTCTCCTGCTATAATGATTAGAGATGTGAATCGTGTGCCCGATGGTCTTAACGATTGAAATCGTCTGGCAGGAGAAGAAAATCGTGTTTGGCACAATTTTTTTAGGTAAAAATCATTTTTTTCCGGTTATAATGCGCACAGAAAATGATACAATTTGACACTTTTCAGGTCAGTTAAGGTCAGTTTAGGAATGAATATGTATTCCTATTGGCTGCCCTCTTATTTATTCATGTTACCAAGGTTCCCACTGACAATATATGGGGGATGGGAAATGGAAACAGTTGGTAGCTTGACAAAAAAAGTAATGTGATCAGTCAATGTGACTAGAACTTGTGCCCTATCCCTGATACCAGGAGTATTGTGATCTTCCTGCATGCAGTGCCGTATCCCTGATACTGGGAGTGTTGTGATCTTCCTGCACGCAGTGCCCTATCCCTGATACCAGGGGTGTTGTGATCTTCCTACATGCAGTGCCCTATCCCCTAATACCAGGAGTGTTGTGATCTTCCTGCACTCAGTGCCATATCCCGGATACTGGGAGTGTTGTGATCTTCCTGCACACAGTGCCCTAACCCTGATACCAGGAGTGTTGTGATCTTCCTGCATGCAGTGCCCTATCACTAATACCAGGAGTATTGTGATCTTCCTGCACACAGTGCCCTATCCCTGATACCGGGAATGTTGTGATCTTCCTGCATGCAGTGCCGTATCCCTGATACTGGGAGTGTTGCGATCTTCCTGCACACCTAGTGCCCTATCCCTGATACCAGGGATGTTGTGTTCTTCCTGCATGCAGTGCCCTATCCCTAATACCAGGAGTGTTGTGATCTTCCTGCACACAGTGCCCTAACCCTGATACCGGGAGTGTTGTGATCTTCCTGCACTCAGTGCCCTAACCCTGATACCGGGAGTGTTGTGATCTTCCTGCATGCAGTGCCCTATCCCTAATACCAGGAGTGTTGTGATCTTCCTGCACACAGTGCCCTATCCCTGATACCGGGAGTGTTGTGATCTTCCTGCATGCAGTGTTGTGATCTTCCTGCACACAGTGCCCTATCCCTGATACCAGGGGTGTTGTGATCTTCCTACATGCAGTGCCCTATCCCTAATACCAGGAGTGTTGTGATCTTCCTGCACACAGTGCCCTATGCCTGATACTGGGAGTGTTGTGATCTTCCTGCACACAGTGCTCTATCCCTGATACCGGGAGTGTTGTGATCTTCCTGCACTCAGTGCCGAGGAGAACTGGCGTGAGAGGAAGGCACACGGATGTAGCTTATGACTTTTGGAGGTCTGGCTCAGAATGGCGCCTACGCCTTCTGAGGACGCGTCCACTTCGATGACAAACGGCCACTGCGGATCCAGATGCTGAAGGCACGGTGCTCCAGGAGGCCACTTCTTAGGGTTCGCGCCTTTCTGGGTCAGGGCTGTCATGAGGGCAACGATGGACTCATAATGCGGGATAAAAGATCGATAGTAGTTTGCGAAACCCAGAAACCTCTGAAGTGCCTTTAGTCCTGATGGCTGCGGCCATTCCCGAATAACATTCAGCTTCTGGGGATCCATACAAAAACCTTCTCTGGACACTATGTATCCCAGGAAGGAAAGGGACTCCTGCTCAAAAAGGCACGTTTCAAGCTTCGCATATAATTTGTGCTCTCTGAGGTGCTGTAGCACTTGGATGACGTGCTGGCAGTGAGCGGTTAGGGTATCTGAAAATATCAGTATATCATCAAAGTAAACGACCACGCACTAGAGATGTGAATCAGAACCAGAATCGGATCCGATTTCAATTCCGATTCACATCTCTATAGATGTGAATCGGAACCAGAATCGGATCTGATTTCAGTTCCGATTCACATCTCTACCACGCACTGATACAAGAGGTCACGGAGTATATCATTCATGGTGTTCTGGAACACTGCGGGGGCATTACAGAGCCCGAACGGCATTACTAAATACTCGTAGTGGCTGCCTCAGGTATTGAAGGCCGTCTTCCACTCATCACCCTCCTTGATACGGATCAAGTTGTAAGCTCCTCGGAGATCCAACTTAAAGAAGATCTGCGCTCCTTGCAACCGGTCGAAGAGCTTGGAGATGAGGGGCAAAGGATAACGGTCCTTGACGGTTATCACATTCAGGCCCCTGTAGTCAATGCAAGGGCGCAGGCTTCCATCCTTCTTCGCGACGAAGAAGAACCCAGCCCCTTCTGGGGACTTTGATTTCCAGATGAATCCTCTCTCCAGGTTTTCCTCGATATATTCTTTCATGGCCTGCATCTCGGCCGGAGAGAGGGCATAGGTATGCCCTCGAGGAGGCTCTGTCTCTGGGAGAAGATTGATGGCACAATTGAAGGATCAATGCGGTGGAAGTATTTCGGCCTTTTGTTTCGAGAACACATCCGTGTATGAGGCATAGGGAGCTGGCAGACCGGGAAGGCTGGTGGAAGCTATTGGGCAGGATACTGTAACCACAGATTGGAGGCAATTGCCGTGTCAATTTAGCCACAAACGAGCCAGCTGAAGTTCTTCCAATTGAACTGGGGCTTATGCTCTTGGAGCTAGGGAAGATCTAGGACGATCGGATGGATGGAGTACTCCAGGACATAGAATGACATCTGCTCTTGATGCAAGATCCCAGCCCTCAGCTGGACAGGAACAGTGGTGTGTGTCACCCTTTCCAGTAGAGGCTTCCCTTGGATTGAGGAGATGACCAAGGGACGAGACAGAGGAACTTGAGGAATCTTTAAGTGTTCTACCAGGCCTTTCATGACAAAATTACCGCCGACACCGGAGTCCACCAAGGCCAGATTGTGGAACTCCCCATCTGCCGCGGTTAACACCCCTGGCAGCATTAGTGGAGGTGCAGGAGAGTTATGGCCCAGGAAGAGACCTCCTTCAGGTCCTAGGCCCGAGAGTTTCCCGACCGCTTCGGGCAGACAGCAATCTGATGGCCCGCTGCTCTGCAGTAAAAACAGAGTCCCTCCCTCATTCTCTGTTGGCGCTCCTGTAGAGAGACTCTCCCATGACCCAACTCCATGGGTTCCTCGGCGGGTGCTCGCAGGACGCCTGAAGCGCTCCTAGGGGAGGGCGAGGGACTTTTCACTGCCTTTACATCTGGAAGGCGGAACCACATACGACGGTCCATTTGGTTGGCTAATTCTATCATGCCATTGAGGTCGTCCGGCAGTTCCTCCGTGGCTAGTTCATTTTGCAGGCGTGAGGATAGCCCTTCCAAGAAGATCCCGTTGGAGGCAATATTCTCTCCAATTTAGCTCTGCGGCTAGAGTGCAGAATTCTGTTGCGTATTTTGCCACTGTCTGAGTACCCTGTCGCAACCGAAGCAATTGCGAAATGGCAGTGGGTTTACAGACCAGCTCATCAAATATCTGTCTGAAAGCGGATAGAAACTGGTTCAAGTTTCCAAACACCGGGTCTCTTCTTTCCCATAGATGAGAGGCCCAGATCAGGGGCTTCCCGTCGAGCAAGGACATAATGTAACTGGTTTTAACCAGGTCACTGGGGAACTGCGCAGGCAGCAAGGAAAAATGGACCTGGCACTGACTAAGGAATCCCCGACACAACTGCATGTCTCCGGCATATCGAGAAGGTGTCGGGAGTTGTGGGGGAACTCCGTGTCCAAAGTCGCCCGTGGAGACCTGGACGGCGCCTTGCTGAGTAGGGCGGCTTCCTTGAGCTATGGATGGAGATGGCGGCGTGGGGTTCGAGGGCCCTAATGCCTCGAAGCGCTGGTTCAGGCTCTCCACAGCAGAGATAAGGGCGTCCAGGGTCTTTTGCTGCTCCACCATGTGCTGGGCCATTCCTGGAATGGCCTGGCGGGCGGATGCCTCTGCCGGGTCCATGGACTTGGCAATCTGTTATGCTCAGGCTTGTGAACCCATGGGCCGATGGGAGGATGGTATACCTTGGGAGAAAGATGCGTAGGTTTTCCCGTCGAGAGGCGAGGCAGGAACAGAGGCTGACACTCCCATTGGGAGGCGAGGCAGGGGCAGAGGCTGACCCTCGGCACTGCAGACAGAGATGACTATGGAGGCGGACGAAGAGTCGTGACGTCGAGGAACGGAAGTGTGTCTTCGCCAATGGAAGTCTGCGGTCCCCCCAGGAGGAGCCCATAGAGACCCAGACTGCTGGGACTTAGGTGGACCTTAGAGAGGTCAAGGGCACGGACATTTGGTGCAAGGGCTGGCTGGAGCTTCACCCCTGGAAGCCCGCGGTTCCCCCTGGAGGAGCCCGTAGGGACCCAGGCCACTGGGACTTAGGTGGGCCCTTGGAGACGATTGTCAGGAAGAAGTCCAAGGTCAAGTGCCAGAGGGTCGTCGCCTACCAGTCCGAGGTCACACACCGAGTGATCACCACTTGCCAGTCCGAAGTCACATACCAGAGAATCACCGCTTGCCAATCCGAAGTCAATACCAGGAATCACCGCTAGCCAATCTGAAGTCAATACCAGGAGTCATCACTAGCCGATCCGAAGTCAGGAACCAGGAACACCAAGACGAAACAGGAACAAGGAATCAAGACACTGGAACTTACTGAAGCAAGCGGACCTGACCAACGTAGGATGTTGCCAAGTCAAGGAATGGTCAGAGGAAGTCTCCTTTATACTTCCTCTGGCCCTATGGATCGGAATCAGCTGAGAACACTTAAAGGGACGAGGTCCCTTTAAATCTGGTGAGGAGGCGCAGCCTCGTGCCTAAGATGGCGGCGGCCATCTTGGATCCTGGACCGTGGAGGAAAGCAGCAGCTGCCGCGAGGGAGGAGCAGAGACAGCTCCAGATCCGGCGACTAGCCTGGAGGCCCGCACCGATGCTCGGGGGCACCGGGCCCGGATGCAAGGCAGTCTGCCCCGACGCTGCCGCCGGCGGCCCGGTTACGAGGATGAGGTAGGGGGCCATGCCTGCAGACGGCCACGGGCACGGGACACAACAGTGGGATGCTTTTAATGCTGTGATTTTGGGTGTGTACTCAGCCAAGAAGAGTAAGGAGAGAAAGATGCAATTAGATGCCCTAGAGAAGGATATTTCACAGTTGGAAATGCAACATATTCAGACTCATGATAATTCTCTCCTGCTGTTCTTGAAAAAATTGAAATATCAGTATAATGCCATTTTTAGTCAGCAGGCGAGCGTTATTATGACCTCTCAGAAGGTGACCTATTATAGGTCCAATAATAAATCTGGACATTTATTGGCCCAATATCTTAAGGGTAGGAGATTAAGGGACTGAATTAAATCCTTGCAGTCCTCCATAGGGACTACTGTATTATTGTATGAGGATATTTTGTGATGTTTTATGGATTACTATTCTTCTATATACACCTCAGAATTATAATATTCCAAAGAAAATATATTTTTACTTTTTAGACTTCTCAATTGGTCCTAAACTTTCTGAATGTGATAGAGACTTTCTGGAAAATGATTTAATTCTAAATTAAATATCCCAAGCAGTCAAGGATTTATCATCTAAAAAAGCACCGGATATGGAAGGACTTACGGTTGAGTTCTAGAAGTCATTTTTGTCTGTATTAGCACAAAAGTTGTTTGTTTTATTTAATGGTTTTCAACAAGATGGAAGTGCTGCTGGTTCTCTTTTGGAAGTGAAAATTATTATTTTAGAGAAGCCAGGGAAGGATTCTGTTCTGGTTCAAAATTTTAGGTTAATTTCATGAATCAATGTCAATTGTAAGATATATGCTAACATTTTGGCCACTAGGGTTGTGTACTGTTTTAGATTCCATTATATGTAGGGATCAGAGTGGTTTTATGAAACATAGAATGGCTTCAGATAATTTGAGGATGTTTATTTATGTTCTGTCCTCTGTAGCTGAATGTCATGAGCCTATGGTGGCCTTGACACTGGATGCTGAAAAGGCATTCAGTAGAGTTCAATGGGGTTATTTGTTTTTGGTTTTAGATTGGTTTGGTTTTGGTTCTAAATTTATAGGGATGTTGAAGCTTTTCAATTCTTCCCCTCAAGCAAGGCTGTTTGTTAATGGTTTTTTTCCATAGACATACTTGTCAAAGGTGTCCATTGTCCCCTCTATTATTTAATATTGCCATGGAACCTCTTGCCTTGGTCATTCATAAGGATCCTTTCCCAGTTGGGATACATACAAATTGTGTGAAATGTAAAGTATCTATGTATGCAGATAACATTATGGCTTATTTTTAAACACATTAATTTAAACACATTCATTTTCCCATTTGTTAACGACTGTTGCTGCCTTTTCTGAGATCTCAGGCTATAAGGTACATTGATCCAAGGCAGAGGTTCTACCTTTATCAACCAGCACAACTCCTCTAGATTTAGTAAATTATTGTTACACATGCTGTCCGCAGCATACCCATGGTGCAGCACTCTCACCTTCTTGTACGGACTCCACCTCCTGGTTCCTCTCACTGGTGGCAGTGGGCTGCCAGCTCCAACCTCGGGTCACCTCCGGTGCCTCCGGCTCTGCCATGGTCCCCAGCGTTGCCAACCAAGATGCCCCTGCTCGTCAGACCTCTCTGCGTGGCCCACGGAGAGACGCCACCATCGGCACCACACCTCTCCCTAGGCTCACACGCGCATCACTGATTCTTTTAAAGGGCCCGTGGCAGGAACCTGGCCGCAGACCCGGATGCTGACATCAGACTCTTCAGTTTTTATAAGCTCAGGCCTCGCTCCATAGCATTGCCTTTGCAACAGGACTCCTCGTACTCCGAGTCTCTACATCATGTTCCTGTCTCCTGTGGTTCCCAGTTCCTGACTTCCTTGTTCCTGCCCTGTCTATGTGTTGGACTGACTCTTTGGATTTCGACTTGGCTTTGTTTATCTACTCTTTGGCTTATCTCCAACCCCAGACCTTTGCTACATTTGACTACTCTTCAGCCTCTCTCCAACCCCGGACCTCTGCTACGTTTGACCACTCTCCAGCCTATCTCCAACTCCGGACCTTTGCTACGCTTGAATATGCCTGCTTTCTCCATGCCCTTACCATTGCCTTGATTGACTATGCCTGCCTTCTCTGTACCTTGACCATTGCCTTGATCCACTACACTACAGATTACTCCGTGTCCAGAATTCTACATTTTTTGCCACGACCTTTGCTTGCCGCCAGCCCTGATTCCAGCCTGTCAGTGATGCCTCCTCTAGCCTATCTCCTGGACATGGACTTACTAGGCTTCAGCCTTTCTTTGCTTAGGCGCTTCAAGTTACCTTCCATTCAATTGGTGCCTGAGTTCATGTACCCAGTCCAGGGTAGGACTATGCCACCTATTGACTGTTGTCTCTGGGCTGAACCACCTTACTTTACAAACCAGCTTCAAGGCCCACCTAAGTCTTGCCGGCCCCAGCACCCAAAGGCTCAACCCACGAGGAATGAGGGCTGGTATATGTGAAGCTCCAGTGGCCTCTATCTTCAGCCCACTCCACCTGCCAACGGTGGGGACCCGTAGGTCACTACCTATGGGTTGCGTCAACCCCACCTCGGCCCAAGGGTCCACCTCCGACTCAACAATTATCCCATCTGATGGGTGGGTACAGGACTTACATATTTGAGTATGTTATTCTGTCATAATATCTCAAAGTGTAGAATATTTGATTTCCCTGCTATCATTCCTTGTTTCTTGATGGATCTCTCTATAATTTTCCAAGTGGCCTCACTTGGAGGCTCTTAAGATGGTTTAAGAGCCTAAAATAAATTATGTCCGAAGTTTGTTTCCATTACCTTTGGAGAAGAGATTTATTTATTTATTTGTTTATTTTATTTTTATAATTATCAATTATACATTCATATTTTTAAATGCATATCAGAAAAGGAGACTTTATAATTTTAACATATTAAACATAAATTATATTCAGTCTGACTTTTAACAAACATTAACAATCTGCTCCTATTCTAGTCCACATTATGGAAGGGGGGAGGATATTTAAACCTCATTGAAAACCCCAAAACAATATAAGAAAAGACCGACTAGACTGATGTACAGGTTTATACATGGTGGGGTAGATTTTAAAACCCCTGCATGCGTAAATCCTCCCGGATTTACGTACGCAGGGCACTCGCACGCCGGTGCGCCTATTTTGCATAGGCCGCCAGCGCTCGCAAAGCCCCGGGATGCGCGTAAGTCCCGGGGCTTCCTCAAAGGGGCGGGAAGGGGCGTGTCCAGGGGTGTGTCCGGGGCAGGGGGCGGTCAGGGTGGGTTCGGGGGCATGGCAACGGTTCGGGGGCGGGCCGGGAGGGCGGTCCCGAGTCCCCCGGCACTGCGGCCTGTGCCGGGGGATGCAGGGGCGGCGCGCGCAAGTTACGCCTGCTTCAAGCAGGCTTAACTTGCCCAACAAAGGTAGGGGGGGATTTAGGTAGGGCTGGGGGGTGGGGTAGATAGGGGAAGGGAGGGGAAGGTGGGGGGACGCAGAAGGAAAGTACCCTCTGAGGCCGCTCTGATTTCGGAGCGGCCTCGGAGGGAACGGAGGCAGGCTGCGCGGCTCGGCGCGCATAGGCTGCCAATTTTGTGCAGCCTTGCACGCGCCAACCCCAGATTTTATAAGATAAGCGCAGCTACGCGCGTATCTTATAAAATCTGGTGTACTTTTGTTCGCGCCGGTGGCGCGAACAAAAGTACGCGCACGCGTCTTTTTTGAAGATTTACCTCAATATGTGTACATACAACGAGACTTCTATGGAGAATTTCCAAGTTGTATTTAAGTTGTCATGCTAAAAGTTTTATTTGCCAAGAAATCCAGTACCTGTTCTGGGGTATAGAATATATAAGCTTTCCCCTGATATTTCAAAATACACTTACAAGGAAATTTTATTAAATAGAACGCTCCTATTTCTAGCACACTAATTTTTAACATTAAGAATTATTTTCTCTTTTTTTGTGTAGTTCTAGATACATCAGGAAAGATACTAATCTTAAATCCCTTAAACAAATCTTGATGATGGCAGAAATAAAGTCTCATAATCCATTCTTTATCTGATTGTATCAGGAATGTAACAACCATTGTAGATGGAACAAGCGTCTCCACATTTGTAGATTCTAATAAATCAGAAATATCCAGTGGTGGTGAGGTTGGCGAAATTATTTGTAGGCCCTCTTGATTCAAGGAGCCTCTTTTATATGGTGGTACAAAAAATGCCTTTGAGATTATCGGTAGGGCTTGCTCTGAAATTTTTAATATTTGAGTCATATAGTTCTTTATAGCATCTTTAGCTGAAATTAGAGGTTCCTTCGGAAAATTCAGTATCCGTACATTTTTTCCCCTTATTACATTTTCTAAGCTTTCCACTTTGTTCATTAAATTCCTGTTTGTTTTTTTTAATCAAATTCATTTGTAGGTTTTTAATCTCGAGCATTTCTTTCTTAAATATCTCATTGTTTTCATTTTCATTTTTCTCAGCCAAGGTCTTTTCTACTTTCTCTACCCGCTGTTCCAACAATCTTTGAGCATCTAAGACAGGGTTTATTTTAATCTGCAAGTTCTCATTCAAGATCTGGATTGCCTGCCAAATTTTCTCTAACGCAATATGTTCAGGTCTTACTATAGAAAGCAGTTCTACAGTTCTTGGAAGTACCTCTCCATTGCTTGTTGCCGCGCCCATGCCGGCTGTTGAGGCAGATGGTGTCCCATCTCTTCCGGGTAAGGCCTTAGATCTGTGACTTTCTTGAATCACGTGTTCACCTCCTTCTGCACGTTCTTCCTCCCGGAGTCGCTCAACCAGTCTTGCTTCTGCTGGATTTTCGGGCACCATGCGCATTATTGGGGATAGTGATGTTTGTAGTTTTTGCAGGCCCCCGGTTTCTTCTTCCTCCCGGGAGTCATGCTGTGAACCTCCTCCACCCGATTCTTCTCCTCTCTTTATCAGGTGAGCATCCATCGGCCTGGTAAAGACAGCAGCTTGAGGCACGATTGCTGTTTTATGCTCCTTTGCATGGTGCTTAAGCGCTGAATGCGGCATTATTTGCCCAGAGGAAAAAACGCCGAGGAGCATCTCTCACCGACAAACAGACTAGTAGGCCATTTTGACTCCTCCCCCAAAGAGCATTTATAAGAAACTGGAAACTCTCCTTATTAATTTCCTTTGGAAAATTGTTATTAATAAATCAAAACTATCTAAGTATTTAGTGGGAGTTAATTTTACAGATTTTAAATTGTATTATGCTACATTTATTTTAAGACAAAGTAGTTTCTGGTAATTGGAAAACATGGACTTGATTGATCCAAATGTGTTGCTCTTAGAGAAAGCTCTGCTAGCTCCTCTTCCTTTAGTTCTGCATTATGGGATGACACTACCGAAACATCTCAATGGTAGCTGGATATTACACATGACGGTGCAGGCATTTCACCTTTTTGAACATAAATTGCATGATCTCTTGGAAGACTTCTATTAGCATGCTTCTCTGGTTTAACTCCCTTCCTTGACATAGCCATATTGTCTTTAATAAGAGAGAACCAACAAAAGTATTCTGCTCCAAGAAATTATTTTCAACTTACTCCAGCTGAGATGTAATAATTTTGATCTCAATTTCTTGTTCCATTGCCATGGTCCTTTTACAATCTATTTGTTTAAAGAAACATTTTCCATTTGAGTAAAACTATGCATGCACTTTCACCAGATTTGCATGTATACATTTAACAATTAACTTAAGTATTGTTAACTCCAAGGTGTATGTGGATGGTTTTACACTTATATGACAGCCTGTTATCTTATTAACTTCTATCTAGTACATTTCAGGTACAAGGCAATGAGAGCTGAAGGTGGCAACATGATGTGATTAAGGGGTCATGGGAGTTTCTTTTAGGGTAGAGTTTGTGGCAAGGGGATGAGAAAGACAAAGTAAGACACCATGCTGTGAGGATAAATTGCATAGCAAAACTTAAAATGATGCTGGTATGAAGCAGGCAGGAACAAAATTGTGAAAGCATAGTAGTATAGTCTTGTTGGTAGTTCCTATGGAGGACCAATATTAGGATGGGTGGCTGAGATTCCTTTGTGTGTAATAATTAGGGATGTAAATCGGGCTTCGGACGATTGAAAATATCATCGATACTTTCCAAATCATCAGAAATTGGAGGCTCCCCCGAAACGATAGAAAAACCCCACGATATTGGTCATGGGGGTTCTCTTATCATTTTGGGGGAGGGCGGGAAAAACGGCACACAAAAATAACCCCTAAACCCACCCTGACCCTTTAAAACTATTCCCTTTGCTTCCCCCACCCTCCCGACCCCCCAAAAAATATTTTACAGGTACCTGGTGGTCCAGTGGGGGTCCCGGGAGTGATTACTGCTCCCAGGCCGTTGCCTGCCACTAATCAAAATGGCGCCGATGGCCCTTTGCCCTTACCAAGTGACAGGGTATCCGTGCCATTGGCCGGCCCCTGTCACATGGGTAGGAACATTTTTAAAGATGGCGCTGGCCGTCCATTACTCCTACCATGTGACAGGAGTCGGCCAATGGCACGGATAAGGGCAAAGGGCCATTGGTGCCATTTTGATTAGTGGCAGCTGACAGCCCGAGAGCGGGAGATTGCTCCCGAGACCCCCACTGGACCACCAGGTACCTGTAAAATGTTTTTTGGGGGGTCGGGAGGGTGGGGGAAGCAAAGGGATTAGTTTTAAAGGGTCGGGTAGGTATTTTGTTTATCGGCTTGGGCGCAGCCAATAAACAAAAACGCGATCGGGCCCGATGAAAAAAAAACCACATGTGAATCGGAACCGGAATCTGAACCGATTCCGGTTCCAATTCACATCTCTAGTAATAATGATCAAACCAGTTTAGAATCAGAACCAGTAGCAATGGGGAGAAAAGTGTTACCATGCTGAAAGTGGTTGGAGCCCTAACAGACATCAAGATCAACAGTGTGATCAAAGACGAGTATTTTAAATTGAATATCTTAACTAAACTGGACTATTATAATACTCTTCTCTTGGGCCTTCCCGCCACTACGATAAGACCACTACAACTACTGCAGAACTCTGCAGCACAACTGTTAACTAACTCTAAAAGATCTGATCATATCACACCTATATTGAAAGACCTACATTGGCTCCCTATTAGTTACCGACTTCAGTACAAGGCACTTTCTTTAATTCATAAAGCACTGTACAATGAGAAGGATGAGTGGCTTAATGCAGCACTACATTTTCAAACACCATCTCGAACAACACGATCAGCCAACTCCAGTCTTCTACCAATACCTTCTTTAAAAGCAGCTCACCTGAACACAGTATGCGAAAGAGCATTGTCAATTGCAGGACTGGACATCTGGAATACCTTACCCTCACAGCTAAGGATGGAATCTGACATTAAAGCCTTTGAAAATGGAATCAAAACCTGGCTTTTTACCCAAGCCTTTCCAATAGTATGATTATTTTAATATTTCAAGTTAAGTCATGATTTTATGTTTACGACTATTTCTTACCATTATGTTAGCTGTATTTTAATAATTTTATAACAAGCAGAAACAATGTTTTTATGTATTTATATATTTTAGTCTGTTTATTTTGATTTCTTAACTGTTATTTGTGTAACTCTGTAAACCGACGTGATATTTTTCAATGAATACCTGTATACAAAACCCCAATCAATCAATCAATAAATAAATAAATAAGAGAAAGAAATGAATTTGTGGTCTCTCTGTAAGGCTAAGAATGATCCTAACTTTCTGTTTTTGCCATTATAGCCCTTAAGACAAGACAAAGGTTAGGCTATGAGTTCCCAAAGTACAGCTGCAGAGGAAGAGTGAGCTGAAGCACTGGGCATAGATATAACACCTAAATGGGCAGTAGTAACTATATGAGGCACTCTTTATCTTGGCTGACAAAGAGAAAAACTTGCACATGTCAGTTAGGTGTCCTTACCCTTACCACATGCAGCTTGACACACAGCTATTCCTTCCATCCCCCCACCCCCACTCCATTGTGTAGTTCAGCTCTCAGGCCTTCTTGAGGTCTTCAATCTGTAGGGAAAAAAAAGATGGCAAGATGTGGCATTAAATTCTGTATATGGGCAAAACATTATTACACTTTCCTGTTGTTGCCATTAAACCCATCACCTCATTGGCATTGCATTTTTCTGGCCTTTTAGGCATATATGAGTGTTGTTTACCTTGTCCCAGTTTATGGAAAGTAAGTGCCTTTGTATTCTGGAGGTAAATTCTTTTCTAGCGAACCCTTTGCATATAACTCTAACCTTTGCATTTGGCTTTAGTTCATGGAGAGATATTAGATGATAGCTGTAAATCACCTTCTTGCCCCTGCAATTTGAGGAGCTTTTGGGGGTCATTCTTTAATGCTATCGCACAAAAAAAGGGACGTTTTACATGCGAAAAGTCCCTTTTCATGTGCGATAGCTAGCTCGGGGCGGAGTCGGGGTGGAGTCGGCCCTGGAAGAGGAGGAGTTGGGGCGGCACCGGGGCTAACGCTGTGGACACATCACTGGCAGCAAAAGGTAAGATTCCTTATCGACGCCAGTTTCGTGCCGAATAACTACACCGAAGCAGGGGGCGGAGGTGTGATTGCTGCCGGCTATAGCAGGATCACCCCCTGCTTCGCCCCCCCCCCGCCCCCGTAATGACCTTAGAGAATCCAGGCCTTAGTGTTCTGCGACCTTAGAGAATCTGAGACCTTAGAGAATCCAGGCCTTAGTGTTCTGCGACCTTAGAGAATCTGAGACCTTAGAGAATCCAGGCCTTAGTGTTCTGCGACCTTAGAGAATCTGAGACCTTAGAGAATCCAGGCCTTAGTGTTCTCCTCTGCACTGCATCTTGCTGAGATGACTGGCAGTGTGTGGCAGAATACTTTTTAATCCTGGTGATGTTTTTCCCCCCTCCCGTCTGAGTACTACAGCATGTTCAGCGTAAGAGTTTTTTTAGTTGCCCAATTAGTTGGATACCAACACTCACCTTTCCCTAAATTAAAAAGACCCTTTATCACTTACCCTATGATGGTGGCCTGCATGATGGTTATAGGTCCTCTGAAGAGACTTCTATTCAGCATTCATTTTCTAGAGATTCCTGTGGGTGTAGAAGTACTCTCCCGCCTTCTCAATAACTAGGAGGACGTGTTTCCTGATGTTCCCACTGAGATTGAGCTGATGAGCAGGGGAACCATTTTATCAATGTGCCAGTCCAAGCAGAAGCAGAAACAGATCTGCATGAAAGTACACATGCACATAAAAGCAAAAATCATGCAATTTAATGTGTGTATGAATGTACACTTGCATTTTTTGGAGTATTGATATATGTGCATTAATTAAAATGTATGGTGTGAGTCACACAGATTTAAAATACTTGTTAACATTTCAATGGGCCCACTTAGTTATATTTTATAGACCATGATTGCATTTTCTTGTTTCCCTCTTTGAATTAAGTTCTGGTCATGTAAGAGGCTTTAAAATACATAGAACAATTAACAATAATGAAAATGCCATACTTTTCAAAGAATCACAATTTATATATTTTATATAGATACAAAATTTGTATCCCACACTATCTATGACTCCATGCAAGTAACCAAATGTTACCATGGCATTTGACAGACAGATTAGAAAAAACAGTCATTTCAAGAATGAGATACAGTGAAAGCAATAAAGTTTTAACAAACAGCATTCATATCAAGGGAATTGTCATATTACACTAGAGGTAAAATACTGTACTACCTAAAAGAGATATTTATTTTTTTAAAGATTCCTTATAAATATTTAGTATTCTATTCACATTCAGAAATATTTACTGTGAGATAATTTTAGTCTTTGCTCATATATAAATAGAGCAGAGGGATGGATGCTCACAGACAAGACATATTTTCTACAGTTTACAATTGTATATTTCCATTTCTATAGAATGTGCCTCGATGTCCAGATTGGCAAAACTTGAAAGTTACAACCAATTACAACATGTCCACAAAGTAGGTTCTTCACCAAACAATTTTATTATTCTTGATAAACTGAAATTACACTAGGAAAGATACTCTTATAACATCTTTATCCTCGCATGTTTTATGTCAAACGCATCCTTTGCGTAAGTTACTGTTTTCTGTAAACCGATGTGATATCTCTGTGATGAATGTCAGTATATAAAATCCATAAATAAATAAATAAATAAATAAATAAATAAATAAAATATTTATTTCTCTCTTCTCATTACGAAGTTACTGATACTTCTTTCTAAACAATATGATTAGCCAGTCAAATCACACCTTGAGGTAGATTTTAATAGGTCCATGCACACGTCCATGTGCACGCTACCTGGCGTGCATATATGGATGCGCCATGTGCTGAATTTTGTAATCTGCGTGCGCCTGTGTACATGGCACACGCAAGGGGGGTAGTTTTCTGTAGCTTTCCTGCAGTGATGCATTGCAGCCTTCCCTAGTTTTCTCCCATGAGCAAACTGGGAGGGAACATCCTTACCTCCTACCCTAACCTCCCTTACCATTTCCCTATCCTCCCCATCCCCTAAACCCTTTCCCTTACTTTTTTTTTTTGGCTTATTTTGTTACTTACTGCTCCAATGGAGCAGTATCAATTTGCACATGCCCTCACTCCCTTCCCAGGTACATCGGCAAATGGCCCATTAATGTTTTGACTTCTGGAGGTTGAATTATGTCCAAATATCAGGTTTTCCTGAATATGCACAAAGGCCTACATTCAGAAATATGGAACAAGCAGGGGATAGAACCTCCTATGCATTCCATTGTCAGGGTCTATTTTTCCACCTTTCCTGCCCATACCTAGAGATTTTACCCCTTCCCTGAGTTGCAGGTCTTATTTCCCCTCTCAGAAGACTTATCCCTAATATCTTTACTTCATTTAAGTTGAAGAATAGGTTTACAGACATATCTCCCATTGTATTTTTCAAGTGGAGCATGGATTTTTAATTTCCATTTTGTTCCATGGAAAAACCTAGAATCTTGCCTATGAACATGAGTATTGTCCTGTACCCCTGCTGGTTATATTTATGTTAATGTTTTAAATATATATAATTTCTGTGAAGTATGACAGGTTTCTTTTTTCTACTTTGAATGCCTTGATTGGCTCATGACAAAGCACAAAATAGAAAGACCCACATTTTTGCTGTTGAGAGCAGTGGGGAATCCATGATAATATATCCAGTAGGTGCCTTTGTTGAAGCAATTTGATGGCATGAAATGACACAAATAATCTAGTTACAATTGCTTAGACAAGGAAGGGAAGTTGGAATTTCCCTGAAGTATTCACTTTTTAAGACAATAATACAAGCAATGATGGATATTAGATAAACCCCTGTAGCTAATTTATCCTCAGTTCAACATACTGTTGCTGCTTTGGGTTCTAAGAGTAACTTATGGCAGATTCTTTACAGAGGATTTTGATGCAAATTATGTAGAAAAAAGTAGATTCTATGGAGCAACAGACACGATCCCTTAAACGTTATTAATGGGACTTTGATGAAAGATAGCATCATTTTGAAAAGAAAGTATATGTTTGGACAGTACTGTTAAGGACAAAAAACTATAGGGGATTTAATATTCCCTGAAATTGAAACTATGTGGTTTATGCACTAAAGTTTAGCAGGTTTACTAAGACGATAGCTTTAAAAGACCTGCAGCATACCTATATACCCATGTATATCAATGTACGCAGATCTACCCCAAGTATTTTTTAACCTGTGCATTTCATGTATGTGCAGTTTATAAAATATCACAGCATAATAGAGCCAACCAGGTAACCCATAAGGGAATCAGCAAGCCAGACGGCGTATTCAACTGGAATTGAACCACCCAGTCTTATCTATCATCCACCTTGTTTTAAAATGTGTATCATACTTCAAAACAGTCCACCATTTAGTGCAAGCGTGAATCAAAACATTTTCAAATTCTTACTGAAAAAGTTTTCAAAATCCTCATGATGAAATTTTGATGGGCTTTGTTTAAAAATGTCATGCATAGCCTTTTGAAAATCCACCTTTTAGAACATTTAGCATACACATGGCATTGTCTTCACTAATGATATAACATGCATGCTAAACCATTCTAAAATATTAGTGGGTATGTACTAAAATTAGCATGTGCACATGTGTAACTGAAGGAACATCCTTGGCAAAGTAGGATTTAGCAGGTTCTTGCTAAATAATGTGCTCTCTTCCATGAGCTACTTAGCTGACATTTCCTGAAGCCTAATATTTAATACCTGTTAGGGATGTGAATCGTTTTTCAACGATTAAAATTATCGTCCGATAATGTTTATATCGTCTTAAATCGTTATAGAACACGATACAATAGAAATTCTAACGATTTATCGTTAAAAATCATTAAATCGTGTTAGTGCGCACTAACTCGAGTTAGTGCGCACTAACTCCCCGTTAGTGCGCACTAACTCGAGTTAGTGCGCACTAACTGAAAATGATACAAATAAACACTTTCCAGGTCACTGAAGGTCAGTTAGGAATGAATATGTGTTCCTATTGGCTGGCTGCCCTCTTATCTATTGATGTTACCAAGGTTACCACTGAGGTGATGGTTGGGGGGATGGGAAAAGGAACTGGAAACTAACGAACACCAACAGAAAATGAAACAAAGTGTTTACACTTCCCAGGTCAGTAAAGGTCACTTAGGAATGAATATGTATGTATGTATTCCTATTGGCTGGCTGTGCTCTTATCTATTGATGTTACCAATATGGTTGGGGGGATGTGAAATGGAAACAGTTGGAAGCTTGACAAAAAAAGTAATGTAATGATCAGCACTCACGTGACTAGAACTTGTTTGTTTATTATTTTTGTTAGCAGGCACCTGAAATGCTAGTGCATGTTGAATTTGCCAATCACTGTGCATTTTAGAAAGGTGGTCCTGGCTGGAACTGTACACAGTTCAAATATATGTAATTGATTGTTGGTAAGTGTATTTTTTAAGTAGCCACACTGGCACCAGTATGTTTACTTTTCCTCCTACTTAACTCACTAGCTCAGCTTTGTAAGAAGGGCTTCTCTGCTTGTGTGTTGTTTTTGTTTGGTGTGAGGAGAGCAGAAACATCAGATCTTTATTCAATCTACTACAGTCATCTCTTACAGTGCCCTATCCCTATTAATACCAGGAGTGTTGTGATCTTCCTGCACACAGTGCCCTAACCCTGATACCAGTCTGAGACAGCTCCCTCCCTGCATTACTAGTGAGAGGCTGGCTTCACAGACAGGGGGGAGCTGCCTGACCCTCACTCCTGACTTCCCCCATGTCCCAGCTAGTGAATGGTGTGTGGGTGAGGGGGGGGGGGGAGGATGGTGAAGTCTGAGACAGCTCCCTCCCTGCATTACTAGTGAGAGGCTGGCTTCACAGACAGGGGGGAGCTGCCTGACCCTCACTCCTGACTTCCCCCATGTCCCAGCTAGTGAATGGTGTGTGGGTGAGGGGGGGGGGGGTGGATGGTGAAGTCTGAGACAGCTCCCTCCCTGCATTACTAGTGAGAGGCTGGCTTCACAGACAGGGGGGAGCTGCCTGACCCTCACTCCTGACTTCCCCCATGTCCCAGCTAGTGAATGGTGTGTGGGTGAGGGGGGGGGGAGGATGGTGAAGTCTGAGACAGCTCCCTCCCTGCATTACTAGTGAGAGGCTGGCTTCACAGACAGGGGGGAGCTGCCTGACCCTCACTCCTGACTTCCCCCATGTCCCAGCTAGTGAATGGTGTGTGGGTGAGAGGGGGGGGGGGAGGATGGTGAAGTCTGAGACAGCTCCCTCCCTGCATTACTAGTGAGAGGCTGGCTTCACAGACAGGGGGGAGCTGCCTGACCCTCACTCCTGACTTCCCCCATGTCCCAGCTAGTGAATGGTGTGTGGGTGAGGGGGGGGGGAGGATGGTGAAGTCTGAGACAGCTCCCTCCCTGCATTACTAGTGAGAGGCTGGCTTCACAGACAGGGGGGAGCTGCCTGACCCTCACTCCTGACTTCCCCCATGTCCCAGCTAGTGAATGGTGTGTGGGTGAGGGGGGGGGGGTGGATGGTGAAGTCTGAGACAGCTCCCTCCCTGCATTACTAGTGAGAGGCTGGCTTCACAGACAGGGGGGAGCTGCCTGACCCTCACTCCTGACTTCCCCCATGTCCCAGCTAGTGAATGGTGTGTGGGTGAGGGGGGGGGGGAGGATGGTGAAGTCTGAGACAGCTCCCTCCCTGCATTACTAGTGAGAGGCTGGCTTCACAGACAGGGGGGAGCTGCCTGACCCTCACTCCTCCGGGGTATTGTGATCTTCCTGCACACAGTGCCCTATCCCTGATACCAGGGGTGTTGTGATCTTCCTGCATGCAGTGCCCTATCCCTATTAATACCAGGAGTGTTGTGATCTTCCTGCATGCAGTGCCCTATCCCTATTAATACCAGGAGTGTTGTGATCTTCCTGCTCGCAGTGCCCTATCCCTGATATCGGGATGTGTGCAAGAAGATCACAACACCCCCGGTATCAGGAATAGGGCACTGTGTGCAGGAAGATCACAACACCCCCAGTATCAGGAATAGGGCACTGTGTGCAGGAAGATCACAACACCCCTGGTATTAGGGATAGGGCACTGTGTGCAGGAAGATCACAACACTCCTGGTATTAATAGGGATAGGGCACTGTGTGCAGGAAGATCACAATACCCATGGTATCAGGGTTAGGGCACAAGTTCTAGTCACATTGACTTATCACATTACTTGTTTTGTCAAGCTACCAACTGTTTCCATTTCCCATCCCCCATATACTGTCAGTAGGAAACTTGGTAACATGAATAAATAAGAGGGCAGCCAATAGGAATACATATTCATTCCTAAACTGACCTTAACTGACCTGAAAAGTGTCAAATTGTATCATTTTCAGTTAGTGCGCACTAACTCCCAGTTAGTGCGCACTAACTCCCGTTAGTGCGCACTAACTCGAGTTAGTGCGCACTAATCGGAAAAAACGATTTTTAACGATTTTTTAACTAAAAAATCGTGCCTAAGACGATTTTCTTGCCCTGCCACACGATTTCTATCGTTAAGACGATATGGAAAACGATTCACATCCCTAATACCTGTGGTACCTTGGACCAAATGTTAATTTTTCAGCTCACATGGTAATTGCAAGGCATCAGCTAACAGGATGTTCTAGGGATTGCTAATGGAGGAGATGGGCTGATAGAGCAAGTGGTGTACAATCTAAAAGTGTTTGTTTCCTTTATTTGTTTTCTTTTTCTTTTTCTGGTCAATTTTAAAAGCCCTATGCATGCTGATTCTGGGAAATATGTGTAGTGAACACTGCGCAGATTTTAATAGCTGCCTGGTTCGCATGCTTCTCCTGGTAGAGTCACAAAATTAATTTTTGCCAAAAGGGGCAAGGCATGGGTGTGGTAAGGGCAAGGCATGGGTGGGACATGGGTAGACCATAACTGCCCAATGAAGTCTGTGCATAATTCTTTAAAAGCCCAAGCATTCACTGGGATCCCCTACTGTGTAACTTTACTTATGCTGTGGATAGCATGTAAGTTGTAAAACAAAGAAAAATAGGGCAGTCAGTGGGGTTTCACAGCTCGGGCCTAATAGAGTAAAAGGGAGGCTAGTTAGCTGGGGTGGTTAGGAAGTCCTCTCCTTTACTGGGGTGAACTGGGGACAAACTGGGAATTGAGGTAATTGTGTTTGCTTACGTATCTTATAAAACACCTCTACTTATGCGAGCAAGGTGGCATTTGCGCACTCATGCAGGCATCAGTATGAAATTGTGCACACATGTACATGTGAATAGCCAATTTTAAAACATGCATGTGCACATTTTAAAATTATCGCATCCATGTGAGCACATCAAAAAACTTGCACCCATGTGTGCCTGCGTGTGGCTCTTAAAATTCACCTCTTTGTGGAAAGTCATTTCATTTTACCATGTACTAATTTTGTTTTTTAGTGCACAGTAAATGGATTTAGTACACACACACACACACACACACGTATTTAGTATGTGCACATATTCTTCTAGAGTGCACATATTCTTCTAGAGTGCACTAAGCTGAATATGCAGGTATGCAATTGAATATGCACATCCATAACCAAATATGTAATTTGGTTATGGATGTACATATTCAATTGCATACCTGCATATTCAACTTAGTGCACTCTAGAAGGATATGTGCACACTTAATAAACCAAAACAAATAATGCACAATTCTAGTAGGAGTAGAAAACATTGTGAGACATGCGGAGTTGAACAGGGGTTCTCAATCTAGTCCTCAAGGCACATTTAGCTAGTCAGATTTTCGAGATATCCACAATCAGTATGTTAGGGATAGATATGCATAAAAATGAGGCAGTGAAAATTTATGTTATGCATATTCATTGTGGATATCCTTAAAACTTGAGTGGTTAGGTGTGTAGAGATGGAGGAGAGTGAAAGCATGAGAGAGAGGATGTGGCAGAAAGTAAAAACATCAACATACATTTGATAAATAATTCCACATTTTTGTAGAGAAGAAAATATCCCATGTTGCAAAGATGTGTCTGAATCGGCAGTGATTTGTGTGATTTGATTAACCATACCTATTTATTTATTTATTTATTTTTAGATTTTTATATACCGGTGTTCCTATATGAAATAAAGATCACATCGGTTTACATTGAAACAGAACATGAAAATTGCCAAAAGGCATTACATAGAACAAGGTTATGAAACTTGGAACAGTGTACATAAGTTCAAAATTTAATGATAACGTTGTAACATTGATGACCAAAAGATAAAGGAGAAAAAAAAAAAAAGACTTAAACAATTAAGTTGACAGGTCTTATTGAGCATAAAAATTATAACGTATAAGTGAGAACGTCTCAAGTGTCCTGCAGCAAGAGATTAGATACCGAAGTAGGTAGTGGTATGGAAAATGGGGGTTTGTGAAGAAGATATGTTCTTGCTGGTTGGAGGGGAAAAAATGATGATCATGGTCCTGGAAAAGCTTGGCTAAAGAGCTATTAATACCTATTGAGAACAGCTTTATAATATCACTTAGCTGTTGTGCTATCAGTCTTTCAAACCATGTCAAAATGGCCTGGATTAACATGAATCTGGATTCTATAGATTGGTTAGTAGACTTATACCATTCAGATGAAGAAAGATGAAGAAGCGGTCCTTCCCAAATAAACAAAGAGGAGGTAGTACACAATTCTGCATGTATGAAGGAATGGGCAGCAGCAACTATCTTTGTGTACGGTAGCCAAAATTCAGCAGTCCATTCCTATGGGGAGAAGGGGAAGGAGGCAATCAAATACCCTGGCCCTGGAAAAAGAAGAGGAAGAGGCAATTGCTGCAGCTTTAGTCACAAATGGAAGAGAAAAATAAGGCATCAGTATTGCCCAGATTGCACAGGAAGATGAAATAACCAGCTTATTGATGCTGCAGCTACTGCTTTAGATCCTAAGTATAAAAAGAAGATAATGCTATGGGAGAGTGGAGGATGCAAAGGGATAAGATAGAGTGAGGAGGGAAAAATATAGAGAAAGGATGGACTTCCGTATGAGGTGATAGGGGAGGAAACTAAACAGTACACGGAAAGCTACTGTTGTTATAGCAGGGGAAGGATGTACCAGGAGAAAAAAGTCAGAACTGTAAGTTGTTTTTCTGACATTATGTATTTCAGTGTTTGTAAAGGTGCAGGTTTTATATACTTCCTAAATGCATAGTGTTAGCCTGAAATGAGTTGCAGCTATTAATTTGACTTTCTTTGACTTACACTTTTAAACCGTTAAAGACAACAATATATACACATCAATAAAAGAATTGCAAAACTTAGTTGACTTAACTAGAATTGCAATGGATGGTTTAATCATTTGAATTTTTAACATGTATGGTACCTCACTTATAATGACAAACATAACAAATGTGCACAATCACAGCTCAGGAGACATTATGTTCACAATTCCTCCAGCCTGGGCAGCCCTTTTTATTCCACATTGCCCCTTTCTTGATTGTTTTAGCAAATGAACTGAGCATCATCCTATTTTCTGTTGCTGCTTTTTCTTTTTGGTGGGGCTGGGGATGTTTGAGAATCTAAACTGATATCCAATCTAGATGCACATTTCTTCATTAAATGTGAAATGAGATACTCAGCTAATGAAACTTTATCTAGTATTTGATGACCGACAATAAATCTGTGATAGGTTCTTAGTCTAAATCCCTTAATGAGTTCACTGAGAGTTAAATCTGACTGTGGTCTTCTATTAACAGCAAGACCTTGCTGGCTAAAGCCTTGTGCTTGTTTAATTATTTAGTGGCTCAGTATCAAAGATAGTCTTCAAACAAGCCAAATGATTGTATGCAGCAACAAATGAGCACCATAATCTTAACAAGATTATCATAGTAAAGAGCCATCAGAGAAATTAAAATTATCTGCTTTAATTACCAGATTATAACCCCATTAATTCCACTGCGTGAAAAGTAGGAACCCGGGAATAGCGATGAAGGATCTGTAGATAGATTTTAAAACTCTAGAGCAAATAAAATTAGATAAAGGGAGAACGGACTCTTCACATTAGCTGAAATATCCCACATAATTTAATTTTAAGACATTTCTTTATTATATCTATTTTATCATCAATCTTTAGATTGGTATTGCTTTATTATATTTTTTTTGTGCTGATTAGGCTATTAAAGAATTGTTGAAAACTTGAAACTAAAAAGCAGCTCTTTTTGAAATGGTCCCAGTTTATACATTACATATTCCCTGAATATGTTAAATAAACAACATACATATATTACTTTTGGTGAGTGTTCCAAAAATGCATTTCTTAAAATATTAACAAGGAAATGAGGATAAATTGAAGAGAAAAAGTATTCAGTGAGCAATCTCTTCCTTGGATAGTTTTCAATAATGCATATACTTACCACTTATTTTTCCAATATAACATGCAATATTCATAGTTCCACTTTACATATTTCTTTCATAGTAAATTTTCAAATGTAAATGCAAAACAAGGCACATATTGCACTTCCAATATTTTTTTATATTTTAATGTAATGATTTCAATGTTAAAATGTCTAAGTAATGCTGTTACCATTTAAGTCCTAAACTGAAAATTATGTATATTCCTACTACTGGAATGACATTTCAACTTTTAGACAACATAATATAATTATATTAAATGTAAGGTGATCCGCACCTAGTGAAGATTAACTAACAAAGAAAACAAATGATCATATTATAGTCAGTGAAGCATATGATTAGATTTCAATACAGCCTCAGTCTCTGTTGTTTATGTCATAAAATTGAAAAACAAAACAGAATTATACTGGCCTGTAGACAAATCATTATGCAAATATCCTTATGAAAACATTCTGCAAAAAAAATAAATATATATATATATATATATGGAGAGAGAGAGTGAGAGAGAGAGAGAGAGAGAGATTGGAACTATTCAGAAATGACAGTTGATTGTGCTATGAACATTTTAAAGGCAAGATGTAAAACAAAGAAGATATTAACTAGAAAGATTTCATACTATAGTATTCCAACTTATTGACTACAATATATTTTACATTTTTAAGTACATTTTCAAAATGTTACGCACATAAAATATAGTAGGTAATCTCTACATACATAGTCCATATTTTATATAAATAAAAAATATGAGATTGATTTTACAAGCATTGCTTGCTCAAAAATGCCAACATATGCACATATGTGGGCTGCGCACGAGCAACACGGATTTAAAAAAGCTTCAAATTACATGCGTATGCACTCGCAAGTGTGTGAGAAATAAGGGGGCAGGAAAGGGGCAGAACTGGGGTCAGGCCAACAGTTACACGCATAATTCTGTATTTTAAATCCAAAAAACGCAGAGTGCTTAGGCTAGATATCCACGTAACTTTACTGCTGCTCCAGATGAGGAGCAAGTCTGTAGATCTCAAGTTTAAGGCTCATAGGATAGGGTGAGGGGTCCAGGATGAAGAACCAGATGGGTCTGAAAGACCTTGATATTAACTGGCTAAACTGGTGGATTATTTGGAAAACTGGGAATGTGCCTTGTGTGAGCATGTTTTAAAATCCATTGACACATGAACGTTCACGCTGACAAAGTCCTATGGAAGACACATGCATGCTAGGTGTGCTCAAGTAACCTCATAATCAGGCCGATACAGTACAGTGTACTCCGGCAGAGTGCACAGTTAACCCGCGATTGGATGCGCGTTTTCGACGTGCTAGCTTTACCCCTTATTCAGTAAGGGGTAATAGCACGTCGAAAATGCGCGTCCAACCCCCCGAACCTAATAGCGCCCACAACATGCAAATGCATGTGGATGGCCCTATTAGGTATTCCCGTGCGATATAGTAAGTAAAATGTGCAGCCAAGCCGCACATTTTACTTTAAGAAATTAGCGTCTACCCAAAGGTAGGCGTTAATTTCTGCCTGCGCCGGGGAAGAAAACCGGACGCTCAATTTTTCCAGCGTCCGGTTTCCGAACCCGTGGCTGTCAGCGGGTTTGAGAACTGACGCCGGCAAAATTGAGCATCGGCTGTCAAACTCGCTGACAGCCACCGCTCCTGTCCAAAAAGAGGCGCTAGGGATGCGCTAGTATCCCTAGTGCCTCTTTTTAAAGCGGATCCTAATTTAAATTAATTAATTTACTGTGGGGGGCGCTCTAGCGCAGCGATCAAAATGGCCGCCTAAGCGAGTGTCTCCGCTCCAGTCTTTCCAATAATCTGGGGAAACTATACTCCAAAATATTTTCCAGCGCTAATTTTTAGATCCTACGGCTCCTAAATCGTTACTGCACCCGATGGCAGCGAACAAAACCGGGAAAATAGAGGCAGCTTTTGCGGCGGCGGCCGGAACAAAAAGATCGAAGGCTGACCCTCCGTCACCAGGCAAGGCCCCGCCGGCGAAAGTCATGGCGTCCGCTGATGTTGTATTAATCGAGCTGCGACAACTCAAAGACTTGATTAATATTAATATTGATGCCACTAACGCAATCCGAGGCGAATTGCAAGCGGTTTCCACCCAGCTTGACACGTTTCGCTCCCGTCTCGACGATGTGGAAACTCAAGTCTCCTCCTTGTTACTAACAACTACTTCCGTCCCCCAGCTTGCAAAAGCTGTGGCACATTTACAAAATTCTCTAGAAGACCTCTCTAACAGAAATCGCCGCAATAACATAAGGATTCTCGGTGTTGCAGAAGGGGAAGAAGGTAACGATATCGGCGGCTTTATCCTTAAACTGCTTAACACTAGCCTCCATCTCGCATTTCAGTATCCTGCTGAAATTGAAAGGGCCCATAGAGTGCCCGCTAAACCTCTTCATAACTCTAAATATCCGCGGCCCATTATTTTCAAATTGCTGCGTCATCCGCAAGTCCTTCAAATACTGGCGGCTGCCAGGACTCAGGCACCTATTCAATATAAAGGCCATAATGTGCTTTTTGTTCCCGATTTAGCCAAGGAAACTGCTACGAGGCGTAAAGCCTTTCTCGCCCTCCGACCACGGCTTCAGCGCGTAGGTGCGAAATACGGGCTCCTCTATCCAGCGCAGATGAAGGTTACTCACCTTAATCACACCAGGATATATCAACAACCTCATGACCTGGAGGTCTTCCTTCAATCCCTTGAAGATAGCCAAGATATGAATACCTGAATTGATACTATATAAGGCTACTCTTAGCCCTAAAGTGGCACTCCTTTTGCAATAGCTCTGACTAGAGCTGAAAGGCCGTCAACTTCGCTGGTACAGTTGACATTTATGCTTCTTCCTTTCCCCTTTTTGATTGATTTCACTTTTTGCATATTCAGATGAGCGGAGCGGATCGTTTGGAAGGCCAGTGGTCTGCCTGGAAACCCATCACTAGTCCCTGCAGGGACTTTCTAGAATAGCACGGATAGTGCTAACAACACTTGACATCTTTTGTTTTCCTTTTTTCCTTTTTTTTTCTCTCTCTCATCTCTTCTCCTTTTCTCTTTGCTACTCTTTTCTATATTCTTTCTAATCCTCTTCTAGCCTCTTCTTTCTTCCTCTCTGTCAGATTTACTTATCTATCTCTCTTCTTGTTTGCTCTTACTTCCTAAACTACAAAGGCATACTTCAGGTTATTTTTACATCGCTCCTCTTCCTACTTGCTCATGACCACCGCCATTACCTCATTTACTGTGGTATCTCTCAATGTCCAAGGATTTTCGCATCCCATCAAGAGGAAAAAAGTTCTCACTTATTTAAATTCCTTGCACGCAGATATCGCTCTCCTGCAGGAGACCCGGTTGACATCAGCTGAGTCCCTTAAACTGAAGCGGCACTGGGTGGGTCAAATTTCATTCAGTCCTGCAATTCATAAAAAACGGGGAACAGCTATACTTATCAATAAACGACTAGATGCAACGATTCTTCAGCAATCTGCGGATCTTGATGGTAGATGGAATATCATTCAAATTTCTATACATAAAGAAGTTTACAATAGTCTCAACTTATATGCTCCAAATCAAGATGATCCTGTTTTTTTTCACACTGTGTTTTCGCATCTCCTGGCTACTGACTCTGCACAGATTATCGTTGGAGGGGACTTTAATCAGGTCCTAGACCCCTTTATAGATCGGAAATCGACGGCACGCTTATCCATATCAAAATCAAGCAAAGCTCTCAAACATCTCATGTCTTCATTTGGATTATCAGATCCTTGGCGTCTTCTTCATCCTGGGGACAAGGAATACACTTTCTTCTCTGCTCCACATTCTTCTTACTCTCGCATTGACTTCTTCTTAACATCTCATTCCTTAATCCCGCAGATCCTCTCAGCTGACATTGCCCCTATATTGGTCTCGGATCATGCTGCCATTATTATTCGATGCACTTTACAGTCACCTATTATAACGGACAAAATATGGAGATTCAATTCTTCGTTATTAGCAGACTCAGCTTTTGTAGACCACATTCGTACTCATACTATGGATTACTTTTCTACTAATGACACTTCAGACGTCTCAATCTCAACCCTCTGGGAGGCCTACAAGGCCACTATTAGGGGCATTATTATCAGCTACTCAGCACATCAGCGGAAAACTAAACAAGCAGAATTGGCTAAACTTCAGAGTTCTGTTGCCTCTTTGGAATCCGAACACATTCAACGGCCGACCAGCACCTCTCTAGCAGCTGTAATAAAGGCAAAATTTCAATATAATCAGCTTCTCAGCACATCTGTTCGTTTATCTACTTTTCACACGAATGCTACTTATTATGCGGAAAACAATAAATGTGGACATCTTCTGGCCTCTTACTTAAAGAAGAAGGCAGAAAAAAAACGTATCACTCATCTCACATCTGCTTCAAATCAGGTTCTTACTCAAGATGTGGATATTCTGCGTGAATTTCGAGACTTTTATGAAAAGCTTTACCAGCAAGAAGTTCATCTTTCAGAAGAAGATCTTCATTCCTTTTTTTCCACAATCTCCCACCCTTCGTTATCAGTGCAACAGATTCAGGACCTTGAGTCTCCAATTACTACGCAGGAAATTGAATGTGCGATTCATGCTCTCCCAGCAGGGAAAGCCCCCGGACCGGACGGCTTCACTACTGATTTTTATAAAACTTTTAGCAAAGAATTAGTTCCATATTTACAACAGTATTATTTGATTGCCCCAGATCAACCAGAACTCTTCTCTTCTTTCTCCACAGCGTGTATCGTGGTTCTTCCAAAGCCAGGTAGAGATGCTACGGAAGTTGGCAACTATAGGCCCATATCTTTACTGAATACAGATTACAAACTTTTTACTAAAATATTAGCAACTCGACTATCCCGTATAATGTCCAGTATTATTCACCCAGATCAATCTGGTTTCATTAAAAATAGGCTCATAACAAATAACACTAGACTTTTTTTTCACATTCATGAAGCGGTATCCTCTGCCCCCTCCCCGGTCATAGCTGTTTCTCTGGATGCTGAAAAAGCTTTCGACCGTGTGGAGTGGTCTTTTCTTTTCTCCACCTTACATAAATTTGGTTTTGGCCCCAATTTCATCTCATGGATTAAACTCCTCTATTTTTCTCCCACTGCTTTTTTATATCTAAATAACCGCAGATCCCCAATTTTTTCTCTTCATAGAGGAACTCGCCAAGGATGTCCCCTCTCTCCTCTGCTCTTCAACCTGGCTTTGGAACCCCTTCTTCTTGCCATCCGACAAAATTCGTTAATTACAGGTGTGAAAATTGGTTCGGAAGAATATAAGTTATCAGCTTATGCAGATGATGTGTTGCTTTTTCTGTCTCATCCTGATTCCTCCCTTCCACACCTCCTCCAGCAAATTGCCTCATACTCTGCTCTCTCTGGTTATAAAATTAACTGGCACAAGACGGAACTCCTCCCCCTCAATACTTTAGGTTCCTTGGTTGATCTCACTAATTCTACTATACAAAGAGTCCCCCATTGTATTAAATATTTGGGAATTTACTTTTACTCCGAGCCCCAATTAACAATTTCTAATGCTGAAACCCGTATTCTCCAAACGATAAAAGATCTCACTATCCACTGGTCCCCCCTATATCTCACATGGTGGGGGCGATTAGACACTATAAAAATGGTGGTTGCCCCTAAGATCACTTATGCATTATCAATGATTCCTATTTTCTTCTCCTATGCCTTTTACAAGCAAATTGACCGGATACTATCTTCCTTCTTATGGAAGAATAAGACCCCCAGAATTGCTTTACCTAAACTCAAGCTCGTTAAGGCTGAGGGAGGTGTCAATTTCCCTAACTTCTATGCCTACCATCAAGCTTTCATGCTTCAACAAGCTCAGCATCATTTCTCTCCCTCTGCTACTCAAGGGGAAAGACCTAGATGGCTAGATTTGGAATGTTCACTAGTATCCCCTTTCCCACTTACTTGTTTCCCAGGGATGAAAATATCCAAACAACTTGAATCTAATGCAATTTTACGCTCACTTCACAAGGCATACTCCCTTTTCGATTCCATTCGCCCCAAACATATATGCTCTTGGAGCTATTCTAACATGGCCCCCATATGGCGTAACTCTAGATTGACCATTGACAAGCACCCTCTCAACTGGCCGCTATGGCAGACAAAAGGCATTTGGTTCTTGGCCTCCATTTTGGAAGATGTTACGATACATACGTTTCCTCGAATGCGAGCAAAATACGGCCTACCAACCTCTCAATTTTTTGCTTGGTTGCAATTACGAAATGTTATAGCTGCTTCCTCATACTCCTCCACTCCACTCAATACATCCCCCTATCTATTGCAAGTTTTCCAGGAGCATGGGCCTCAGAGGCATTTAGCATCGAAACTATATAAAATTCTTGTATCTACTGATGCTCATGTTCTTCGAAATGGGCTTTACTCCATATGGTCTAAAGAAATTGACGCCCATATTGGTCAACCTACATGGCGATATCTTTGGACCATAACAACTCGCATCACACTATCCTCCAGCTTGACGCAATCCTCCTTTTTTCTCATGCACAGAGCTTTTTGGACACCTTGGAGATTACATAGGGCCGGTTTACTTACCTCCCATCAATGCTGGTCATGCTCAGCACCCAAAGCGACTTTTGAGCATATGTTCTTTTTTTGCCCATATGTACGAACTTTTTGGCTCCAAGTTTGGTCAACGATCACTTCCATCATCCCCATCTCCCACTCCTTTACGTATACTGGGGCGGATTTTCAGAGCCCTGCTCGCGTAAATCCGCCCAAAACCGGGCGGATTTACGCGAGCAGGGCCCTGCGCGCCGGTGAGCCTATTTTACATAGGCTCACCGGCGCGCGCAGAACCCCGGGACTCGCGTAAGTCCCGGGGTTTTCGGAGTGGGCGTGTCGGGAGGCGTGTCGGGGGGCGGGGCCAGAGCGCGCGGCGTTGCGGGGGCGTGTCGGCAGCGTTTTGGGGGCGGGTACGGGGGCATGGCTATGGCCCGGGGGCATGGCCGCGCCCTCCATACCCGCCCCCAGGTCGCGGCCCGGCACGCAGGAGGCCCGCTGGCGCGCGGGGATTTACGCCTCCCTCCGGGAGGCGTAAATCCCCCGACAAAGGTAGGATGGGGGTTTAGACAGGGCCGGGCGGGTGGGTTAGGTAGGAGAAGGGAGGGGAAGGTGAGGGGAGGGCAAAGGAAAGTTCCCTTCTAGGCCGCTCCGATTTCGGAGCGGCCTAGGAGGGAACGGGGGTAGGCTGCGCGGCTCGGCGCGCGCAGGCTATACGAAATCGATAGCCTTGCGCGCGCCGATCCAGGATTTTAGCCGATACGCGCGACTACGCGCGTATCTACTAAAATCCAGCGTACTTTTGTTTGCGCCTGGAGCGCAAACAAAAGTAGGCTGTTCGCGCTCGTCTGAAAATCTACCCCACTGTGTTTTTTCTTCGAGGTTCCAATCCTACGTTTTCCCTGTCTCTTCCTCATCAGAAATTAATGGACTTCTTGTTTGCTATTGCTATTCACACAATACTATCTAACTGGAAACGTAGTGATTTGCTTTCACAAGCCTGGTGGTGGAATTCTGTGTGTATGTATTATAAGTATGAAAAAGCCATGGCTATAAAGTGTAATCGGCTTGCTTCTTGGGCTCAAGTATGGAAACCGCTTGAAAATTATATCACCTCTCTATCTTGATAACCTGATGCTTACTTGCATATTCCAACTTTCTCTGCCATATCCATAAGTCACTTTCCCTTGCATTTTTACCTTTCTCTCTTTATCTTTCCTCTCTCTTATTCCCTCTCTACCTTTTCGTTTTAGTCTCTTCTTCTCTCAGGATTCTCTTATAACGTACTTTGTACTGATCTTTATGCTCACTCCCTCCATTATTCTTGCTCATACAGTAAATGTGGATTCTTTATTTATTTGGAATGTATGCTTAATTTGAGCCCTGCCAATTAGATATCTATTGCAATGTGCTATTGTGTTCGAATTTCTTATATGCTGCTCTCCATTATGTTGAATCCTGTCTCTTCTTTTATTTTGTAATCTCTCTGCTTTATGTTTCAAAAAAACAAAAAAATGTTTAATAAATCGTTTAAACTAAAAAAAAATTAATTTACTGTATCGCGCGCACAGGAGAGTGTCCTGTGTGCGTGCCGGGAGAGTGGGCGCTCGCCCGCTCTCACGCGATTTTTACTGTATCGGCCCGATAATTAGGAGCATATTTACATGAAGTTGGCATATTTTAAAACATATGCATGCAATTATGCACTGATTTAAAATTCTAACATATTTTTGCTCATGCACTGATTCTTGTGTGTATGGGTGCAGGTGAACTCATTTCAAAATTATCATTTGCACACCTTTGTTCACTCTAACAACAGCAAACAACACAGAGGCACCAAAACTCCCATTCTGGTATATAATAAGCATTGCACACAGGCAGAGTGATAGCAATAAGATCACTAAAGTGGTTTAATAGGCAAGGCAGAGAAGTAGCAACAAGACCTCCTAGGTAGAACATCTGGGGCATGGCAGGTAGGCCCAGTGGTAGCAGTAAGACTCCTAAGATGGTATAAGGGTCATAGCAGGTAGGCTGAACAATAGAAGCAAGACCCCTAAGGTGATACATCTCTCATGGCAGATAGGCATGTGGCAACAAAACCCCCTAAGGTGGTATAAGTGGCATGGCAGGTAGGAGGGTAGCAGCAAAAACTTTCAAGGTGCTTTCAGTCATCTTACACTCGCATGGAAATTCTGGAAACCCAAACAAAGGCAGATGGTTTTAAAAAAACACCAACTTTACCACAACTCTGGTGCCAGTTTTGAGCAATGAGGGCTCATGATGTCCTCTGCCATTGAAAATAAACTGAACACACTGGTTGGTGGGCAGAAAAGATATTTCTGATTCACTTGCTTAAGCCTGGCTAGACTGCAGGCTTGTGAGCCCAATATGCCATCACATCTGTATCCATGTCATCAATGGACTTTGTAAGTTAGCATGTCTCAGAAATTTCTGCTGGGGTCTTCTTTGTTGGCTTGAGCTGAGGGTCTTATTTTCCAGATGCTTTAGCTATATAGCCTGAACCAGGAGAAATGGTGAGCAATGTAGCTTTGGCTTATTGAAGTATGGGAGGAAGAGTTTATTTATTTATTTCATTTAATTTAAAAACACGTCTCACCTGCCACTCCAATGATCTGATGAGCTAGAAGTTAACATGCATAAAAATCATTGCATAATACTTAAACTATACAGGGACACAGAAAATATATAAGTATACACATTACTGTCTGGAAATGTTATTGGATGGTGAAAGCTTGTTCAAACAGCCATGTCTTCAATCTCTTTTTAAAGATTTTAGCAGCCATTATCAGCCTTAGTTACTCTGGCATAATATTCTATGTTAATGGACCTGCTACTGAAATTTCATGTTCATGTACTTTGCCCAAATGTGCTTGATGGATGGTTGGAACAGTGACTTAGTCTCTGTTTGCTGATTTTGGTGCTCATTGAGTAGTATATTTGTGAAGAGCAGCACCTAATCATAATGCTCTAAAATGTTACGGTTCTGGCTGCGAGCGCCACGACCAGACCCTTACCTCCGTGTTCCTGGACCTGTTCCCACTTCTGTTGGCCTAGTTCGTGGCCTGTTCGGTGGTGTCCCTGCGAGGGCCGCGCCGCCTGAAAGCCTCCCATGGACGCCCTGCCTCTAGGTACGCGCGCGCACCACTTGGGCGCTTTTCTAGGCCGTTTCCTGCCAGTGGTGACTCCGTCCAGTTCCTGACGTCAGACGCCGCGGCCTTGATAAGCCGGCTGCGGACACTCAGTCTTTGCCTTGCAACAGGCTTACCAACCAGTTCCCTGTTGCTCCGTGCCCCGGAGTGAGCTGCCTTTGGAACTCGCTCCGTTCCTGCTTGCCTGCTACAGTACCTGCTTGCCAGCTACAGTACCTGCTTGGTTCCTGCTTGCCTGCTACAGTACCTGCTTGGTTCCTGCTTGCCTGCCACAGTTCCTGCCTGGTTCCAGTTCCTGAGTCTTGCTACAGTTCCTGCCTGGTACCATTACCCGAGTCTTGCTACAGTTCTTGCCTGGTTCCAGTAACCGAGTCCTGCTACAGTTCCTGCCTGGTTCCAGTATCCGAGTCCTGCTACAGTTCCTGCCTGGTTCCAGTATCTGAGTCTTGCTACAGTTCCTGTCTACTGTTCTAGTCTGGTTCCAATTCTCAGTCCTGCTCATCAGCCTGCTCGCTTCAGTCTCAAGATCATCCACCCGCCTAAGTCCCAGCGGCCGGGCTCCTACAAGCTCCTCCCGGGGGAGTACCAGCTTCCAGGGTGAAGAGCACCTCTACTTCCTGCCTGAACATCTGCCTCCCAGCCTGCAGTGTACCAGAGACATTGAATACCTTTCCCAGTCTCTTGCAGGTTGGCCCAAGGGTCCACTAAATTGAGACTCCATAACACTAAAACTCATTTAGGAAATTCTAAAACAATGTAATGTGCATTAGATTGCTTTACAATATATTAATTGATTTAAAGGTGAATTTTATAAAGTTGCACTCATAAAAAATAGCACTTGCCAGTATAAAATAGAATATATGCATATATATGATAAAGAACCGAGCACACTAGCCAATCATGCGAAAATGCGGCACAAGGGGGATCTCACGGCACATACTCGCCACCCCCTTACCTCTAGGTCCTTCATTCTTCCTTACCCATCAAATCAAGTGTGTGGGCAATGCACGGGAGAAGGAGGCGAGGCTAGGGGTGGTTCAGTTGGGCAGTGCATTCTCCTGAGCATGCAGCCAGGGGGGCCAGTGGCACAATCCTGCCGATGGCGCCGATGGCCCTTTGCCCTTGTCTTGTGACAGGGTATCCCCTGTCACAAGGTAAGGGCAAAGGGCCATTGGCGCCATCTTTATGATTGGCAGCCGATGGCCCAAGAATGGGAGTTCGCTCCTGGGACCACCACTAGAGCACCAGGTAATTTAAAAATGTTTTGGGGGGATCGGGAGGGTGGGAAAAGTTAAGGGGTCATCTTTAAAGGGTCGGGTGGGTTTTTTTTTAATCGGGCCATCAGCGCCATTTTTGAGTGGCAGTCAAAATGGCACCAATGGCCCGAGAGCGGGAGATCGTTCCCCGCGCCCCCACTGGACCACCAGGTACTCGTAAAAAGTTTTGGGGGGGGATGGGGGGGATGGGGGAAGGTAAGGGGTCAATTTTAAAGGGTCGGGCCTCACTAAAAAAAAAATTAACGATGTGAATCAAAACCGATACCGATTCACATCTCCAGCGATCAGATTTTTTTCTCCCTCCAGCCGAACCCGATCGTTAAGACGATCGGGCACACGATTCACATCTCTAATTGTAATGTCATGGAACTTATATAAACAATTGGAAAGAAGTTCCTAGAACAATGTTAGGCTGGGACAACTAGAAATGAGGTCGAGATCGTATGTGAATTCTAATGTGGAAGTTGTGGGGGTGCAGGTAAGATGAAAGTATATACGTTAAGTATAAGCTTGTAGGAATAGCCATGTTTTGAGTTTTTGCTTAAATTTTATTGGGCAAGTTTCTTGATGCAACTCTGGTGCCATGTTGTTCCAACAGAGCGGTCCAGCTATGGTTATTGCATGCTTCTTAGTTGACTCGAGAGTGAACACTTTGCGAGTGGGGGTGTGTAGAGTGGCAGCATGTTATGTTCTGGGGGGTCTGGAGTGCTTGTGGAAGTGTAGATCATTATTGAGCCATGTCATATTTTTCATTGTGCAGGATCTTGTGAATTAAAGATAAGGTTTTGAACATGATTCTCTGTGCAATGGGGAGCCAGTGCAGGTCCCTGAGTATAGGAGTAATATGCTCTGATCTTCTTGTGTTGGTGACTATGCGTGCTGCTGAATTTTAAAGCAATAGTAAAGGCAGTATGGTTGTTTTGGGGAGGCCCAGGAGAAGGGCATTACAGTAATATACTTTTGAAAAAATGAGTGATTGCAGTACGGAGCAGAAATCATGTTGATATAGTAAGGGTCTTAGTTTTTTTAGGGTGTGCAGTTTGAAGTAACCATCTTTGATAGTGTTGTTGATGTGCTTTTTAAAGTTAAGGCTGGTCTAATGTGACTCCAAGGTTTCTAACATTATTTGTGATAGCAAGAGATGTGAGTGGTGTGTGAGTGGCAGTAAGCATGGTTTTGCAGTTCTGGGGGGTAATGATCATAAGTTCAGTTTTATCAGGGTTGATGGCCAGTTTGATGTTTGTAAGTAGTATGATAGACTTTGATCCAATGATAATAGCAGCTCAACTTCATTGGGTTGGCTATGTTGTATATATGGACAACACCCATATTCCCAGAATCACATCTGGTTACTGATGGAGAAATGATAGTACCATGAAACAGTTGTCAACCAATTCTTTATCTGAATGCTATTTCTGCAGAATAGTGTACTGTATTCACATAGAAAGCATCATTAGTGATGAGATCTAGGGATATGCGGTTCAAATATTTTCATTTTGATCCCTTTGTTTTGTTTCAAGGTGTTTTTTTATTTTTTACATTTTTGTGGTTTGTTTAATATTTTTTCTTTTTTGGTTTGGTTCAGTCACCAAACCAAAAATCATTATACCTCCCTAAACATCCCAAAACAACAACAACAACAACAACAAATAAAATATGACTCCTGCATACCTCCAACATCAATACAAGCACTGGGGCCTGGCCTGGGTCTGGCCAAGGCTTCTCTTGGCCCCTATGAATCTCATCCCAATGGTAATCTTGAGCCAGATCTGGGCTAACTGGCTGGGCTTAGCCAGGCCCATTGAGGGCTTATTCAGCCCCATTCTACTCACTTCTATACCCTTCAAAAATTGTCAGGACTGAGGAACTTCCCAGGTCCCACATCTTTACTAGGGTTTGGAGATGGTATTGGCATTGGAATGGGCAGGGACAATGCCCACTCACTCCTGCCCTTTTTCTCTCTTTAAGTAAATTACTGATTGATGCATCAAGCTGAGACAGTGCTCTAATGAATGTTAAACAATGCATGTAGCACAATATATGCTGTACATCATGTGAGAGAGTACTATATCCAATGCTATGCATGACCCAGCCCTGGTACCCTCCCCTATTACAATGACATTCTTTGCATTTAGTTTGCATGCATGAATATTGCAAATGCATGCAAAGAAGGTCATTAATAGGCAATTTGATGTAAATATTTTATCATGGCCAACTGAGAAAGTGATCAGACTGCATGCCGGGCTGCTCACAGTCTCACATCCACTGGCACAAGGGGAAGGGTGGAGATCATGCCCAAGACATTCCTCTCCCCTGGCAGGATTAAATGGTCAATTTTCTCAGTGGAAAAGGGTAAACAGTGGAGTGCCTCAGGGATCTGTACTTGGACTGGTGCTTTTCAATATATTTATAAATGATCTGGAAAGGAATACGGATGATACAAAATATTTCAGAGTAGTTAAATCACAAGCGAATTGTGATATATTACAGGAGGACCTTGTGAGACTGGAAGATTGGGCATCCAAATGGCAGATGAAATTTAATGTGGACAATTTAATGTGCAAGTGCATTCAGGGAAAAATAACCCTAGCTGTAGCTACATGATGTTAGGTTCCATATTAGGAGCTACCACCCAGGAAAAAGATCTAGGCATCATAGTGGATAATACTTTGAAATTGTCAGCTCAGGGTGCTGCAGCAGTCAAAAAAGCAAACAGAATGTTAGGAATTATTAGGAAGGGAATAGTTAACAAAACAGAAACGTCATAATGTCTCAGTATCGCTCCATGGTGAGACCGCATCTTGAATATTGTGTACAATTCTGTTCGCCACATCTCAAAAATGATATAGTTGCGATGGAGAAGGTACAGAGAAGGGCAACCAAAATGATAAAGGGAATGGAACAGCTCCCCTATGAAGAAAGACTGAAGAGGTTAGGGCTGTTCAGCTTGGAGAAGATTTGGCTGAAGGGGGATAAGATAGAGAACTTTAAAATCATGAGAGGTCTTGAATGAATTGATATGAATCAGTTATTACCACTTTTGGATAACAGAAAGACTAGGGGGTACTCCATGAAGTTAACTTTTAAGACTAATCGGAATTTTTTTTTTCACTCAATGCACAATTAAGCTCTGGAATTTCTTGCCAGAGGATGTGGTTAATGTAGCTGGGTTCAAAAAAGGTTTGTATAAGTTCTTGGAAAAGTCCATTAACTGCTGTTAATCAAGTAGACATAGGGAATAGCCTTTGCTATTACTGGCATCAGTTGCATGGGATCTTCTTGGTGTTTGGGTACTTGCCAGGTTTTTGTGGCTTGGTTTGGCCTCTGTTGGAAATAGGATGCTGGGCTTGATGGACCCTTATTCGGACCCAGCATGGCAATTTCTTATGTTTTTAATTCCTGTTTCACCCGTCGGTCGCAGACAGCTGCGACCGCTGTTGCTTATCTTTCTTTACACTTCCCTGACTCCATGGGGTAGACTGGCAGCCTCCTCCAGCTGCCGACAGCCTGCCTACTGCTCCCAGGCCTCCTGGGACGGCACAGAATACACTGACCACAATCATGCCATCGGGATCCTTTAGACGTGTGCGTGCATGGGCCAGTCTTAAGCACGTCATGGTGGGAACCTTGGGGGCGTCCCCTCCGGATATTTAAACCAGCTGGCTTTGCTTACAGATGACTTGGCAAAGAGATCGATCCTTGCTATATCCACATTGCTCTCAGAGGACCTGCGTTCAAGTTCCTGCTTCCTGGTATAGACGTCTCAGGTACCCACTCCTCAGGGGCCCTCTTCTCGTCTTCGGCTATCCACTCCTAGGAAGGCCTGATGCCTGGGACTCTGCCTGCCCCATTCCCTAGGGCTTCTCTGGAACCATCGCTACTCTCTTCGTGAGTACTCCACTTTATGGATCACTTCCTGTTCTGCTGAGGACCTCTCTGGCGTTCCCCGCTCTGCAGACCATTACCATCTCAATGGAGGGCTCCCTCAGACGTACCCCACTCTGCAGGCCTTTACCAACTCTATTGCGAACCTCATTGGTGTTCCCCCGCTCTGCGGACTACTATCACCTCTACTGAGGACCCTCACCTCTACTGAGGACCCTCACCGCTCTTCGGGACATTACCATCTCTACTAAGGACCTCATCAGCGTACCCCACTCTGCGGACCACTATCACCTCTACTGCGGACCCTCTCCAGTGTACCACACTCTGCGGACCATTACCATCTCAACTAAGGACCTCAACAGTGTACCCAGCTCTGCGGACTACTATCATCTCTATTGAGGACCTTCTTCGGTGTACCCCACTCCGCAGGCCACTACCATCTCTACTGAAGACCTGATCAGTGTACGCCGCTCTGCTGACCATTAACAACTCTATGAGGTATTCCCTCTGGGCATTCCCCATTCCACCGGCCCTGTATCTCTGGGCCTGTGAGACCTCTCTGGCACCCCCTGCTCTGCGGGTAATGCCTCTCTCTCTTTAATAAAGACTCTAGCCTGATACTGTGTCTGACGTCACTGAGACCTCGCCTCCTGACGGTGAGGCTCACGGGGCTCCTCCCCGAGGGTGGTTCCATCTCTCACCTCAGCCCAGAGCCCACATACTGACTAATTTCAACAGAATCCTAACAGATTGCCAAGTCCATGGACACGGCACAGGTCTCAGCAATCCAGGCCATCTTTGGCCTGGCCCAACCAATCACAGAACAGCAGAAGATCCTAGAGACTTTGGCTAGCGCCATCAATCAATTGAATAATTGGCTGGATTCCATTCCTATGCCTGCTAAGCCTAATCCATCTACACATGTGCCACCCTTCTGGCCTCCAGTGCCCTTGGTGGCACTTCCTCATTTTGCAGGTGACTCCTTGTTATGAAGGGGCTTCTTGAACCAGTGCAACATGCACATTTCCTTACAACCTGCATATTTTCCAAAACCACATATACCTTATCCCTTCTGGACGGAAAAGCATTGGCCTGGGCATCACCTCTTTGGGAACATACAGATCCAATCCTTAATGACCTACTGGGCTTCCTCAACCACTTCTGCACTGTGTTTGACAACCCAGGTTGAAAGGCCATCTCCAGATCTACGCTCTTACATCTGCAACAAGGTTCCAGATCACTGACTGATTATGTCATCGAGCTTAGGACTCTCTCGTCTGAATTGCACTGGGACCTGGGCTGCCTGTGTGCCATATTCCTTGAGGGCCTGAGTCCATGTATCAAGGATGAGTTGGTGGCATGAAAACTCCCCGAGGCCTTGGACTCCTGTATAGACCTTGCTGGTCGCATAGACCGCCATCTGCGTGAATGTTCCCAAGAGGTCAGAGGAACCAAGAGAATGAATTCAAGTGCCCCACGCACTCGCCCAACATCTTCTACTCAGGCTATTACTTCACCGAGCACTGAGGATGAGGAACCAATGCAAATGGGTCGTAGACACTTATCCTCAAAGGAGAAACACCGTCGCCAGAAGGCCGGTCTTTGCATGTATTGTGGCCAATCGGGTAATGTGGTACCCTCCTGTCCACTCTGTACAGGAAACTCCCAGGCCTCGGATCTGCCAGAGGACTTCTCCTTGGCCTGACCGCACCCTCTCCTCGTTATCACTGCCTGTCACCATTAATTTGGATACCCAGGAGTTCCACACCCTGGCATTAGTAGATTCAGGAGCCAGTGGAAACTTTATCCTCTGGCAACTCGTAAAACATTTATGGATTCCCACCGTCTGTGTGCCGACACCATTGTTACTCTATTCTATCCATGGTGAACCATTGCCTGGCGAAGTTGCCTTCTCCACGATCCCTATTCGACTTTGCATAGGATCCCTGCATACAGAGACTATTTCTTTCCTGATTTTGGACAAGGCTATACATCCAGTGGTCCTAGGATTACCATGGCTGAAAATATATACTATACAATTTGATTGGAGTACTCTCCAAATGTGTCGTTGGGGTGACTACTGCCATAAAAAACACGTTTTGGAAAACGTGTCCCCAATGCCCTGCCTAACCACACAGCCATCTGTCCTTGGGCTTCCACCACAGTACTCCTCCTTCCAGGATGTGTTCTCAAAGAAAGTTGCAGACGTCTTACCTCCACATCTCTCTTTTGATTGCACTATTAATCTTTTGCCCAACACTGAGCCTCCCCGAGGAAGAGTCTACCCACTTTCTCTGACTGAGACAAAAGCCATGTCAGAATATATACAGGAAAATGTGGCTAAAGGTTTCATTCAGCCTTCTAAATCTCCAGCTGGAGCAGGGTTCTTTTTGTGGGGAAAAAGGATGGTTCCCTCCGGCCGTGCATAGATTACCATGGCTCAAATGACATTACACAGATGGATTGCTAACCCCTGCCTTTAATCTCTGAACTGTTTGACAGGCTTCAGAGGGACAAGATATTTACCAAATTGGACCTCAGAGGAGCTTACAATTTGAGGAGGATACACCAGGGTGATGAATGTAAAACCGCATTAACACCCACGATGGGCATTTTGAATATCTGATCATGCCTTTTGGCCTCTGCAAAGCTCCAGCAGTGTTCCAGAATATGATGAATGAAATCTTAAGAGACATGCTCTACAGTTGTGTCATGGTCTATTTGGATGACATTCTGGTATTCTCACAAGACTTCCAGAGCCATCGCCGGGATGTCACCAACGTCCTGCAACGCTTAAGGGATAACCAGCTGTACGCCAAGCTGGAGAAATGCTATTTTCACAAGGAGTCTGTCCCTTTATTGGGCTATGTGGTCTCTAGCCAGGGGTTTCAGATGGATCCACAGAAGACTAACAGCATCCAGGACTGGTCCCAACCAATGGGCTTTAAGACACTCCAAAGGTTCCTAGGTTTTACTAATTACTACAGGTCATTCATCAATCACTATTTGACACTAACCACCCCACTCACAGCTATGACACGTAAGGGAGACAATCCATCCCAGTGGTCACCCAAAGCAGTGTCTGCCTTTCGGGGCTTAAGGAGGCATTCCTGCAAGAGCCATGCCTACATCATCCAGACTCACGATGGCCCTTCATCATTGATGTAGACGCTTCTGACATAGCAGTTGGTGCAGTACTCAGCCAGCATTCTATTAATCATACCTTGTGCCTGTGCTCATTCTTCTCCCGACGCTTCTCTCCGGCTGAGCATAATTACGGAATCGGGGACAAGGAATTGCTGGCAATCAAATTAGCCTTTGAAGAATGGCACCCCTGGCTCGAGGGAGCACAACACCAAATAACAGTGTTCACTGATCATAAGAATCTCGAGTACCTACACCATGCTCAATGCCTTAAACACAGGCAGGCCCGCTGGTCTCTTTTCTTTACATGATTTAATTTCGTACTTCGATATTGACCAGCTAATAAGAACGCCCGAGCAGATGCCCTCTCTCATTCTTCACCACTGATGATGTCCCAGATGTTCCCTGGCACATCATCGACCCAACCAAAGTACTCCTCGCTGCCACATACACGGTGACATCTGGGAAGACGGTGGTTCCCCGACCTCTTCATAGGAAGATCCTCCACTAGGCACATGATTCCCTACTCGCTGGTCATCCCAGACAAGCTAGAACACTTGCAGCACTCCAGAGGTTCTATTGGTGGCCAACCATTAAGCAGGACGCTCAAGCATATGTGGAATCATGTCCCACTTCTGCCCGTCAAAAACCACCAGAAGGTTGTCCCTGGGGTCCCCTACAACCTCTTTCTGCACCTACTGAGCCATGGACACACATATCCACAGACCTTATTGTGGACCTGCCCCCTTCCAGTGGCAATAACACCATCTGGGTCACAGTGGATCGCTTTTCAAAGATGTCTCACTTCGTGGTGCTACTAGGTCTTCCTTCAGCCCTGGAACTAGCCAAACTATTCATTCATCACATCTTACGCCTTCATGGACTACCGAGGCACACACTCTCGGATAGGGGTGTTCAATTTATGCCCAAGTTCTGAGATCACTTTACTAAAAAATTTGACATCTCACTGGACCTCACATTGGCCAATCACCCACAGGCCAATGGACAGACAGAAAGGACAAACTGCACCCTGAAGCAGTTTCTTCAGGCATATGAGAACTCTCGGCAGAACGACTGGTCCAACTTATTGCCGTGGACTGAGATCGCCTTGAACTCCCATCAGTCTGCCTTTACTGGGTCATCCACCTTCCAGGTAGTGTACAGACGTCAGCCTCTGCCTCCTCTTTCGATACCTCTGTCTGTACCTTCTCAGGAGCACAAGCTTTGGCTCAAGAACTGCACCAACTATGAGAGCTAGGGATGTGCAGAGGGATACCATACGTTACATTCATGATTCAGATTTGTCGGGTAGCAGATACGTTGCATTCAGCCGTATGGCGCCCCGATGCATTAATATGGTGATTTCTATTCATGTCCCAGCTAAAATTAAAATTAACTACATACCCCCCCCCCCCAAGACTTACCAAAACTCCCTGGTGCCCGATAAATCGTTAGAATTTCTATTGTATTCTATTGTATTGTGTTCTATAATGATTTAAGACGATATTAACATTATCGGACGATAATTTTAATCGTTGAAAAACTCCCGTTAGTGCGCACTAACAGAAAATGATACAAATTGATACTTTCCAGGTCAGTAAAGGTCAGTTAGGAATGAATATGTGTTCCTATGGGCTGGCTGCCCTCTTATCTATTGATGTTACCAAGGTTCCCACTGAGGTGATGGTTGGGGGGATGGGAAATGGAACTGGAAACTCATGAACACCAACAGAAAATGAAACAAAGTGTTGACACTTCCCAGGTCAGAAAAGGTCACTTAGGAATGAATATGTATTCCTATTGGCTGGCTGTGCTCTTATCTATTGATGTTACCAAGGTTCCCACTGAGGTAATGCTTGGGGGGATGTGAAATGGAAACAGTTGGAAGCTTGACAAAAAAGTAACGTGATGATCATCACTCATGTGACTAGAACTTGTTTGTTTATTATTTTTGTTATTTTTGTCAGGAAGCTCCCCCCTGTCTATGAAGCCAGCCTCTCACTAGTAATGCAGGGAAGGAGCTGTCTCACCCTTCACCATCCTCCCCCCCCCCCTCACCCACACACCATTCACTGGCTGGGACATGGGGAGGGGAGGAGTGAGGGTCAGGAAGCTCCCCCCTGTCTGTGAAGCCAGCCTCTCACTAGTAATGCAGGGAAGGAGCTGTCTCACCCTTCACCATCCTCCCCCCCCCCCCCTCACCCACACACCATTCACTGGCTGGGACATGGGGAGGGGAGGAGTGAGGTTCAGGCAGCTCCCCCCTGTCTGTGAAGCCAGCCTCTCACTAGTAATGCAGGGAAGGAGCTGTCTCACCCTTCACCATCCTCCCCCCCCCCCTCACCCACACACCATTCACTGGCTGGGACATGGGGAGGGGAGGAGTGAGGGTCAGGCAGCTCCCTCCTGTCTGTGAAGCCAGCCTCTCACTAGTAATGCAGGGAAGGAGCTGTCTCACCCTTCACCATCCTCCCCCCCCCCCCCCTCACCCACACACCATTCACTGGCTGGGACATGGGGAGGGGAGGAGTGAGGGTCAGGCAGCTCCCTCCTGTCTGTGAAGCCAGCCTCTCACTAGTAATGCAGGGAAGGAGCTGTTTCAGCCTCACCATCCTCCCCCCCCCCTCACCCACACACCATTCACTGGCTGGGACATGGGGAGGGGAGGAGTGAGGGTCAGGAAGCTCCCCCCTGTCTGTGAAGCCAGCCTCTCACTAGTAATGCAGGGAAGGAGCTGTCTCACCCTTCACCAACCTCCCCCCCCCCCTCACCCACACACCATTCACTGGCTGGGACATGGGGAGGGGAGGAGTGAGGGTCAGGAAGCTCCCCCCTGTCTGTGAAGCCAGCCTCTCACTAGTAATGCAGGCGGGATAGGGCACTGCATGCAGGAAGATCACAACACCCCTGGTGTCAGGGTTAGGGCACTGTGTGCAGGAAGATCACAACACTCCTGGTATTAATAGGGATAGGGCACTGTGTGCAGAAAGATCACAACACCCCTGGTGTCAGGGTTAGGGCACTGTGTCCAGAAGATCACAACACCCCTGGTGCCAGGGTTAGGGCACTGTGTGCAGGAAGATCACAACACCCCTGGTGCCAGGGTTAGGGCACTGTGTGCAGGAAGATCACAACACTCCTGGTGTCAGGGTTAGGGCACTGTGTGCAGGAAGATCACAACACTCCTGGTATTAATAGGGATAGGGCACTGTGTGTACATGAAGATCACAACACCCCTGGTGCCAGGGTTAGGGCACTGTGTGCAGGAAGATCACAACACCCCTGGTGCCAGAGTTAGGGCACTGTGTGCAGGAAGATCACAACACTCCTGGTATTAATAGGGATAGGGCACTGTGTGCATGAAGATCACAACACCCCTGGTGCCAGGGTTAGGGCACTGTGTGCAGGAAGATCACAACACTCCTGGTATTAATAGGGATAGGGCACTGTGTGTACATGAAGATCACAACACCCATGGTGCCAGGGTTAGGGCACTGTGTGCAGGAAAATCACAACACCACTGGTATCAGGGTTAGGGCACTGTGTGCAGGAAGATCACAACACTCCTGGTATTAATAGGGATAGGGCACTGTGTGTACATGAAGATCACAACACCCCTGGTGCCAGGGTTAGGGCACTGAGTGCAGGAAGATCACAACACCACTGGTATCAGGGTTAGGGCACTGTGTGCAGGAAGATCACAACACTCCTGGTATTAATAGGGATAGGGCACTGTGTGCAGGAAGATCACAACACCCCTGGTGCCAGGGTTAGGGCACTGTGTGCAGGAAGATCACAACACTCCTGGTATTAATAGGGATAGGGCACTGTGTGTACATGAAGATAACAACACCCCTGGTGCCAGGGTTAGGGCACTGTGTGCAGGAAGATCACAACACCCCTGGTATCAGGGTTAGGGCACTGTGTGCAGGAAGATCACAACACTCCTGGTATTAATAGGGATAGGGCACTGTGTGCAGGAAGATCACAACACCCCTGGTGCCAGGGTTAGGGCACTGTGTGCAGGAAGATCACAACACTCCTGGTATTAATAGGGATAGGGTACTGTGTGTACATGAAGATCACAACACCCCTGGTGCCAGGGTTAAGGCACTGTGTGCAAGAAGATCACAACACTCCTGGTATTAATAGGGATAGGGTACTGTGTGTACATGAAGATCACAACACCCCTGGTATCAGGGTTAGGGCACAAGTTCTAATCACATTGACTGATCACATTACTTTTTTTGTCAAGCTACCAACTGTTTCCATTTCCCATCCCCCATATACTGTCAGTGGGAACCTTGGTAACATGAATAAATAAGAGGGCAGCCAATAGGAATACATATTCATTCGTAAACTGACCTTAACTGACCTGAAAAGTGTCAAATTGTATCAATTTCTGTTAGTGCGCACTAACTCCCGTTAGTGCGCACTAATCGGAAAAAACGATTTTTAACAATTTTTCAACGAAATAATCGTGCCTAACACGATTTTCTTCTCCTGCCACACGATTTCAATCGTTAAGACGATATGGCACACGATTCACATCCCTAATCGGCGCCATGATGAATCCGGCACCGAGGGTTTGAGTGCAGGAGATGGCTCCCGGACCCCCCGCTGGAGCACCAGGGAGATTTGGTAAGTCTTGTGGGGGTTCAGGAGGGTGGGGGGTTTGTTTAAATTTTTATTTAGGTGGTCGTATAATTCGGTGAAGATTCGTGCATTCGTGGGGAATCACGATACGTTTTGCTTCCCCACGAATACTACGAATAGTGCAATATATGTTGCGGATCGCCAATACGGTGAAAACGAATGCACACCCCTAATGGGAGCATACCAAACACCTTCTGCAACAAGCCACCCTAAAATCAAAGAAGTTCTATGATGTCCATCATCGGGCAGCTCCTCAGTTGAACCCTGGAGACAAGGTGTGGCTCAACACCTGCTTTATTCTCTTAAAGCTGCCTTCAAGCCGCTTTGCTCCCAGATACATTGGGCCCTTTCCCGTACTTCGCTGGCTGGGCCCAGTCACTTAGAACCTTCACTACCCACTTCACTCAAAATTAATAACGCCTGCCACATCTCACTCTTAAAACCACTCATCCTATCAGAATTCTCCAAGAAACCTCCTGAGCTCCAAGCTCTAGCTTCGGAAGAACATATTACCTATCAGGTTGAGGAGGTTTTGGATTTAAGGAAGTGAAGGAAGAGTTGGGAATATCTGATCTTGTGGGAAGAATTTGGCCCCAAAGAGAACAGCTGGGATCCTGCTGTTAACATCCTTGACAAGGAGTTGATCAAACAGTTCCATGCTTTGCACCCCAGAAAGCCAAAACCCCCTGGGAGGGGCCCTAAGAAGGGGGGTACTGTTACGGATAATGCCTGGAACGTCCTTCTGGAGGAAGTGGTGAAGACCAAAACTATGAAGGATTTCAAAGGGGTGTGGGATAAACTCTGTGAATCCATAAAGCCTGGAGGATGGGAATGAAGAGAAGAAGTATGGGGGTGGCTTGCGGGAATGACGACTACTATCTGGTGATTAATACCCTTATTCAATAAAAATTCACAAGGTTAATGCAACTCCAACATTGTTCTATGCTTCAACAGCAAGAGGAAATGTGGAAAAGAGGATTTGCATTCAGACAACAACCAACAAGGTGGCACAGTCTGGGTAAACAAATAAGCGTGGGAGTAGCTTGCTTTTTGTGGCGGTTACTACCCCAAACCAATTAAGCCTGATACTTCACTTTCAATGCATATCCAGCGTAAATCTCTGCTTCAACATTATCTTTGCTTCAATGGCAGGGGGAATGAAGATAAGAGGATTTACATTCAGACAATAACCAACAAGGACTAATTTGCACAGTCTGTGTAAACAAATAAGCGAGGAAGTAGCTTGCTTGTTGCAGCGGTTACTACCCCGAACCAATTAAGCCTGTTACTTTACTTGGAAAGCATATTCAGCACAGCTCACTGCTTCAACAGCAGGAGGAATGAAGAAAAGAGGATTTATATTCTGATAAAAACCAACAAGGACTGAATTGCACAGTCTGGGTAAACAAATAAGCGAGGGAGTAGCTTGCTTATTGTGGTGGTTTCCACCCCTAAACAAATTAAACCTGGTACTTTACTTTGAATGCATATCCAGTGCAGCTCACTGCTTCAACAGCAGGGTGGGGGATGAAGAAATAGGATTTACATCCAGCAAACATCTACCAAGGCATTGATCTGAGCAGTATGAGTATACAAACATCGGATAACTTGCTCGATACGATGGATACTACCTTCAAACATTAAGCCTTATACTTCACTTTGATAGAGCTCCAACACTGCTCTCTGCTTCAATAGCGAGGGTAGAAGGAAATTAGAATCAAATAGCTACCAATAAGGGTCCTGAACTCAGCGATCAGAGTACAGATAAGGATGAGAAAATAAGTGTGAAAGCTTGCTGGGCAGACTGAATAGTGCCTATTGGTCTTCTGCCGTCATTTCTATGTTTCTATATTTCTATGTAATAGTACCTCTGTAACCAATCTGTCTGTTTATTTGTTTGTTGAGTTATTGTTATGAATATCACTTTGTAAACCGTTGTGATCTGTACATGGAAAAACAGTATATAAAATGTCTAAATAAAAAAAATAAATAAAATACATTTTGGAAACCAATGATTTTTTCTCCGTTTGGGAGATGGGAGGAGGGAGAAGAATTGGGGAAGGGGGGGGGGTCACTATACCTCCAATCATTTTGTTTGAGCATTGGGGTGGAGGACCATGGCAGCCCTTATTTCATTGGAAAGAGGGAATGGGGGGGGGGGGGGCATTTAATTTAATAAAGACAGGGCTGGAGGATTTAGTAGGCATTCATTGTATGAGGAGTTTGCTATTTTTAACTTTTGAGTGTTGGGGATGCCTCAAATAGTGGCCCTGGATTAATCAGGGTATCAGACGAGCCCCCTTATAACTTTGTCTTTTTTGCATGACCCTTTAAATCTAACATGGGAGCCTCGGGGCCCACCTGTCTCAAGGATCCCACATTAGATTACTATTTCCCAGGGAGGTGTTGTTAAGTTGGCTGAGACAAATTATTAACATGAAATTGCCTATTAATGAGCTGCTTGGCATAGATTTTCAAAATTCATGAATGCAAATTGCATGCAAAGAAACGCATTGTAATAGAGAATTTGGGCAAGGCCTTGAAAGTAATCATGTATATTGCACAGTAAAGAGCGAATAATGTACAATGTACAGTATCTAATATGTGTTAGAGCCTATCACAGCTTGATGGAACTCCCAGTTAGATTGTAAGTCTTCTGGGGACAATGTAATTCTTACAATACCTGAATGTGATCCACTTTGAAGTGCCAAAAAGCAGTATATAATTAAGTAAATCTTTACTCCGTGATTATCAGCTATCACCAGAAGCAAAATTACATAACTTTAAGTTGAAAACAGTATATATCCTGATAGGGAGGCACAGATTACTTGCATAAGAAGTACAAATTTAAACTAGTGTGTACTATTGATTGGAGAATCTTAACATCAATTAAAAAAACCAAGGCAACTTATTAAGGCACAATCAAACTAGAGCTGCAACATTTAATTTTTCTATTTTGGTGTTTTGTGGTTCTTTTTTTTTTTTTTTTTTTTTACAAAAAGTGTGTTATTTAAAATTTGGGTTTTCTATACTTTTCTTAACATTAACCTTTCTTAGCCATGACTGTCCATCGCCAGGGAGGTAAAAAGGGGGAGGAGGAGATTGCAGTAACATACCTTGACATATACAACACAAATACTCAGTAGACCAGATGTGGGGTAAAATTGGCCGCAGCTTTATTACAATAAAAAGTGTTACAAGCTTTGTACCTGAGCCATAACATAGGCAAGCTATCCAAGGGTCCTCCACAGTACAGGCAGCACGTCACCTCCTGCCCTGGGCCCACTGAAACAAAGTAAAGCCCTTCACTACCTGGGAGGAAATCACAGGGTGCTCTGGTCACCCTCCGCATCCAAGCAAGGTGACTTCCCCAATGAAGGGTGTGGGTATCCAGTCTGCTGCCACACTGGGGTCAGCGGGCCCTAGAAGCAGACAACCCCCCTCAAATTGATGTTATTTATCATGTGTTGTGCAATGTCTCTAGCTGAGCCCCTCCCAGCTTGGATATACCCACCATAGGGCTTGAATAGCTAAATAGCTTATTTGGAACCTTCCACCCCAAGCTGCGGCCAATGGCTAGGAATCTTTCAGGTGAGGGCTAGGAACCATCTGAACTCCATGTATGGCACGTTTCAAGTTGGCCAACAGCAGGTCCTGTCCCATATCTTAAAGGTGCACCCTGTTGCCCAGACGTGGTGTCTTATATGCATGCCACTCTGGCGCTCAACAAAAGTCCCAATTGCTTGTTTAGTTTTTTTCATCTAATGCATCCAGAGAGGGAAGTTGAGAAACTGGTGGTGAGGGATGATCTCCGACCAGATAAGCGTGGTGTGGGGCATCAAGGACAAGATGACAGTGATGTCACTTCTCATATTATCTAATAGCAGGTGTCCTTGTGTGGCTCCCAAGTCATTGCCTCTGGAGAGGCTGACTTTGTCAATTGCTGCCATATCAGGGGATCTAGCTGATCCTGACACATACCCATATGACCTAGCCATTGTACTATGCCATCTCTTGAAGTAACACCTAGCTGTCAGCTAAGGGTATTTCTCTTTGCCTGCTGTTCCATGCAAAATACAAAAGAATGTCCCATGATCCATATCACTCAAATCCACTGATGAAGGCCTGAAAAACATAAGGCATTAGCAGCAATGTCACAGGGGTGTAGGAGAGTATGCTGGTGTGCTCCAGAGGGTCACTGCCAGTGTCTACGATACAATGTGATGCAGGATTTCACTTGCCTACCTAATGTAGGAGAGGTACGCTGGGGAACACCATCTGCCAATATGCTGGATGGTGTTGCCCAGCAAACCTGATGTTGCTGCACTTGAGGCTGCCCCAATTTGGAAGGAGTGAGTCCTGAACTGCTCCGGCTTCAAACCGGCCACTTCCAGGGTGCACTTGAGGATGACATTTAACTGGTACTTGTTTAGTGAGAGTGAGTTAGCATGCAATAGGAATTGTATCCCTCCGGATGGTCTGACCCTCCTATATCATGCAGCATTTGTTATTGGGCATGTAGGTAGGCCCAGTACTTGGGCTAATGTGACTGATTGCCTCCTGCCAAATCCTGATACTGAGATTTCCATTTGTGATGGAAACATCGCAGGCTTGCAGACCAGAGCAGTCGTGTTGGGTGCAGGTTGTGGCTATCAACTTGCTCACATGACACATGGTGAAGAATGCAATGCAGAAGGCAGCTCAGAAGAGGACCAGTTGAAAGTGGTCCATAATGACTGAAGGTAGATAGCACCATAGAGCCAGGAAGTGATCATGTGGAATAGGACAGGGTGCATCTGGAGCTTGCGGATGGCATTTGGCCTATCCCACCAGGACATGCCTGATGGCAAAGTCCCTTGTCAGATTGGGCAAATCCTGAACCTTCATTAAGAATGCATAACCCTCCAAATTGGCTTGAGCTGTGCCTCAGGCGCACTGCAATGCTTAGCCTGCATGAAGTATCCCACCAGTCTATGTAAAAGGCCAAGGACTTCAGGCAGGGAGGCGGTTTCCAGGAATTCCATGACATCACTGTATCCCCTCAGATATGCTCGCCAATGGATGGTATGATCGAATGCCACAGCAGGTTGAATGCAACCTGGACCCAATGGTCCAAAGGTGTGAGGGGATCAGCATCGCCTGCTCCTCAGCATGTAGAGCAAGTCTCCAGAAGTCTTCCCACTAGAAAGAGAAAGACAGCAATCTCGTTCCAAAGGCTGAGAATGTGTCTTACCTGCACCAACATGTTTAACTATAAGCACTTTAAAACCATCGGCCTCAAAAGTTCCAATTGATAATGATTACCTGTATGACCACTTGGTTGTCACACCAAAATATCACCTTCCTGTTTGCTATCAACCCTAAAGGTAGAGCGCTACCACCATCAGGAAGATTACCTGTATGACCACTTGGTTGTCACATGCAAAATATCACCTTCCTGTTTGCTATCAACCCTAAAGGTAGAGCGCTACCACCATCAGGAAGAGTTCCAAGAATGTGAAATTAGCCATGATCCCTAAGTCCACCCAATTGAAAGGCCAAATCTCAGTGCACCAGCGCCCTTGAAAGTAAAGGCTGAAGCCAATGCCTCCAGAGGTGCCTGAGAATAGCTGTAAGTCAGAAATGGTTATGGGTGGGGGTAACCATATTACTGCACCATTGAATTGGACCAGGAATTTCTCCTATACTGCAAAGTCCTCATATAATGCACGGGTAACTCATGAGTAGTGGTATTTCTTTGTCACTCTCAAGGAAGCGTTAATCAATCAGCATAGGAAAGCCTTCTCCCATTGAGATGACCATGCAATGAAGGCCAGGCTCCCTTTTAAGGATTGCATAGTGGCGAAGGTCACCTTGTGGGCTAGATGAGTGCCTTGGATCAATTGGAACAACTTCTTTCTTTTGTCAGCTGGGAGCCTGGACATCATTTGTATGGTGTCAAGCTTGATGCCATTGAAAGTAAGCATCTCGCCTGGCAGTTCCAGCTTGTCCACTGTCAGCGGAATGGCAAACTCTTTGGACATGCTTTGAATAGAGATGAGCTTCGTTTTTTTCTACCGGGTCGATTTTGAGTTGGACCCTTCGGGGTAAAGTTTGTTTTTCCTCGGTTAGTTTTTTGGAAAAATGAACAAAAACTAAATGGGGAAAAATGGAACGGGCCCAAAAAACGATGCGGGAAAACAAAACTCTAAAAAACCCACCACAAGCATTAAAATTTACTATTAAATACAAACCCCCCCCCCCCCCCGCTATCCCGATCCCTCCCCAAGACTTACTAACATCCCTGGTGGTTCAGCGGGGTCCCACGAGCGATTTCTCCCTCCGTGCCATCGGGCTGTCTGGACTGCCTCGATCAAAATGGCGTCGATAACTTTTGACCTATTATGTCACAGGGGCTACCGGTTCCATTGGTCAGCCCCTGTCACATGGTAGGAGCAATGGATGGCTAGTACCTTCTTGTGCTCCTACCATGTGACAGGGGCTGACCAATGGCACCGGTAGCCCCTTTGACATGGTAAGGGCAAAGGCTATCGGAGCCATTTGATTACTGGCAGCCAATGGACCGAGTGCAGGAGGTCGCTCCTGGACTACCAGGGACCACCAGGGACTTTTGGCAAGTCTTGGGGGACCCCCACAAGACTTTCCAAAAGTCCAGCGGGGGTTCGGGAGTGACCTCCTGCACTTGGAACGTCGGATGCCAGTAATCAAAATGGCACCAATAGCCTTTGACCTACTATGTCACAGGGGCTACTGGTGCCATTGGTCAGCCCCTGTCACATGGTAGGAGCACAAGATGTTGCCGATGGCCATGTGACAGGGGCTGACCAATGGCACCGGTTGCCCCTGTGACATAGTAGGTCAAAGTCTATCGGCGCCATTTTGATGCGAGGCAGGCCCAAAAGTCTGACGCCACGGATGGAGAAATCCCTCGCGGGACCCTGCTGGACCACTAGGGATATTAGTAAGTCTTGGGGAGGGATCGGGGTGGTGGTGGGGGGGTTGTATTACAGTAAATGTTAATGCTTGGGGTGGTTTTTTATTTTTAAAAAAAAAGTGTGCCCCTCCCCCATACAAACCCGAAAAACTAATTTTCCTCGTAGTTCGGGGAAAATCAGTTTCAGGGTTAGGGGCCCCCGACCCCCGACGAATTAGGAACTTTCATTGAAATTGCCTAATTCGTGATAAACGAACCACATCTCTAGCTTTGAAAGCCATCGAATAGATCGTGACACATCTCTGAGCCACGAAGTCCAATGAACAGAAAATTGTCCAAGTAGTGGACAATTCCTGTCAAACCCATCCACCGGGACAACTCTCAATGTAGGAAGATGCTGAAAGTCTCAAAGTATGCACATGAAACAGAGCACCACATGGACATGCATTTATCAAAGTAGTAAGTGCCCTCAAAGCAAAACCCTAGTAAAGAGAAGTCATTCGGATATGCTGGCAAGAGCTGGGAAAGTGGACTCTATGTCAACCTTCGCCATGAGAGCCCCTTCCCCTCAATCTCTGAAGAGGTTGAGTGCACTGTTGAAGAAGGCATATTGGACTGCACATGCCTCTCATGGAATGATGTCATTCATAGCCTGGCCTGCTGGGTAGGAGAGATTGTGTATCAGTCTGAATTTACTCTGCTCCTTCTTAGGCACCATTGCTAGAGGTGACAAGATCATCTTGTCAAAGGGCAGAAGGTTGAAGGGACCTGCTACCATGCCTAGACTAATTTCCACCCCAGCTTTTCTCTCACTACATCAGCAAATCTGGTTGCAGAGCATGCATTTGCATGTCAGGCAGGGTTCAAAGGACCCTTATATGGGATTCTGAAGCCCTCCTTGAAACCTTGTTGTAAGAAAAAGGCTGCATGTCTATTGGGATAGAGGCTATGACATGGCTCCAATCACTCCCAGCTAACTGAGGTGGGGGCTTGCGTGTAAGTGCTACTTACACAATTGGGGTTTTCTTAGTACACTTGGTGGCAGAGTGACTAGCAGCAGATGTGGTTTTACTTTCAATCCTGCATCATGCAACCCCCTTTGTTGTACCACCAGCAGGCTTCTACCGTAGGGTCTAATGCCTGTACCCAGCCCTGGGAGCCTCCCTGAGCATGAAAGGAGTGATTGTGTGCTTCTGTTTCCAAATTATGTGCCATCATGTATGTCAGCCCCAACTTGACCTCCTGTGCACCCCATGACATGGATGGCCATGGCAAGCATTATAAAAAAAACATAATTTAATTTCCCTTCCCAGTGCCATTTGAAGGGGTATTCTAATTTTGGATATCTTCCTTTTATCCTTCATTTGCAAGGCCATGTGGAAAATGATCCTTTATTCAACTTTGAGAATAAAAGTTCACAAATGTTTCTAGTGGGGTGGTTTTTGGTATGGCACTTGGTGTGTGAAAAAAATAGCCTTCAGAGTGATACATTCAAAACAACCAGGGACATCACATTCCTCAAATTCTTCACCATCATGTTACTTGTGAAATTATGGGGAGCCAGTCTGGTGAACAAGTATGTGATCTTTAGGTAAGTTAGTAGAACCATTTTGGAAATCATAAATGTTATGCTCAGGCTTGTGAACCCTTGGGCCAACAGGAGGATGGTGTACCTTAGGAGGAAGATCTGTAGGTTCTCCCGTTGGGTGGCGAGGCAGAACAGAAGATGCGACCAGCTGACCCTCGGTACTGGAGACTGAGGCAACTGTGGAGCAGATGAAGAGTCGTGATGTCAAGGAGAAGAACAGAGTCTTTGCCACTGGAAGTCTGCAGTCCCCCCAGGAGGAGCCCATAGGGACCCGGACTGCTGGGACTTAGGTGGACCTTTGAGAGGTCAAGGGGTCCAGAGTTCGGTGCAAAGGCTAACTGGAGCTTCACCCCTGGAAGCCTGCAGTCCCCCCCAGGAGGAGCCCATAGGGACCCAGGCCTCTGGAACTTAGGTGGGCCCTTGAAGATGATGGTCCAGAAGTAGTCCAAGGTCATGTGCCAGAAGGTCATCGCTTACAAGTCCAAGGTCATATACCAATGGATCACCACTTGCCAGTCTGAAGTCACACACAAGGAATAACCGCTAGCCAATCTGAAGTCAGGAACCAGGAACACCAAGACAAGACAGGAACCAGGAACAAGGATCCAAAGCGCACGAAGACTCACCTAAGCGAGCAGACTTAACAGCGCTGCAAGAGATGGTTCATAGCAGTGCTCGATCTTCATCCTACTGGGCCACATCTTCGGCCATCGGCAGGCACATGAAATCCTGGACAGATGGTCAAGGACAGCCAATCGACAGGAGTGAGGTCCAGGGGGAGCAGCAGCTTGAACAAGGCAGTGAGTCATTCTTGGATCTTCCAGTCTGCAGATGTTGTAGGAACTCTTGAAGGGGGAGCTTGAACCACCAAGCTTGGAAACAAGTGTTTTTAAGTCCAAGGAAGTGTGGGCTTGGACCCACAAACATGGAATCAATTCTTGGACTCAATCCCACAACCTTCAGATCAAGGTCTCTTCAACTTAGGCACTGCACCACATGACCAGTCAAAGAATGGGCAGAGGAAGCTTCCCTTTATACTTCCTCTTCTCTGGCCCATTAGAGACAGCTGTGAGTAGTTAAGGGGCCTGGCCCCTTTAAATCTGTGGTGGAGGCGCAGCCTCATGCCTAAAGATGGTGGCGGCCATCTTGGATTTCCTCCATGGAGGAAAGCCTGCAGAATGCCGCGAGGGAGGAGCGGGGACGGCTCCCCACACGGCGGCTAGACTGGGGACCTGTGCCAAGGCGACAGGCACCGGCCCGAGGGACTAACTAGGAGCTGCTGCGACGGGTCGCCGCCACGGGTGAGGTAGGGGGCCGCGCCTGTAGCCGTCCACGGGTGCGGAACACAACACTAAATACTATGTATGCCCAGATGTATGGGGTCATGGACCTATTTTTAATTTGCATTTTATCTTTTATTTAGGGACTTCATTTTCAGTTTTTATTTTATTTTTACTGGTTATTTATCATTGTTAATTATGTAATGAACCTGAGAAAATCAGTGTGAATAAAGATCTTGGTTTTTTCCACTGATTCCTATCCCATTTGAAATAAGATTGACTAATGCTTAGAGCTGTATAATGTCACAGGACACTCCCCTATATGTGTGTGTGTATGAATTATGATGGTATAATTCTTATTTCTGATATTTTCATTTGCTTATGTTAGTTTCACTAGTAGATAGTGGATATATTTTTGCATTATTGTGATTATTTTTCAGCTAAGCAGTTCTTTTCAAGCATTAGTCCCTAACCCATACCATGCTTGGGGAAATGCTTGAGGCCATTCCTTCTGTCTGTTTTAATAGTTATGAGGTTATATTATTAGCATGTGATTTGTCACTTATATTCTTCAGAGACTTCATTGTAAGTTGGAGTCCAGGGGCAAACATCTCCTTATCTCCAATGGCTTTCTGGCACATGATGTGGCTATGTCTCAAGGGATGCTCTGCATCACACTGCATAGGTCCAAGTCTGATCAGTGGAGAAAAAGGACAGTTATAACACTGAGAGATATATAGGGTCTGTGATCTTGTCCCTGAGGAACCTTATTAAGTTACCAGCAGTCAGACTCTCATCTGCTCTGTGGCTATTTGTTCATGCAGATGGGATTCCTCTGACCATATTTCACTTCTGAAGGGTACTGAAAATGGTGGTAGTGGGGCTGGGCCTAGATGCAGGTCATTTAGGAATTCACTACTTCTGAATAGAGACATCAGTATAAATGCTCAACATACAACATAAGAAAATATCTGTCCCATTTGGAATATTTCAAACTTCATTTGTTGAAACATTTGAAACTATCATTAAATCCAGATAATTTCAGGTCTATATTACAATCTCTGTTATTCTCAGTCTTAAATTACTGCAATTCTTTGTTGTTGGGGCTACCAAAATCTGCACTGTGACAGACACAGCTACTACAAGCTTCAATGGCTGAAAAAAATTTGATCATATTACTCCAGTTTTGGAATCATTGTATTGGCTTCCCATTCCTGCAAGAATAGAATACAAAACATTGATATTAATTCATAAATTTATTATCAACACGAACATTCTTTGGCTTAAAGCTGCTTTAAGAATGCATACTCTATCCCATTCACGCTGCTCCCAGGATAAAGGTCTGTTGAACTTGAAATTCCTTCTATATGCCAAGCACATTTGGGAGAAAGAAGTGAGGGACAGAATTCCCTGCCCAATCCTCTGGAACAAAATGCCAAATAATTTAATTGTGATTAATTGGTTCTATTAACTGACCTAAAGATCACATACTGGTACTTGTTCAGCAGACTGGCTCTCCATGATTGCACAGAGTTGCCTGCCCAATCCTCTGGAACAAAATGCCAAAGAATTTAAGAACCTTAACTGATACAAAGATCTTTAAGAATGCCCTTAAAACCTGCCTATTCCAGCATGAATTTGGAGATGTGCTGTCTGGGAGCTTGTATCTCGTTGTTGTTTTGATGGCTACAGAAGCAACTCCATGTTCATTCCTGCAGGTAGCACTGAACTGAAGTGTGTAACAGTCAATGCAGAAATGGTGATATTGTGCAGTCATGTAAGTGTTAGTTTAATGATTATCCATGTAACTTCTCTTTTTCTGGAAACCTCTGTGACCATCCTGTGTGTATGCAGTATAAAAGTAACTTTATTTATTTATGTATTTATTTATTTAAAATTATTTCTGTACCGCCTATACAAAATGTGAGACCTAAAATAAAAAAGAAGACAACCATGGCTCTATGTAGATGATGTTTTCTTTTCTTTTCTTTGGTTTTTGGGGGTTTTTTAGGTCTTAAATGCACCTGGCCAGTGTTCTTCTAAAGCCAATCTTTTCTTTCTCTTTTATCTGGTAGTGAGCAGGTGCTCAGGGAAAGATGCAGATTCAGATTGTATTCTCAATTCTACATCTTCTAGGCAGCAAGAGAGATTCTGCAGGAGCAACAAGAGACATTTTTGGCCTAGTGAACCAAGCTATATGATTGCATTTGATCAGATTCTGTGGAATGCTCCGGGACCAGCTCTTGACATCTTTGCTATACATGAGCAGATGCTTCACCCCTCTAGATGTTTTGATAATCCATCCATCCTGGTCTTGATCTATAGCATGCAGTTTCAAAAAAAGGCACAAAGAGACCTTGAACACATTCTCCAAGTCTTCCTCAAGCAAAAATTGTTTGGTTGCACAACATCCAGTGATGAGTGTGCAACAGTGATAAAGTGGCTGGGTAGCAGCCCATTCATGCACCTGAAGCAGGGGTGAGAGCTCCATGCCTCACTAATGTAAACAAGCCTTAACATTTTCTAGTTTAAGACGGTATGGTATGGTTACTACTTGCTAAAAATGAAAAGACATGTGGGAAGAAGATGGGACATTCAGAGCTCACACCTCTGGATAGGGGTCTCCTTACTCATATCAGCACTACTCATTTGAAAGTTAGCAGTGTTTGGGCCAGCTCACTCCTTGGTAGGCTGGGAGGGTACTTCTAGTATCAAGACACGGCTGAGGGGGGATATGATAGAGCTCTTTAAGATCATGAGAGGTCTTGAATGAGTAGATGTGAATCTGTTATTTATACTTTCAAATAATAGAAGGGCTAGGGGGCATTCCATGAAGTTAGCAAGCAGCATATTTAAGTCTAACTGGAGAAAAGTCTTTTTCACTCAATGCATAATTAAGCTCTGGAATTTGTTGCCAGAGGATGTGGTTAGTGCAGTTAGTGTAGCTGGGTTCAAAAAACGTTTGGATAAGTTCTTGGAGGAGAAGTCCATTAACTGCTAAAAATCAAGTTTACTTAGGGAATAGCCACTGCTATTAATTGCATCAGTAGCATGGGATCTTCTTGGTGTTTGGGTAATTATCAGGTTCTTGTGGCTTGGTTTAGCCTCTGTTGGAAACAGGATGCTGGGCTTGATGGACCCTTGGTCTGACCCAGCATGGAAATTTCTTATGTTCTTAAGGTGGTAACTAGGAGAACAAAATCTTATGTATAACTAGATGAATCCCATTGAGTAAAAAAAATATGCAGCCATGGGTTTATCCAAACTCTGAGTCAAATCTGGTTTATCCCTCAGTAAGGAGCATGGGGGGCTAGAAAGGGAAGCCTGTGACCTGTGAGTCTGGTTAGACAGGGTTGAGACTTCAAGGCTGCCCTGACCCATGGCCCATGGTCAGTGGACTTTCAAGATTGGTTAGAAAAAAACTGAAAGGTACAGCAGCAAAGGTTAAAAGTGTTCAGCATGCATGGACATTATTTAAAAATACAATCCTAGAGGCACAGTCCAGATGTATTCCATGCATTAAGAAAGGTAGAAGGAAGTGGAGTGTCTCAGGGATCTGTACTTAGACCGGTGCTTTTCAATATATTTATAAATGATCTGGAAAGGAATATGATGAGTGAGGTTATCAAATTTGTGGATGACACAAAATTATTCAGAGTAGTTAAATCACAAGCGGATTGTGATACATTACAGGAGGACATTGCAAGACTGGAAGACTGGGCATCCAAATGGCAGATGAAATTTAATGTGCACACGTGCAAGGTGTTGCGCATAGGGAAAAACAACCCTTGCTGTAGTTACATGATCCATATTAGGAGTTACCACCCAGGAAAAAGATCTAGGCATCATTCATTTATTTATTTATTTATTTATTTATTTATTTATTTAACACTTTTCTATACCGACCCTCATAGTAAAAACCATATTGGATCGGTTTTCATCAAACAGGGTAACAAACTGGAGCGACAACTAAAGTAAATAAACAAATGAAGTGGAAGAGGCAAAGTTACATTCAACAAGGGGTATGAACTTGGAAGCTTAATCAGCTGGAAAGAAAGGTTAAAGCCGGCAGCAACTATAAATATAATACAATAGAGAAAAACAGGTTAAAGCATAATGTGCTTAGAAGTACCAGAGTCCATTGTTCAGGCAGAGAATAAAGACAAACTAGTGTGTATCTGGAGGATCTGAGAAGGCTTGGCGGAAGAGCCACGTCTTGAGTTTTTTCCTAAATGTTAAGAGGCAGGGTTCCAATCTGAGATCTGAGGGGATGTTATTCCAAATAGATGGGCCTGCTGTCGAGAAAGCTTGGTCTTTGGTTGAGGTGAGGCGTGTGGCTTTAGTTGGGGGAAATTGCAGGGTACCTTTGTGAATTTCTCTAGTTGGTCTGTTGGAGGAATGGAGTTTGAAGGGGATTTCGAGGTCGAGTTGAAGTTGGTTGTGGATGGATTTGTGTATTAAGGTGATTGATTTGTGCAGGATTCTGAAATTAACTGGTAACCAATGTAGGTTTCTGAGGATGGGTGAGATGTGTTCTCCACGGTTAGTGTTGGTCAGCAATCTCGCTGCAACGTTCTGTATCATCTGCAGTGGCTTGGTGGTAGATTTGGGGAGGCCGCTGCAGTAGTCAATTTTGGCAAACAGCAAGGATTGGAGAACTGTCCTGAAGTCGTAGAAAAATAGGAGTGGTTTGAGTCGTTTTAGAACCTGGAGTCTGTAGAAGCAGTCTTTGGTTGTGGTGTTGACCATTTTCTTTAGGTTTAGGCGATTGTCGAGAATTTAGGCGATTGTCGAGAATTACATGTATATGGGTGAGATGGGTGTTGTCGGGGGACGGTGGGAGGACGATATCTTGGTTTGAAGAGATGAGGAGGAGCTCTGTCTTCGAGGCATTGAGGACCAGGTTTAAGCTGTTGAGAAGGCTGGTGATAGATAGTAGGCAGTTATTCCAGTGGGTGAGAGCTTTTGAGATAGATTCTGTTATAGGGATCAGAATCTGTACGTCGTCTGCGTAAAGGTAGTGAATAAGGTTAAGATCAGTTAGCAATTGGCAGAGGGGGAGGAGGTAGATGTTGAAAAGGGTCGGAGATAAGGAGGATCCTTGTGGTACACCAAGTGATGACTTTGAAAGGGTGATTCTTTATTATTGATTTTGACTTTAAAGGTTCTATTGCAGAGGAAGGACTTGAACCAGCTGTAGGCTGATCCGAAGATACCAATGTCTGTTAGGCGATCCAGGAGGATGGAGTGGTTGATGGTGGATAATAGTTGATAATACTTTAAAATTGTTGGCTCAGTGAGCTGCAGCAGTCAAAAAAGCAAACAGAATGTTAGGAATTATTAGGAAGAGAAAGGTTAATAAAACGGAAAATGTCATAATGCCTCCATATCACTCCATGGGGAGACTGCACCTGGAATACTGTGTACAATTCTGGTTGCTACATATCAAAAAAGATATATTTATTTTTATTTATTTAAAAACTTTTCTATACCGTTGCGAAGTTTAAATACCATCGCAATGGTTTACATGTAGGCACATATTTAGTGTAGGTAAGTGCACTATAGTACATTCTAAAAGGTGCCGTCAAAGGTTCGGTTACAATATATCAATAGATATTTAGCAAAGTAGATATTTAGCAAAGTAGTTCATGACCAATTTAGCAAAGTAGTTCATGACCAATTGTACCAAGGTACTTACACGGGTAGTTTTATCACACATAGATTTATAGTTAAGCTTATTGTGGTGTAGAGTTCATAGACTAATCTACTGTAAAGTTCTAAGTACCCTGGGTTGGTGCCTTTCTGTCTTTTCCTGAATTATTTCTCTCTATTCTCTCGTCTCTTTGTAAAATGCTTGTTTAAAAAGCCAAGTTTTTAAACTTTTCTTGAATGCCTTGAGATGGAGGAGGTACAGAGAAGGGCAACCAAAATGATAAAGGGCAACCAAAATGATAAAGGGGAAGGAACAGCTCCTCTATGAGGAAAGGCTGAAGAGGTTAGGGCTGTTCAGCTTGGAGAAGAGACAGCTGAGGGGGGATATGATAGAGGTCTTTAAGATCATGAGAGGTCTTGAACGAGTAGAATTGAATCAGTTATTTACACTTTCGAATAATAGAAGGACTAGGGGGCATTCTAAGAAATTAGAAAGTAGCACATTTCAGACTAATCGGAGAAAATTATTTTTCACTCAACGCACAATAAAGCTATAGAATTTGTTGCCAGAGGATGTGGTTAGTGCAGTTAGTGTAGCTGGGTTAAAAAAAGCTTTGGATAAGTTCTTGGAGGAGAATTTCATTAATGGCTATTAATCAAATTTACTAAGGGGCAGATTTTTAAAAAATACGCGAGCGCGTACTTTTGTTTGCGCTCCAGGCGCAAACAAAAGTACGCTGGATTTTAGTAGATACGCGCGGAGCCGCGCGTATCTGCTAAAAACCTGGATCGGCGCGCGCAAGGCTATCGATTTTGTATAGCCGGCGCGCCGAGCCGCACAGCCTACCCCCGTTCCCTCCAAGGCCGCTCCGAAATCGGAGCGACCTTGGAGGGAATCCTCTAACGCCCTCCCCTCACCTTCCCCTCCCTTCCTCTACCTAACCCACCCGCCCGGCCCTGTCTACACCCCCCCTTACCTTTCTCCGGGGATTTACGCCTCCTGGAGGGAGGTGTAAATCCCCGCGCACCAGCGGGCCTCCTGCGCGCCGGGCCACGACCTGGGGGCGGGTTCGGAGGGCGTGGCCACGCCCCCGGACCGCCCTGGGCCGTAGCCACGCCCCCATACCTGCCCCGAAAACGCTGCCGACACGCCCCGAAAACGCCGCGACGACCGGGACCGCCCCCCGACACACCCCCGACAAGCCCCCCTCGGAGAACCACGGGACGTACGCGAGTCCTGGGGCTCTGCGCGCGCCGGTAGGCCTATGTAAAATAGGCGCACCGGCACGCAGGGCCCTGCTCGCGTAAATCCGGGTGGATTTACGCGAGCAGGGCTCTTAAAATCCGCCCCTTAGGGAATAAGCACTGCCATTAATTGCATCAGTAGCATGGGATCTTCTTAGTGTTCGGATAATTGCCAGGTTCTTGTGGCCTGGTTTGGCCTCTGTTGGAAACAGGATGCTGGACTTGATGGACCTTTGGTCTGACCCAGCATGGCAACTTCTTATGTTCTTAAGGCAAAATAAGTACCGGCATGGTTAAAAGGTGAGGTGAAAGAGTCTATTTTAGCCAAAAAAATCCTTCAAAAATTGGAAGAAGGATCCATCTGAAGAAAATAGGATTAAACATAAGCATTGTAAAGTTAAGTGTAAAACATTGATAAGACAGACGAAGAGAGAGTTTGAAATGAAGTTGGCCATAGAGGCAAAAACTCATAACAAAAATGTTTTAAAATATATCTGAAGCAAGAAACCTTTGAGGGAGTCGGTTGGACCATTAGATGACATAGGGGATAAAGGGGCTCTTAGGGAAGATAAGGCCATTGCAGAAAGACTTAGGTGTAGAATTTCAAAGGGTTACACGCATAACCCCCGAAAACCTACCCCTGCGTGCGCCGAGCCTATTTTGCATAGGCTTGGCGGCATGCTCAAGCCCCGGGATGCGTGTATGTCCCGGGGCTTTCAAAAATGGGTGGACCGGGGGCGGGTCTAGGGGCATGGAGGTGGTCCGGGGGCATGGCAGTCCAGGGGCGGGGCCAGGGATGTTCCTGAGTCCTCCTGTACAGCGGCCATGCCAGAGGTTCGCGTGCCTGCAGCCGGCCAGCGGGCACAAGTTACGTCTCCCTTGGGGAGGAGGGAGGTGTCTCCCTCGGGGAGGAGGGAGACTCCCTCGGGTAGGCGTAACTCACTGAAATAAGGTAGGTTGGGGATTTAGGTAGGGATGGAGGGTGGGTTAGATAGGGGAAGGGAGGGAAAGGTGAGGGGGACCAAAAAAAGTTCCCTCCAAGGCTACTCCGATTTCGGAGCCGCTATGGAGGGAATGGGGAAAGCCATCGGGCCTCCCCTAGGGGTCGGCGCGTGCAAGGTGCTTAAGTGTGCACCCACTTGTGCACATCGACCCCGGATTTTATAACATGTGCGCGACAGCGCATGTTATAAAACCAGGTGTACATCTGTGCTCGCTGGGTGGCACGCACAAATATACCCTGTGCGCCTAACTTTTAAAATCAGCCCCTAAATGAATTCTTTGCTTCCATGTATACTAATGAGGATGTTGGGGGGATTCCAGTTCCGGAGATATTTTACAAGGGTGATGAGTCAGATGAACTGAACCAAATCAATGTGAACCTGGAAGATATAGTAGGCCAGATTGACAAACTAAAGAGTAGCAAATCACCTGGACCGGATGGTATGGATCCTAGGGTACTGAAGGAACTAAAAAATGAAATTTCTGGTTAAAATTTGTAACCTATCGTTAGAATCATTAATTGTACTTGAAGACTGGAGGGTGACCAATGCTACCCCAATATTTAAAAAGGGCTCCAGGGGTGATCCAGGTAACTATAGACCAGTGAACCTAACTTCAGTGCCGGGAAAAATAGTGAAACTATTCTAAAGATCAAAATCGTAGAGCATATAGAAAGGCATGGTTTAATGGAACACAGTCAACATGGATTTACCCAAGGGAAGTCTTGCCTAACAAATCTGTTTCATTTTTTTGATGGGGTTTGATAAACATGTGGATAAAGGTGAACCGGTAGATGTAGTATATTTGGATTTTCAGAAGGAATTTGACAAAGTCCATTATGAAAGCCTTCTAAGGTAAGTAAAAAAATCATGGGATAGGAGGCAATGTTGTTTCATGGATTAAAAACTGGCTAAAAGACAGGAAACAGAGAGTAGGATTAAATGGTCAATTTTCTCAGTGGAAAAGTGTAAACAGTGGAGTGCCTCAGGGATCTGTACTTGGACCGGTGCTTTTCAATATATATATAAATGATCTGGAAAGGAATATGATGAGTGTGGTGATCAAATTTGCGGACAATACAAAATTATTCAGAGTAGTTAAATCACAAGCGGATTCTGATACATTACAGGAGGACCTTGCAAGAATGGAAAATTGGGCATCCAAATGGCAGATGAAATTTAATGTAGACAAGTGCAAAGTTTTCCATATAGGGAAAAATAACCTTTGCTGTAGTTACACGATGTTAGGTTACATATTTGGAACTACCACCCAGGAAAAAGATCTAGGCATCATAGTGGATAATACTTTAAAATCATCGGCTCAGTGTGCTGAAGCAGTGAAAAAAGCAAACAGAATGTTAGGAATTATTTGGAAGGGAATGGTTAATAAAATGGAAAATGTCATAATGCCTCTGTATTGCTCCATGGTGGACCCCACCTTGAATACTGTGTACCATTCTGGTTGCCGCATCTCAAAAATGATATAGCTATAATGGAGAAGGTACAGAGAAGGGCAACCAAAATGATAAAGGGGATGGAACAGCTCCCCTATGAGGAAAGGCTGAAGAGGTTAGGCCTGTTCAGCTTGGAGAAGAGACGGCTGAGGGGGGATATGATAGAGGTTTTTAAGATCATTAGAGGTCTTGAACGAGTAGATGTGAATCTGTTATTTACACTTTCGAATAATAGAAGGACTAGGGGGCATTCTATGAAATTAGAAAGTAGCACATTTAAGACTAATCGGAGAAAAATCTTTTTTCACTCAACGCACAATAAAGCTCTGGAATTTTTTACCAGAGGATGTGGTTAGTGCAGGTAGTGTATCTGGGTTCAAAAAAGGTTTGGATAAGTTCTTGGAGGTGAAGTCCATTAACTGCTATTAATCAAGTTTACTTAGGGAATAGCCACTTCTATTAATTGCATCAGTAGCATGGAATCTTATTGGTGTTTGGGTAATTGCCAGGTTCTTATGGCCTGTTTTGGCCTCTGTTGGAAACAGGATGCTGGGCTTGATGGCCCCTTGGTCTGAGCCAGCATGTCAATTTCTTATGTTCTTATGTATAGAGGGTGACATGAACTCCAATCCAGGTCCAGCATGCCTACCATGGGTTTGGGGGTTAGGTCTGACTTGGGTGACCTAGGGTTATGGGTTTGAGGGGATGAGTGTGCTGGTTGGAGGGGCACAAGAGTCCTGTATGTTTCCAAATCCTGCCTCTTTCCTCGCTGAATACTGTCACTGGATCCCTCCCTTACACCCACAGCTCAATAAGGCTCATCTGATCTAGAGAAACTATGACCCAGATAGGGAGTTGGAAGTAGGGGCTCCTATGTTGTAGCTTTTGATCTGTAAAACTACTGGGCATTCAACTGGTCTTGTTAGTGTTTAACTACCTGGTATTATGCTATTATATATTGAAATCACAATAAAAGTTGTCAAATTCACGTATGAGTTAGGGCCAGAGCAGCTTGCTCACATTCCAGAATGGCATGGAAGGGCTCTCTGTGTACTGCTGAAATGAACAGGACACATAATAGTCTAGTTAAAGGCAGAAGCATGTGACTACCACTTGATAGTATGGCTGAGATGGGGCATCTCTACCTAATAATGCAAAGACTATTAGGGATGATCAGGACAATCATAGCTCAAATGATTGGATGGGGCTGGTTTATCCAAGATCAGCAACACCCTTTTGAAAGTAAGCAGAGTCTGAGCCTGCTCTTTGACACTCAGTGGCCATGAGGGCACTTCCAGTGCCAAAGCACTAAATAGACAACAAATATTATAAGCATACCCAAAGAACCCCCCAGCAGAGTATCTATATTTATCTATCTATGTATCCTGGTGTTGGGAAGAAGTAAAAATTTCATTTTGTTTTTCATTTTGTTTCTAGGGAGAATATTCCCCATGAATTTCATTTTGTTTAATGTTTGCTTTGCTTCTTCAGTTTAAAAAAAAAAAGAAATAAACAATTTTAAAAAAAGGAAAAAAAAAAGAAATGATACCTCCTGAGACCTCCAGTGCCCACCACCCAATTGGAATATGCCATCTTTAGGTATATGCATTTCTCATAATTTTGTATTTTGCTCTTTAGTTTTCCACTGTTCAGAGTATGGTTTCTCAGGTTTGCTATTTCGGTTTTGTTTGCATGTTTCTATTTCTAAATTGTAGTCCCTTATTTCTGTATTAGCTAAGGTTTGGCCTGTTCTGCCTGTGTGTGACTGAGATGCAGTATTGCTGATAACGTGTAGTTTCTCTGTAGGGATTTGTAGCAGTCTGGCTTGTTCTGTTATCTCAGTAGGTAGTGTATAAATGTTCTAGGGCAGGGGTCAGGAACCTTTTTGGCTGAGAGAGCCATGAACGCCACATATTTTAAAATGTAATTCCATGAGAGCCATACAATGGGGTAGATTTTTAAAAACAGCGCGATCGCGTAATTTTGTTTGCGCAGCAGGCGCAAACAAAAGAACGCTGGATTTTATAAGATACTTGCATAGCCATGCGTATCCTCTTAAATCCTGGATTGGCGCGCGCAAGGCTGCCGATTTTGGGCAGCCGGCGCGCGCCGAGCCGCGCAGCCTGCCTCCGTTCCCTCCGAGGCTGCTCCGAAATCGGAGCGGCCTCGGAGGGAACTCTCTTTCGCCCTCCCCTCACCTTCCCCTCCCTTCCTCTACTTAACCCACCCCCCCGGCCCTATCTAAACCCCCCCTTACCTTTGTCCGTAGATTTTCACCTGCGAGAAGCAGACGTAAATCTACGTGCGCCAGCGGACTGCTGGTGCGCCGTCCTCCGACCCGGGGGCTGGTCCGAAGGCCTGGACCACGCCCCCGGGCCGGGGCCATGCCCCCAGTCCCGCCCCCAAAATGTCACGCCCCGCCCCCGAAACGCAGCGTCATCGGGCCCCCGCCCCCGACATGCCCCCTTCCAAAAACCCCGGGACCTACCCGTGTCCCGGGGCTCTGCGCGCGCCGGCGGCCTATGGAAAATAGGCGCGCCGGCGCGCAAGGCCCTGCTTGCGTAAATCCGGGCGGATTTACGCGAGGAAGGCTTTTAAAATCCGCCCGAATATGTTTAAAACTAAATACAAGTAAATGTGTGCATTTTATGTAAGATCACACTTTTAAAGTACAATAAGTCTCTGAAAATATTACACCAGGCCTTAAGACACCAACACATCTCCTATTAGGAAAACGGACCAAGTCAGGCTGCTATAGAGTCCTACACAGAAACTACACGCCAGAAAAAAACCTCACCTGAACCACGTGCTGACCCTCACCTAACATAGAATAAAGAGACCAAAACGCATAACTAGAGGCATGCAGAAAAAACTGAATTGGAAACTGCAACAAGCCAGAGTCTCTGTATGCAGTGTAACAAAGGAAAAAAGAAACATCACCCATCCTTATAAAACAAATCAAGAAATATAAAATCATCAGCAGTAAATCTGTACTAACAAAAAGAACATATTTCGAAACAGCTGATGAATGGAATATCCAATAATTAAAAACTCATATAAAAAATTTCCAGATACCAACAAATTATTTCAAAATAGCAGATACAAAGACCCAGTAATGAAAAATAATAAGGATACAAGATTTTTTTTGCTCTGCATACCTGGGAACGTTTGATATCCAGGTGTCCTGAGATTGTTCTGAATTAGCAGGAGGAGGGGTGGTTTGCTTGGAACTTTCTCCTCTCTCAGTCACATACCAGCGCTCTCTCTCACACTGGCTCTCAATTTCACACCTATACACACATGCTCTCAGTCACTCACATTTACACATGTTTTTTCTCTGTCACTTATATAGGCTCTTAATTACACATTTACACACATGCTGTCTATCTTTTCACGCTTACACACACACACAGGCTTTCAATCACATAAATACATGCTGTCTTTTTCTCTCACACACAGACTCTCATTCACATGCTTACAAACATGTCCTCTCTTTCTCTCATTTACACACAGGCGCCATTTTCTGCTTTAAATGTTTGTCAGACTGAGGGCGCTTGCACTCCATGACAGCTAAGAAGGGTATGTACTATTTTTACTGTTTAGAAATGAGTAGCACATGTTTAGATTCCACCATTTGTTTATCCTTTGTTTACAGATTGTTTGAATACCTATGGTCCCTCCCGATACAGCCGCCGTGAAACACGGGACCGTGTCGGGGGACTTTATAGAAATGATTGCTGGTTGATCTGTGGAGTTGCCAGGTTTACCTTTTTGAATCATCAATTAGAATAAAAACTGTGTTAAATATCCATGGAATTCAAGATTTATTCTTGCACCTTTGCTCTTGGAGACTTCAATTACCCCAATATTGACTGGGTAAATGTATCATCAGGTCACGCTAGAGAAATAACATTCCTGGATGGAATAAATGATAGCTTTATGGAGCAACTGGTTCAGGAACCAATGAGAGAGGGAACAATTTTATATCTAATTCTCAGTGGAGCACAGGACTTGGTGAGAGAGGTAATGGTGGTGGGGCCGCTTGGCAATAGTGATCATAATATGATCAAATTTGATTTAATGACTGGAAGAGGAACAGTGTGCAAATCCAAGGCTCTCGTGCTAAATTTTCAAAAGGGAAACTTTGATAAAATGAGAAAAATTGTTAGAAAAAAACTGAAAGGAGCAGCTACAAAAGTAAAACATTTCCAAGAGGCATGGTCATTGTTAAAAAATACCATTCTAGAAGCACAGTCTAGTGTGTATTCCACACATTAAGAAAGGTGGAAAGAAGGCAAAATGATTACCGGCATGGTTAAAAGGGGAGGTGAAAGAAGCTATATTAACCAAAAGATCTTCATTCAAAAATTGGAAGAAGGATCCAACAGAAGAAATTAGGATAAAGCATAAATGTTGGCAGGTTAAATATAAGACAGGCTAAGAGAGAATTTGAAAAGAAGTTGGCTGTAGAGGCAAAAACTCACAGTAAAAACTTTTTTAAATATATCCAAAGCAGAAAGCCTGTGAGGGAGTCAGTTGGACCGTTAGATGATCGAGGGGTTAAAAGGGCACTTAGAGAAGATAAGGCCATTGTGGAAAGATTAAATGATTTCTTTGCTTCGGTGTTTACTGAAGAGGATGGTGGGGAGGTACCCGTAATGGAGAAGGTTTTCATGGGTAATGATTCAGATGGACTGAATCAAATCACGGTGAACCTAGAAGATGTGGTAGGCCTGATTGACAAACTGAAGAGTAGTAAATCACCTGGACTGGATGGTATACACCCCAGAGTTCTGAAGGAACTAAAAAATGAAATTTCAAACCTATTAGTAAAAATTTGTAACCTATCATTAAAATCATCCATTGTACCTGAAGACTGGAGGATAGCTAATGTAACCCCAATATTTAAAAAGGGCTCCAGGGGCGATCCGGGAAACTACAGACCTTTTTGCCTGACTTCAGTGCCAGGAAAAATAGTGGAAAGTGTTCTAAACATCAAAATAACAGAACATATAGAAAGACATGGTTTAATGGAACAAAGTCAGAATGGCTTTACCCAAGGCAAGTCTTGCCTCACAAATCTGCATCACTTTTTTGAAGGAGTTAATAAACATGTGGATAAAGGTGAACCAGTAGATGTAGTATACTTGGATTTTCAGAAGGCGTTTGACAATGTTCCTCACGAGAGGCTTCTAGGAAAAGTAAAAAGTCATGGGATAGGTGGTGATGTCCTTTCGTGGATTGCAAACTGGCTAAAAGACAGGAAACAGAGAGTAGGATTAAATGGGCAATTTTCTCAGTGGAAGGGAGTGGACAGTGGAGTGCCTCAAGGATCTGTATTGGGACCCTTACCTTTCAATATATTTATAAATGATCTGGAAAGAAATACGACGAGTGAGATAATCAAATTTGCAGATGACACAAAATTGTTCAGAATAGTTAAATCACAAGCAGATTGTGATAAATTGCAGGAAGACCTTGTGAGACTGGAAAATTGGGCATCCAAATGGCAGATGAAATTTAATGTGGATAAGTGCAAGGTGATGCATATAGGGAAAAATAACCCATGCTATAATTACACAATGTTGGGTTCCATATTAGGTGTTACAACCAAGAAAGAGATCTAGGCATCATAGTGGATAACACGTTGAAATCGTCGGTTCAGTGTGCTGCGGCAGTCAAAAAAGCAAACAGAATGTTGGGAATTATTAGAAAGGGAATGGTGAATAAAACGGAAAATGTCATAATGCCTCTGTATTGCTCCATGGTGAGACCACACCTTGAATACTGTGTACAGTTCTGGTTGCCGCATCTCAAAAAAGATATAATTGCGATGGAGAAAGTACAGCGAAGGGCTACCAAAATGATAAGGGGAATGGAGCAGCTCCCCTATAAGGAAAGACTAAAGAGGTTAGGACTTTTCAGCTTGGAGAAGAGACGGCTGAAGGGGTATATGATAGAGATGTTTAAAATTATGAGAGGTCTAGAACGGGTAGATGTGAATTGTTATTTACTCTTTCAGATAATAGAAAGACAAGGGGGCACTCCATGAAGTTAGCATGGGGCACATTTAAAACCAATCGGAGAAAGTTCTTTTTTACTCAACGCACAATTAAACTCTGGAATTTGTTGCCAGAGGATGTGCTTAGTGCAGTTAGTATAGCTGTGTTTAAAAAAGGATTGGATACGTTCTTGGAGGAGAAGTCCATTACCTGCTATTAAGTTCACTTAGAGAATAGCCACTGTCATTAGCAATGGTAACATGGAATAGACTTAATTTTTGGGTACTTGCCAGGTTCTTATGGCCTGGATTGGCCACTGTTGGAAACTGAATGCTGGGCTTGATGGACCCTTGCTCTGACCCAGTATGGCATTTTCTTATGTTCTTATGTTCTTATTGGGAGTATCTCCTTTCATGGGAAGGCTTCGGGCTGTAGGAGAACTCCTGGGAGCCCTCCCACCACATCTACGACAAGCAACTCCTCCAGGACTTCCATCAAGATCACCCTGACAGACCAAAGCCGATAAGGGGGAGGCCTAGGAGGGGGGTACTATTGCGAGTCCTGCTCGAACCCAGCCCACTCCTGGGCCCTCTTACCCTTCCTCCATGCCAGCTAGTCCTGGGTCGGCCTCCCTCACATCTGCCACCAGCTGCACTCGGCCACGGCGTCTCACAGCAGCATTCCCCGATGCTTCACCTCCCGGCTCTATCCAGGCCTCACGGTGGGGCTCGGTGTCCTCCCTGGCATCGGCCCCACCCCTAGGCACATGCGTGCGGACTGACAGCTCTCTTAAAGGACCAAGTGTGGGTCCCATCTCTGAAGTGTACCCAGATTGATCCCTGTACAAAAGGAAGTACCTCAAATCACTTCCTTGCCTTGGCAATCGGGTCGATCACCTAATGATAGCAAGTTTGCCTTCCTGCGTTCCAGTGTCTTGCTCCTGTGTCTCCAATTCCAGTCTCTCTGTTCATGCGTCTCCATGTCTCCAGTTCCAGCGTCTCCTGTGTCTTCAGTCCCAGCGTCTCCTTCTCCTTCGTCTCTCCATCCCTGGTAGTACCCTTCAGACTTATCTCACGGTACTGACCTTTGCCTGTTCTTGACTATTCTTGATTGCTGCCTGCCCTGACCTCTGCCTGGTACACCGACTACTCTCATCTGCCACCTGGAACTCGACCTCCTGCTTAACCTGACTACGCCAGGACTGACCTCTGTTACCGACCCTGCCTGGCTGACCATTCTCCATCAAGACTCTGGCCTTGATTCTCGCCATACACTCGGACACTCTATTCTGGCCTCCTGCGACCTCTGGAGTTCCTTATCTGATCATCAACCATGCACCCTTTTTCGTGGTGGGCACTCCCTTGAACTTTCTCTCTAGGAGACCCTGCGAGGCCCACCTAAGACCAGGCAGCCCAAGTAACCAAAAACTCAACCTCAAGCTTCATCAATAGCAACCTGTGTTGCTATTGATGAAGCTCCAGCTAGCCTCTGTCTCCTCCTGTGCTCCGCCTCCTGGTGGCAGGCGCTCTCCACCTCCTGGTGGCAGGTGCTCTCTGGGTCCTACCGGAGGGCCGTACCAATCCTGCACCAGGCCAGGGGTCCACTCCCAGCGCAACAATATTTGTTGTATGACATAATTGATTGGATCTGATGTTTGCTTTCTTTGATTTTCACCTTATATTCTTGTTTAATTAATTACAATAAATATAAAATAAATTAATACAGATTAATAAGGAATTTTTAATTTGGTAAGTACTTGAAAAACTAGAGTTAAAATATTCTAAAAAGTTTCACTCATGATACATAAGAGTTGTTGTAGATTACTTAGGAACCCATTGTAAGATGCATGCAATGGCATTATTTATCAATAAGAGTACAACCAGTAGGGTTCAGATCAGTATGAATTTGACCACTCTTATTAACCATTGGCCCACCCAAAAACTCAGTTCTGGCTACGCCACTTCCATGATCCATAGAAATTCCAAGGACAATATATTTTTGGTATGAAAATTTGTTGAAGTTCATGGCAGACACAGGGTCTTGCAGAGTGGCCCACCAATGGTGGGGCTGATGATAGAAGCAGGGCATAGACAGATCATGTTCTATGCTCCCTGGTAGCCATATCATGAACTTACCTCTGTCCCTATCCAGACTCTCATGCAGTCAATCCAGCATCCTCCAGTGTGTTTTGTTTAGTTCCTGGGCCTTCAGAAGGGCCTCAGCCAATACAGAGACAGAGAAATACAAAGTGTAGTGTCCACTATTGCTGCTAGTGTGCTATTCATACTGGTATGTTTCAATGTTTTGAAAAGAAGTTTGGAGTTAGGCTCAATTTACTCAAATTTAAGACTTCACAAATTTGTTACTGGAAAATATTTGTCACCTTCATCAAATGACACTATTTATATTCTGTACTTTATAAAAAGACAGTCTGAGATTTGCTATATTGTAAGAGGTAGACAAACCTCTTACTTGATTTTTAGGATGGCACCCACATTGAAGAGTACAATTAATTTTTCTTAGGCATGAGTAGTAATGTGGAAACTTCTTTAAAAGGTGTTTTTGCATCTCCGTTTGTTATAGCCATGTCCAGTGGTACCTTGGTTTTGGAAGAAAATTAAAGCAACAACTAATTTTATAACTAATAAAGACCCACCTCTCAGCTCAGAGATGTTCCTACTAAGATTGCCTGTAGAGAACAATATAGTAGAGAGCAAATTAATCACTCACCTGCTGGTAGAAGCAAAAGTGACAATAGCTGCAAGTTGGAAAAGCAATTTACCACCAAGTGAAACTAAATGGTTTGCAAAGACCTAGGGGCACCATATCAGTGAAAAAACTGACTTCCAACAGAATTGAAAAATCTAATAAATGCTATAAGACCCGGTTACCTTTACTGAATTAGATTAATAATAGAAATGTGAATAGCAGAAAAATAAAACAACTTTCCAAGTTTTCTCCATTTTAAGAGAGCAATACCTTCTCAATATATTCAGATTGTGTCAATTATATCATAGTATTACCATATTTGCAAAGATGATTGCTTTCAAACAGCTATATATGACAGTATATACATGCATATATGCAGAGCTGGTGCATCCAAATAGGGGAATTAGGTGGTCACCAAAGGTACCATCCATTAGAGGGCAGCAAAGAGCAGCCACATGGGGCCATGAGTGGAGCCTATCTCACTCATGGCAGACAGGAATAGAAACTCGGCATGCCGCAAGCAGCAGAGGCTTGGCAGGCTGCGAGTAGCACCTATCCTGCTCACAGCCGAGAAATACAGACACTTGGCGGGCCATGAGCAGCACCCATCCTGTTTGTGGCTGAGAGAAGCAGAGACTTGGTGGGCCACAAGCAATGCCCATCCTGCCCACGGCCTAGAAAAGCAGTCTTGGCAGGCCATGAGCAGTGCCTCTGAGCATAAGTGTGAGTGAGAGGGATTGTGTGTGCATGAGAGAGCAATGGTGTTAGTGAGAGAGAGGGAGGGAGCCTGTGTAAGTATGTGTGTGTTAATGAGACAAGGCACCAGGGACTGTAACTTTCAAACCACCGTGCAGGTGCACATGTGCGCTCATTGGCCAGAGTGTGGACTTTGATGTGCCGATTTTATAACATGCACACATTTATGCATGCATGTTATGAAATCTGCTACTCACACACACATGGGTACATGATTTTACATCAATTGTGCATGTGCGCGTGAATCCTGTCTCAATAACATAAGGGGTTGAAATTTAGTAGGTATGCGTGGCGGTGCGATAGGCCTATGTCCCAGTTCCCTCCCAATTCGCCCCTTAAAGAATTGAACTTCCTAATCCCCCTACTTACACTGCCTCCATTTTACCCTACCAGCTCGACCCCTAAAACCCCACTGACTACCCTAGATTTTTTTGTTTTCATACTTAACTCAGTCCATAGCAGCAGCAGGTTACGTGATTCTCGGATCCTGATGTGCTTGTGTGCTGATGGCACTATCCCAGCCTGCCCATCCCTTACCCTCATCTCACCAGACCCTACTCCCAGCCCGCCTCTTTTTTAGAAATCCTTCTCAATGCACATACCAGGGAGATACGCGCGTGGTTGCAGGCCTCTTAAAATCCATGTATCCCACGCATGTCCCAGTCACACACAAATCTCCCAGATTTGCTGCACATAGAGCTTTTAAAATCCATCCTTAAATGTGTTTACGAGAGGGGAGCCTATCTGAGTGAATGAGTTCAGTGCCGTAGCCGGGGCTTGGACTAGGAGGGATGGGCGCAAGACAGAAGGTTGGCCTAGGGCACCTTGCACCGGCCCTGCATATATGGCTGTTTGCAGTCTTAACCTAGTATTTTATAACCCATGTGTATTATAAAATTTGCATATCTTTACCCTGCAACATACGTGAGTATGTATGCTTACGATACTGAGAGAACGATATCGTTAGTGGGCCCAGCATTGTGGAACTCAATGCCTCAGGAACTGAGAGTATGTACTGACCATAAACATTTTAAAACTGATCTTAAAACGTGGCTGTTTACACAGGCATTTGCCACAGAGACCAGAGATGTATAAATGGGTTAGATTTTGTTTGTTTTATTTTTTTTATTTGTTTATTTTATGATATGATAATCTTTTTAAAAATGTTTAGATATTTTATTTTAGAGCCTGCAGATGTAAGGGAGATGAATAACTATAGTTTTAATGTATTATTTATTGTGATTTTTATTATGTAAGATTGTATTTTAAGTAAGATGTTTAGCACTTAATTCATTTTTATTTTTTGACACTGTTTTATATTGTGTGCCTCTTGTGAACCATTGTGAAGGAAATGCTCTAAACGACGGTATAGAAAGTCACCAAATAAATAAATAAATAAATAAATACATGCAATGCATTGAAAGCAAGCATTTCAATGCATTGAATATGCATACTTTTCTTACCTATTTTAAAAATATATATGCATATATGTAGATAGGTGAAGAAATAAATAAATAAATAAATAAATAAATAAATAAATAAGTGCCTGCATCTGTGTGCTGGGGCTTGGAATGTCCCCTGTAGATTGTGACACCTATTTTTTTAAGGTCTGAGAAGCTGCCTGAGAGGAAGAAAAAGTGCTCCAGCTACTGAAACTCTACATTTTAAACGTAAAGAAGTGCCATGGAGAAGGGGAAGGGCTGCGAGGGCAGCGGCCCCAAGACTCAGCTCTCAGAGTTGTGGCCGCATTGTTTTTTTTTTTTTTAATGTGAGAGTAGCAGCATCTGCCAGAGTGTCTGAAGGAGGGTGGCCGCGAATGGAACAAGTGGTAGCAGGATTTGGCCGAGTTGATTTTTTTTTTTTTTAGGAGCGGCATCTGGCCGGGTATTGGTGGCTTGATCTGCATTGTTTAAAGTTCAAGTGGTTTGAGTGCCACGAGTGAGATGGCTGCCGCGTGTGCAGCTGAAGACGGAGAGAAGAGAGCATCAGGACTAGAACTAGTGGCTGTTTTTAAGTGCCGTGGCTGCTCCGAGGTTCCCAATGCATCTCCCGATGTGCTGATGTGCGCTGGAGTGCCAACACAAAGGAAACAAAAGTTAAAAATAAAATAAAAAAACCAAATACGTGCTGAGGGGAGACCAGAGAAAGCAGTGGATGGCAGTGCTGCTGCTTCGGTCTTTTCCCTCCCTGCAGCCCAGAGCCATCAATGTAAATTTAAATAATAAAAAAGAGTGCTCATGGCTGACATTGCAAAAGATTAATTAGATGTAAAAATAAATATACTCGATGGATGGGAAGAGCTTCTGGAGCATGGGGAGTGAGGACCCTAAAAATCTAGAGACTAAAACAGTTCTAAAATCCTGATGATATAAAAACAGTTGTTTTAGAATCTGTAGTTTATAAAAAACATCTCGAACCATTTTGTTAACTGCTCTTTTCATGGTGAGCTCACTGTCCAGCATTACCCTGAGGTCTCTAACCTCATTTGCTAATGTAAAATTGCAGTGGTTAATCTTAAAATTGCTTGATATTTTATTGTCCAACTTATTACAAATTAAAAGTATTTTTTTTTTATCATTTAAAGCAAGTTTCATTTGTGTAAGAAGCTTTTGAATAAAGAAGAGATATATCACAAGTGATTTTAATGTGTTTTCAATGGAATATTTGATTGGTATCAACAACTGAACATCATCAGCATATATAAAGAATGTGAGTCCCAAGCCAGCCAAGAGTTTATAAAGTGGTAACATATATATACTAAACAATGTCACAAACAAAGATGAGTCTTGTGGTACTCCAGATGAACATGAAAAGGTGTCAGATTCTGAGATTCCTATTTTAACCTTAAAAGATCAATTTCTAAGCTATCATTCAAACCAAATTATTGTTTTTCCAGCCAGACCAACTTCAGAAAGTCTCTGAATTAAAGTTGAATAATCAACAGTATCAAATGCAGTAGAAATGTCTAACATTACTAGTAAATAGAATTGCCCAGAGTCCAGGCCTCTGTCTGTCAAAGATAATAAGAAGGTCTCTGAGTTAAAAACTTATGGAAACTGAATTGGGCTGGATACAGCAAGTGGTTTTCCTCTAAAAACTCTGTTAATTGTATTTGAACCACCTTTTCAATTATCTTCGCTAAAAATGGGAGATTTGAAACTGGTCTAAGATTGTTGAAATTAGATTGATCTAGATCTTTTTTCTTTAAAACTGTTTTAATCATAGCACATTTAAGGCTATCTGGAAACTTTCCTTCTTCCAGCGATAAGTTAACAATATCCGTGACTGGCCTTGCAATAATATTTGAGACTGTTTTCAGACACTTTATGGGAATTACATCAATCGGATGAGCAGCTGGGTTCATTTTTCTAATTATCAGTTCTCCTTCAGTAAAGGATATGGTTTCAAATTTTGACCAATCACACTCAATTGCTTTCAGAAGGTAGATAATTTGTAGGGGCACTGTAGAGATGCTTTCAATTAAATTAGTAATTGTATTCTTAAAGAACTAGTAAGATCATTGAATGTTTTTTCTGAGGTATCATGAAGGAGGTTTGATTGAGCGAGCTTAATGAGATCATGCACATATGTAAATAGCATCTTTGGGTTAAAAATATAATTGTGAATTTTTTTGTCAAATAAATCTTTCTTAGCATTTGAAATCTTAATCCTATTCTTGGCTAGTAGCGCTCAATAGGCTACTATGGATTGAGGGGAAGGATTCTTCCGCCAAGCTCTCTCCTTTTTTCTAACCATTTTCTTTAGTTCCCTTAATTCCGAATTTTACCAGGGGGCATTAATTTTAGCATCACACTTAAACATTTTTCTAATAGTGGGATTAATATTATTTGTCATGGTGGTTGTAGAAGAAACCCAAGACCTAACCGCTAAATCAATATTATCCAGGTTTAAATTCAATAGGGCATTCTGTAAATGCTCGACTAAATCATCAGTGGCAAAAGGATGACTGTATTCAAAGCAGGTAGATTGGTGAATAGGCTCATTACATCTCTGATTTAATGTTAAGGTGGTGCGAATCATATAATAATCCCCATACCAATGTACTGGCAGACATATAGGTGGGGTCAGACTCTTCAGATGATGGCTAATAAAGATCAAGTCAAGCCTGTGTCCTGCCTTATGAGTGGGTTGATCGACAATTTGATGTAGACTGAGTGCCAACATAGTGGCAAAATAATTCTCACAAGAACTTGACAAGGGACCGAGTTTACATGTAAATTGAAGTCACCCACTACCAGAGCTGGACTGTCCATCTCTATATTATCAGATAAAGCTTCAATGAGGGGAAAACTATTATGTTCTAGAAAGCCCAGTGGAGCATAGACAAGGCAAATCTGAAAAAAAGTTTACTTTTAAACAGACCTATTTCAAATAGGGAAGCTATATCTAAATTCTGATTCACTATGTTAAATTTATTATTAATTATTTAAAGTAATCCACCCCCTTTCTTTTTTTCTCTCAGAATAGAAAACACATTTAGTATGTATTTATTTATTTATTTATTTGAAACTTTTATATACCGGTATTAGTATGCATACATCATACCGGTTCACATTGTAACTAAAGGCAAAATTACATTATATCTTTGTTGTAGGAACTGGTTAATCAATACCAAATCAGTACCCTTAAACCAGGTCTCAGTAAAACAGATGATATAAGAATGTGGAAGCAGGTCATTAATAACAGGTACTTTTATAAATAATGATTGGGCATTAATCAATTATAAAGATAAAATAGAAGTAAAGATAAGTTGTGGGTTCAAATTTACCGGTATAGCATTTACTGTTCTATTTCTTTTAAATTTATGTTTCACATAATATGATCCATATCTACCATTATTTAAAACAGTGTTAATAGAATTGCTTTCCATCATGTTACTCACTGTTCATCAGTAAAGAAAAGACTGGGAGTCCAATATTTAGGCCAAAGAGAGTTGTGTGCACAAAGAGTGCACAAAGCGGCACACTAAGGGGCAGACCCATTTTATGCACCCTTTTGGTGCTGTGCCACCGGCCTTGCGCTCATGCTTAAACACCCGCTCCAAGTGATGATGTCAATGGTGGGAGGGGGCTATCCCTCACAGGGAGGCATGGCAGCAGGTCCAAGGAGACAGAGAGCAAGCAACAGGCTGGTGGCAAAGCAGACAGCCTTAGGTTGACAGAGAGGCAAAAGGCAGTCACTGGGAGGCTTGATGGTAAGGCCTCTGGCATCACGCTCATGTTAAACACCCGTGCCAAGTGAGGACGTGTTTATTGGCATGTGGCCAGATGCTGAAATTTTATATCAAAATACAATATCTCCGAAGGGATATTGTATTTTATATCAAAATACAGTATCTCTGAAGGGACAGAGACAGGATGGAGGCGGTCCAGAGAAGGGCGACCAAAAAGGTGGAAGGTCTTCATAGAATGACTTATGAGGAGAGATTGAAGAATCTAAATATGTACACCCTGGAGGAAAGGAGGAGCAGGGGTGATATGATTCAAACTTTCAGATACTTGAAAGGTTTTAATGATCCAAAGACAATGACAAGCCTTTTCCGTTGCAAAAAAATCAGCAGAACCAGGGGTCACGATTTAAAACTCCAGGGAGGAAGACTCAGAACCAATGTCAGGAAGTATTTCTTCATGGAGAAGGTGGTGGATGCCTGGAATGCCTTTCCGGAGGAAGTGGTGAAGACCAAAACTGTGAAGGATTTCAAAGGGGCGTGGGATAAACACTGTGGATCCATAAAGTCTAGAGGATGTGAATGAAGAGAAGAGGCAAGGGGTGGCTTGCTTGCGGGAATGACGGCTACTACCTGGAGATTAATATCCTTATTCAATAAACATACACACTGTTAATGTGACTCCAATATTGCTCTATGCTTCAACGGCAAGAGGAAATGTGGAAAAAAGGATTTGCATCTACAAAAAAGCAGGGGAGTAGCTTGCTTGTTATGGCAGTTACTACCCCAAATCAAATAAGCCTGATACTTCACTTTCAATGCACATCCAGCATAGCTCTCTCCTTCAACGGCAGGGAAAATGAAGAAAAGATGATTTATATTCAGCATCAACCAACAAGGAATGAATTACATAGTCTGGGTAAACAGATAAGCATAGGAGTAGCTGGCTTGTTACGGCGCTTACTACCCCCGAATCAATTAAGCCTGATACTTCACTTGCAATGCACATCCAACATAGCTCTCTGCTTCAATGGCAGAAAGAATGAAGAAAAGATGATTTATATCAGCATCAACCAACAAGGAATGAATTACATAGTCTGGGTAAACAAATAAGCATGGGTGTAGCTTGCTTGTTACGGTGGCTACTACCCCGAATCAATTAAGCATGATACTTGACTTGGAATAAGTATCCAGCGCAGCTCACTGCTTCAGCAACAGAGGGAATTAAGTAAAGAGGATTTTTATTCAGACAACCAACAATGGCAGAATTGCACAGGCAGGGTAAACAAACGGGAGTAGCTTGCTTATTACGGCAGTTACTACCCTAAACCAATTAGCTAGATACTTCACTTAGATGCAGCTCCAGCACTGCTGTCTGCATCGATGGTGGGGGTGGAAGGGAATTGGAACCAAAAAGTTACCAATAAGGGCTCTGACCTCAGCGGTCAGAGTAACAGATTATGAAAACAAATAGGTGTGAAAGCTTGCTGGGCAGACTGGATGGGCCGTTTGGTCTTCTTCTGCCATCACTTCTATGTTTCTATGTTTCTATGTTTCTATAATAAATCCAGCACAAGGAAAAGGAAAATGTTTGTTGAAGCTCTGGATAAACCTCATACAGGGGCAGATTTTCAAAGGGTTACGTGCATAATCCCCAAAAAGCTGCCCCTTCCACCCTCTGCGCACACTGAGCCTTTCTTGAAAAGGCTCAGCTGCGCGCGCAAGCCCCGGGACACGCGTAAGCCCCGGGGCTTTCCTGGGGGGCGTGTCGGGGCGGGGCCGCGAGCATGGTTCTGGCCAAGGGGCATTCCGGGAGCATGGCCGTGGCCTCCGGACTAGCCCCCGGACCGGAACATGGCACGCTGGCAGCCTGGTAGGTGTAACTTGTAAAATAAAGGTAGGGGGGAATTAGTTAGGGCTGGGGGGTGGGTTAGATAGGGGAAGGGAGGGGAAGGTGGGGGGAGCCTGAAGGAAAGTGGCCTCAGAGGGAACGGGGATGGCTGCATGGCTCGGCGCACGCAAGCTGCCAATTTTGCGCAGCCTTGCGTGCGCCGACCCTGTATTTTATAACATGCGCACGGCAGCGTGCGCATGTTATAAAATCGGGAGTAGATTTGTTCGCGCTGGGTTGCACGAACAAATCTACTCCCGTGCGCACCTTTAAAAATCTACCCCATAATGCCACTAGGGGCTAATGACTTGTATGTACAGCTCTAGAACACTAGGGCTTTTTAATCATTGGTAACCCAAAGAGATGATTCTTTCATAAAAGCTATCAATTGCCTAGGAGAAAAGAGTCCACTTAGGACATATGCTGTCCATATAAGATACTCTAAGCACAAAAGCCCAGCATGACCAGATTGTGAACTATAGACTGGTAACGTAACATATAATGTCCTAAGTGGACTCTTTTCTTCTAAGCAATTGATAGCTTTTATGAAAGAATCATCTCTCTGGGTTACCAATGATTAAAAAGCCCTAGCGCCTTCTAGAGCTGTACATACAAGCCATTAGCCCCTAGTGGCACTATATGAGGTTTCTCCAGAGTTTCAACAAACATTTTCCTTTTCCTTGTGCTGGATTTATTGTATTTTGATATTTATTAGTTCTCAGCGATTTCTTGGATCTTCAATTTTTGAAATTTTATATCATGCATTCAATTATGCATGCATGTTATAAAATTGGTCAGGCTCCTAATTTTAAGAGTGTACACACACAGCAGGGAAATGTCAGCTTTGAGGCATGCAAATGAGGGGATTTTTTAACAGGTACATATCCAAGTCATGACCAGTTTCACCACTTTGTCCACCATGTTGCCCAGTCTATAGCTAGGTCCTCAAGACCCTACTTGTTCTTTAGCCTATACTCCCCCTAGTTAACATAGATCTATCAAGCACTATATATATGCCTAAAGAAAATTTTATTAAGATTTAAATCTCATCTAAAGCAGAAGTAACTTTACATTGAAATATAACTGGACGCACACCCAAGGACATAGCTTTATGTGAGCTTATCTCTTGGCCCTGCCCTAGAATTCCCATTCCCTGCCTAAATTCTGCCCCTTCTTTCCCAATGAGAGATATTCAGACATTGGTACTTTTGCACGTATGTGGGCAGTTTTTAAAAATGGGTGGACATGAGCATGTCTGATACTAGAGATGCACATTCACTTTAAACAAATTAGACAATGAAATTGTCTCATTCATCATGGTTTGGTAGCGCTCTGAAATGAATTAAATTTTTCTGAAATTTTGGAAAAATTAATATTTAATGTATGTGCGCACAAATGGGAGTTAGTGCGCACTAACACGAGATTCAGGAAGCATGAAAAAAAATCCCGAACCATGTAAAAAACAAAATTATCCATGGGGTACCCGAACCAAACCATGAAATAAAAACAAAAAAAAAGATACACATCTCTTCTTGATACACACCCATCTGCTGGTTTTGGTACAAATTGTTATGGCCGCCGGCCGCGGAAAGCCGCGACTGGGGCCGACTTTCATGGCCGCCGGCCGTGGTGGTCCTAGGCCGGGACCAGATACTCACTCGCGACGTCGGGTGGGCCTGGAGGCTCCTGCAGGAGCAGGGAGCCTCCTCCAGCGTTCTCCCCTCGGCCTTGGCTGCTGCCCAAGCCGGCCGCAGAGCCCAGCGAGGCCGGCTGACTCCTACCTCTTCCTGGATGCATAGAGCCACGCGTGCGGCTGAAGTATAGATTTAAAAGGGCCATGACAGGAAATGTCGTGGCTCCCTCTTGAGGCTCCTCCCTCTTTCCAGGTATTTAAGGTAAGGTCTGCTCCTCAGACCTTGCCTTGGTATTGAGGTTCTGGTCCTGGATCCTGTGCTGGCATTCCTGATCGCTGTTCCTGATCTTCGTCATGCTCCTGTTCTCCTTCCTTGTTGGACTGATTCTTGGCTCCTGACCTTTGGACCGACTTTCGTTCTTCTCCCGGCTTGACCTTGGACTGGCTGCAGACCCTTCTCCTGGATTGTGTTTGGACTGACTGCGGACCCGTCTCCTGGATTGCTTTTGGACTGGCTGCGGACCCTTCTACTGGCTTTGTCCCTCGGAACGGCCTTTGACTACTCTTCAGCTGTTACTCCTGGACTGACTCGACCTGCTGGAGGCGCCAGCCATCTGGAACCTACGATCTGCAAGAGGCGCCTGCATACAGACCAATCTTCAGTCTTGAGGGAGTCTCCTAAGTCCCAGCAGCCGGGTTCCTATGGGCTCCTCTTGGGGGAACCGCGAGCTTCCAGGGCAAAGTCTTTACTCAATGGGCCAACATTCAAGCCTTGCCCTCCAATGGTAGGGACCAGAGAGGGTTAACTCCCTCTTTTGGCAGCGCTACCCTTACCTCAGAACAGGGGTCCACTTCCGGATCCGTAACACAAATGGATTTTAAAATTTAACTTATGATGGGGAACAAAGCCTTAGTAAATCTGATCCTTATAGTCTAAAGTTGTACAATATTTACTGAAATTAGAGCTTTAACATATATTGACCAAAATATTGTGCTTGCTTTAGCTTTTTCGAAATTAAACAAAAAATGGGTCTGAGAAAAGTGCTAGTGATGGTACAAAAGCAATATACATATATTTAAGAATGCAAAATAGTACACCATACACTAATGATATGATAATACCCCACACTGAAAAATCATCAATAAACTGATATAATGCCCCTCACTTCTAATGTGAAGTGCCTCCAACATATCCTCTAGCATTATGCTGCATCCAAAGAACATGGTTGAACTTCCTGTAGAACTGAACCCCTTTTATAGGCCCTCCAGCCAGGACTTCCTGTGGTGCTGACTGATGATATCACATCCTCCATAAGTATATAAGAAAGTTCCTTGTGACTAGCCAGCACCTCAGTAACAGGTCCTCCTTTTCTGCACTACATGTTACTACTCCATGGTTCCTGATCCTGCTTGTGCCTTGTTCCTGATTCTGTATGTGCTTCTTGTATTCCTGTTTCTGTCTGTGTCCCCTGTTCCTGCCCTTGCCTTGCTCTCACTTGCCTCTTCTCCATGCTTTGACTCTTGCTTCCTCTAGGACTGGTGTTATCTAGTGCTTGGCCTTGGCCTGTTATCTGACTCTGTCTGAATGGTGCCTGCCTCAACCTCCATATGGTATCTGACTAATCTGTACGCTGCCTTCCCTTCCTTAACTCATTGGGACATCGCCTAAGTTCTGCTGGACCTCAAACCAAAGGGCTCAACCTGTGGGGAAAGGAGTTAGTAAAGGTGAAACCCGACCCAGTCCCCTAGCATGTTTACCTAATGACTTTGTTGGCTTTGTATGTTCACCTGCTAGGCTGCGTTAATCATGCTTCAGTCTCAAGGGCTCACTGACCATGACAACTGAGGAGCTTGGGAGTGGGTTCCCAGATAGTAGACTGTATTAGAAGTAGGATAAATGATAGGCAACAGAGAGTGCTGGTTTAAAGAATTCACTGAGGAAATAAAAGTTGGTTATTGGAGAAACACTGAAATCAGTCCTGAGGCTGGTTCTGATCATTTTTTTTGAGAGTGATAACATGGAGGGATTAGAAGGAAAAATATTTCTTTATGGATGCCTCTAAGAGCTTCAGCAGACTGAACAAGCCAGAGGGAGTAGATAGAATGAAGTGTCATCTAAGAACTTGAGGAGCAGGTGCATGCTTAGCAGTTAATAATCAATGCAAAAAAAGTACAGAATCATGCATTTGGGTTACAGAAATCCAAGAGAGAAGTACAGAATGGAGGATGAGCACTACCCTGGAAAAAGACAACAGGGTGATCTTGTCTGATGTTCTCAAGGTAGTAAAAGAGTATGATAAAGAAGGTGTCAGAGCCAGAGGGATTCTAGGGTTCATATGATGATACATAACTAGTAGAAGTGAGGCAATAGTGTCTCTGAACAGGTATTTGGTAAAATCTCACCTAGGATATTATGTCAAATTATAGAAACTGTACCTCCAAATAGATATAAACAAGATGAAGGTAGTCCAGAAAAAAGTCTATACCATATGAACTAAAAATTTCAAGGACCTAAATATGTGTACCCTAAAAGAGAGAAGGGATGGAGGAAGGGGATATAATAGAAACACTTAAATACCTAAAAAATATCAATAAAAGGTGACTTGTTACTATTAATAATTTGAAAAGAGAAGTGACTTTCACATATATGAAAAAAACAAAATATTTTGAAAAGACTAAACGTACATGTATTTTGATAGTTAAGTTTAATCTACACAGGTCTGCGGATGGAATATAGTACATAGGTTAAGTATCTCTGTCGGCTCATCCTGTTTGCCTTGAATATATTTTCTGGGCTATTCAAATAATCATTTTTTATTGACTACATCCACATACCTGTTTTTTGACAGTTGTTATTAATCTTTTATTAGGATATTTACCCTCTGGAGTCCAAATTTTTATTTTCTATTTTTCAAGCCCTATATCAGGGGTAGGGAACTATGGTCCATAATGAATATGCATACAATAGAGGCAGGGCATACAAATAGGGCATACAAATAGACCTCATACATATTCATTGTGGATATCTTGAAAACCTGGCCTGTTTAAGAACATAAGAACATAAGAACATGCCATACTGGGTCAGACCAAGGGTCTATCAAGCCCTGCATCCTGTTTCCAACAGTGGCCAATCCAGGCCATAAGAACCTGGCAAGTACCCAAAAACTAAGTCTATTCCATGTTACCATTGCTAATGGCAGTGGCTATTCTCTAAGGAGCGGATTTTAAAACCCCTGCGCGCGTAAATCCAGCAGGATTTACGCGCGCAGGGCCCTCGCACACCAGCGTGCCTATTTTGCATAGGCCGCTGGTGCGCGTAAAGCCCCGGGATGCGCGTAAGTCCCGGGGCTTTCGAAACGGGGAGGGAGGGGGCACATCCGAGGGAGTTCCCGAAACGACGCGGCGTTTTGGGGTCGTGCCGCGGCATTTCGGGGGCGGGCCCGGGGGCGTGGGGGCGGGCCCGGGGGCGTGGCGCCGGCCCGGGGGCGTGGTCGAGCCCTCTGGACCATGCCCACGGGACCGGAGGACGGAGCGGGGCTGCCGGCGACGCGCGCAAAGTTAAGGGGGGGGGGTTAGATAGGGCCGGGGGGGTGGGTTAGGTAGGGGAAGGGAGGGGAAGGTGGGGGGAGGGCGAAGAAAAGTTCCCTCCGAGGCCGCTCCGAAATCGGAGCGGCCTCAGAGGGAACAGGCAGTCCGCGCTGGGCTCGGCGCACGCAGGTTGCACAAATGTGCACCCCCTTGCGCGCGCCGACCCCGGATTTTATAAGATACGCGCGGCTACACGCGTATCTTATAAAATCTGGTGTATTTTTGTTGGCGCCGGTGGCGCGAAAAAAAGTACCGGCGCACTTATTGTTTTAAAATCTGCCCCTAAGTGAACTTAATAGCAGGTAATGGACTTTTCCTCCAAGAACTTATCCAATCCTTTTTTAAACACAGCTATACTAACTGCACTAACCACATCCTCTGGCAACAAATTCCAGAGTTTAATTGTGCGTTGAGTAAAAAAGAACTTTCTCCGATTAGTTTTAAATGTGCCACATGCTAACTTCATGGAGTGCCCCCTAGTCTATTACAAAGGCTCTCAAGGACAGGGGTTATCCAACCTTGGAATAAAGGATTTTTACAATTTAACTTCACCAAGCAAAGAAGATATAGGAACAAAAATAAATGTATTTCCATGCATACATATTTTATTTACTTCTTTTAATTGTTATTCTCCTTTTTTTTTAATTTTTGAAAATTAAGCCAGCAGATCAAAATTTAGAGTTTCTTTTTTTTCAACTTGTGTACCTACTGTCCCCGTTCAAAGATTACAATAGCATCTGTCTCTTTATCTTATGAATTTTGCATGCATTACATTTGCATGAAAAGCTGTGTGCTGCTGATAAGTCTACAGCCCTCCAGAATTTCTAAATCTTATCAAAGGAGCTTTAGAAAAACAATCTCTTCAATGTTGCAAACAAATTCAAAGTAAAACTTCCAATAGTTTTATACTGGTATGCACTGCATCATCTAAAAGATTTATAATGGCATTAGCTTTAAATTGCTAAATTTCACAGCTTTTCCTTTGTAATTAATCTTAATATGGTTATCTCTATAAGTTTACCAGGGCAACTGATATTACCTTCTTTCCATATATTAATGATAAAAAAATATAGATAAATATAACTTGTCTTTTCAGCTTTATGGTCATTTTTATAATCAAGCCAGCATAGCAAAGATATAATTTAACAATATATGAGTTTTACTGATTCTACAATGCAGGATGGACACATAATTTTATATATATGGAATATATTATTTACATTCTAATGGGTTCACAGCCATTTGATCAGTTTGCATTTGTCACAGTCTCAATATTACATATAACTGTGGTATAATATAATATGAAAGGTAATATTAACTAGCACTGAAGAAATATGATTGCAGAGAATGATAAATAATACACCTATCAACTTTTGATCTGCCCAGGTAGTTTGCAGGTCTGAGAGTAGTTTGTGCCTATGGACCTGCAAACCAATTTTAAAACATAAACCCCTATGGAGTTTCCTTTTGAAATTTTGAGACAGCAAAGACAATGGGTTAAAAGGTAACCAGGGGCTAAGCACTTTACTACCTGTGGTACAAAGTCTGCACAGGAAAATCTCATAGGGATTTGAAAATGAAATCCCCAAGCATAATTTCCCTTCCTGCTCTCCCAGAAACATAGTATAGACCCATGGATAAAAATACTTCTCCTGCACAAATGGCAATGAAGTTTTAACTGTTAAAGGGAAAACAATTTTTAGCCTGGATAATTTATTTATTTAAACATATTTATGTACACTGTCCTCCAAATAGTTCTGGGCAGGTTATAAACAATTTTACATACACAAAATAAAGAAAAACCCAAAACATAAATTAGAACAGGTAACCCATCAACACAATACATCTTCAGAGAAAGTAGACTGTCACAGAACAAAAACAAAGTTAATTGCAAGGGAAGATGCAAACTTTTGAAGGCAAAAACAGAGAATGACAACTTGCAATATGAAAGCCCTAAGGATTTGGATCAAATGATTCCTTATACAGTAAGGCCTTTAGTGCTGTTTTGAAGAGCATAGATTATTTCATGCTGTGTATTGTTGTTGGTAAGAAATTCCATCTAGGAGAAAGCCCTTTCCTGGATCTCAGTTAGGTGGACAACTTTAGGGAGAGAAATATTAAGTAAATTTTGGCTAGATGAATGGAGAGTAGATATTGGGGTATGAATTTTTAATGTGTATAAATTCCAGGGAGAAGCGACATTGTTTAACAGATTGTGGATCTTGCCTGCTAGTTTATATTAGACATACCAACAAACTGGGAGCCAGTATAATAAATAAAAGACTAGGATAATATGTTCATGTATTCTTTTATGTGTGAGAATGCGAGCAGTAGCATTCTGAATAATTTGAATTGATCTGAATATGTAACTAGAAATCCAACACATAAAATTTGTAATAAATGAGACCTGAGAAGATAGGTGATTGAAGAATGAAAGTATGAAAGTTGTTTGGATAAAGAAATGGCTGTAGAGATCCAAGATGGCACTGAAAGGAGAGATCGGAGTTTGATCCGCTCCTTGATTACTGACTTGCTTGCCTTTTTGCCTACATGCCGCACATGAAAAGGATGGGAAGGATTTGGCTGGATTTCCCTGCAACAGCCTCATCTACTCCTTCTCAACCGACTCTTGAGGGGTTTTTCGCTCCGGCTAATGTTTCAACCCTGGGAGGGTCCGCTGAGGTGCCGTGTGGAGAACATACCCTTGCCCTCCTGGACATACAAACATCATTAAGCCCCAGGGCTCCTGTGACGCCCTCCCCTCCAACACATGGCTTTGTCCATGCACAGGACTGGCCCTCACGGCAACTATTGATCGGTGAGGAACCAGTTGCAGAGGCTGGACCCGAGATATTAGCAAGGAGTGTTATATCGGGAGGCGCAGCGGACATGAAGGAGCGACCAGGTAGGCCATGAGCCATAATAGAAGAATAGCCTACCCCGGGTCCGACTGCCCCGCTTACCAACTTTGGCCTGGATTTTCCTACGGTGCAGAGCTCTTTGAATCACACAGTAACGGGGGAGTGGGCGGGCCTGTGAAAGCTGGCAGCGATCGCACCTCTGCGGTGTTATTGCTGTCGGCTTTTGCACCCAATAGCGCCATCGTAAAAGGTGGTGCTATTGGGTGCGCTACTGGCAACGATAAGGGTTCTTACCTTTTCACCACTAGCGATGTTTCCGCCATGTTTGTCCCAGTACAGCCCCGACTCCTCCTCGTCCGGTGCCAAAGCAGCCTCGACTCCACCCCGATTTAGCTATCGCACGTAAAAAGTCCCTTTTCACGTGCGATAGGGTTATAAAATGACACCCTTTGTGAGGGGAGAGGCACCAGCAAACGAATTTGAAAGGATTACAGCAGTTTGCTATGAAGGTGGGGTAAGCGTAACTCCCAATTTAAAACTGGTTAAACCACAAGAGATTACCTTAGGAACAGTTTGAATGCCTTAATAATGATTGAAAAATCAATTACTTCTTTAACACTGGCTATAAATAAATCGCAGAAAACTATACAAGAAATGGAACCATTGCTGACTTCTCATGATTTGAAAATTAAAGATCTAGATGCAAAAGTATCTTCTTTACAGGATGTGCAAACTAAGTTAATACAAGATGAAACTGTTACTACTAAAATAAATTTGAGAATTTGGAAAATACAATGAAATATTTAAATCTCAGGGTATTCAATTTTCCTCAATTAAAATTAGTTTCAATAAGAGACCAATTTAAGAAATACTTGGTTGAAGTTCTTCAATTTCCACCTGAGGCAGTCCCTCCAATATCAAACATGTATTGATTGAAATGCCTCAGAATATAGAAACAGAGTTAACTGCATTCCTGGAAACATCAATAGATGAACAAATTGAATTTCAGGGGACTCTCTTGGTGTCCTTTTTCTTCTCAACGGACAGAAACTCTATTCTAAGACTTTTTTTTCTCAATAGGTGAAAATTATTTCTTGGGCAAAAGATTATTGGTATACCCAGAAGTTACTAGAGCTACCCAAATGCGAAGGAAAATGTTTTTGGAAATGTGTCAAGAGGCCAGACAGTTAGGAGTAAAGATTTCAGTTAGATACCCCTGTAAATGTGTTGTGAATTGAAATAATACTCGGTATCTCTTTTTTTAGCTATCTCAGTTGAGATTTTTGTTGGATAATCATAGAATTGAGAGTAACATGACTTAACCAGCTCAGGAAATTTAAAAGACTAGGATAGGCCTCCTTTCTTTCCTTTTCCCTTTATTTTGAAAAAAAAGATGTAATCCTTGGATCTCCCTTTTTCCGCTTACAGGATAAATATGGGGTTAATGGTTTGAAATGTAAACGTTCAATTTTGCTTATTTTGTTGTTGTTGTGTTTATATACAAAATGTGAAAGAATGATATATCTTAAACTGGAAAATTTCCCTATAATTATTGTTAAATATTAATAAATAGAGAAAACAAAAGAAAACAAAAAAGAAATGGCTGTAATTGTTGTAGCATATGTAGTTTGAAAAATCAGTGAATTGATTTAATATGGGATTGCAATGAAAGAAAGGGATTGATTATTGACACCTAAGTTATCGATTTGATTGGATGCCTTGATTTGCTGACTATGGAATGCAAGTTTGAAGGTGATATTTTCTGGAGGTAGGCATCAGAAGATAATATTTAAGGATATTCTGTTATGAAATAACCAGAAACATATTTTTGAATGACAGAGTAATACAAATTGAGTAATTAAGGACCATTTAGACTTTTGAAGGGAAGAAAAACTGAATATCAACTATGTAAAATGTATAGTGTATCTCAAGGCTAGCTAAAAGGCAGTAACAGATTTGAATAAGATATTTATTGAAAAGGGCCACTGACAGGCCCACCTGTCTGGATAGGGAGCCAAGATGAGATTTTGATGTTTATTTGAACCTGCTTGGACTATTGTGAAAGAGAAGATCTGAACCAGGATAAAGCGGTTCCAAAAGAAGAGAAGTGATGTAACAACAGAGGGCCATGAATTATAGTGTTGAAAGCTGATGAGATACATAACAATATGACCATGTATTTTTGTTTCCTGAATCAAAGCTTCATTGGATTGTATCAAAGCTGGAAAATAGGAGAGTTTCCATATTGTGACATTTTTGAAATCCAAACAGGTATTACTTTAGTATGGAATGAACATCAAAAAATTCAGACAATTGATGCAAAACAGCAATTTCAATGAATTTAGCAAGAAAAGGTAGAGATGAGATGGGAAGGTAATTTGGGAATATAGTTGAATCTGCAGAGGCTTTTTTTAAAATAGGTCTTACTAATGCTTTCTTCAGGGAGGCTGGTAATTTTCCAGAGGAAAGTGATAAATTGGCAAGGTTAGTGACATAGTCAGCAATATCTTGGCAAACGGATTTCAGTAGGACAGTAGAGCAGGGGATAAGAGGGCAGGTTGACAAGTTCATGTTGGCAGTAATCTGAAGAATTTTAAACTGGGGGACAGGGGTGAAGCCGTCCCATCTCGTCTCACCCAAGAAATATTATCAATTGGCATAGTGACATCATTTGGAAAACCGGTACTAAATGGTGAATTTTAAAAGCCAGGCACATGCCAAAACCGGGAGATACGTGAATATGTTGGGCCTGCATGCGCCAAGTGAATTTTAAAAGACTCCCATCTATGCACATACTTGCAACTACATGCACAAAGGAAAAGTTCTGAAAGAGGGCAGGGAATGGGCATGGTCTACGCAGGGCTTGGTTGTTCCTGGATTTCCACTACAAATAAGTACATAAAAAGTTCTATGCACAGGCATGTGCTGGAGTCCCCTATGGCATAACTTTACTTCTGCTATGGAGAACAAATAGTAAAGTAAAGATAAATAGATAGATAAGCGTCAGGGCTAGCAGGGGAGAAGGAAGGTTATTAAGCTAGGAGGGTATGGAAGTCTTATTCTTTACATGTGCGACCTGGAAATGAAATGGTAAAACTGGTAACGACATTGGCGAGTGTGTCTTTTAAAATCCCCACACTTATGCGATAGAAGCAGCATTTGTGTGCATAGGCAGATGTCCACCTAAAATTGAGTGCATGTGTGCAAGCAATCAGGCTATTTTATAACATGTATGCAACGAATGTGCACACAAGTGCACCCGCATGCCAGTTTAATAGTTACTGTCATAGAGTAGCAACGCTGTCAACAAAGAATAAAGCAAACATTTAACATAAAGTTGTATCAGGCCCAGATGGAAAGGTATGAGATGTTAAGGGTGATCTGATAAAATGATGTACTGTGTGAGTTACAGTTGTAAAAATATGATCTAACTGTTCTGTTACCATGGCAAATTTCTTAAAAAAAAAAACTGTCCTCCCCATTTATAACCTCATATTAATGCTGTCTTAAAAATTTTCCAGAGAAAACATATTTGGCAACAGGTTGGCTACATCTTCATTCAATTCAACACAATAGGAAACAGTCAGCATGTCCAGTTTTACATACTTATTCAATAGATGTTGCGATGCTGCTCGTGGTCAGGTTCGCAAGCAGCCTCTCATCTTCCTAGTTGGCCCAACGCCACTGCCTCTCTCGTGGCAGGAGTGCCACTTCTATTCTCCTCCATTGTGGCCAGGTTGCCGGTACAGCATCATTACCTCTCTCGAGGCAGGAGTACCACCACTTTTCTCTTCTCCGAGGCCTGGGTGCCACTGATGCCACTGCTCTCCTCGTGGCAGTAGTGCCGCTGCCATTTTCCTCTCTGTGGCCTGGGTGCCACTGATGCAGCTGCTCTCCTCACAGCAGGAGTGCTGTTTCCAGTCTCCTCTTTGAAGCCCGGGTGCTGGTAACTCAGTTGCTCTCCTCGCAGCAGGAGTGCCGCTGCCAGTCTCCACTTCATGGCCCTGGAACTGCCCATGCTGTTGCTGATTCCATTTCATCCTGGTCCCGGCTCCTGCTTCGGCATGTGCATGCCTCTCTTCTATACCTAAAGGGCCTATGGCAGGAAAAGCCCCTTGGCCTGTCATCCCTCATCACATCTTCAGCCCTATAAGAAGAGCTCTTCACAAGTTCCTCGGGGCCATGCAAAGGAGCTGTCTGCTCCTGGATTCTTCGTTCCAGCTCATCCTTCCAGGATTCTTCTGAGATCCATCATCGCTTCTTCAAAGTCTTCTGTTCTTCGTGGGAGCTCATTTGTCTTTGTCGTGTGTTCCTGGTCTCTCATCGGGTCCTATGTCCTTGTCTGTTTCTTTGTCCAGATGTTCCAGTCTTTTCAGTTCCTGTGTCCAAATGTTCCTGTGTCCAGATATTCCAGTCTAGTTTGTTCCTGTCTCCAGATGTTCCTGATTCTCCAGTTCCTGGGTCCAGGTTGTCCAGCCTTGTTCCTTGCCACCAGATCCAGTTTCCAGAAGAGTACCCTTGAGTTTGAGCCTGCATCCAAATCTGAATCTGAACCTGAAATTTTAATCTGAACCTGAGTCTGTGCCTGTCTTTGGAGCTCTGTTCTGGTTGGAACCTCATTCCAAGTGCTGCCCGGATATCTCTCCCTTCCTGTGCTCAAGCCCTGAGCCTGTCCCACTCTCCATGTGGTCCACAATCAGCCTGTTCAGGTTGTGTAGGGCATGCAGTGGGACAGAGCGGTCCATGACCAGCCCATGGGGGGCTGTGTAGGGCACGCTAAGATGCAGTGCCTTGTCTGTTTCTTCAGTCCTTGCCTTCATCTCATCCAAGTCTTCAAGTGCCTTTGTTTATTTATTTTATTTATTTATAAACTTTTTTATATCGACATTCGTGGGAACATCACGCCAGTTTACAAGTAACTTTGAAAGATTAGAAAATACAATGAACAAGGAGGGGGGAAAGTGGTGCAGGCTGAAGAGAAAGGAGGTGGCAGCTGGGAATTCAAGAGAAACAGTGGAGAAACAGATAGGAACAGTACCATTACAAGGTACAGAAGGTAAGTAACCTTAACAAGTGAACAAAGTGAAACCATGGGGTATGTACAAAATTATCATGGGGTATGTACAATAATAATAATTTTACAAAACTGTCATAATTTGGGGGAGCAAGGTAAGCACCATACAATGGGGGGTACAGCAGTCAATTTACACAATATGTATTATAAGGCTGTGGGGAAAGAACTAAATTAAAACATCGGCAGAAATTCTGAGTTATTCTGAGGGAATAAAGTGAGCACCGTACGAAGGGGGTACAGGTAGTAAAGGGAATATGCTAAAGGAAGGAATGAGGGGCTGTATGAAATTGAATATCTGGCTAGGTTTGGTTCGAGTCTGGGTAAGCTTGTGTGAAAAGCCAGGTCTTGAGTCCTTTTTTGAAGTTATGCAGGCAAGGTTCTAATCGGAGTTCTGCAGGGAGGGAGTTCCAGAGGGAGGGGCCGGCGATGGAGAAGGCTCTTTCTCTGGTGAAGGTGTGATGTGCAGTTTTGAGGGAGGGGGTATAAAGGGTGACTGCGAGGGAGTTTTTGGTGGGATGATTTGATGAATGGAAACGTGGCATATCCTCGAGCCAGGAATGATTGAGATTGTACAGGGAGTTGTGGAGGATGGTAAGGGTTTTGTATTGTATGCGGAATGAAATAGGTAACCAGTGCAAATCCTTTAGAATGGGAGTGATATGGTCACCTTTTCGAGTATTAGTTATGATCCTGGCCATGGCATTTTGCAGTATTTGCAGGGGTTTGATAGTAGAAAAGGGGAGACCCAGAAGAAGGGAATTACAGTAGTCCTATTTTGATAGAATATTCATCTGGATTACAGTGTGGAAATCCTGAGCATGGAGAAGGGGTTTGAGTTTTTTAAGGATATGAAGCTTGAAGAAACCCCCCTTTATAAGGGTGTTGATATGGGGTTTGAAGTTTAGCTGTTGATCTAAGGAGACACCCAAATCTCTGACGGATTGCAAGGGGGCTTTTCCTAGATTGGTGGAGTCAGAGCTGGATTGCAGTATACGGTCAGGTTGATTTGAGATTATGAGGAGTTCGGTTTTAAGGCATTTAAAGCAAGCTGGAGGTTGGATAGTAGAGAGTTGATGGATGTGAGAAAAGAGTCCCAGAACTGTAGGGATTTGGTGAGTGATTCTTGGATAGGGATGAGGATTTGCACATCATCTGCATATAGGAAAAACTTTAGGCCTGGGTCTGAGAGAAGGCGGCAGAGTGGCAATAGATAAATATTAAAGAGGGTGGAAGAGAGGGAGGATCCTTGGGGAATGCCTTGGGTGAGGGGAACATGAGTGGATTCAGCGTTATCAATTCTTACAATGTACTCTCTATGGTTGAGATAGGAGGAGAACCAATGGAGAGCTGTATCAGCGATACCTATCTCTGCTAGGTGGGTAATAAGGATTTAATGGCTGACCATGTCAAAGGCTGCTGATATGTCTAGGAGGGCAAGGAGATATGATTGTCCATGATCCATGCCCTTGAGAATAGTATCAGTGATTGCGAGTAAGAGAGTTTTGGTATTGCGAGATTTACGGAAACCGAATTGTGATGGATGCAGGATGTTGTGGTCTTCCAAGAAATCAGAAAGCTGGGAGTTAACTACCTTTTCCATGATTGGATATGGCACGGTAGTTAGCGGGGTTGATGGGATCGAGGGAGGGTTTTTTGAGGAGGGGATCATGCCTTGTCCATGTTCCAGAGTCATTATCTGTCCTCGACCTCTGTCCATCCTGACACACTTGCCATTCCCATGCGCAGGTCCAAAAGGGTTATCGAGAGGCCAGAGGCTACCCCAGAGATGGGCATTGCATTGCTGGATCTCCTCTTGGTGTGTTCAGGTTCGGCAGAGGTCTAAGTGCTCCAGGTCTTCAGCCTGTCTGCCCATACTTGGATACATCTCACCTGCCACAGAGCTTACCCACTGTCTTCCTCTGGGGTCATGCTGTGGCCTAAGGGCACATTCTTTCAAGCATGCTCACAACAGATTGTGAAGGTCATGTGCTCAGCGAGCGTGTTCCTGTAATGGTCCCATATTTTTTGGACTTCCAGAATTTTTTGTCAAAATGTATTGTCCATTTTTTTCCTTGTGGAATTTGTTTTATGTATCTTTGTTCTCTTAGAGGCGCCAGCCATTGAATACATTTTTTTCTGCAATATATATGTTTTTGCATGTCACAGAGAGTCACAGAGAGTATCTTTCATAACATAACAGAGAGACATATTTAGGAGTAGTCATCTGTACCAGTGTTAGCAAAGCATTGTAAACAGTGTACATGATATCACTGAATAGGGTAAAGAGGAATTTATAGAATTTTGTCTGAAATCATGCATAGCACCAATTACATGACAAAAAAAAATATATATAAAAAAAGAAGAAATGCTATCCTGGGTCAGGCTAAAGGTCCATTAAGCTCACGATTCCTGGTCCAGGTCCAATACCACGGGCCAGGGCATGCCATTATGCCTGGAACCTGGCTCTTTGTGGCCTAGGTTGAGGCATTGGCCCTGTGTAGTCCAGGGCCTTGACCCAGAGCCAGGCCCAATGCCATGGCCTGGCCCAGGCCTCAGAGCAGCTCCAGTGATGTCCTCTTCTTCCTTCCTTTTTCAACTGACATTAGTTAACTCCAGCATGACCCCAGTGAATGGCATTAGTTGAAGAAAAAAAAAAGAAACAGGACATCAGAGTTGTTCCAAGGCAAGGGTTTTGACCCTGGGCCTGTCCCTAGGCTAAGGCCTAGGCATTAGGACCCAGACTCCAGGTCATGCCCCAGCATCAGGCCTAGGTCTGGACTGAGACCCCAAGGCCCCAGCATCAGTACCAGGCAGGAGGGCCTTCGGGTTGGGCAATGGCATAAGGTCTATGACTAGGCTCCGACCTAGGCATATGTTCATCCGTCAGGACCCAGCCTGGCCGCTTCCTCAGATACCTGATGGATCACGTAAGTGATTGTTTTGGGGGGTCTTGTGCCTCAGCAAACAGCATATGGCACCACCCCTCTCCCAATTTGACCTGACCTATCATTGTAATATAATTTGTTTCCTGGTATCACAGTGTTCCATTGGTTATCCTCTTTCTACCATGCTTCTGAGATGCCAATTATTGTGTAAATCTTTGCTCAGTGCTATATACTACAAATCTCCAATGTTATTTATAGTCTTCTGGCATTTGAAAAGATAATTTCAAAGTTTATATTTGTAATTTGTAATATCAAACTGCTTAGCAGAAGAAATGGGTAATTTCAAATCATTTATCCCTATCTGTTCTTTATTTAAATGTAGCTGGGCTATTTCTGCCTCTACCATAACCTCTTTGTTAGGATATTTTAACTTCCCCAGTATTCCAGTATTCATTGAAAATGTGAACCGTGCACTTATTAATTAATCACTGTTTTCTTTCCTCCATGATTTATTTTAAAAGATGTACTGTCTTCATTTTAAACATTAGCACTGGCAGCCAGAGAATAAGTTATATACATATTCAACAACGTGCAAGTATAAAGAGTGATTATACATAGTAGTGTAATCTAGTACTATAAGCAGTCACTAAGGGTGAGTTCTGTGTTCTTATGTAGCAGTGAAGTATGATGGTATTGTATAACTCTTTGATATCTATACAGCTTTTGATAATCAAAATAGCAGATGACATGAAACAATTTAATGTTCAAAAAATAAAGTCCATGAAGGAAAAACAAAACAAAACTGTAATTAATCCTCCTGAATATAATAAATATTGTATATTGTTGATTAGCATAACAATTTTTATTTATATAAACAAGACCATCATACTAATAGGCAATGTGTATTGCTGTAAGCATAACTGCAACCATTGTTGCTTGTCTGATGTACATAATCATAGGACTGCCTTACAACCATTACCATCCACATATTTTATACTCCTTTTTCTTTTAAATATGCACATACAATTTTGTACTTATCTTAAAGACTCATGGAAAGGGAAATTGATCATATTTGAAAAAGGTGTTGTGCCCCGTTATACCATTATTCAAACATCCTGTATTGGTTGACATGACCATTCATCCAATGCGGTCCGTGTTTCAGAAGTCCCGATTTCTGGGTTCATGGAAACTTTTAATGCTGCACCAGCAAATTATAATCTTCCAAGGCCATCAGAAAAATTATTTTTACAAGCATTGACTCTTGTAATTGGAAACCACATTCCTCCAAACTTTGTGATTACCACCAAATGTTATCCTTCATTCTAGAGGTGGCATCTCGCATTACTGTTGCATCAATACTGCAGCTCATGATTAAAAAAGGAACCTACAACCAATCAGAGATGCACATGTCAGAACCTCACTTTCAAAAAGATCCTCATAATTTAATATAAACAATGCTATAATCACACAAGCAAAGTCCCATGTTAAACGACAAGTCCATGGCAAGACATGAGAATACAGTGCTGGACCGGTGTGCAGATGCCTCCATTAACCTGGTGCTGCATCCAGAGCACAGTGAAGGGTGAGGCCTGGAGGGGCACTTACTTGCTATTGTCAGGTGATGCCGGTGTCCAGTTCTGCTGCATGGTGGCAATGACATTGCCGTGTGTCACCATATCATCGGATTGTGCCGTCACAACCATGATTTCATCATGCAGTGGCAGCATGGGCCGATGATGCTGGGAGGACCCAGATGCTTGGGAGGCTGGCCTGAAGGAGGAGCAGAATACTCAATTTAAACTAAATGGGATACTAGATTTAAACTAATTTAAAAACATTCAATAAAACAATCATCCTGTGGAAGCTGTTCCTTAAAGATGTAGTCAAGGCTAATAATATACAGTAGCTGAGTTTTAATAAAATGGTTTGGACACATCTTTGGAAGACAGATCTATTAGAAACTATAAGAATTTAGATTTGGGAATCACCTCTTCTAGGAATAAGTGATAGGGAATTAATTTTATGATTAAGATCTGCTAGGTACTATCAAGTGCCCCAGCTTGTCCATTGTTATAGGTAGGATGTGGGTCTCAGTGGTCTTGCCTATCATGGCATTTCTTATGTTCTTATATTCTTATGAGGTCTCGGACTGTTATGGCCTTACATTAAAATTAAAAGGTACTATAATCCATAGAAAGAAAAGTTAAGGATTATGGGACCAATATTCAAAAAGGTTTGGAATGGCTAATTTAACCAGCTAAAGTTAGCCCAATATGTTATCTTGGATATTCAGTGGGATAAATGCCCTGCTAAATATCCCAAAATAAAGTTATTTGGCTAACTTTAGCCAGACAACTTTAAACCTATCTTTAAACATACAGGAAACCAAAACCATGTAAAAAAAAAAAAAAAGAAAAACAAACAAAAAAAAGAAGACAGGATGACAAGATGGTAATGAGAACTTCATATAATAATCATATAAAAAAAATAAAATATATATACACATACAAGCACACGCCTGGGTCCCCTATCATGTAACTTTACTTCTGCTATGGATGGCATGCGAATCATGTAACAAAATAAAAAATAGGATAGTCAGCAGGGTTTAAGGCTCAGGAGAAATAGAGTAAAAGGGAGGCAAGTTAGCTAGGGGGTTTAGGGGTGTTTACTGGGGAAAACTGGCTACAAACTGGGGAAACAGGTAATTGCATTGGCATGAGTATCTACTAAAATTCCTCTCAGTTATGCACTCGAGTCACTATTTGCACGCAGATGCTCACCTCAATATAAAATTGTGTGCATATGTATGCACGTATAGCCGGTTTTATAACACGATTTGACTCAGGACTGTCATACTTGTTTAATTCTACTTGACTTAAATGCTGCATTTGATTCTGTAGACCACTCTATTTTGGGGCAAAGATTAATAGAAATTGGTATAACTAGTAAGGTCTTACAGTTGTTTAAGTCAGTCATTACAAATTGTTCTTTTTGAGTAAAAATAGATGATAACTTATCTGATGTAAGGATGATATCAACTGGCTTTCTCGTTTAATATATACCTTTTACCTCTATGCAAATTACTATCTGCTTAAGGCCTCAGTTTCTATAGGTATGCTGATGATGTGAGATTCATTATTCCTTAAACAACTGCGCTGATCATGCCCTTAAAACTTTGAATATCTAATACTTGTTTTTCAAAAATTGCTATCACATATAAAGTTAGTATTAAACATGCAAAAAACAGAAATTATTTGGCTTAACAGGAAAAAGACTATATATACACACCTTTGTAGATCACAGAAGGAACATATTTGATAAAGTCTGTTGAACATGCCCTGGACTAGGTGTAATAATAGATAACAACCTGACTATGAAAAAGCATATCAATATGTTGATTATATCTGGCTATAATAAACTTTGCTTATTGAAATGATTAAAGCAAATATGGAATTCAAGTCACTTTCAAACAGTGTTACAAACCATGATATTTTCCAGTTTTGACTATTGTAACGCCTTACTATTGGGATTGCCAGCTTCAAACTTAAGATCTTTGCAGCTGTTACAGATTGCAGCGGTAAGAGTGCTGATGGGGGACAAAGCTCATATTACTCCGATCTTGATGTTGCTACATTGGCTGCCAATAAAATATTAAATATAATATTCTAAGTACCATTCATACATACAATTATAAATAATAAAGATGTGGATTGGCTGGCAGCAGCACTACATTTTTATACCTCTCCCCCCAAAGAGATCTAAGATCAGTTAACAAGGGCCTGCTGAGCGTACCATCTATTCAAAGTGCTCAATTATCAGAGGTAAGAGATAGAGCACTTTCAATTGCTGGGCCAAGGTTGTGGATCTCCCTGCCTGAAGACTTAAGAATACAAAAAGATCTTAAAGTCTTTAGAAAAGGATTAAAAACGTATCTATTTAAAATAACTTTCAAAAACGGTTAAGCCCATTGACAAGATGTTGTGGAGAACAGCCTGATATAGAGTCATGTGTGATTAAAGGTAGAATTGTAGTTAAGTAACTGTTTTTGATTTTATGTATGTATTTGGTATTATTTTAATTTATGAATGTGAACTTTGTGAACCGCTGTGATTGTCTAACAGAATGACAGTATAGAATTAAATAAATAACTAAATAAATACATGAACACACGCGGATGCACACATATATGCGTGTATGTTATAAAATTGCCGAGGCCATGTGCAGATCTTAAAATTCTACTTCTAATTTAGCTGGAAAATATTTACATGTTACACCAGTTTTAAAAGCAGGTATATATGCATTTGTTAGAGATTTGAAAATTATCTTACCAAATCTATTTGCTCATAATTATATGTGTTAAAATGTTTGTGAAAATTTCCCTGGGAAATATGCACACATGTTTTTCAAAATCCAAAGCCCCTCCTCAAGTCTACCACCAGGAATGTTTCCATTCATTCTGTGCAACTTTACATGTGAACAGTGCATACACATGTGTTTATCTGTATATTGGGCAGACAATTACAAAAATTCCCATTTCTGCAGGTATTTTACATGTAGAAATGTCCTATCATAAAATTGCCTACTTGATAGGCAGGTAACCTTACATACATATGTCTTTTATAGGGATACATTTACTGAGTTCTGAATGGAGCTTGGTCAGCAGTCAGTGGTCACTGAAACATCCAATCCTGGCTCCAGAGAAGCATGAATATGTATGAGCCATAACCTGTCAGCTATTTTGGTTCTTAGATGTTCACTCCGTAGGAGTAGGTAGGAATTTCTTCTCCACCCACTGGAATACTAGGAGTCTGTTAGGGGATTGGGGTGTGGGTTTTTACAACCTTGTTAAGCCCTTAGCAGACCATTACCATTTAAAAATATATTTTAGGGATTCAGGGAGGCATACTATATTTGTTTTTAAATATTCAACAACCTAGTGAGGGGCAAAGATACCAGGATAACTATCTGGGTAACCTTAACCCATATATTCAGCATAAGATATATAAATTCTGTTGAATATTTGGCTAAGTTAACTGGGTAACTTTATCTGGATAACTTTGCCGCTCACTGGCTTACTAAATATTGACCTCTCATAGTTTAGCTGTACTATAAAGCTGACAATATTTTCATATATTTTAACAGAAGGAAATAAAACTTTAGCTTTGAGAACAGCTTATAGATGAATACAAAGAAAAAGAAATGAAAATGACCTTTCATGCTCAGACAAAAAAAGAAAATTGCATATAAACTGATATTTTAGACAAAAAAATTTGCCAGATAAAACAAGATATGATTGCTTTGATATTAACTTGATAACAACATTAACTTTTATATTATTGGATCTGGTCTGCTGTGTGCATGAAAAAATATATTTCAGGTTTGATGTTGAATATCTAGCAGTCATTGGCATAGATATTGTCACATATTGATCCAACATTTTTCTCTTAAACACAATTTCTAAACCATCCACCTAGATGCAAAAATCAGTGGTTGTTTTGTATCTAGTTTTCAAATGGAAAGTGCATATATACATCCTTTTAGAAAATTGCTACAAGTAAAAAGTGTCCACAGACCTTTTCATCTGTCTTTTTTGCAGCTAAAATATATATGAATATAACATGGGTAAATTTGAAAAGAAAATCTAGGTGCATTATTTTCTGATCCTATCTAAAACACAACCCTAGGAGTGCCTCCCTTCAATCCAGCTAGAATTATGCACACTATTATAATCCCATGTATACTTTTAGTGGGGTAAATAGCTTTGGAAATTGCCTTTAACATGGAAGAAAGCATTTTGTACATCAGCATTGTAACAGACAGATGAATTTTCAAAGGAGTTATGCATGTAAAGGTACCATTCTATAAGAGCAATTTTCAAAATCCCATTTACATGCTTAAGGTGCACTTACATGTGTAAAGCCTAATAACAATTAAATGGCATATAGTGCAGCAATCTTAAAAATCCCACTTATATGTGTGTAGAGAATTTGCATTTGTAAAACCCAGTTTTAAGTGTGGAAAGCCTTTTGATAATTATCCCCATAGTCACATACTTAGTGATGGGAAATAAAGAACAAAATGATCTATGCATTCAGCCCATCCAGTTGCTTAGAGTAATAACTGACATTCCATTAGGGGTGTGCATCCGTTTTCGACGTATTGGTGATCCACAACGTATTTTGTCCTATCCGTTAAATACGTGGGGAGGCGAAACGCATCGTGACTCCCTACGTATTTAACTTATTATCCGTATAATTCGATGCGCCCAGTGGCGCGCACTTTTCTTCGCCCCCATTAGCTACTAGCTACCTATGATTTTCACAAAATGGCAGCGCCCATGCCCTACATTATGGTATCCATACCAACCTGTCTGACCCTTTCCTGTGAGTCACAGTGACTCACAGGAAAGGGTCGGACAGGTCGGCATGGAAACTGGAATGCAGCATATCCGCGCTGACATTTTGTGACATGCACTGAATGTAGCCAATCGCGCTGTCATTCAGTGCTCTCTGTTGATTTTACTGATGAGCCAGCACTATATAAACATCAGCATGAGGAGTCATGCACTTATTTCCAGTGATGCTGTGGGGAGGTGGGCTGGGTGTAAGAGAAGGCTGCACTGAGAGTTAAGCTACTTAAGGAAAGAAAAAGCAAATTATTCTTTGTTTTGCTGCAGTGCCAGGGCCAGCTAGTCCTGTTTCTTTCAAGCTGTTTATTTTGGTGATCTCTGACTGAGAAGAGAAGCTATGCTAAGTCAGCTAGCACTGTCCACCATTTAGGGTATTGGGCTGGCTTGGAGAGATATATTATTTTCAATTTCATCCATTTTTCTGGAGTGACAAAAATTCCAGCTTTTTTAAACTGATTTTTTTAATTCAGATTACTTAGACTCTCTGTGCACCTGGCTTCACTGGGCAGTTTAACAAACTGAACCTAACTATTGGGTGGGTCTGTGCAGTCAAGTGCCCAGGGAGTCTGCCTCTTTCATGCTTACAAGCAAGCAGATTCTGTGTGCATGCCACACATATTAGTGCACAGCCAGGCACTGTGACAGTGAGCAGTGTTACTACTCAGTGACATTAAATCCATAATGTCAGGGAGATATGTAGTCAAGTGATTGGGACTGGCAGGGGAGGCACCTCAAAAGACACTAGTGCAACACCACCAGTACAGCTAAAAAGGCAACTGTCGCAATCTAAACTCTTTGTAGGGAATGGCAGTTCCATGCCAAAAAAAAAAAAAAGAAATCTGACCATGATGCATCATCATCACCACCATTTGTTTCTGGCCTTGTAGTTTTGGAGGTGAGGGAAGGGGAGGCAGAGTCATGCCAGACAAAATGTAGACACCCAAAAGCAGCAGGGGGACAGAAGTCTCGACTAAGTAATAGCTGATGAATCTTCGGTAGAATCAGTTAGTCCTGTCTTAGCCTCCACAAATGTGCAGCAGGGGAGAGATGAAAGTAATAACGAGGAGGAGGAAGAGCAGTCAGCACAGGCACAGAGGGTGACTGAGGCCCACCCTGGCATTGCTTCTCAGGGTGCACCCACTACCTCAGCCCAGTGCCAGCACCCACCCCTAAGGTGTTAGAGAGGGGAGGATCATGAAAGACATCTGCGATCTGGAGACACTTTAAAGTGACGGAAGACCCGCGTTATGCTCTGTGTAATTACTGTGCCAGGGATATTAGCAGAGGCAAGCAAATGGGACATCTATCTAATTTTGGCATGAACCATCATATGAAGAGGCAACACCCAACAAGATTACTGCCATTTGGGGATGGTGGCAGTACCAGTCAGGGGACCCCTTCCAACCAGTGTGCAGTGGTAGGAAAGCAGCAGAGTCAGCCCACGCCCTCATCCCCTTCTAGCAGTCAGGTGGCAGGCCAGCAGCTCCCTGACATGTGGCAGAAGCGATAATCCACCATGGTGGAAATGGGGTGGAGTGTGGTAATGCTATCCCGGGGTAGGAGGCAGGCAGCCTCAAAAGTTGTAACCAGGACCATTGGGGAAATGATTGCCCTTGATGACCAGCCCTTGCAGTTAGTGGAGAATGTGGGTTTCAAGCATTTTTTGAAGGTCGTACTTCCAAATTACAAAATCCCCTGCAGAACCACATTTAGTAGAAAGGTCATCCCCAGCCTGTACAAGCAGTGTCGCAGTCGCATGCAAGCACTGCTAGCTAAGGCTGAGGGAAAAGAGCATTTCACCTGAGATATCTGGACCGCCATGAATGCTGTACACTCTTACCTCTCTCTGACAGCACACTGGCGGGACATGGCTGAGGCAGGGACAGCCAGCAGCTCTATTACCGAAGAAGTATCAGGGTGGAGGTGGGCTTTACTGCACACCCACCTGACGGACCAGGCCCATACCACAGCCAATATTCTAGCATGCATCATACAGATGCTGGAGGGCTGGCAACTACACCAGCAAGACAGGAAAATGCAGGCAGGGTTCTTTGTCACAGACAATGGTGCAAACATTGTTAAGGCAATAACCGATAGGGTGCTTTAAGAACATCCAATGTTTTGCATACACTCTGCACCTGGTAGTGAAGTCAGCTCTGGGCTTGGAGTCCAATGACAAAAAGAATGAATACCTGCATAGGTTAATACAGAAGTGCAGGAACATAGCAGCACACTTCCACAGAAGTGTCAAGGCGGGGCAGGTTCTCCGACAAAAGCAGACTGATTTGGATATGCCTCACAAGCATCTCATTCAAGACATTGCCACCCAGTGGAATTCCACCTTTATGATGCTGGAGAGGTTACTGGAGCTGCAGACACCCCTTCATGAACTTTCTGGTACAATGGACATAGGTGTGCAGAATCCCCTAGGGCATCATGATTGGTTAGTCATGAGTCAGCTGGTAAAAATCCTGCAGCCCTTCAAGGATGTCATGGAGGAGCTGAGTTCCAGAAGTGCCACCTTGGCTGACATCATCCGTATAGTTAATATCCTGGATGAACATTTGGAGGCCTTTAAACGGGAAGAGGGAATGACAGTTGAGGTGCTGCAGTGTCTGGACATTTTGCAGCAGCAGGTGAAAGACAGATTAAGGCCTTTAACAGAAGACAGCACATACATGCTCACCTTAGTCTGTGATCCCCATGTGAAAGGGAAACTCGCCCTACAGTCCAATTGTCTGTCATTTGTGAAGGAGCTGCTGTTAGCAAAAGTCCATGAACAGGAGCGCCATAGGCAGAGACATATTAGGCTTGAAGCAGAGGTGGAAACAGCAGGCACGTCAGAGAGCTGTGCTGCTAGCCCAAGCAGGAACAGCACTGTGTCAGTGACAGATAAACATAGAAACATAGAAACATAGAAATGACGGCAGAAGAAGACCAAACGGCCCATCCAGTCTGCCCAGCAAGCTTCACACATTTTTTCTCTCATACTTATCTGTTTCTTTTAGCTCTTGGTTCTATTTCCCTTCCTCCCCCACCATTAATGTAGAGAGCAGTGATGGAGCTGCATCCAAGTGAAATATCAAGCTTGATTAGTTAGGGGGTAGTAGGGGTAGTAACCGCCGCAATAAGCAAGCTACACCCATGCTTATTTGTTTTAACCCAGACTATGTTATACAGCCCTTATTGGTTGTTTTTCTTCTCCCCTGCCGTTGAAGCAGAGAGCTATGCTGGATATGCATCTAAAGTGAAGTATCAGGCACATTTGGTTTGGGGTAGTAACCGCCGTAACAAGCCAGCTACTCCCCGCTTTGTGAGTGTGAATCCTTTTTTCTTCTCCCCTGCCGTTGAAGCTATGCTGGGTATGCGTGAAGTATCAGTTTTTCTTCTCCCCTGCCGTTGGAGCAGAGAGCTATGCTGGATGTGCATCGAAAGTGAAGTATCAGGCACATTTGGTTTGGGGTAGTAACCGCAATAACAAGCCAGCTACTCCCAGCTTTGTGAGTGCAAATCCTTTTTTCCACATTTCCTCTTGCTGTTGAAGCTTAGAGTGATGTTGGAGTCACAGTAACCATGTGTATGTTTATTGAATAAGGGTATTGTGTCCAGGCAGTAGCCATCATTCTGGCGAGTCACCCACTCTTCATTGGCGGCCTCTTGACTTTATGGATCCACAGTGTTTATCCCACGCACCTTTGAAGTCCTTCACAGTTCTGGTCTTCACCACTTCCTCCGGAAGGGCATTCCAGGCATCCACCACCCTCTCCGTGAAGAAATACTTCCTGACATTGGTTCTGAATCTTCCTCCCTGGAGCTTCAAATCGTGACCCCTGGTTCTGCTGATTTTTTTCTTATGGTAAAGGTTTGTCGTTGCCTTTGGATCATTAAAACCTTTCAAGTATCTGAAAGTCTGTATCATATCTCCTCTGCTCCTCCTTTCCTCCAGGGTGTACATATTTAGATTCTTCAATCTCTCCTCGTACGTCATCCGATGAAGATCCTCCACCTTCCTGGTCGCCCTTCTCTGTACCGCTTCCATCTTGTCTTTGTCTTTTTGTAGATACGGTCTCCAGAACTGAACACAGTACTCCAGGTGAGGCCTCACCAAGGACCTGTACAAGGGAATAATCACTTCCCTTTTCTTACTTGATATTCCTCTCTCTATGCAGCCCAGCATTCTTCTGGCTTTTGCTATCGCCTTGTCGCATTGTTTCGCAGACTTCATATCATTAGACACTATCACCCCAAGGTCCCTCTCCTGCTCCGTGCACATCAGCCTTTCCCCCCCCATCGAATACAGTTCATTCGGATTTCCACTCCCCATATGCATGACTTTGCACTTCTTGGCATTGAATCTCAGCTGCCATATCTTCGACCACTCTTCCAGTTTCCTTAGATCCCGTCTCATTCTCTCCACTCCTTCCGGCGTGTCCACTCTGTTGCAGATCTTAGTGTCATCCGCAAAAAGACAAACCTTACCTTCTATCCCGTCCGCAATGTCGCTCACAAAGATATTGAACAGAACCGGTCCCAATACCGATCCTTGCGGTACACCACTTAAAACCGCTCTCTCTTCAGAGAAGGTTCCATTTACCATCACACATTGTCTTCTGTCCGTCAACCAATTTGCAATCCAGGTCACCACCTCGGCACTCACTCCCAAGCTTCTCGTTTTATTGACCAGTCTCCTGTGCGGAACCGTATCAAAAGCTTTGCTGAAATCCAAGTATATGATATCGAGTGCTCTTCCTCGATCCAATTCCTTGGTTACCCAGTCAAAAAAGTCAATCAGATTTGTTTGACAGGATCTTCCCCTGGTGAATCCATGTTGCCTCTGGTCCATCAATTCTCCAGACTGTAGATAGTTCACTATTCTCTCTTTCAGCAGTGACTCCATTACTTTTCCCACCACCGAAGTGAGGCTAACCGGTCTGTAGTTGCCAGCCTCCTCCCTGTTCCCACTCTTGTGAAGCGGGACCACCACCGCTCTTCTCCAATCACTCGGCACCACTCCCGTTTCAAGGGATCTATTGAACAGGTCACACAGCGGACCCGCCAGAACATCTCTGAGCTCCCTCAATATCCTTGGATGAATCCCATCAGGCCCCATGGCTTTGTCCACTTTCAGGTTCTTTAGCTCTTCCCACACATTTTCTACTGTAAAAGGATTTTCATCTATTCCATTTCCTTCCAGTTTCTTGTTGTGTAGAGATGGTCCTTCTCCAGGGTCTTCTTTAGTGAACACAGAGCTGAAGTATTCGTTTAATATTTCTGCCATTTCTTCGTCTCTCTCCACACATTGATCATTATCACCTTTCAATTTCACTATACCACTTTGGACCTTTCTCTTTTCGCTGATGTATCTGAAAAATGTTTTGTCACCATTTTTTATCTCCTTGGCAATCCGCTCTTCCGCTTGACTTTTTGCCAACTTGATTAATTTCTTTGTCTCCCTCAGTTGAATCAAATATTCTTCTTTGTGTTCCTCCCTTTGGGATCTTTTATATTTCTTGAATGCTGTTCTTTTAGCTTTAATTTTGTCAGCCACCTCCTTTGAGAACCAGATAGGTTTCAATTTTCTTTTGCTTTTCTTTACATTTCTAACATATAGAGTAGTTGCCTTGGTGATTGCTCGTTTTAGATTGGTCCACTGCTGCTCCACATCTCTCTCGTTCTCCCATCCTTTTAGTTCTTCCTCCAGGTACTTACCCATTTCCTCAAAGTCCGTGTTTTTGAACTGTAAAACTCGGGTCTTTGTGGTTCTTTTCCCTATTCTTTTAGTGATATTAAACCATACCGTTTGATGATCACTGGTGCTGAGGTGGGTGCCCACCTGGACATCGGAGACATTATCTCCATTAGTGAGCACTAAGTCGAGTATAGTTCCTTCTCTCGTGGGTTCCAACACCATTTGTTTGAACAAAGATACTTGCATGGCATCCACTATCGCTCTACTATTTTTAGTTTCTGCAGATGGGATTTTCCAGTCTACATCTGGCATATTAAAGTCACCCACGATCACCACTTCTCCCTTCTTACCTATCTTATGGATGTCTTCAACCAGATCTCTGTCCAGCTCTTCCTTTTGGTTTGGAGGCCTGTAAACCACTCCAATATAAATGGATGCTCCGTCATCTTTTTTTAGGTCGACCCATATTGCTTCTTCCTTGCCCCAACTTCCTTGCAGCTCAGATGCTTGGATGTTGTTTCTGATATAAAGAGCAACACCTCCCCCTTTTCTATCCTCTCTGTCCTTCCTTAACAAGTTATAGCCTGGTATTGTTGTATCCCAATCATGAGATTCTGTGAACCATGTCTCTGTGATAGCAACAATGTCCAATTCTGCCTCAGCCATTAGGGCCTGCAGATCTGGGATTTTATTTCCCAAACTATGAGCATTTGTGGTCATAGCCTTCCAGGTACTCTCTTTAAGGTTGTTGCTTTTCCTGGACTCCTTATGAGATTTTATTTGAGATTTGTTATTCACTTCACTCTTTCCTTTTGCAGTTGTGCCACTGTTGACAGAGTTATCCATCTCAATTAGATTTTTCTTTTGGTTATGGATCTTGAAATTCTGCATGCATTGTGTTTGTTTTCTCTTTTCTGGTAACACTTCAATGTTTTTCTCAAGAACTTCTTCAGTTTCTAATATAGAGAAGGCGTTTTGTTCTTTTTGCATTTGGTACATTGTGTGTCTCCTCATCACAGGTCTAATTCTACCAGAGCCCACTGTATTCCTGGATTTTAAATAATTTCTTAATGACCTGTTTGAGTGGGGGGGTGTACCTGTTGGCTGTCCATCTGTCAAGAATGGGTGACTGTGGGTCCTACCTGAGCCTAATGAATCTCTTTTTCTTGACTTCTGGTTTCTCTGTGATGTTGGGGAATTATTTTCTGAGTAATGCAATGTGGGTGTAATTCTTGTAATTGAAGCTAATTGAGCTTTAACCTCATTCAGCTCCTTTTTCAAGGAAGATAGTTGTGCACAAATTGGGCAAGCTCTCAGTTTCCAGATGCTTTCCCTCAGAATAAAGGCTCCACAGCAGTTACATTGGATAATCCTCATTTTGGTAAGTTTTGACATTTGATGAATAGCAATTATGGAAATACTAATTTACCTTGTTGCCATTTATGAATCTAGGCAGGTTATATAAGAAACACAAACCTAGGGGTGGGTGGGTAGAGGGGTAGGGTGGGAGGGTGTTAAACAGGTAAAGCAGACTAACAGCCCTCCCAAATATCTATTTCAGTTGTGCTTTTTTTTTTTTTTTTTAAAGACAGTGCACAAGTTTTGGCAGATATAATGCCCTACTTCTAAGCACAGATAACAACAGATAACAACCAAAATGGACTTAACTTTAGCAGGAAAGGTTCTGGTTCGTTTGAGATCCCAGCTCCAAAGTGAATTCAGTTCCCAATGCACATGAGGCTCTGGCAACTTAATCCAATTACTGCCCCGCCTTACAAACCCAGGCTGAAGAGGAAGGGGCTGCTTTTGAACTAATGGCTGAAACAGGTAAAGCAGACTAACAGCCCTCCCAAATATCTATTTCAGTTGTGCTTTTTTTTTTTTTTTTTTTAAAGACAGTGCACAAGTTTTGGCAGATATAATGCCCTACTTCTAAGCACAGATAACAACAGATAACAACCAAAATGGACTTAACTTTAGCAGGAAAGGTTCTGGTTCGTTTGAGATCCCAGCTCCAAAGTGAATTCAGTTCCCAATGCACGTGAGGCTCTGGCAACTTAATCCAATTACTGCCCCGCCTTACAAACCCAGGCTGAAGAGGAAGGGGCTGCTTTTGAACTAATGGCTGAAACAGGTAAAGCAGACTAACAGCCCTCCCAAATATCTATTTCAGTTGTGCTTTTTTTTTTTTTTTTTTTAAAGACAGTGCACAAGTTTTGGCAGATATAATGCCCTACTTCTAAGCACAGATAACAACAGATAACAACCAAAATGGACTTAACTTTAGCAGGAAAGGTTCTGGTTCGTTTGAGATCCCAGCTCCAAAGTGAATTCAGTTCCCAATGCACTTGAGGCTCTGGCAACTTATTCCAATTACTGCCCCGCCTTACAAACCCAGGCTGAAGAGGAAGGGGCTGCTTTTGAACTAATGGCTGAAACAGGTAAAGCAGACTAACAGCCCTCCCAAATATCTATTTCAGTTGTGCTTTTTTTTTTTTTTTTTTTAAAGACAGTGCACAAGTTTTGGCAGATATAATGCCCTACTTCTAAGCACAGATAACAACAGATAACAACCAAAATGGACTTAACTTTAGCAGGAAAGGTTCTGGTTCTTTTGAGATCCCAGCTCCAAAGTGAATTCAGTTCCCAATGCACTTGAGGCTCTGGCAACTTAATCCAATTACTGCCCCGCCTTACAAACCCAGGCTGAGGAGGAAGGGGCTGCTTTTGAACTAATGGCTGAAACAGGTAAAGCAGACTAACAGCCCTCCCAAATATCTATTTCAGTTGTGCTTTTTTTTTTTTTTTTTTTAAAGACAGTGCACAAGTTTTGGCAGATATAATGCCCTACTTCTAAGCACAAATAACAACAGATAACAACCAAAATGGACTTAACTTTAGCAGGAAAGGTTCTGGTTCGTTTGAGATCCCAGCTCCAAAGTGAATTCAGTTCCCAATGCACTTGAGGCTCTGGCAACTTAATCCAATTACTGCCCCGCCTTACAAACCCAGGCTGAAGAGGAAGGGGCTGCTTTTGAACTAATGGCTGAAACAGGTAAAGCAGACTAACAGCCCTCCCAAATATCTATTTCAGTTGTGCTTTTTTTTTTTTTTTTTAAAAGACAGTGCACAAGTTTTGGCAGATATAATGCCCTACTTCTAAGCACAGATAACAACAGATAACAACCAAAATGGACTTAACTTTAGCAGGAAAGGTTCTGGTTCGTTTGAGATCCCAGCTCCAAAGTGAATTCAGTTCCCAGTGCACGTGAGGCTCTGGCAACTTAATCCAATTACTGCCCCGCCTTACAAACCCAGGCTGAAGAGGAAGGGGCTGCTTTTGAACTAATGGCTGAAACAGGTAAAGCAGACTAACAGCCCTCCCAAATATCTATTTCAGTTGTGCTTTTTTTTTTTTTTTTTAAAGACAGTGCACAAGTTTTGGCAGATATAATGCCCTACTTCTAAGCACAGATAACAACAGATAACAACCAAAATGGACTTAACTTTAGCAGGAAAGGTTCTGGTTCGTTTGAGATCCCAGCTCCAAAGTGAATTCAGTTCCCAATGCACTTGAGGCTCTGGCAACTTAATCCAATTACTGCCCCGCCTTACAAACCCAGGCTGAGGAGGAAGGGGCTGCTTTTGAACTAATGGCTGAAACAGGTAAAGCAGACTAACAGCCCTCCCAAATATCTATTTCAGTTGTGCTTTTTTTTTTTTTTTTTTAAAGACAGTGCACAAGTTTTGGCAGATATAATGCCCTACTTCTAAGCACAGATAACAACAGATAACAACCAAAATGGACTTAACTTTAGCAGGAAAGGTTCTGGTTCGTTTGAGATCCCAGCTCCAAAGTGAATTCAGTTCCCAATGCACTTGAGGCTCTGGCAACTTAATCCAATTACTGCCCCGCCTTACAAACCCAGGCTGAAGAGGAAGGGGCTGCTTTTGAACTAATGGCTGAAACAGGTAAAGCAGACTAACAGCCCTCCCAAATATCTATTACAGTTGTGCTTTTTTTTTTTTTTTTTTAAAGACAGTGCACAAGTTTTGGCAGATATAATGCCCTACTTCTAAGCACAGATAACAACAGATAACAACCAAAATGGACTTAACTTTAGCAGGAAAGGTTCTGGTTCATTTGAGATCCCAGCTCCAAAGTGAATTCAGTTCCCAATGCACTTGAGGCTCTGGCAACTTAATCCAATTACTGCCCCGCCTTACAAACCCAGGCTGAGGAGGAAGGGGCTGCTTTTGAACTAATGGCTGAAACAGGTAAAGCAGACTAACAGCCCTCCCAAATATCTATTTCAGTTGTGCTTTTTTTTTTTTTTTTTAAAGACAGTGCACAAGTTTTGGCAGATATAATGCCCTACTTCTAAGCACAGATAACAACAGATAACAACCAAAATGGACTTAACTTTAGCAGGAAAGGTTCTGGTTCGTTTGAGATCCCAGCTCCAAAGTGAATTCAGTTCCCAATGCACTTGAGGCTCTGGCAACTTAATCCAATTACTGCCCCGCCTTACAAACCCAGGCTGAAGAGGAAGGGGCTGCTTTTGAACTAATGGCTGAAACAGGTAAAGCAGACTAACAGCCCTCCCAAATATCTATTACAGTTGTGCTTTTTTTTTTTTTTTTTTTAAAGACAGTGCACAAGTTTTGGCAGATATAATGCCCTACTTCTAAGCACAGATAACAACAGATAACAACCAAAATGGACTTAACTTTAGCAGGAAAGGTTCTGGTTCGTTTGAGATCCCAGCTCCAAAGTGAATTCAGTTCCCAATGCACTTGAGGCTCTGGCAACTTAATCCAATTACTGCCCCGCCTTACAAACCCAGGCTGAAGAGGAAGGGGCTGCTTTTGAACTAATGGCTGAAACAGGTAAAGCAGACTAACAGCCCTCCCAAATATCTATTACAGTTGTGCTTTTTTTTTTTTTTTTTAAAGACAGTGCACAAGTTTTGGCAGATATAATGCCCTACTTCTAAGCACAGATAACAACAGATAACAACCAAAATGGACTTAACTTTAGCAGGAAAGGTTCTGGTTCGTTTGAGATCCCAGCTCCAAAGTGAATTCAGTTCCCAATGCACTTGAGGCTCTGGCAACTTAATCCAATTACTGCCCCGCCTTACAAACCCAGGCTGAAGAGGAAGGGGCTGCTTTTGAACTAATGGCTGAAACAGGTAAAGCAGACTAACAGCCCTCCCAAATATCTATTTCAGTTGTGCTTTTTTTTTTTTTTTTTTAAAGACAGTGCACAAGTTTTGGCAGATATAATGCCCTACTTCTAAGCAACAGATAACAACCAAAATGGACTTAACTTTAGCAGGAAAGGTTCTGGTTCGTTTGAGATCCCAGCTCCAAAGTGAATTCAGTTCCCAATGCACTTGAGGCTCTGGCAACTTAATCCAATTACTGCCCCGCCTTACAAACCCAGGCTGAGGAGGAAGGGGCTGCTTTTGAACTAATGGCTGAAACAGGTAAAGCAGACTAACAGCCCTCCCAAATATCTATTACAGTTGTGCTTTTTTTTTTTTTTTTTTTAAAGACAGTGCACAAGTTTTGGCAGATATAATGCCCTACTTCTAAGCACAGATAACAACAGATAACAACCAAAATGGACTTAACTTTAGCAGGAAAGGTTCTGGTTCGTTTGAGATCCCAGCTCCAAAGTGAATTCAGTTCCCAATGCACTTGAGGCTCTGGCAACTTAATCCAATTACTGCCCCGCCTTACAAACCCAGGCTGAGGAGGAAGGGGCTGCTTTTGAACTAATGGCTGAAACAGGTAAAGCAGACTAACAGCCCTCCCAAATATCTATTACAGTTGTGCTTTTTTTTTTTTTTTTTTTAAAGACAGTGCACAAGTTTTGGCAGATATAATGCCCTACTTCTAAGCACAGATAACAACAGATAACAACCAAAATGGACTTAACTGTAGCAGGAAAGGTTCTGGTTCGTTTGAGATCCCAGCTCCAAAGTGAATTCAGTTCCCAATGCACTTGAGGCTCTGGCAACTTAATCCAATTACTGCCCCGCCTTACAAACCCAGGCTGAGGAGGAAGGGGCTGCTTTTGAACTAATGGCTGAAACAGGTAAAGCAGACTAACAGCCCTCCCAAATATCTATTACAGTTGTGCTTTTTTTTTTTTTTTTTTTAAAGACAGTGCACAAGTTTTGGCAGATATAATGCCCTACTTCTAAGCACAGATAACAACAGATAACAACCAAAATGGACTTAACTTTAGCAGGAAAGGTTCTGGTTCGTTTGAGATCCCAGCTCCAAAGTGAATTCAGTTCCCAATGCACGTGAGGCTCTGGCAACTTAATCCAATTACTGCCCCGCCTTACAAACCCAGGCTGAAGGAGGAAGGGGCTGCTTTTGAACTAATGGCTGAAACAGGTAAAGCAGACTAACAGCCCTCCCAAATATCTATTTACAGTTGTGCTTTTTTTTTTTTTTTTTTAAAGACAGTGCACAAGTTTTGGCAGATATAATGCCCTACTTCTAAGCACAGATAACAACAGATAACAACCAAAATGGACTTAACTTTAGCAGGAAAGGTTCTGGTTCGTTTGAGATCCCAGCTCCAAAGTGAATTCAGTTCCCAATGCACTTGAGGCTCTGGCAACTTAATCCAATTACTGCCCTGCCTTACAAACCCAGGCTGAGGAGGAAGGGGCTGCTTTTGAACTAATGGCTGAAACAGGTAAAGCAGACTAACAGCCCTCCCAAATATCTATTACAGTTGTGCTTTTTTTTTTTTTTTTTTAAAGACAGTGCACAAGTTTTGGCAGATATAATGCCCTACTTCTAAGCACAGATAACAACAGATAACAACCAAAATGGACTTAACTTTAGCAGGAAAGGTTCTGGTTCGTTTGAGATCCCAGCTCCAAAGTGAATTCAGTTCCCAATGCACTTGAGGCTCTGGCAACTTAATCCAATTACTGCCCCGCCTTACAAACCCAGGCTGAGGAGGAAGGGGCTGCTTTTGAACTAATGGCTGAAACAGGTAAAGCAGACTAACAGCCCTCCCAAATATCTATTACAGTTGTGCTTTTTTTTTTTTTTTTTTAAAGACAGTGCACAAGTTTTGGCAGATATAATGCCCTACTTCTAAGCACAGATAACAACAGATAACAACCAAAATGGACTTAACTTTAGCAGGAAAGGTTCTGGTTCGTTTGAGATCCCAGCTCCAAAGTGAATTCAGTTCCCAATGCACTTGAGGCTCTGGCAACTTAATCCAATTACTGCCCCGCCTTACAAACCCAGGCTGAGGAGGAAGGGGCTGCTTTTGAACTAATGGCTGAAACAGGTAAAGCAGACTAACAGCCCTCCCAAATATCTATTACAGTTGTGCTTTTTTTTTTTTTTGTTAAAGACAGTGCACAAGTTTTGGCAGGTATAATGCCCTACTTCTAAGCACAGATAACAACAGATAACAACCAAAATGGACTTAACTGTAGCAGGAAAGGTTCTGGTTCGTTTGAGATCCCAGCTCCAAAGTGAATTCAGTTCCCAATGCACTTGAGGCTCTGGCAACTTAATCCAATTACTGCCCCGCCTTACAAACCCAGGCTGAGGAGGAAGGGGCTGCTTTTGAACTAATGGCTGAAACAGGTAAAGCAGACTAACAGCCCTCCCAAATATCTATTACAGTTGTGCTTTTTTTTTTTTTTTTTTAAAGACAGTGCACAAGTTTTGGCAGATATAATGCCCTACTTCTAAGCACAGATAACAACAGATAACAACCAAAATGGACTTAACTTTAGCAGGAAAGGTTCTGGTTCGTTTGAGATCCCAGCTCCAAAGTGAATTCAGTTCCCAATGCACTTGAGGCTCTGGCAACTTAATCCAATTACTGCCCTGCCTTACAAACCCAGGCTGAGGAGGAAGGGGCTGCTTTTGAACTAATGGCTGAAACAGGTAAAGCAGACTAACAGCCCTCCCAAATATCTATTACAGTTGTGCTTTTTTTTTTTTTTTTTAAAGACAGTGCACAAGTTTTGGCAGATATAATGCCCTACTTCTAAGCACAGATAACAACAGATAACAACCAAAATGGACTTAACTTTAGCAGGAAAGGTTCTGGTTCGTTTGAGATCCCAGCTCCAAAGTGAATTCAGTTCCCAATGCACTTGAGGCTCTGGCAACTTAATCCAATTACTGCCCCGCCTTACAAACCCAGGCTGAAGGAGGAAGGGGCTGCTTTTGAACTAATGGCTGAAACAGGTAAAGCAGACTAACAGCCCTCCCAAATATCTATTACAGTTGTGCTTTTTTTTTTTTTTTTTTAAAGACAGTGCACAAGTTTTGGCAGATATAATGCCCTACTTCTAAGCACAGATAACAACAGATAACAACCAAAATGGACTTAACTTTAGCAGGAAAGGTTCTGGTTCGTTTGAGATCCCAGCTCCAAAGTGAATTCAGTTCCCAATGCACTTGAGGCTCTGGCAACTTAATCCAATTACTGCCCCGCCTTACAAACCCAGGCTGAGGAGGAAGGGGCTGCTTTTGAACTAATGGCTGAAACAGGTAAAGCAGACTAACAGCCCTCCCAAATATCTATTACAGTTGTGCTTTTTTTTTTTTTTTTTAAAGACAGTGCACAAGTTTTGGCAGATATAATGCCCTACTTCTAAGCACAGATAACAACAGATAACAACCAAAATGGACTTAACTTTAGCAGGAAAGGTTCTGGTTCGTTTGAGATCCCAGCTCCAAAGTGAATTCAGTTCCCAATGCACTTGAGGCTCTGGCAACTTAATCCAATTACTGCCCCGCCTTACAAACCCAGGCTGAGGAGGAAGGGGCTGCTTTTGAACTAATGGCTGAAACAGGTAAAGCAGACTAACAGCCCTCCCAAATATCTATTACAGTTGTGCTTTTTTTTTTTTTTTTTTAAAGACAGTGCACAAGTTTTGGCAGATATAATGCCCTACTTCTAAGCACAGATAACAACAGATAACAACCAAAATGGACTTAACTTTAGCAGGAAAGGTTCTGGTTCGTTTGAGATCCCAGCTCCAAAGTGAATTCAGTTCCCAATGCACTTGAGGCTCTGGCAACTTAATCCAATTACTGCCCCGCCTTACAAACCCAGGCTGAGGAGGAAGGGGCTGCTTTTGAACTAATGGCTGAAACAGGTAAAGCAGACTAACAGCCCTCCCAAATATCTATTACAGTTGTGCTTTTTTTTTTTTTTTTTTAAAGACAGTGCACAAGTTTTGGCAGATATAATGCCCTACTTCTAAGCACAGATAACAACAGATAACAACCAAAATGGACTTAACTTTAGCAGGAAAGGTTCTGGTTCGTTTGAGATCCCAGCTCCAAAGTGAATTCAGTTCCCAATGCACTTGAGGCTCTGGCAACTTATTCCAATTACTGCCCCGCCTTACAAACCCAGGCTGAGGAGGAAGGGGCTGCTTTTGAACTAATGGCTGAAACAGGTAAAGCAGACTAACAGCCCTCCCAAATATCTATTACAGTTGTGCTTTTTTTTTTTTTTTTTTAAAGACAGTGCACAAGTTTTGGCAGATATAATGCCCTACTTCTAAGCACAGATAACAACAGATAACAACCAAAATGGACTTAACTTTAGCAGGAAAGGTTCTGGTTCGTTTGAGATCCCAGCTCCAAAGTGAATTCAGTTCCCAATGCACTTGAGGCTCTGGCAACTTAATCCAATTACTGCCCCGCCTTACAAACCCAGGCTGAGGAGGAAGGGGCTGCTTTTGAACTAATGGCTGAAACAGGTAAAGCAGACTAACAGCCCTCCCAAATATCTATTACAGTTGTGCTTTTTTTTTTTTTTTTTTAAAGACAGTGCACAAGTTTTGGCAGATATAATGCCCTACTTCTAAGCACAGATAACAACAGATAACAACCAAAATGGACTTAACATTAGCAGGAAAGGTTCTGGTTCGTTTGAGATCCCAGCTCCAAAGTGAATTCAGTTCCCAATGCACTTGAGGCTCTGGCAACTTAATCCAATTACTGCCCCGCCTTACAAACCCAGGCTGAGGAGGAAGGGGCTGCTTTTGAACTAATGGCTGAAACAGGTAAAGCAGACTAACAGCCCTCCCAAATATCTATTACAGTTGTGCTTTTTTTTTTTTTTTTTAAAGACAGTGCACAAGTTTTGGCAGATATAATGCCCTACTTCTAAGCACAGATAACAACAGATAACAACCAAAATGGACTTAACTTTAGCAGGAAAGGTTCTGGTTCATTTGAGATCCCAGCTCCAAAGTGAATTCAGTTCCCAATGCACTTGAGGCTCTGGCAACTTAATCCAATTACTGCCCCGCCTTACAAACCCAGGCTGAGGAGGAAGGGGCTGCTTTTGAACTAATGGCTGAAACAGGTAAAGCAGACTAACAGCCCTCCCAAATATCTATTACAGTTGTGCTTTTTTTTTTTTTTTTTTAAAGACAGTGCACAAGTTTTGGCAGATATAATGCCCTACTTCTAAGCACAGATAACAACCAAAATGGACTTAACTTTAGCAGGAAAGGTTCTGGTTCGTTTGAGATCCCAGCTCCAAAGTGAATTCAGTTCCCAATGCACATGAGGCTCTGGCAACTTAATCCAATTACTGCCCCGCCTTACAAACCCAGGCTGAAGAGGAAGGGGCTGCTTTTGAACTAATGGCTGATACAGGTAAAGCAGACTAACAGCCCTCCCAAATATCTATTTCAGTTGTGCTTTTTTTTTTTTTTTTTAAAAGACAGTGCACAAGTTTTGGCAGATATAATGCCCTACTTCTAAGCACAGATAACAACCAAAATGGACTTAACTTTAGCAGGAAAGGTTCTGGTTTGTTTGAGATCCCAGCTCCTCCTCCACGTCAGAGCACCCAAGGCATGTTTCCCATATAGTTTCATCAATTGTGCAACGGGCGAGAGAGAAAACAGCTGGCATGAGTGACTCTGAGCCCGCCCAAGCAAAGGAGACACCAGCACAGCTGTCTGTGACACGGTATCTCTCAGAGTCAATAGAGAACATGCAGACAGATCCGCTGGCATATTGGGCACACACGTCCACTGTCTGGCCAAACCTAGCCAAAGTGGCTCAGTGATATCTTTCATGTCCACCAACCAGTGTGCTCAGTGAACGTGTCTTTTCAATGACAGGGCATAACATGAGCCCTCACCGATCATAGCTGGCACCAGAGTTGATGGAAATGCTAGTGTTTTTGAAAGTAAACCTGCCTTTGTGTGGGTTTCCAAATTTTCCTTGTGAATGGCAAAATGAATAAAAGCAATTCAAAGCCTTGCAGCAGCTTCATCTGCCTCCTATGCTCCAGATAATATAAGCACTGAAGCACATGTTCCTGACCTCAAACGCTGTGCCTGACCATCCACTGCCCAGTCTGTACATCTCCTCAAGGGCCTGACCTCAAACGCTGTGCCTGACTGTCCAGGCCTTATGTTCCTACCAGTGTTTGACCTTGATTGCTCTGCCTGTCCATCCAGGCCTTATGTCCAGTCCTAATGGCTGAACCCTCATTGCAAAGGGAAACCTCAGTCTCTGACAATTAAAACTAGTACTGCTTCACAGCATTGATCCTTAAATAAAACAAAGAGTTTTCTTTAGTTTCAGGGCAGAGAAGAGAACTTCCTTCATCTTGCTTATGAAGTCATGATCTGTTTCCAAATGATTTAATCCAAACAATTTGTACCATTATACACTCTAGTGGCCAATCCATTCCAAGGAAGCCCTTTCCTGCTCATAGGAAAGGGAACTCTCCCCGGTGTTTCAGCCTATCTCTTAGGACCTTTTGACCCATGTTTAACCGCTGTTCACATGGCACCCTGCTACCTGTCGCCATGCTTTGAAGGCTCGTGCTCCACTCTAGGGGCCAACCCATTCAAGAAAGTCCTTTCCTGCTCTTGGGAAAGAGAATTTTCCATGGTGTTGCAGCCTATCTCTTAGGACCTGTTGACCCATGTTGAACTGCTGTTTAGGGGCAAACCCATTCTAGGGAGACCTTTACTGCTCATAGGAAAGGGAACTCTCCCTGGGTGTATCCTGCCTGTATCTATCTACCCTCTGACCCATGTTGAACCACTGTTTGTTTACATGGTAACCTCCTCTGTCTCGGCATTGACACTTGTCGTATGTATATTCAAGTTTCATATCACCAAAATGCCAGGAAGAGTGCAGATGATAGCACATATCAAATCTTGATTCTTCTAAAGTATACTTCATCTGTATGTACTCTCTTCTATCTGTGTTGCTAGGTGCCAAGCACACTTTATTAGTACTTCTTCTTAGCTTCAGAATAGTAAAGTTCTTCAATGCCTCTGTTTCTACTAAAACAACAGCTGGCATTTGAGATTTTACTTCACGTGATGAAGTCCTTTTTATTAGTGTTTTACCTCCAGTCGTTTCTTCCATTTTGAAATCAACCTCTTTCTATGCCAAGCTGTACTCTGACTGCTTTCCAGCCTACCTGTCTTTTGTGGAGGATATTCTCATACTACAGTCCCTCGGGGTCCCGTGTGTAGTCTGCCTGAATCTGCCCTCTGTCCCATATTGAACCGCTGTTTAGCGATGAACCCATTCTAGGGAGCCCTTTTCCTGCTTGTAGGAAAGGGAACTCTCCCCAGGTGTAGCCTGCCTTTTTCTCCCCTCCGACTCATGTTGAACCACTGTTTAGGGGAAAACCCTTTCCTGCTCATAGGAAAGGGAACTCTCCCCAGGTGTAGCCTGCGTGGTTCTAGCCTCTGACCCATGTTGAACCACTGTTCCATTTTGAAATCAGCCTCTTTCTATGCCAAGCTGCTTTCCGGCCTACTTGTCTTTTGTCAAGGATATTCTTACACTATAGTCCCTGGGAATCCCGGGTGCAGCCAGCCTAATTTTAAAAGACCAGCGAGAGCCCACTGGACCCCAATGGAAACCCCCCACTTTAGGAGTGGGGGGTTTCCCCCCCACTCCTAAAGTGGGGGGGAAACCCCATCTAGGGAGCCCTTTCCTGCTCATAGGAAAGGGAACTCTCCCTGGATATAGCCTGCCTGTTTCTACCCTCTCACCCATGTTGCACCGCTGTTCACATTCACCCTCCTCTGTCTCGGCCTTGAAAACTCTCGTTTGTATATCAGCTACATCCACCGGATTTTAAATGACCAGTGAGAGCTCAATGGACGCCAATGGAAATACTCCACTCTAGAGGTGAACCCATTCTAGGGAACCCTTTCCTGCTCATAGGAAAGGGAACTCTCTCCAGGGCTCTTGTTTGAATATTTGCTACTACCACCAAAATCGGCACCCGCAGATGCTCCACTCCACCCAGGCATAGCTCATCATGTTTCAGGTCCTAGCACTCATGTTAGACTCCCTGGTCCCTGTTTCAAGATGGGTTGGTTGCACAGTATGCACAGTTGAAAGTCCTACCACATGCTGAGCCTCATCTTGTCTTGCCTCCTTGTCTTTCCCTTATCAAACGACAGGGAACTGACTACCTCGGCTCGGCCAGCCTGTCTTGCCCCTATCAACTTACCATATAATTAAGACTACATGGTATCAGCTTAAAATATGATGTTTATTTGAACATACGACCTATCAACTTTCTGCCACTCTGCCTTGCTGCCAATCACCAGATGATTCACTCAACTCCTTGTGGTGTTATTGCCACTATCATGGTTCCTCAGTGTGTTGGTGCTAGTCTTTCTGCTTGCTATGTTCCCCCTTCATTGTGCTGTAGGATGTCAATGCCACTTGTTTTACTGCTTTGCCTGTCATGCTACCTTTGAGGGTTCATGCATCTGTTATCGGTGCTCTCTATTTAAGCTGTGATGTGTTTTTGACACTCTTGCTGCACTCTTGTCACTTTTGGTATCCCTTTGCACCTTTACAGTGCCTTAGGCTATTCATGCCACTTTGGTGCCACTTTGCCACAGTCTAAGTACCTTGGAGCTCTTTTGTTGTGATGATTGCTCCCCAGAAGTTTCATCAAAATTGATAATAAAACCCCAATTCTGCAGCCAAAAATAGGCTGGAAATCCTTCCCCCATTGACTTTAATGGGAACCGGAAAACAAATTCACAAATCAGTGTATCGGGGGCGCCATACATCCGAATGCAACGGAAATGCCCCCCCCCCCCCCCCCCCCCGACGAATACGTATCACGAATGCAACGAAAATGTTTTGGCTGCACATCCCTTCATTCCATACAGGTTACCCACATGCCTTCTGATAAGTGTAGCAACCATTGCTCCATGTAAGTAATCCCAAGCCCACACAGAAATCTTAAATTTAATAGCAACAGTTGCCCAATTTTTTCATTTCTGTTCTAGGGATCCTCTTTGTTTGCCCCATGCCCTTTAGAATTCCATTACTGTTTTTGTCTTCCCTACCTCTTCCATGTCCTCCCTTCAACTGCCCAAAATGGAAAAAACAAAACAAAAAACACATTAATACACCTGGCACTTTATATTTACATTATTTTAATGGAGACACATTTTAAATTCTCTTTCAAATGTATGGTTTGGTTTGTAATTTATTGCTAAAATTAAACCACATAAAAGTAAATAATGATTGTAATAATAATAATAATTTAATCAATATTCTCTTTGTAATGATCATCTATTTGCAGGGAATCTATAAAACATATTTTATTGCAATAGTCTGAGTTAAGAGACTAATCACAAAATAAAGGAATATTTCAAATATGAAATAAGTAGCTACAGCTATACGGTTTAGACTAATGTTATAGTTCTTGACATGAATTATTACCATTTCTCTCTAAACCGAGACCACCATTAATTTCATTCAACGACTAAGACTGAAATTAGATTGTTGTATTTGAAAGGTGGCACTTTTTATCCAGAAACCATTCTGCCTTGTCATGCTGACAGGATATTTATATAATCTATTCTTTCTTCAAACCAGTTGAGAGAATGTATACTATATACTTGATTTCACACTGATTTCCTGTGAAATATTGCCATTATTATGAAGTCAAGTTGATTTTGAAGGATTATGTCTTTTGAAAAATATGTTATAGAATATTCTGAAGCAAATTTGTTTTGTTTTTATATGAATCTATTAAACTTTAGTTATATAAGCAAGGCATTCATGAGAAATTATGAATTATTACAAATTAATGCATTTAGGTACAAACAAATGTGAATTGCTTAATTCTAAACCTATTAAAAGTTGCTAGGCAGGGTGTCAAAAACATAAGCATGACTACATGAATTATAATGCAGAAGTTCTACTAAAACTGGATTTGATGAGACTTAAATTATGGTAAAAAATAAGGTATTGCAACCTACAAAGAAATTTACTTTTATTCCAGGGCCAATAGGCTACCAGAAGTCTGCACTATATTACAAAGAAGGTTGCAATACTGAATTAGAATGGATCAATGAATTAGAATTCCCATAGAACCCAGTAGGAACAAATTCTAGAAGTTGAATTATATGTCTTTACTGATTAGCTTCACTGATTAAGTTTTTCTGACTGATGAGCTTTATGGGGCCAAATGTAGGTCAATCCTACACTAGCACAGCTTGTAATGCTCAACCGTTGCTGTAATGTAATTACTCCGGAGGTTATATTTTATGTTCCAAAGCATCAAAACATTGAACTTAACACAGGTAACCATGGTAACAAACTAGTGATTAATGACAGATTCTCTAATTTCCATAGAAATAAGTCAAAATCAAATTGCAGTGGGGATGTGAATTTACTTAAAAGTTACTGCAGAAACTTCTGTTATCTTGTAATATATCAGTATAAATCTTGTTATTCTATTAAATCCATTGGTGCTTCTAAAATAATCAAATACAGCATGGAGACCCCAAATTCCAGCCCCTGAGCCATATAGGACACAAAGAAATTTCATTCAGTCTTCCATGCCTTATGCTAGGTGAAATTTTAGCATGTTGGGGCCTGGGTGTAGCAGCAGCAAATAGGGTCCTGAGGAAGTAGTAGTGCCAGACTAGGCCCAGAGGTGGCAATGGAATATGAGCTGAATCAGGGCTGGGAAGCAGCAGCCAGCAATGCAGAAATAGATTGAGCACATAAGCTGTAGAAGCTCAAGGTGGTTCCTATTCTACTCAGCAGCATTTTCTGTTAAGGGAATATGTAGGACAGGGGCTGGAATAGTCATTATATGATCATTCTTCATGTATACATGTGCTATTGGCTGGGAGTATTGAGAGGAGATTTTGCTGGTAGCTGAAGAGGATTGGTGAATATTGCTTGCTGGGCAATATTCAAACTTTAAAGTTTGAGGAGAGGTGCAATTGTGAGACAAATTAATTTTTATCATGTGTGCGCCTTAATTAAAAGCTAGGAATGCTAGGTAATTTATTTTAATGTGTGTGCATTCATGAATCGGTTATTTACACTTTTGAATAATAGAAGGACTAAGGGGCATTCCATAAAGTTAGCAAGCAGCACATTTAAGACTAATTGGAGAAAATTATTTTCCACTCAATGCACAATAAAGCTCTGGAATTTGTTGCCAGAGGATGTGGTTAGTGCAGTTAGTGTAGCTAGTGTAGCTAGGTTCAAAAAAGGTTTGGATAAGTTCTTGGAGGAGAAGTACATTAACGGCTATTAATCAAGTTTACTTAGGGAATAGCCACTGCTATTAACTGCATCAGTATTCACTAATCGCTAACCAACCTCTTTCCCTTTTCAACAATACACCAACTTGAGCATACAAGGGAATTCTTGTGTGGTGGTAATCTTGTACGGAGGTTTTCGATGAGGATAACCGATTTGCAGTTATCCTTTCTTTTACCTCCGTCTATTATTCTTTTATTAAGGTCAAAAATATTCTTTTGTGTAATTTTTCAATTTTTCTTAAAATCCCTTCTCCCCTGCTGCTTTTCCGACCCACTGCTAGTCTTATGTCATACTTATCAAGGTCGTCGCCTTTGTTGATGTCTCATGGGTACGGAGCTGCTTGTCCGACATGGGCCATGTTTCGGCACGATGTGCCTGCTTCAGGGACTATGGGAGAGTGTGCTGTGACCTATGTAGGGTTCACAGAATACTAAAGTGCTTCAATATATAAAAATATTTAATTAAACATCAGACTTTGTTTCACATTCATTCATAACTCTCTAATTCTTACCCACCTTTTCATGAAAAACTTACTTGTGAAAAGCTTCTGCTGTCTCACGTGCAACGCCTTCTGTGTTTGCCTGGGCGTCTACTCTATTCTCACTGTTTTTATAAGCCTGCCTAGGGAATCCTAGCAGATTGGTATACAAATGTGGCTTAGTGATTCGCCCGAGAAACTTTGCACAGTACTTGATTAAAAGTTAAAGAAAAGTGGATCGTGGACAGCTAATCTATAGAGAGGCGTGGCATAAGTGCCCCGCCCGGGAAACGCCTAACAGCACTGACACCTAATGAGTCAGAAGCAGTATGAGCGGACGTGGTCCGCACAGGTTCACCACCAGGTCCGCCCGAGACAAGGAGGAAACTAGTTGCTAATTAGATGAAGTTCTCCATCAGGTTCTCTAAAGCCGTGCATACAAAACCATGCAAAACTATCGAAATTAATATCAGTTAAACGCGGTTGCAAGTCAATACAATATATGATATGTTGCAAAGATGTTTATTCACCGAGTTTGATTAAATTAAGGGTCCAGCATCGTGTATGCAAGTTAGAAAAGAATTAATTAGCATCATAGTACACACCTGAGATAGCCTCGTTTTGGCCAGAGAGGGTGGTGGACTCCCTAGGCAGGCTTATAAAAACAGTGAGAATAGAGTAGACGCCCAGGCAAACACAGAAGGCGTCGCACGTGAGACAGCAGAAGCTTTTCACAAGTAAGTTTTTCATGAAAAGGTGGGTAAGAATTAGAGAGTTATGAATGAATGTGAAACAAAGTCTGATATTTAATTAAATATTTTTATATATTGAAGGACTTTAGTATGCTGTGAACCCTACATAGGACACAGCACACTCTCCCATAGTCCCTGAAGCAGGCACATCGTGCCGAAACATGGCCCGTTTCGGACAAGCAGCTCCGTACCCATGAGACATCAACAAAGTCGACGACCTTGATAAGTATGACATAAGACTAGCAGTGGGTCGGAAAAGCAGCAGGGGAGAAGGGATTTTAAGAAAAATTGAAAAATTACACGAAATAATATTTTTGACCTTAATAAAAGAATAATAGACGGAGGTAAAAGAAAGGATAACTGCAAATCGGTTATCCTCATTGAAAACCTCCGTACAAGATTACCACCACACAAGGATTCCCTTGTATGCTCACGTTGGTGTATTAATTGCATCAGTAGCATGGGATCTACTTAGTGTTTGGGTAATTGCCAGGTTCTTGTGGCTTGGTTTGGCCTCTGTTGGAAACAGGATGCTGGGCTTGATGGACCCTTGGTCTGACCCAGCATGGCAATTTCTTATGTTTTTATGTAAAAAAAAAAAGGCTAGGAAAGGTAAGTAATTGATTTTAATGTATATGTTTGCTTTGATGACAAAAAAAGCAAACGCTAGGAAACTAAGGGATATTTTTTAGGGTCTCTCCCTCCTATCCACTCCATTTTCCACCCACCCTTAAGCTCATTCTTTGATTTTTACTCAACATATATAAGAAGACAAAACATATGTTCACATCAAAGATCAATCGGGGATTTTTCTAAAACATGGGAATGACCCAGCTCTTCCCAATTAGATTAATTGTTCCCATGTAGGCCATTGCAAAATTAATATTAAATATCATATATCACATAAATTTAAAGGACTATAATTTACACATACCTACTCCCATAGTAACATAAATTAACAAGAAATCAACAATATTAAGATGAAGGTAACAGTCCAGCAGTGCGATATTGGCCTTTCAGTCTTTTGCTCAGAGTGCACCATTTATTATTATTTACCAGTTGGTGAGAAGTTGTATATGTACACCCAGTACAAAGTGCTCCTGGTTCTCAGAGAACAAGGCTGTAGGCTAGAGTGGCATATTTGGATGAGCATGAAGCAGATAAAGTGGTATATAGAGGAGACCTTCAGGAACATAGTAGTCAAATCAAGTCCAGCACTCTGTGTGGTGCTTTGGAAGAGCAATGTCACCTAGTCAAAAAGCACCACCTTGATATAGCAGGAAATGATCCTGTAGCAAGAACATAAGAACATGCCATACTGGGTCAGACCAAGGGTCCATCAAGCTCAGCATCCTGTTTCCAACAGTGGCCAATCCAGGCCATAAGAACCTGGCAAGTACCCAAAAACTAAGTCTATTCCATGCTACTGCTGCTAGTAATAGCAGTGACTATTTTCTAAATCAACTTAATTAATAGCAGGTAATGGACTTCTCCTCCAAGAACTTATCTATCCAATCCTTTTTTAAACATAGCTATACTAACTGCACTAACCATATCCTCTGGCAACAAATTCCAGAATTTGTGTGATGAGTGAAAAAGAACTTTCTCCGATTAGTTTTAAATGTGCCACATGCTAACTTCATGGAGTGCCCCCTAGTCCTTCTATTATCCGAAAGAGTAAATAACCGATTCACATTTACCTATTCTAGACCTCTCATGATTTTAAACACCTCTATCATATCCCCCCTCAGAGGCGACCAGAATTATACACAGTATTCAAGGTGCGGTCTCACCATGGAGCAATACAGAAGCATTATGATATTTTCCGTTTTATTCACCATTCCCTTTCTAATAATTCCCAACATTCTGTTTGTTTTTTTGACTGCCGCTGCACACTGAATCATTGATGTCAATGTGTTATCCACTATGATGCCTAGATCTCTTTCTTGGGTGGTAGCTCCTAATATGGAACCTAACATTGTGTAACTACAGCATGGGTTATTTTTCCCTATATGCATCACCTTGCACTTATCCACATTAAATTAAAGGGCCTTCTCTCTAGCTGATGCATTATCCTCTTGAATCAAAGATGAGTCTCCAAAGGGCTTACCTACAGAAGGAAAGGGTAGGGATGTCTATCATGGCTGGTAATTTGATTATTAGGAATGCAGACAGCTGGGTAGCTGGTAGATGTGAAGATCACTTGGTAAATTGCCTGCCTGGTGCAAAGGTGGCAGTCCTCACATGTCACCTAGCTAGGATTTTACACAGTGCTGGGGAAGAGCCAGCTGCCATAGTATAAGTGGGCATCCATGATAGAGGAAGGTTGGGAGTGAAGTTCTGGAAGGCAAATTTAGGCTCTTAGGTAGAAAGTTGAATTCCACAACTTCCAGAGAGGCATTCTCTGAAATGTTCCCTGTTCCATGTGCAAGACCCCAGAGGCAGACAGAGCCCCAAAGTCTCAATGCATGGATGAGAAAACAGTGCAGGAAAGAAGGATTTCATTTTGTTAGGAACTGGGCAATATTTTTGGAAAAGGAGAGCCTATTCTGAAATGATGGATTCCACCTTAACCCGAGTCAAACCAAGCTGCTGGTGCTAACCTTCAAAAAGGAGATAGAGAAGCTTTTAAACAGGGGAAAGCCGAAAGTCACTCAATAGTGATTAGTTTACAAGGAAGTATCTTCGAAGGATATTAAAATAACAGAAGAGATAGGGCATCCTAATAGAGAGGTTCTAATAAAAGAAAAAGTAGCCTGTACCCCTATAATTAAAGAACCACCTGAGTTAAATGATTCATTTCAACTGATAAGTAGAATATTGATTCAAATATAAAACATACCTTGAAATGACTGTATGCTAAAACATAGATAGAAGAATTAGAACATATAACACTGACTGAAAAGTGTAAGATCTTAATCCTTATGTTTAAATCAACTCATGATATGTCCCTACTATTCTCTGTAAATCTGTTTAAGGAGTATGTTCCAAAACAAATGCTGCATTCAGCTGATAAACTTCTTGATTTGCCTTCGATTAAGGATGTTCATTTACCTGACATAAGGTCACAGGCTCTTTCTTTTTTTTTTTTTTGGGGGGGGGGTTATTTTGTGGAATGATTTATCAGTGAAGTTAATGGAGCACACTGATTTTAAAGTGTTTCATAAAACTGTTAAGGGAATTTTATTTAGAGAGGCTTTTATGAAAATTTTATTGTTGATTATTATTTGTTTTATAATAATGTTGTATGTGTATCTTGTAATTTGCTTAGCATAGCATTGCCATTATAGGCAGAATAAAAGTGTTTTAAATAAATAATAAATAAATAAATAGACTTATTTGGCATTTTAGAGACTTGGTAGAAGGAGGATAACCAATGGGACAGTGCTATATCAGGATACAAATTATTTCATAATAGGGTGGATCAACTTGGTGGTGGTGGGGTAGTACTTTATGTTAGGGATGGTACAGAATCCAATAGGATAAAGATCCCATAGAAGAGTAAATGCACAGTAGAATCTTTATGGGCAGAAATTCCATGTCTGATGGGGGAAAGTGGGGATATGGAGTGTACTATGTACCTGGAAAAATGAACAGGCAGATGATGAAATCTCAACAAATTTGGCAGCAGATTTCAATTACCTTAATATTGATTGGGTAAATGTAACATCAAGACATGCTAGTTAGCATTAGCAGTCTAGGCTAGAGGGGCTTCTTGAGGTGCAGTATCTGCTGATAGAGGGACAGACAAACTATAAAGAAGGTGAGATAGGTGCTAAGAGAACATCTGGGAGATGGTTGTAAAAAGGGATACTGCCTGGGAGAGGAATTGAAAGAAGGAATTCTGGATGGGGAGGAACAGGTGAGGAACTGTGAGAGGAAGAGGAATTGGGAGAGAAATAGTCACAAGTTGTGAGGTCAGATAGGACTGAGAGAGGGGACATGGGCTATGAGAATGGGAAAGTAACTGAGAGAAGGGAAAAGGCTGTACAAGCTGGGAGAAAATACATGGTCTGTGATAAGGGACAGGGATGAGTGAATAGGAGAAGGGAACTTAAAAGGAAAAGAGAGAAGAAGAGTACTGGGGAAGGAGCTGTGTAGATGGGGGAGGGATTGATTTGATATTAGCTAAGCTTAGAAACTGGGCTCATAGCTTAGCCTATCTCTGCTCCCTTAACAATGTAGGACTTGCCTGTCATCCTTGCCAAAGCTCTGGCAAGACAAGACAACTTTGCTTGACCTTGCCTGCATAGCTTACAGAGGTGTTTGTAAGCATTCTGGGTGGTTCACTGAGACTGTGGCATTAATTTGGCATTTTGCCCACTAGAGGTACAGCTGGCAACCCTCTGACCTGAGTTTGGAACCTGATTCTCTGAAGAGAGTGTCCCCTAACTGCTGTGAGGGGTGAGATACTGACTAAATTACTATTTTAAGCTAAATGCAGGGATTTTCATAACCTTTGTAACAAGATTGCTTTGCTCTGTTAAACCAGAAACTTAAAAAAAGAACAAAAAACAAATTATATTTAGCTTAAGTAACCATTGTATGCCCATCCTGCCACAATAAAACTATTATTCTCTACTGCAAGAAAGATGTAAACATTCTGCTCTCTTTATACAAACTTGGACCTTATTTTATCTGATTTAAATGTCAGATAAACCATGTAAAATTACAATTTCTTACAAGAAAAGCTTTGTAACAACAGAGGGGGATCATGGGATTGTTGGGACTCCTGGCCGCAACAACCCGCAGCCGGTCCCCCCTACCTGCCCCGACGCTCGGCAGGTCTCCTGCTCTCCAGCATGGTGCGCCCCGCTTCCGAGACGGCCGCCAGCATGGCCTCCACGTGGCTCTAAATGCCGCCGACCTCCCTTCCACGTGTGTTCCCCTAGGTGCGCTTGACTCAGCCCAACTCTTAAAGGGGCCACGGTGGGAAACGACAGCATGGCTCCTGAAGATGACATCAGGGCTCAGGGGTATTTAAACCCTGGCTCGGTCCTCAGTGCCTTGCCTTGGGAAAAGGTCCTTCTCCTTTGGAGTGTGAGTTGCTGTTCCTGATCCTGTGTTTCCTGTGGTTCCTGATCCAGTGTTCCTGTATGTTCCTGCTGTTCTTGATCTAGTGTTCCTGTTGTTCTTGATCCCGTGTCATTCCTCATTCCTGGTTCCCGCTTCCTCTTCCTCAGCTAGATATCCTGGTTCGGCTTTTTTTCTCGTCTCTGCTCATCTGCTGTCCGTCTTGATCCTTGGCCTGGTACCTCGTCTCTGCTCATCTGCTGCCTGCCCCTGACCTTCGGCTTGGCTCTTCATTTTGCAGCTTCGTTGCCAGCCTCGACCCGGATTCCTGACTCCACCTCTGCCTGTCGCTGGACCTGTCTTCACTGAGGAGACCCGCACCTAAGACCTGATGGTCCTGGTACCCAAGGGCTCAACCTGAGGGGAGCGAGGGCTGGTATAGGTGAAGCTCTAGCCAGGTCGTCCTCACCTGCCCTGCCTTCCAGCGACGAGGACCATTGGGGGCCGTCCCTCGGTGGTAGCACCAACTCTCATCCCAGTCCAAGGGTCCACAGTTCCAACAGGTAGAGGAAGAGGCAAGAAGAGGTAAGGAAAAAGACGGAAGTGGCAGAGGAGAGAGACTAGGAAGAGATGAAAGAAGATAATGAACTGAGGAGAGACAGCCCTATGGAATTAATTTTCAAAGGAGTTGCCTGCATAAAATTAGCAATTTTCAAATGCCCATTGACACATTTAAAACCCAATTTTACATATGTAAATCCTTTTGAAAATTCAGCCCTAAATTTTTTATGTTGGTGTCTCTCATTTCTATTTTCTTTATATGTACACAGCTATTAAACTTCTGCTGCTAATTACAATTTGTTATTGGAGTATATGAATTCAAGGTTTTCTTCTGTTAGTGCAGAATATCTCAGCTTGATATTTTGGATTTTTCTCATAAAGTTTTAGTGTCCTCAATCCTTTTAGAATCTTGGGCTGTCATCTTTCTCATGTTCTTCTGGTTTTGTGTTCTTGTTGGTAAAACTCCTTCAGAAATTATTTTTGCTGACAATAATGTATCCAGTTAATGCCCATGATATCAACAGATGGCTCCTTAATATGGATTATGACCTTGCTGATCTCTTGTATGCTTTTAACTTTGGGTGTCAAGTTTTAACTTGCAGGTCTTTCCATTCCTGGACCACAGCATATATATATCATGTTCCCCATAAACCAGGAGCACAGCTGCCAGCTCTTCAATCTCATGATTATTTTCCTGCCTTTCCTCTTCAGTCTGCATCCTGGCCTGTCTTACATGGCTATCATCCTCTTGTGTTGCACCTTCATCTTTCACTGGATTTCATGCGCTACCTCTTCCAATTCCTCTGGTTGTTTCAACATCTTTTCTCTGGTGCTCTTTGGCTGCTCAAGTGCCCCTACCCTGGTGCTTCTTGACTGGTTGAGCACCTCTTTTCAGGTGCTTCTAGGCTGCTTGGTTTCGTCTCTCCTGGTGTTTGTTCCTGGATTTCCTTTTCCTCTTGATACTTCTCTATCTGTATCCTCATTCAACTGTTTCAGGATGTCATCACTTAGGTACTTACATTTTATGATATTTGTATTATTAAGCATCTTAAATTGTTATAACTTGTATTTTGCAAAATTATCTTTCATATTTATGTTCTTTCTTCCATTTTTGGTGGGATTTCTTTGCTTACCCTACTGATTTAAATACAGGATTTTTTTTGTTATAAAAGTAGCAGACAACACATTATCCTTGTTATATTTAGGGATCTACCTCTTACATTTTTCTTTAGCTTCTGTGATCTGTCTCCTGCTGCAGTGGGTCCATGAATAGTTTAACATTGACTACAGCTGCACAAGTATGTTTTCTTCACTTGAAGATTTGACAATATTTTTGTCCATCCTTATTAGCCCTACTGCTTATGATAAAAATGGGAACACTTTTATCCCGTGTGATGTGCAGCCAGTATGATTTTTTTCTTTTAGATTCCTTTCATACTTCAGAAGTAATAGTTGTCTTGCTGTCATGAGCTCTAGATGTTATATAACAAAGTCATCATGTGAAGGTAATAAGATTTGGTGAGCTATATTTACTCTATTCAATTATTCTTTCCACACTCAGACCTTAGTTTTCTCTACCATCAGAACTCTTTTTCTCGCCTTGCATACCTCTTTTCTAACCTGTGTGACTGCTGGAGTGTGGAAACTATTGATTACTTTTAAAAGATTGTGATCAACAAGAAACTGGTCCTCCCTAGCACTCCTTCTCACCTTTTGGCTCAATGCCAGAACTTTCTTCATCTCTGAACTTTATACTTTCAGTCTGACCCTAGCACTGTCATCAAGCCCAAACCCTTACAGTCTCTACACTCCCTCACTCTTTGCCCTCTCCAGCTCAACCACAGTACTTTCCTCTCAGGGCCCAACCCCAGCACTCTCTTTACCTCACCACTGATGCCATAGGAAATTTATTTCAGAGCATTGCAATACCTTCTGCAGAATTAGCTCTGGCTTTTGATCATGATAGTTTGCTCTTTCACAATGCCGTTGGGTGTTCTTGCCTCTATGGTCCATTGGAAAAATTATGTCTCTGAATTACCATCCAATATCATTGCTGCTTTTCCACTTTCTTAGTACATAGGGTTTTCTTTCATGTCTAGCCAGGTCATTTATCAACATGCGTTATGGCATTAATTCTCACAATAATGCATTAACACATGCATTAACACTATAACACATGTGATAATAGGACTAACACATGGCACAAATGCACAATTTTTGGAAAGGATGGGATCAGGGAGGAGTTTGGGTGAGATTTAGGAAAATGATGGGCAATACCGCACCGTGCAATAGTGCTATTGCATGGTTTTACTGCTGGAAATAACTACACCTTTTTTTTCCAGGTGTTAGGCTGTGCAGTATGCCTGAAATGGCCATAACACAATTTGCAATACATTTTTAGAGTTGCATTTTGGCTATTTCTGGAGAAACATAGAAACATAGAAACATAGAAATGACGGCAGAAGAAGACCAAATGGCCCATCCAGTCTGCCCAGCAAGCTTCCCTCATTTCTTCTCCCATACTTATCTGTTTCTCTTAGCTCTTGGTTCTAATTCCCTTCCACCCCCGCCATTAATGTAGAGAGCGGTGATGGAGCTGCATCCAAGTGAAATATCTAGCTTGATTAGTTAGAGGTAGTAGGGGTAGTAACCGCCGCAATAAGCAAGCTACACCCATGCTTATTTGTTTTTACCCAGATTATGTTATACAGCCCTTATTGGTTGTTTATCTTCTCCCCTGCCGTTGAAGCAGGGAGCTATGCTGGATATGCGTGAGGTATCAGTTTTTTTCTTCTCCCCTGCCGTTGAAGCAGAGAGCTATGCTGGATATGCATCGAAAGTGAAGTATCAGGCACATTTGGTTTGGGGTAGTAACCGCCGTAACAAGCCAGCTACTCCCCGCTTTGTGAGTGTGAATCCTTTTTTCTTCTCCCCTGCCGTTGAAGTTATGCTGGATATGCGTGAAGTATCAGTTTTTCTTTTCCCCTGCCGTTGAAGCAGAGAGCTATGCTGGAAATTTGTGATGTATCAGTCTTTCTCCCATGCCGTTGAAGCAGAGAGCCATGCTGGATATGCGTCGAGAGTGAAGTATCAGGTACATTTGGTTTGGGGTAGTAACCGCCGTAACAAGCCAGCTACTCCCCGCTTTGTGAGTGCGATCCCTTTTTTCTTCTCCCCTGCCGTTTAAGCAGAGAGCTCTGCTGGATGTGTGAAGTAACAGTTTTTCTTTTCCCCTGCTGTTGAAGCAGAGAACTATGCTGGATATGCATTGAAAGTGAAGTATAAGAATGGAGTGATCAAGCTAGTTGAAAGGCATCAGGAATAGAGGAAGGTGGAGGTAGTAATTTGGATATTTGGTTTGGGGTAGTAACCGCCGTAACAAGCCAGCTACTCCCGTCTTTGTGAGTGCAAATCCTTTTTTCCACATTTCCTCTTGCTGTTGAAGCTTAGAGTGATGTTGGAGTCACAGTAACCATGTGTATGTTTATTGAATAAGGGTATTGTCTCCAGGCAGTAGCCATCATTCTGGCGAGTCACCCACTCTTCATTGGCGGCCTCTTGACTTTATGGATCCACAGTGTTTATCCCACGCCCCTTTGAAGTCCTTCACAGTTCTGGTCTTCACCAATTCCTCCGGAAGGGCATTCCAGGCATCCACCACCCTCTCCGTGAAGAAATACTTCCTGACATTGGTTCTGAATCTTCCTCCCTGGAGCTTTAAATCGTGACCCCTGGTTCTGCTGATTTTTTTCTTATGGTAAAGGTTTGTTGTTGCCTTTGGATCATTAAAACCTTTCAAGTATCTGAAAGTCTGTATCATATCACCTCTGCTCCTCCTTTCCTCCAAGGTGTACATATTTAGATTCTTCAATCTCTCCTCGTACGTCATGCGATGAAGATCCTCCACCTTCCTGGTCACCCTTCTCTGTACCGCTTCCATCTTGTCTTTGTCTTTTTGTAGATACGGTCTCCAGAACTGAACACAGTACTCCAGGTGAGGCCTCACCAAGGACCTGTACAAGGGAATAATCACTTCCCTTTTCTTACTCGATATTCCTCTCTCTATGCAGCCCAGCATTCTTCTGGCTTTTGCTATCGCCTTGTCGCATTGTTTCGCAGACTTCATATCATTAGAGAGAGAGAGAGAGAGAGAGAGAGAGAAAGAGACAGAGAGAGGGAGAGAGAAAGCATCTCTGGGGAGGCCCTCACAGTGTGCAACTATTTATATCTCTATAGAAAGGCCATCTAATAGGTCGAGGTGAGGTGTTGGTCATGGTTTAGGGTTTAGGGCTTGTTTCTCATGTAGCGTGAGATGAACAAACAGCATAGTACACCTTGGTGAAGATTTGACATCATTTGGAGTGAGGAAAGTCTCACAAAGATGATATTTTGTACTATGTTATCTCACCCTAGCTTGATTGTACCCTGTTATATAGTCCCTATATGAGAAACTGGTCCTTAAATCCTAAAACACCACCAACACCTCACCTCAACCTATTAGATGGCCCGCCTATAGAGACATAAATAGTTGCACACTGTGAGAGTGTCCTCATAGGCGCTCGCTCTCTCTCTCTCTCTCTCAACATCCAATATGGAGGGGAGGAGGAATAGCCTAGTGGATAGCACAGTGGACTATAAACCAGCAGACCAGAGTTCAAGTCCTGCTGTTACTCCTTGTGACCTTGTGTAAGTCGCATTATTCTCCATTGCCTCAGTTCCAAACTTAGATTGTAAGCCCTCTGGGGATAGAAAAATACCTACAGTACCTGAATGTAAACTGGTGTGATATCTCAATTGAGATTGAATGTCAGTATAAAAAAATATGAAAATAGGCACTATTGTGGGGTGTGGAAATTTTAAAATTTCCCTAAACATGCCCCTTTTTCTTATCTTGGGCATTATCAGTGTGTTACTAATGCAATTTGATGAATCTTGGGGTAGGTTTGCACTACTTTATCTTCTCACTGTATTGACATGTCTTTGTGGGGTTCATGCCATTATTACTGTTTAGATCCTTTTTTGGTGCCTTGGGCTATCCAGTCATCATTGTTGGTACTCTTTGCTCCTTTTTGGAGCCATGTAGTATTTTTGTCACTGTTGGTTCTGCTTTGCTCCTCTCACAGTGCCTTGGGCTGTTTTTCCCTCTGCTGCCTCTGCCTGCTACAAGTTTCACTAAACTTGAAACAAACCTCCAGCTTTTGAGCTGAATATACTATGCATTACTTCCCCCATTGACTTTAATAGGAAATTAATGAACAAATAACATAAAAATAATATTTTTTGGCCCTGACCCAAATGAAATAAATCACTGAGACAAATGAATCAAATACACAAACCAAATTGAACATTTTGTACTATGCACATTCCTAATGCATAAATGGCACATTTTGTAAATCCAGAAAATTAACTTTTTCTTGATCTGCAGGCAATTTGAGTATTGTAAAGGAAATACATAGTGTTTTATTTTGCCAGAAAAATCTTTCTAGCAAAGTGATCAATTTATGGTCAAAATCCACAAAGAATAAAGGAGGGAACATTAAGACCATAGATCATTTGAAGAGCAATGCTAATATTTATCATTTCAAAGAGGATCGGTAACTTTAAAATGAGCAATCATGTGTCCATGCATGCAAGAATGTGTGAATGATTTAAAATCCCCCTAAGTGCATATTTATGCTCCTAATTTTAAGCAGTTATGTGAGAAATATTCTTTGTGTATCTTTCTCAGGAATTTGTTGGCTTTAACACATGCAGCTAGGCAGATTTTAAATGGCATGCGTGAAGGAGCCATTGGACAGCCCCTGTCACATGGTAGGGGCAAAGGGTGGCCAGTGCCATTTTGAACAATGGATAGCCAGGCTAATTTGATTTGGGGTAGTAACCGCCGTATCAAGCAAGCTACTCCCTGCTTTTTTGTGGATGCAAATCATTTTATTTATGTTTCTTCTTCTTCTATTTCCTCTTGCCGATGAAGCATAGAGAAATGTTGGAGTCACATTAACCGTGTGTATATTTAATTAGGGAACTAATCTCCAGGGAGTAGCCATCATTCCCGCAAGCCGCCCCCGTACCTCTTCACTTCATTCACATCCTCTATACTTTATGGATCCCAGTGTTTATCTCACGCTTCTTTGAAATCCTTCACAGTTTTGGTTTTCACCACTTCCTCCAGAAGGGCATTCCAGGCATCCACCACCCTCTCCGTGAAGAAATACTTCCTAATATTGGTTCTGAGTCTTCCACCCTGGAGTTTTAAATCGTGACCCCTGGTTCTGCTAATTTTTTTGCAACGGAAAAGGTTTGTTTTTGTCTTTGGATCATTAAAACCTTTCAAGTATCTGAAAGTCTGTATCATATCACATCTGCTCCTCCTTTCCTCCAGGGTGTACATATTTAGATTCTTCAATCTCCCCTCATAAGTCATTTGATGAAGACCCTCCACCTTTTTGGTCGCTCTTCTCTGTACCACCTCCATCCTGTCTCTGTCCCTTCGGAGATACGGTCTCCAGAACTGAACACAGTACTCCAGGTGAGGCCTTACCAAGGACCTGTACAAGGGGATAATCACAAGTCTTTTCTTACTCGATATTCCTCTCTCTATGCAGCCCAGCATTCTTCTGGCTTTAGCTATCACCTTGTCACATTGTTTTGCCGACTTCAGATCGTTAGACACTATCTCCCCCAAGTCTCTCTCCTGTTCCGTGCACATCAGCCCTTCTCCCCCCATCGAATACAGTTCTTTCGGATTTCCACACCCCATATGCATGACTCTGCACTTCTTAGCATTGAATTTCAGATGCCATATCTTCGACCACTCTTCCAGTTTCTGTAGATCCCGTCTCATTCTCTCTACTCCTTCTGGCGTGTCCACTCTGTTGCAGATATTAGTGTTATCCGCAAAATGTCCACTAAATGGCCTATTGAATATTGGCCTCATATATATTTAGAGAGATAGAGATAGATTTTTCTCCTTGATCTATTCAATTATTCTTTTCTTTATGCCTGAAATTCAGATATGTCTTTACCGGGCCTAAGTAGTATAATTTTATAATCAGCAGTGCATCATGAAATCTTGGAACATGCTTTTGTTTTTACTTACTGTTCTTTAACTTTTAATTTATTTTTTTCTAAAATAAGTCAGCAGAAAATTATCAAAATTAAAAAAGAAGTGAGGGGGTTTTTTTTTATGCTTTATCCTTTAGGTTAGTTCTTTTTGAGCAATAGAGTTATAGAGTTAATAGACATGTTCCTTTCTCTCATTATAGTTTGGATTTATTTCCTTACCTAATCAATGATATTCAATTTTAGGTTTGAATTCTCAGATCAATGTTAGCCTTGCAATCCAAGGCCCAGATTCATTATGGCTTTTCTCCCATTTTGTGTCTATGGGAAAAACCTTTAGAGTTGAATTTTAAAATCCTGGCATGCGCCAAAACCTGAAGATTTGTGAGTATGTCTAACTTGTGTAAGCCGAGCAGATTTTAAAAGCCACTCATGTATGTGCATATCTCCTGCTATGCGCACAAGTGAGAAAAATGGGTGGGGTGTAGGCATAGTCTGGGTGGGCCAAGGACAGGACAATGGCACTCTGGGACTTTAACATGGAATGTACTCATAAATTTTTAAGCACACACATGTACACTGGGGTCCCCAGCTGCATAATTGTATTACTGCTATGGATGGCAAATAAGTAATAAAATAAAATAATCTAGACTAGTCAGCAAGTTATGTCAGAGTAAACTAGGGGGGGGGGGGGGGGTGAGAAATCATATCCCTTAACTGGGCAAACTGGGAACAACCTGAGAAAGCATACTACGGTGTCGGCATGCATCCCTTATAAAATATTCCCACTTGAATGGTAGAGGTGGCATTTGCGCTAACATGAACACATCCATATAAAATTGTGCGCACATGTACATGTGTACATCCTATTTTATATCATGTGCAAATAAACACATGCATGTTATAAAATGGTTGCGTCCTTTGGCGCAAGCTGCCCAGCATACGTGAGTATATGTGTGCCCATGCGGCTGTTTCAAAGTTATCATCCCTGTGAATCAGGTACCAAATTTGTAACACAAAGTTAAATTAATAAGTAGAGCAAGTAAGGTATAAGCACTGCTCTTGTCAAATGGAATGAATGCAAGTTATATTTGGAATGAACTTTGCTCTCTTTTGAAATTTATTGGTTTATTTGTAGTTCTACTCATTAAGATAATGATAAGAACTAAGCCATCACCTACATCTAGTAGGTAAATCTCGCAGCACTTTTTCTCCTGCAAATTATTAATGATATGCTCCAGCAAACTTAATTGCATTGATGACCTTCTTAATTTAACTGATTGGGATTTCTCCATTTTTTTTATTTTGCTGGAATAATCAGATAAGTAGGCAGTGCATGTACCTAAATAAATTATGTTTTCTTTTGTTTACTTTTTTTTAATATAAGGCTTGGCTATCCACAGTTCATTAAACAACAAATATTTGTGTTTCTTTTTAATAATTTTACATACTACTATAGAGGTTCAGAATTAAATATTTCCCATTTTATAATTCTATGGTAGGCAATTTTTAAACATACACACACCCTCACCACAACCACACCCTTACACAGACACAGACACACAGACACCTTTAACTAGTTATCTGGTTAAATAGTTAGCTGGATAAGTGGCAGGTGGGGCATGGATGTTCCGGGAAGGAGCCGAGCTAGCCAGATAAGTTATCTAGCTAACTTGGATATTCAGAGTTGGCCAGATAACGTATCCAGCTAAGGCTTGGATTCACTAATTCCGCAAGCTACTTAGTGAATCCCGGCTGTAATGGGGGACGAAGCAGGGGTGGTCCTGCACTAGCCGGCAGCGATTGCACTGCCGCGGTGCTATCGCTGCCGGTGACGCTCCGAATAACTACACCATAAAAGGTATAGTTATTAGGCGCGAAATAGGCAGCGAAAAGGCTTTTTACCTTTTCGCTGTCGGCACCATCTTCACGGAGTCGGCCCCGGTGATGCCCCAACTCCTCCTCTTCCAGGGCCGACTCCACCCTGATGTAGCTAGCGCAGGCCTGCGCTAAGCTTTCTAGCTATTGCACGCTTGTGCTGGGAGTGCAAGCTTGCAATAGCCTTAGAAAATAAGGCCCTAAGTCTGGTTGGCTCATAGGGCTGTCCTAAAGTTAGCTGGATAAATTTATCTGGCTAGCTAGCTGAGCTGTACAGAGGTTGAAAATCTACCTCTTCATTTTTTCAGGAGAAGTCCATTACCTGCTATTAATTAAGTTGACTTAGAAAATAGCCACTGCTAATACTAGCTACAGTAACATGGGATAGACTTAGTTTTTGGGAACTTGCCAGGTTCTTATGGCCTGGATTGGCCACTGTTGGAAACAGGATGTGGGGCTTGATGGACCCTTGGTCTGACCCAATATGGCATGTTCTTATATCTATGTTGGATAGTAATCCCAAAGCCATACATCTACATGCTTTTCTTTTTTATTAGTATCAGCAGCAAGGTTCATTCCAGTTATGGTGGAGCTCATCCTGAAACTATAGGTTCCCCCTCCCCTAAATGTTTCACATTTCCTAATAAATCTAAATCCTTCTTCCCTTCATCATCAGTTCATCCATGCATTGAGACGCTGCACATGGAACATCATTTCTGAGAATGCTACTTTGGAGTTTCTGGATTTCAGTCTATTTCTTGAAAGCCTAAATTTTGATTCTAGAAGCTCCTTCCTACATCTTTCTATGTCACTGATGCTCTCATGGTCCATGACAGTTTCTTCTCACTAACACTCTCTAAAATCATATAAAGATGATACGTAGACCCAGTTCTTTCACATCAGGCAGATAAGTTGTCAAACAATCTTCATGGTCACCAGCCACCAAGCTATTTACATTCTTAAATGATTGAATCATCAATGGAAATAGAAGTCCTCTTCCTTCCTTCCTAAGCACCCAACCTTGGAGACCCATCCTCAGTGTGGGAAGATAAAACATCACTTGGAAGGCATGTCTCTGCTATGAAATCACTTCCTGCCACTATAAGTTGAATCCTTCCTTCCTTCCTTCCTTCCTTCCTAGTACCCATCTCCACCACCCATACCATCCCCTCAGCCCCCACTTACCTGATCCAGTAGGGATCCGCTGGCGAGGCCAAGGCCCAAGCCGAAGCCTTAGCCTTACATAGGTCGAGGTCATGGTAGGTTGCCATGACCACAGCCTTGGCCAATGCAAGGCCATAGGCCAGGCCCAGGCCCAATGCCTTAGACCTGCCCACAGGCTTGGTCATAATGCCAGGACCTAGGCATGGATCCAGACTCGATGCTGTGGCCTGGCCCAGATGCCAGACATGACATTGAGGCCTCAACCCAGAACTAGGCTAGAGGCCAGGGCCTGACATCATTTGCGGCTAGATGACAGCTCCTGTAAACATCTTGAAAAGCAAAATTCATTGGCAATATTTTGCCTAAATGTGTCCCAAATACATTTCCATTATTTTTGTTATTTTTGCATTATGTCCCGTCTGTTGTTATGCTTTAAATCGCCTGACAGCGGCCGGTGTTTCACTGCAGAATAGTCCCGGTTCCCGCTGTTTTCTTGAGACTTGGCGTCCTTGACATACAGAATTGAGATTTCAATGCCCCTGAAGAAGCTGCTATTCTGCAGTGAAACACCGGCTGCTGTCCGGCAGTTTAAAGCATAACAACAGACGGGACATAATGCAAAAATAACAAAAATAATGGAAATGTATTTGGGACACATTTAGGCAAAATATTGCCAATGAATTTTGCTTTTCAAGATGTTTACAGGAGCTGTCATCTAGCTGCAAATGATTAGAAGTCCGGGCAGTAATTACCTTGAACACGCTGTCAGGCTTGCTGATGCAGCGCCTCTACTAAAACACAAAATTTCCTGGCATGCTTCACTTGGATTGTAAAACATCTGTTTTGATGGAAGAGCTTTTGTAAAAAGTTAGTTGTATTGCCAGTTCCTTTTTTTTGATTGAGTTTGATTTTTGGAATTTGGTGTTTAGGCTCTTTTGCGTTGGATACTTAATCCTAAGCCATGATCTCTGCTTTGAGCCTCATCCTATGCCCAAGGTGTAGCATCAGCTACAGAACTAGATCAAGACACCAACATTGTAAGCTGGAACTCTGGCTTTGGGCCTCAGCAAAGGCCGAGGCACTGGCATCATGCTCCGGCATAGGCTGCATCACTAGCTTTGTTTCTTGGCCTATTCCCTAGACAAAGCCCTGGCTTTGATCCTAGGCTTAGGCAAAGGCCAAGGCACTGATGTCGAGATCAGTCCTGGGCCATAGCCCCTACTTTTGGCCTCAGCCTATGCCCTAGGTGAAGCCCCAGCTTCAGGCCTAGGCCTAGGCATAGGCTGAGGTACTGTCATCTGCCTCGGGCATAAGCTGAAGCATCTTCTTTGGCACTCAGATTATACCCTAGGCAAGACTCTGACCTCAGGTTATGCCTAGGCCTGATGTATTCATTTTAAATGAATGCAACAAATAAGTTTGTGTCATTTGGGGGACTCTCAATTCATTTTGGGACACCAGAAAAAAACAAATTCTTATTTATTGCTTTTTTGAAATTCATTTATATCATTTGTAACGGAGAAGGCAGAAAAGAATAGTTAGATATGCCTTTGGGTTGGGAATGGTGTAATTCCCAGGGCAGGATTACAGAAGTCTTAATGGGCCAAAGCTGTCAGTACAACTAGATATTAGGGAGACAATAAGAAGAAGTTAGTGTGCAGAAGTAGTGATAAGGTCCACGCCCACACCCCGCCCATTTTTCAAGCCCCGGGACTTACATGCATCCCAGGGCTTGTGCGTGTCGCCGGGCCTATGCAAAATAGGCTCAGCACGCGTAAGTCCACTTGGATTTATGCAAATAGGCTTTGAAAATCTCCCCCATAATTTTAAATGGATTCAAGCATATGCGTGCTAATCTCATGTCTACTGCAGAAGTGGGGGAATTTTACAAGGGACGCACACCGATGCTATTTCCCATTTTCCCAGTTCACCAGTTTAGGGCTAGGACTTGTAAACTCCCCTAATTTAAAAGCTTCCCTTCCTCTCTATTAGCCTTGACTCTTAAAAACTTGCTGACTTTGTTTTAAAAGTTATATGCCATTCATAGCAGAAGTAAATTTACACAGCAGGGGATCCCTGGTTTAGGCCAAGACATGTATGTATTTAAGCGCACATTTCTTGGCCAAGTCCTGACATGCTCACACTCCACCCCTTTTTAGAAACTTTTGCCTTGTACGCACATTGGGAGATATACATGTCCATGGACGCCTTATAAAATCCACTTGATGCGTGCCAGTCCAACTTGTGCATGTATTTCCTGCTTTTTGACATGTGCAGGGCTTTTAAAATTTGCCTGTATGTGTACATGCTAACTCTGCTCTGATACATTCCTATCATGCCACATTTTTGTGCATGTATATTTGCTCATGCACATGCATATACAAATATATGTAGCCCCTTTTTTAAATATGCATTTGGCCACATACACACATGTATGGGCTTTTTTACACAAGTAAACCTTTGAAAATTTACCTTATAGTTCGGATTATTTTTCCCTATATTAATCTCTTGCACTTATCTACATTAAATTTCCTCTGCCACTTATATGCTCACTTGTTGAATCTGGCAAGATATTTCTGCTGATTCACACAGTCTGCTTGTGTTTAACTTTGAGTATTTTTGTCTCATCTGCATATGTGAACACCTCATTCATTGCTCCCTTTTCCATACTGTTAATGGATAATGTAAACAATACTGCTTCTAATATAGATTACCGAGGCACACCACTATTTATTTTTTTTCATTGGGAAAACTGACCATTTAGTCTTACTCCTTGTTTCCTATCTTTTAACCAGTTAACAAGCTACAGTAAGCCATGTCTCCTATTAATGACTTTTGAAATGTATGAGGAGTTTTTCAATATGGTCTTTATTTAATAACTTCCGAAAATCCAAATATCAGGTGAAGTATTTTAACTAATTAGCCACACACAGTACCCTGTTGAATAAAATAAGCCCTTGGAATGCCTCATCTAGGATGAGATATATTGATTACAACATGAAACAAATCCCACATTATATTTCCTCTGAATAATACAAATCTCTCACTCACTCCATTAGCACCTCTCTCTGCTAGAGGTTCTCTCTTGCCCATTGAACTGTCAGTAAACCTTAAAAAACATCTTTAAACACATTTAATATTCTGTGTAACCGGAAGTATGCATATTATCTAATTATCATTCCATCTCATCTCTTCCCTTCTTGACAAAAATTATTGAACTTCTACTCTCTATCAGTTATATGAGTTTTTTTTGATGATTGCATTATACTCAATTAATACTAATTTGGTATCTGAAAATTTCACAATACAGAAACCCTTCTCTTATCAAGTTACAACACAATCAGATGAGGATTGGATATAGAAAAAAAAATATGCTCATTTTATTAGATACCTCATCAGTTTTTGACACGCTAAATCACAAAATCTTACTGCCCCATATCTGCTCTAAGGAAAATAGTTTGGTTCAAATCCTATCTCTCTCATTATTTTCAATAGATTCAAATCTATAACAAGACTTTGACTGGACTTCACATTCAGACAGGTTCGCCACAAGCCTTGGCTTTGTCAACAGCCTATTTAAATGTATATCTAACAACATTTTGCAGTCTCTTGCTGAGCCTTTGAGTTTACTAAAATTATATGCAGATGATATTTCACTACTTGTTTAAGAAGCTTGCTAAGTCCTTTCTCTTTAGTCAAGCACATAACCTTATGGAGGAGAGTCCTTACAGACGATACAAAAAATGATTCAGAGTAGTTAAATCACAAACGGATTGTGATATATTACAGGAGGACCTTGCAAGACTGGAAGATTGGGCATCCAAATGGCAGATAAAATTTAATGTGGACAAGTGCAAGGTGTTGCATATAGGGAAAAATAACCCTTGCTGTAGTTACACGATGTTAGGTTCCATGTTAGGAGCTACCACCCAGGAAAAAGATCTAGGCTCAGTGTGCTGCAGCAGTCAAAAAAGCAAACAGAATGTTAGGAATTATTAGGAAGGGAATGGTTAATAAAATGGAAAATGTCATAATACCTCTGTATCGCTTCATGGTGTGACCGCATCTTGAATACTGTGTACAATTCTGGTCGCCGCATCTAAAAAAGAAATAGTTGTGATGGAGAAAGTACAGAGAAGTGCAACCAAAATGATAAAGGGGACGGAACAGCTCCCCTATGAGGAAAGGCTGAAGAGGTTAGGGCTGTTCAGCTTGGAGAAGAGACAGCTGAGGGGTGATATGATAGAGGTCTTTAAGATCATTAGAGGTCTTGAATGAGTACATGTGAATCGGTTATTTACACTTTCAGATAATAGAAGGACTAGGGGACATTCCATGAAGTTAGCAAATAGCACATTTAAGACTAATCTGAGAAAATTATTTTTCACTCAACACACAATTACGCTCTGGAATTTGTTGCCAGAGGATGTGGTTAGTGCAGTTAGTATAGCTGGGTTCAAAAATGCTTTGGATAAGTTCTTGGAGGAAAAGTCCATTAACTGCTATTAATCAAATTTACTTAGGGAATAGCTACTGCTATTAATTACATCAGTAGCATGGGATCTTCTTGGTGTTTGGGTAATTGCCAGGTTCTTGTGACATGGTTTGGCCTCTGTTGGACACAGGATGCTGGGCTTGATGGACCCTTGGTCTGACCCAGCATGGCATTTCTTATGTTCTTAACAGCTGATGATTTAACTATGATGGATGAGTTGTTAGAACAGGAGTCCAAAATATTAGGCTTTTCATTTTACAGCTAGTATATCTCTTGGATTTTGCAGCATATATGTGTCTATTAGTATTTATTGTTATATATGTTTGTTTTAATTGTTTTATTTGTATCTTAATAGATTTTACTAATTTTAGTTTATGTTTGTTTAAAATGTAATATTGTGCTTGAGCTAATTTTGTTATTATGAATGTTACATTTTTAACTGCCTAGAAAAGGTACCACACAATCTATACATTTCTAAATAAATATACAATTCTTCTTCCCTTTGCATTCCTCTTGGGTCATGACTACTCAATTAGCCTTGGTCTGTCTTTCTACAATTTACAGCTGGTTACCTTACAATAAACCGTCCCTCAACATTACTAAAAATGAAATCATAGTCCTCTCCCTTTTGATTACATTCCTTCTACACTCCTATTTGCTGGTAACTCAATTCCTATATCAGTAAAAGCCCATAATTTAGGTGTAATAATTGACCCTGCTTTCTCAATGCAGCCACACAATAAAATGGTAGTTTAATGCAGCTGCCGGAGGAGAACATTCTCCAGTGCTGCTGGACATGCAAATCCCTCTGAGCCCAGGAGCTCTGGTAACTCTCTCCCCTCCCTCTTACCCTGACTTTGGGATCTGGGACACTGTCATGATATCTAGAGTTGGCATTGGATCAGATGGTGCCCTCTGGGGCAGCTCCCATTGCCTGTGATGTGAATACTGAGGAATTAGCAATGCAGGTACTCTGCTACTGCCATTAGGTCAACAGTGCTCGGTAGTGGAAGTAGATTATCATGGCCATCTAACCCTGGCTTCCACTCCTTTGGGAGGGGAGGAACCAGCTGGGTTCCATGAAGCAATGGCAGCTTTCAGCCGGGAAAGCTTGGTAAGTGACATCTATAAAGCAGAATTTGTCAAGCCTCCAGAAATCACACTTGACTGTAAGGAAGCATTTAGTGGCTTTAGAAAAATCAATTTCCTCACTGGTTTCAGGGATGTCTGATATTCACCATCAAATTCATACTTTAGACCCTTTAGTTTCCTCTAATTTTTCTAAGATAGCAAAATTGCATAAAAATGTAATTCAGCTACACTCAGTTGAAAGTGACTTACTACAAGGAGAGAATGTTAAAGCTAAAAAGTTGGAGAATTTAGAAAATGCTCTTAGATATTTGAATCTGAGAGTTTTTAATTTTCCCCATGTTAGCTTATATTCCCATGGGATCAGTTTAAAAAATATCTCCAAGATGTTTTAAAATTTTATCGGAAACTTTGCCACCTATTTCCAAGGTTTATTACACCTCATTTGAGAAAAAAGAAGATATGGCTTTGGGTAACCGAGCCTCAGCTACTATTACTCCTGATCTTTCTACTTTTTTGGAAACTTCTGGTGATGACCACTAGAGGTGTGCATTCGTTTTGAACTTAAATGGAAAACGCAACTTTTTTTTTTTTTTAACTTAAAAAAATGATGAGGCGTAAACGATCGGATTTCCAACTTATTCAACATAGCTATGTTGAATACGTTGGAAATCGCGATTGTTGATCTAAATAAAAATTTAAACCCCTCACCCTCCTTAATCCTCCCCCCCAAGACTTACCAAAACTCCCCAAGCTGGCCAAAAGTTCCGTGAGGGTCCGGGAGCGGACGCGCGGGGAATCACGTGACGTCCGTGTCACTCCGACGTGACGCCGACGTCACGTGGTCCATCGTGGTTCCGCTCCCGGACCCCTCGTTGGACCCAAACGGCACTTTTGGCCAGCTTGGGGGGGCCTCCTGACCCCCCCCCAAGCTGGCCAAAAGTGCCTTTTGGGCCCAACGAGGGGTCCGGGAGCGAACCCGAGGGGAATCATGTGACGCCGCGTCACGCCGAAGTCACGCCGACGTCACGTGATTCCCCTCGGGTTCGCTCTGGGACCCCTCGTTGGGCCCAAAAGGCACTTTTGGCCAGCTTGGGGGGGTCAGGAGGCCCCCCCAAGCTGGCCAAAAGTTCCTTTTGGGCCCAACGAGGGGTCCCGGAGCGAACCCGAGGGGAATCACGTGACGCCGCGTCACGCCGACGTCACGTGCTCCTTGCAAAGGAGTTCAGGAATGGCGTCCTGACCCCGCTGGACCACCAAGGAGTTTTGGTAAGTCTTGGGGGGGGGGGGGGGGGGGCGGGATTAAGGCGGGTGAGGGGTTTAAATTTTTATTTGCACATATGGACATAGACTCAACTTATGGAATTCTCCATATGTCCATATTGACCGCAAATGGGACCCCCTTTCGACTTATGGACTTATGAACTTAAACTTTTGGTCTGCACATCCCTAATGACCACATTGCTTTGTTTTTCCATCAGATCAAGATATCATTTTGAGATTATTTCTTTGAAACAGAGAAAAGCAATTAATGGTCAAAAGTTGTGGATTTACCTGGAAATGACTAGATCTACCCAGCAAAAAAGGAAGAAATTCTTAACTATATGTCAAGAAGTTAGACAACTGGGGGCTCAGACAGTAATTTGCTACCCTTGTAAATGTAGTATGAATATTAACAATACAAGATATGTTTTCTTTGAACCTTCTCAACTGGGGGTCTTTTTCTATATTACATTCTGAAACCCTTGGTCTCTCCTCTAATTTCTTGGTGCCTGGGTCTAAGGTATAATTGTAGTTATTCTTTTTAACTTTCTTACATAAATATATTATTATTTGCTTCCTTAAGATCCTGTTTTTAGTAACTAGCTTGTTTGCTGTCTAAGGCCTTTATTCCTAATATCAATATATAAGGGTAGTGAATATGAATTATAATACATATCACATCACAATGCTTTATTTCATAAATTAATAACATATTGTTACAAATTACAATACATCAATGTTAACATATATCCATTTAATACATATAGAGGTAGATTTTCAAAGGGGTACGCACGTAAGATACGTGCGTATCCCCCAAAAACCTACCCCAAACCCCCCCTGCGTGCGCCGAGCCTATTTTGCATAGGCTCGGCGGCGCGTGTAAGTCCCGGGGCGTGTCAGGGGGCTTGTCGGGGGCGTGCCGGGAGTGATGCAGCGTTTCGGGGGTTATGTCGCGAGTGACACGTGTTTCAGGGGCGGCGCCGCGGGCGTGGTTTCGGCCCGGGGGTGCTCCGGGGGCAAGGCCGCGGCCTCCGGACCAGACCCCGGACCGGAACATGGAGCATGGTAGCCGGCCCGGCACGCGCAAAGTTACGCCTGCTTCCAGCAGGCGATACTTTGCCGACAAAGGTAGGGGGGGGTTTAGATAGGGCCGGGTGGGTGGGTTAAGTAGGGGAAGGGAAGGTGCGGGAGGATGGAAGGAAAGTTCCCTCCGAGGCCACTCCGATTTTGGAGTGGCCTTGGAGGGAACGGAGGCAGGCTGCATGGCTCGGCGTGCGCAGGCTGCCGATTTTGGGCAGCCTTGCGTGCGCTGACCCCGGATTTTAATGGATATGCGCGGCTACGTGCTTATCTATTAAAATCCTGTGTACTCTTGTTCGCGCCTGGTGTGCGAACAAAAGTACGCGTGTGCGCAGATTTATAAAATCTGCCCCACACATATTTGCTTTCATATCATTTAGGTACCCACTATGTGCATACACCCTCCCTATTGCACGAATATTGCACCACAGGGAAACAGATGTCGCAAATCTTTACGTCACAAAATTTGAAGAAGAGCACGTCTACCATTCGCCACACTTTCAATCTGTTTCCCTGTGGTCTCGTTACATTGACGACATATTTTTCATCTGGACACAGTCAGAAACACAATTGCTACAGTTTCATGAATGGCTCAATCAGGCCGATCCGCATCTCAAATTCAGTATATCGTACCATCATGACCAACTTTCCTTTTTGGACATTCAAATCAATAAACATCAGTCAGGTATCACCACGATGCTCTTCAGAAAACCTACGGATCGTAACAACTATCTCCGTTTTGAAAGTCATCACCCAAGGAAATTTAAGGAAGGATTACCCGTTGGCCAATTTTTTCGGCTGCGGAGACTTTGTTCGGACAACAGTGATTTTCATACACAAGCCCATCTCCTCTCCAATAGATTTTCAGAAAGAGGTTATCCATCTTCTGTTATCCGCAAAGCATACAAGAGAGCCACATTCTCAGATAGAACTCAATTGTTACAGTACAAACGACGGAATGAGACACCGAGCTTAATTTGTGTTCTCCGACACACAGAGCTCACATCTCATATTAAGCAGGCCATTATCACCAACTGGCATGTTTTGAGTCCACATCCGGTTTTTCATGAACCTCCCATGTTTGCTTATTCCCATGGCACTAACATAAAGCAAAGAGTTGTTAGAGCTGCATCACAACCCAGCTCCGAGACTCCATCTGGAGAATTCACAGCATGTGGTAGATGTTCCCTGTGTTCCACAGCCATTGTTGGCTCCCATTGGACAGATCCTCAAACAGGTTATCGCATCACACATAAATATGCAGTGAGTTGTAACACAGACTTTGTCATTTACGCACTTCAATGTCCTTGCAATAAAATATACGTCGGACGCACAAGGCGCAAGATTCGGATACGTCTCATAGAGCCCCGCAGCAGAATCAACAACAAAGACATCAAAGCTCCTATTGTTTCACACTGCATATTACATGCTCATACTTTCGAAGACCTAAAATGGCTCATCTTGGAACATGTTCCTCCACATTGGAGAGGAGGGGATAGAGTATCCCAATTAAATTACAAAGAAAACCGCTGGATCTTCCAATTACGCTCTACAGAACTGCAAGGTCTCAATGAAAAGGTGGAATGGTTCTCCCTGATCTGATACACATCGTGCAATGTTCCGCATCTATAATAATTTTTCCCTCATTTTATTGTATTTCCATCATTTGTAGCATGTATCTTCATACATTGTAGCGTGGGATTTATTTATAGCCTTGTCAAATGTGGTTTGTTTTAAGTTGCATCTGATGCAATTTTCACCCCTGATTATTTGTTTTTCTTCTCGCTAGTCTTTCAAAACAGACATCCTACACATTTTTATTGTTTATATTTAGGGAGCTTATTTACACATAGCATCTTCCCATTCCATTGGCACTTCTCAAGATGGCCGTCCCTTTGACGTCATTGTCCTTAAATAGTGAGTCTATCAACGCATAGCATCTCCTGGTCTATCGGTACTCTCAAAATGGCCACCTTTTTGACGTCATTATCCTTTTATGGTGAGTTCATTAATGCTCAGTATTCCCCACACGAGGTCCCTTTTCAAAATGGCCGCCTTTCTGACGTCATTGCCCATATATGGAGTTCTAAGCTTTCCATTGCGATTGGCTCACCTCCGTCATTTCCGGTTTCTGTCACTTCTACACGGAGGATTCGCCTTTAAAACCTGCGTCTTTTCCCAGCACTACGCCTGTCATTCTGCAGCACAATCGCCGTGAGGCTGCACGATACAAGTGCACGTAAGTACCTTTTGCAGGAGGCATTTGGGATATATGTAAGCATCATTTTTGTTCAAAGGCATTTTGTCCTCTAGCCTTATGCCGGCAGATATTACAACATACTCGGGACATTTTCCGTTTTCTCTGCATTTCGAGCGCTGTCATTTTCCTCAACCCAGAGCTGCCAGATATTTTACAAATACGGGACATGTAATGCTCCTCACACTGCATTTTCAGTGATGTGCCTCGTTCATTGTTCGGCACAACAATATAATCAGGTCTGGATATTCATTGTTTTCATATTTTGCATTTCTAGTGACATTTTACGAGCGTTCATTTTGTCTGCAATCAAAAGGCTATGTAAGTTTTTTCCACCAGCCTGATAATGTCCTATGTTACCTTTAGCCCTACAGGCATAATTAAGAACTGTTTTTGTTTCCACATAGAATTATAAAGTACATTTCCGCCTGAAGGATCCCTGAGGAAGGAGTCCCATACTCCGAAACACCGCAGTGTTGGAGCAGCCCTTCAGGATTACATGCATCTATTTGCAATACGTGGAACCAGATAAGTGCTCACATAGTAGTTGCCTCGCACACAGTGTCAGCACTTTTCAATTTATCTGCAACCTATGATTATTCAAGCCCAGTAGCTTTACGAGCTTGCACATATAAGCCACCCAGCTCACTGTGGCCATGTATGACGGTTGCTAGAGAACACATATAGAGTTCTTTACTGAGCCAAATCATTGTTTGTTTGGAGGTTTTTAAAATAGCATATACTTGTGTGCATGCTATTTTATGCACATAGGGGCGGATTTTCAGAGCCCTGCTCGCCTAAATCCGGGCGGATTTAGGCGAGCAGGGCCCTGCACGCCGGTGCGCCTATGTTCAATAGGCCTACCGGCGCGCGCAGACCCCGGGACTCGCGTAAGTCCCGGGGTTTTCCGAGGGTGGCGTGTTGGGGGCGTGTCGAGGGGGCGGGCCCGATCCGCGCGGCATTTTCGGGGCGGGCCGTAGCGGTTTGGGGGCGGGCCCGGGGGCGTGGTTACGGCCCGGGGCGGTCCGGGGGCATGGCCGCGCCCTCCGGTCCCGCCCCCAGGTTGTGTCCCGGCGCGCTAGCGGCCCACTGGTGCGCGGGGATTTACGGCTCCCTCTGGGAGGCGTAAATCCCCCGACAAAGGTAAGGGGGGGGTTTAGACAGGGCCGGGCGGGTGGGTTAGGTAGGGGAAGGGAGGGGAAGGTGAGGGGAGGGCAAAAGAAAGTTCCCTCCGAGGCCGCTCCGATTTTGGAGCGGCCTCGGAGGGAACAGAGGTAGGCTGCGCAGCTCGGCGAGCGCCGGCTATACGGAATCGATAGCCTTGCGCACGCCGATCCCGGATTTTAGCGGATACGCGCGGCTACGCGCGTATCTACTAAAATCCAGCGTACTTTTGTTGGCGCCTGATGCGCCAACAAAAGTACGCCAAATCGCGCTATTTGAAAATCTACCCCATAAGTACTATTTTTTACATGCATAACCTTTGAAAATTCACTTTGAAGCCCTTTAATGAAGTGGAACTGCAATCTTCAGTTAAGTGTGTGAACTTTAGTTGATGGGGCAGTGCATTATGCAGACATTAATGTTAATTAATTGCATGTGCTAAGTCTAGTACCCATTAGCAAACATTTTAGTTTTGATTATATATTCTACCATCAGGTAAAGGAAATTAGAATGGGTGCAGCAGTGGCCTCAGATGTGGCTAACCTGTATTCTGCCAAATTTGAACAGTTTTAAGGCCAACCTTTTTATTTATGATTCTTATTATGGAAAATTGCATTGATGATGTACTATTATTTGGGCAAAAGTAATGGAAGAACAAATGTTATTTCCAAATAAAAATGTTCTCGTTTCATTCAGGAACCGACGTTTGGTTCAGGAACCGATGAGAGAGGGAGAAATTTTAGATCTTGGTTCAGGAACCGACGAGAGAGGGAGCAATTTTAGATCTAATTCTCAGTGGAGCACAGGACTTGGTGAGAGAGGTAACGATGATGGAGCCGCTTGGCAATAGTGATCATAATATGATCAAATTTGATTTAATGACTGGAAGAGGAACAGTGTGCAAATCCAAGGCTCTCGTGCTAAAATTTCAAAAGGGAAACTTTGATAAAATGAGAAAAATTGTTAGAAAAAAACTGAAAGGAGCAGCTACAAAAGTAAAAAATGTCCAAGAGGCATGGTCATTGTTAAAAAAATACCATTCTAGAAGCACAGTCTAGTGTGTATTGCACACATTAAGAAAGGTGGAAAGAAGGCAAAACGATTACCGGCATGGTTAAAAGGGGAGGTGAAAGAAGCTATTTTAGCCAAAAGATCTTCATTCAAAAATTGGAAGAAGGATCCAACAGAAGAAAATAGGATAAAGCATAAACGTTGGCAAGTTAAATGTAAGACATTGATAAGACAGGCTAAGAGAGAATTTGAAAAGAAGTTGGCTGTAGAGGCAAAAACTCACAGTAAAAACTTTTTAAAATATATCCGAAGCAGAAAGCCTGTGAGGGAGTCAGTTGGACCATTAGATGATCGAGAGGTTAAAGGGGCACTTAGAGAAGATAAGGCCATCGCGGAAAGATTAAATGATTTGTTTGCTTCAGTGTTTACTGAAGAGGATGTTGGGGAGGTACCCATAATGGAGAAGGTTTTCATGGGTAATGATTCAGATGGACTGAATCAAATGTGTCATAGTGGATAACACATAGTGGATAACACATTGAAATTGTCGGTTCAGTGTGCTGCGGAAGTCAAAAAAGCAAACAGAATGTTGGGAATGGTGAATAAAACGGAAAATGTCATAATGCCTCTGTATCGCTCCATGGTGAGACCACACTTTGTATATGGAGAAGGTACAGAGAAGGGCTACCAAAATGATAAGGGGAATGGAACAACTCCCCTATGAGGAAAGACTAAAGAGGTTAGGACTTTTCAGCTTGGAGAAGAGACGAGTGAGGGGGGATATGATAGAATTGTTTAATATCATGAGAGGTCTAGAACGGGTAGATGTGAATCGGTTGTTTACTCTTTTGGATAGTAGAAAGACTAGGGGGCACTCCATGAAGTCAGCATGGGGCACATTTAAAACTAATCGGAAAAAGTTCTTTTTTACTCAATGCACAATTAAACTCAAATTTGTTGCCAGAGGATGTGGTTAGTGCAGTTATTATAACTGTGTTTAAAAAAGGATTGGATAAGTTCTTGGAGGAGAAGTCCATTACCTGCTATTAAGTTCACCTAGAGAATAGCCACTGCCATTAGCAATGGTAACATGGAATAGACTAAGTTTTTGGGTACTTGCCAGGTTCTTGCTGGATTATCCACTGTTGGAAGCAGGATGCTGGGCTTGATGGACCCTTGGTCTGACCCAGTATGGCATTTTCTTATGTTAAGTTCTTAAATCACGGTGAACCTAGAAGATGTGGTAGGCCTGATTTACAAACTTAAGAGTAGTAAATCACCTGGACCGGATGGTATACACCCCAGAGTTCTAAAGGAACTAAAAAATAAAATTTCAGACCTATTAGTAAAAATTTGTAACCTATCATTAAAATCATCCACTGTACCTGAAGACTGGAGGATAGCAAATGTAACCCCAATATTTAAAAAGGGCTCCAGGGGTGAACCGTGAAACTACAGACCGGTTAGCCTGACTTCAGTGCCAGGAAAAATAGTGGAAAGTGTTCTAAACATCAAAATCACAGAACATATAGAAAGACATGGTTTAATGGAACAAAGTCAGCATGGCTTTACCCAGGGCAAGTCTTGCCTCACAAATCTGCTTCACTTTTTTGAAGGAGTTAATAAACATGTGGATAAAGGTGAACCAGTAGATGTAGTATACTTGGATTTTCAGAAGGCGTTTGACAAAGTTCCTCATGAGAGGCTTCTAGGAAAAGTAAAAAGTCATGGGATAGGTGGCAATGTCCTTTCGTGGATTGCAAACTGGCTAAAAGACAGGAAACAGAGAGTAGGATTAAATGGACAATTTTCTCAGTGGAAGGGAGTGGACAGTGGAGTGCCTCAGGGATCTGTATTGGGACCCTTACTTTTCAATATATTTATAAATGATCTGGAAAGAAATACGACAAGTGAGATAATCAAATTTGCAGTTGACACAAAATTGTTCAGAGTAGTTAAATCACAAGCAGATTGTGATAAATTGCAGGAAGATCTTGTGAGACTGGAAAATTGGGCATCCAAATGGCAGATGAAATTTAATGTGGATAAGTGCAAGGTGATGCATATAGGGAAAAATAACCCATGCTATAATTACACAATGTTGGGTTCCATATTAGGTGCTACAACCCAAGAAAGAGATCTAGGCGTCATAGTGGATAACACATTGAAATTGTCAGTTCAGTGTGCTGCGGCAGTCAAAAAAGCAAACAGAATGTTGGGAATTATTAGAAAGGGAATGGTGAATAAAACGGAAAATGTCATAATGCTTCTGTATCGCTCCATGATGAGACTGCACCTTGAATATAGTGTACAATTCTGGTCGCCGCATCTCAAAAAAGATATAATTGTGATGAAGAAGGTACAGAGGAGGGCTACCAAAATGATAAGGGGAATGGAACAGCTTCCCTATGAGGAAAGACTAAAGAGGTTAGGACTTTTCAGCATGGAGAAGAGACGGCTGAGGGGGGATATGATAGAGGTGCTTAAAATTATGAGAGGTCTAGAATGGGTAGATGTGAATCGGTTATTTACTCTTTCGGATAATAGAAAGACATTTAAAACTAATTGGGGAAGTTCTTTTTTACTCAATGCACAATTAAACTCTAGAATTTGTTGCCAGAGGATGTGGTTAGTGCAGTTAGTATAGCTGTGTTTAAAAAAGGATTGGATAAGTTCTTGGAGGTGAAGTCCTTTACCTGCTATTAAGTTCACTTAGAGAATAGCCACTGCCATTAGCAATGGTAACATGGAATAGACTTAGTTTTTGGGTACTTGCCAGGTTCTTATGGCCTGGATTGGCCACTGTTGGAAACAGGATGCTGGGCTTGATGGACCTTTGGTCTGACCCAGTATGGCATTTTCTTATGTTCTTATTTTCTTATGTGATTGAAATCAATGCTCATCCTTATCATCCATGTAGACCAGAACTGTGTCAAAGGCCTTATTGAAATCCAAGCATACTACATCTAGTGTTCTCTATGGATCTCTCTCTGGTCACAAAGTGAAAACAAAATAATTAAATTCATCTGATTAGACCTAACTCTGGTGATGTTGCCTACAAGCGAACACAACAGAGATTTTAATGATGACCTGGAAGGATGAAAAAAAGAGCAGGGAATGAGTTCACTTGCTATGACTTAGACATACCTCTACTTTCAGCTATTCTGCCCCTCTGAATGTCAAGGCAGCAGTGAACCTCTCTGAAGAGCAAGGCACTCCAAGATAGAACTTTGCTATGGATGAAGATGCCAAAAATTCTGGGAGCTTCTCCTGGACCTTCATTTTGCATTTGTTCATGCTTTTGAACAGAATATTTCCCAGCATTGATCTCAGGAGATCCTAACACTGTGTCCTCTCCTGCCATTTTAGTTCCCCCCCTCTCCATGGGTGGATTTTTTTAAAGCTTTTTATTAACTGCCTAACTTCAAAATAGCTAATTAAATACTTTAAATCTGTCCTGCTATGGCTTAGTCTTTTTTTTTTTTTTAATCTTTATAGAAATCATCTGGCACAACACAGGGAAAATTGGATTATCATTTGTGATATATGGTATGCTCATAGATCCTGAGTCCTGTACTGGGTTTTATGCTGTTGTATGACTGTATTTGGATATGTAAGCACTTCTGATTGTTTATTTTGAATATTCGAGTTCACATGATGAATAAGGCTATCATAAAATTCATATGAAAATCTATTGTTCATAGCCCCTTGTTGCTGACATCTTCAAGTTATTAAAGTTTGACATTTTAATAAGATAAACAAATGTTTTATCTGTACGCTCTGGAGCATTATATCAAAGATCACAAGTGCCATTGTTGTTTTTTAAAATGTAAGCGGATCTCATATTTGGAGGATGATATATTGGTTTGCTGAATCATTGGATGTGTTTATAAAGTAAAGGCCAGAGCTATCCATTAAACTTAGTAACATGGCACGTACTACTTTAAATCAAAACTGTGCCTTCTTGAGCATCATTAAATTTATTACATGTATTGTAAAGCTACAACATAATATTAACTGCTTTTGGAATATATTTAGTTTACAAAAAAGTTAGAAGTGTAACAGTTTCAAAATGGAATCAAAATCTTCCCTTTTGGCTGAATCATCTGAACTGGAATCAGATCGTATATGTCCTAAATAGATTTTGATAGCTTTGGCTTGCTCATCTCTTTGTCTTGTTTCTTTCCTATTTTCCTTAATCTTGCATAGTCGTTTAGTAGATTCCTTTCTTATGTACTAGGATGCAATGCTCTGATATTGGGGTTTCTTTTGTATTATTTCCTTTTGTATTTTTTCTTTCTAGCACTTCTTGTTTTCATCTCAAGTTTATTACTTGAGGATTTGCAAATTATAAATAGTTTACAATAGAGGAATAAAAATCCACTTTGATTACATTTTCCACAAAGATTTACATTCATATTTATTGGAAAAGAATTGAAATAAACCAAGAAGCAAGTGGTCAATTCTTTACCTGGCCACTAGACTATTCTAAATATTTCTTCATTCTCAGTTTTGAACTAAGTATGTGCCTCCATCCTAATTAAGAATAATTCGTTTGATAAGCTGACATCTAAAACATAGGAACAGTTAACTTTTTTTTCAGATAATTTGCAATTTTTTGTTTGTCACCAGAAAATGACTGGCATACTGAGCGAGCACACAGAAGACGGTAGGGAAAATTATTATTTTTCTAAATAAAAATCTATATCTTAAAGGAAGAAACATTTTTGAAGAATATTCTGCTACATTATTAGAAGTGAAGAATAAAGGTGGTAATTTTGTAATATTGCACATAAAAGGGGGGGAAATGTATGCATATTTGCATAAGTTACACACCTTTTCAAAGAAGACTTCCACACATAAGTCAGCTATGAAAATTATCCCATCAAATCCACCCGTGCATGTTCCACCTGGAGAAACAATCGTAACATAACATCCACAAAGAACAAACTGCTAAGGATCTAATTCAGTAAACTTGTTTTTCCACAAAAAGTATGAGGAATCAGTCAATCAAACAACCCTTAATGCAGTTACAGATCAGCCCTAGGAAATTGCAAGGGGGAGCTAGTCTCTGGTGGCAATGAAAGTTTGTCCTTCAGGAAAACTTTCTAGATATTCAGGGTCAAAGAATATCAATTTTATTCCCTGATAGTTAATAAAGCACTTACTGGGTACTATAAGAAAATCAATGCACCTCAAAAATTGCTGAGCAGCACCAATAGCCTTCTTTACATTCCATCTGCAATAGACTGCTATTGAAGACTTTTTTTATCTTTATGTTCAGTATCACCTAAGGTACGGTAAAAGCTCAACTGTTTGTTCTCTGTCTACTGTTATTTTATGTGATTTTTATTTTTGTTGATTTGTGCCCTACCTTGAAATGTGGATAAATGTGGGTAATACATTTTTTTTTTAATGAACAAAATAAATAACCTTAGAAAGATCTGAGAAAATCTGGACTCTATGCCCCAGAAGAAGCTGATCATGATGCCAGAAAAACATGTTTAAAGTAAACCAAGCCTCAAAGGGAGTATTACTTTTAAACAACTACATGTGGTGGCATTATACACAGCTATATGCTAATATTTGATAACCCACACATATCAGACACATTTGTATTATAAAAAACATGTATGTTTATCCCAGCATAAATGTGTGTTTGTAGACATACACACAAATACATAGCTTATATCAATGATTTATTTATTTACTTTGTTTTTCCTTTAAAAATTATTCTGCTTTTTGGCATTTAACACATGTGATATACCCACCTATTTTAAAAATATGCATGCATGTAGTTTATGCATGAAAATAAAGTAGAACTTATTCACATAAGTTGGAATTCACATGTGTAAGTTGGTGTATTTTTAAAAAAAGCACATGAATGAAAAAGCCAGTTTTACCAGTAGTCCACCAATTTGTCCATTCCTTCTCCATGTCATCAAGACCCTACTGGTTCTTCACTCTGAACATCTCCTAAGTCACTCAGACCTCCAACCCAGTCTATACTCTATACTACACAATAGACACATTTAACATCACTTACTCCAAATCATTAGAAGGTATAAAAATATGTGAGTAAGGGCTAGATTGTATTTCTTCGCACCGGTTTGTGAATCCCGGTGCTAACGGGGGGTGGGGGAAAAGTGGGGGGCAGGCATGCGAAAGCCAGCAGCGATTGCACCACAGCACTGCTATCACTGCCAGCTTTCGCACTCAATAGCACCATCGTAAAAGGTGGTGATATTGGGTGCGCTACTGGCGGTGATAAGGGGCCTTACCTTTTTACCATCAGCAAAGTTTCCGAGGCATCCGCCCTGACGCCGCCAGGGTTAGGGCACTGTGTGCAGGAAGATCACAACACCCCTGGTATCAGGGATAGGGCACTGTGTGCAGGAAGATCACAACACCCCTGGTATCAGGGATAGGGCACTGTGTGCAGGAAGATCACAACACTCCCGATATCAGGGATAGGGCACTGTGTGCAGGAAGATCACAACACTCCAGGTATCAGGGATAGGGCACTGTGTGCAGGAAGATCACAACACCCCTGGTATCAGGGATAGGGCACTGTGTGCAGGAAGATCACAACACTCCAGGTATCAGGGTTAGGGTATCCCTAATACCAGGAGTGTTGTGATCTTCCTGCACACAGTGCCCTAACCCTGATACCAGGGATGTTGTGATCTTCCTGCACACAGTGCCCAAACCCTGATACCAGGGGTGTTGTGATCTTCCTGCATGCAGTGCCCTATCTCTAATACCAGGAGTGTTGTGATCTTCCTGCACACAGTGCCCTAACCCTGATACCAGGGGTGTTGTGATCTTCCTGCACACAGTGCCATATCCCTGATAATGGGAGTGTTGTGATCTTCCTGCACACAGTGCCCTAACCCTGATACCAGGGGTGTTGTGATTTCCTGCATGCAGTGCCCTATCCCTGATACTGGGAGTGCCCTATCCCTGATACTGGGAGTGTTGTGATCTTCCGGCACATAGTGCCCTAACCCTGATACCGGGAGTGTTGTGATCTTCCTGCACGCAGTGCCCTATCCCTGATACCAGGGGTGTTGTTATCTTCCTGCATGCTGTGCTGTATCCCTGATACCAGGAGTGTTGTGATCTTCCTGCACACAGTGCCCTATCCCTGATACTGGGAGTGCCCTATCCCTGATACAGGGAGTGTTGTGATCTTCTGGCACATAGTGCCCTAACCCTGATACCGGGAGTGTTGTGATCTTCCTGCATGCAGTGCCCTATTCCCTGATAGCAGGGGTGTTGTGATCTTCCTGCACTCAGTGCCATATCCTGATACTGGGAGTGTTGTGATCTTCTGGCACACAGTGCCCTAACCCTGATACCGGGAGTGTTGTGATCTTCCTGCACGCAGTGCCCTATCCCTGATAGCAGGGGTGTTGTGATCTTTTTGCACACATCCCGGTATCAGAGATAGGGCACTGTGTGCAGGAAGATCACAACACTCCAGGTATCAGGGTTAGGGCACTGTGTGCAGGAAGATTACAACACTCCAGGTATCAGGGATAGGGCACTGTGTGCAGGAAGATCACAACACTCCAGGTATCAGGGATAGGACACTGCATCCAGGTATCAGGGATAGGGCATTGCCTGCAGGAAGATCACAACACTCCCGGTATCAGGGATATGGCACTGCATGCAGGAAGATCACAACACTCCCAGTATCAGGAATAGGGCTCAAGTTCTAGTCACATTGACTGATCACATTACTTTTTTTGTCAAGCTACCAACAGTTTCCATTTCCCATCCCCCCAACCATCACCTCAGTGGGAACCTTGGTAACATCAATAAATAAGAGGGCAGCCAGGCATAGGAATACATATTCATACCTAACTGACCTGAAAAATGTCTATTTGTATCATTTTCTGTTACTCTTAGTGAGTTTCCATTTCCATTTAGTGCATTTCCATTTCCCATCCCCCTAACCATCACCTCAGTGGGAACCTTGGTAACATCAATAGATAAGAGGGCAGCCAGCCAATAGCAATACATATTCATTCCTAACTGACCTTTACTGACCTGGAAAGTGTCAAATTGTATCATTTTCTGTTAGTGCGCACTAACTCCTGTTAGTGCGCACTAACACGATTTAACAATTTTTAACGATAAATCATTAGAATTTCTATTGTATTGTGTTCTTTAATGATTTAAGACGATATTAAATGTATCAGACAATAATTTTAATCGTTGAAAAACGATTCACATCCCTAGTATGCACACGCCATGCTTTCCCTTTTCTATCCAGGAACAGCACGCCGGGCCAGCCCTGCCTTCCTGCTCCCACCTGCCTTGCCTTCCCCACCAACATTGTGTCCTGCTCCCTAATGGAGTCACGGGCTCTCAAGTAAGCTATGTAATTTGTTGTCAGAAGAGGTGATGAAAGCAGTTACTGTAGCTGGGTTGAAAAAGGGTCTAGACAAGCTCCTGGAGTAAAAATCTACAAAACATTATTAGTGATGTAGACTTGGGAAAGCCACTGCTTATCCCTGTTTATCAGCAAGATGGATTGGATCTATTCTTTGGGATTATAATCGATATTTGTGCCCTGGACTTGTTACTGTCAGAGACAGAATGCTGAGCTTGATGGGCTTTGGTCTGGCCCAGTATGCAGTTTTTTACATTCTTAAATAATAAGCCTCTGAGGTCATAGTTGTATCCCATCCAAGCTTGATGCACCTGTCCAGTTCTTTACCTCTCTTCCCTCTCTCCTTCCCATACTTTAAGCTCAGTTCACTCTTTTGTCTCTCATCTCGATCTCCCACCTCCCTCCCACTCACTGCCAAGATTTATCCCAGCTCACTCTCATCTTCCCCTTCTCTAGGCTTGATAACTAGTTCACTCTATTCCACCCTTCTTTGCCAGACACAAGGCTTAAGCACCTCACTAACCATTAATTTTCTATCTCTCTCCCCAGGCAGGCTACATCCCTCCCTCCCCCTCCCCACCACACACACACACATACACGCATGCACACAACTCACTAGGGATGTGAATCGTTTTCCATATCGTCTTAACGATAGAAATCGTGTGGCAGGGCAAGAAAATCGTCTTAGGCACGATTTTTTAGTTAAAAAATCGTTAAAAATCGTTTTTTTCCGATTAGTGCGCACTAACTCGAGTTAGTGCGCACTAACGGGAGTTAGTGCGCACTAACTGGGAGTTAGTGCGCACTAACTGAAAATGATACAATTTGACACTTTTCAGGTCAGTTAAGGTCAGTTTAGGAATGAATATGTATTCCTATTGGCTGCCCTCTTATTTATTCATGTTACCAAGTTTCCTACTGACAGTATATGGGGGATGGGAAATGGAAACAGTTGGTAGCTTGACAAAACAAGTAATGTGATCAGTCAATGTGACTAGAACTTGTGCCCTAACCCTGATACCAGGGGTATTGTGATCTTCCTGCACACAGTGCCCTATCCCTATTAATACCAGGAGTGTTGTGATCTTCCTGCACACAGTGCCCTATCCCTAATACCAGGGGTGTTGTGATCTTCCTGCACACAGTGCCCTATTCCTGATACTGGGGGTGTTGTGATCTTCCTGCACACAGTGCCCTATTCCTGATACCGGGGGTGTTGTGATCTTCTTGCACACATCCCGATATCAGGGATAGGGCACTGCATGCAGGAAGATCACAACACTCCTGGTATTAATAGGGATAGGGCACTGCATGCAGGAAGATCACAACACTCCTGGTATTAATAGGGATAGGGCACTGCATGCAGGAAGATCACAACACCCCTGGTATCAGGGATAGGGCACTGTGTGCAGGAAGATCACAATACCCCGGAGGAGTGAGGGTCAGGCAGCTCCCCCCTGTCTGTGAAGCCAGCCTCTCACTAGTAATGCAGGGAGGGAGCTGTCTCAGACTTCACCATCCTCCCCCCCCCCCCTTACCCACACACCATTCACTAGCTGGGACATGGGGGAAGTCAGGAGTGAGGGTCAGGCAGCTCCCCCCTGTCTGTGAAGCCAGCCTCTCACTAGTAATGCAGGGAGGGAGCTGTCTCAGACTTCACCATCCACCCCCCCCCCCCCTCACCCACACACCATTCACTAGCTGGGACATGGGGGAAGTCAGGAGTGAGGGACAGGCAGCTCCCCCCTGTCTGTGAAGCCAGCCTCTCACTAGTAATGCAGGGAGGGAGCTGTCTCAATCTTCACCATCCTCCCCCCCCCCCCTCACACACACACCATTCACTAACTGGGACATGGGGGAAGTCAGGAGTGAGGGTCAGGCAGCTCCCCCCTGTCTGTGAAGCCAGCCTCTCACTAGTAATGCAGGGAGGGAGCTGTCTCAAACTTCACCATCCTCCCCCCCCCCCCTCACCCACACACCATTCACTAGCTGGGACATGGGGGAAGTCAGGAGTGAGGGTCAGGCAGCTCCCCCCTGTCTGTGAAGCCAGCCTCTCACTAGTAATGCAGGGAGGGAGCTGTCTCAGACTTCACCATCCTCCCCCCCCCCCTCACCCACACACCATTCACTAGCTGGGACATGGGGGAAGTCAGGAGTGAGGGTCAGGCAGCTCCCCCCTGTCTGTGAAGCCAGCCTCTCACTAGTAATGCAGGGAGGGAGCTGTCTCAGACTTCACCATCCTCCCCCCCCCCCCCCCCTCACCCACACACCATTCACTAGCTGGGACATGGGGGAAGTCAGGAGTGAGGGTCAGGCAGCTCCCCCCTGTCTGTGAAGCCAGCCTCTCACTAGTAATGCAGGGAGGGAGCTGTCTCAGACTGGTATCAGGGTTAGGGCACTGTGTGCAGGAAGATCACAACACTCCTGGTATTAATAGGGATAGGGCACTGTAAGAGATGACTGTAGTAGATTGAATAAAGATCTGATGTTTCTGCTCTCCTCACACCAAACAAAAACAACACACAAGCAGAGAAGCCCTTCTTACAAAGCTGAGCTAGTGAGTTAAGTAGGAGGAAAAGTAAACATTCTGGTGCCAGTGTGGCTACTTAAAAAATACACTTACCAACAATCAATTACATATATTTGAACTGTGTACAGTTCCAGCCAGGACCACCTTTCTAAAATGCACAGTGATTGGCAAATTCAACATGCACTAGCATTTCAGGTGCCTGCTAACAAAAATAATAAACAAACAAGTTCTAGTCACGTGAGTGCTGATCATTACATTACTTTTTTTGTCAAGCTTCCAACTGTTTCCATTTCACATCCCCCCAACCATATTGGTAACATCAATAGATAAGAGCACAGCCAGCCAATAGGAATACATACATACATATTCATTCCTAAGTGACCTTTACTGACCTAGGAAGTGTGAACACTTTGTTTCATTTTCTGTTGGTGTTCGTTAGTTTCCAGTTCCATTTCCCATCCCCCCAACCATCACCTCAGTGGTAACCTTGGTAACATCAATAGATAAGAGGGCAGCCAGCCAATAGGAACACATATTCATTCCTAACTGACCTTCAGTGACCTGGAAAGTGTTTATTTGTATCATTTTCAGTTAGTGCGCACTAAATCGAGTTAGTGCGCACTAACTCGAGTTAGTGCGCACTAACACGATTTAACGATTTTTAACGATAAATCGTTAGAATTTCTATTGTATCGTGTTCTATAACGATTTAAGACGATATAAACATTATCGGACGATAATTTTAATCGTTGAAAAACGATTCACATCCCTACAACTCACTGTTTTCCCTCTCCGTCCCCAGGCTTGACTCCTTAACTTGCTCTTTTTTACCCTCTCTTCTCATAGTTAGACTCCCCCAACTTTCTTTCCCTCCATGTCTGACTGACACCCCTGTGCCCTCCCCCCCCTCCCCCCACACACCCCTTTTATTTATTATTGACTGGACCTCATCCTAGCTTGTCCTACCCCATGTTTCTCTGTCCTTTCAGCTGAACAAACGCAACAAGCTCTTTCTTCCTTCTTTACTCATGCTTAACCCTCCATCTCAGGCTTCTCCCTTCTCCCCTGCTCTTTCCTCCATCCCAGCTGACACAGGACAATGCTACTGCACAGTAGCAGCCTCATCCTTGAAACCCATGTGAATCATTTCCTCTTCCTGTCCACAGGGCTGACACCAACCCATCATTCCTTTTCCAACCTGCATGGGCTGACATTTTTGCCTCCCTCCTCTTCTGGCCTAAGTGGGCTTCTGTATGGGAAGGGAATTCTGCACAAACTCTGCCTTGTACAGAAGTGCAGAATTCTCCAGGGAGTATTAGTTATATGGTGCTTTATATTGGCATCATGAAATTATAATTTAACCTTAAAATCTTATGAAGAAGTTAGGATTTTTTCAACCTTTGACACAAAATCAGTCTACAATGAATATAAGATAGAGATGTGAATCGTGTCCTCGATCGTCTTAACGATCGATTTCGGCTGGGAGGGGGAGGGAATCGTATTGTTGCCGTTTGGGTGTGTAAACTATCGTGAAAAATCGTTAAAATCATGAGCCGGCACACTAAACCCCCCCTAAAACCCACCCCGACCCTTTAAATTAAATCCCCCACCCTCCCGAACCCCCCCCCCATATGCTTTAAATTACCTGGGGATCCGGCGGTGGTCCGGAACGGCCCCCTCAATAGAATCGTGTTGTCTTCAGCCGGCGCCATTTTTCAAAATGGCCGCCGCAAAATGGCGGCGGCCATAGACAAAAATGATTCGACGGAGGAGGTCGTTCCGGACCCCCGCTGGACTTTTGGCAAGAATTGTGGGGGTCAGGAGGCCCCCCCAAGCTGGCCAAAAGTTTCCTGGGAGTCCAGCGGGGTTCTGGGAGCGATTTCTTGCCGCAAATCGTTTTCCGTACGGAAAATGGCGCCGGCAGGAGATCGAGTGCAGGAGGTCATTCAGTGGCGGTCCGGAACCCCCGCTGAAAGACCTCCTGCAGTCGATCTCCTGCCGGCGCCATTTTCCGTACGAAAACGATTTGCGGCAAGAAATCGCTCCCGGAACCCCGCTGGACTCCCAGGAAACTTTTGGCCAGCTTGGGGGGGCCTCCTGACCCCCCCCCAAGACTTGCCAAAAGTCCAGCAGGGGTCCGGAACGACCTCCTCCGTCGAATCGTTTTTGTCTATGGCCGCCGCAAAATGCGGCGGCCATAGACAAAAACAGGAGGTCGTTCAGTGGCAGTCTGGAACCCCCGCTGAACGACCTCCTGCAGTCGATCCCTTCTTAGAGATGGCGGCCCTCCATTATGAGGCTGCATGTTAAAGAGGCCAAAAGGAACCAGTGAATTCCCTGTCTATGCTCCAACAAAGAAATCCCTGGTGGTTCATGAGATAATGACCTTCTCCTGCCCACATGGCTCATCAATATTTAAGTGGTAGCCCTGAAATTAACCACTGCACCTGCTACCCTACCTCCCTAGCTACCATCCTCAAAATATTTACACAAGTACCCATACCCCTTTAGCACTTTGTATTGTGAACCTGCCTGCAAGGAGTGCGGGCAGGTCCCCTACCTCCCGCGGCCTGTCGGGCCACTGACGTTGCTCCCTCCGACGTGGCACGGGAGCCATTTTCTCTTGCCCTGTGCGGCAGGGCTAAGTGCTGGGAGCCTTCCCTCACGGCCAGATCCACTGCTGCCACTCCGGTGTGCTCCAATGTGGCTGGAGCCACTCCTGCTTCTTCCTGGAGTCCGCAGACAGCAGGGAGCCGTCTTCTCCGATGCTGGGGTCTTCAGCCAGCAGTGAAGCTGTCCCTGCTTGTGACTGCTGCTGGCCGGGTCCTTGTCCGGCAGGGAAGCCATCCCTGCCGGTGCCTGCAGCTTCCTGTTCTTCCTACAGTCTGCCATCTCTCCACCTTCATGGCAGGGCTGCCTGCCTTGCTTCCTTGGGCTTTCCACGTGGCTGAGGACGCCACCAGTTTCCTTCTCTTCTCCCCCAGCTTCCTAAGGCATGGGCATTGCGCCTTTTCCTGCTCTTCAAGGGCCAGCCAGGAGGCCCCCTGCTAGCTCCTCCCCGGGCATTGTCATCTTCAGCCCTACACAAAGGCCCAGCGTCCATTCAAGCGGCGCCTTTGCAAGGATTTAGATGCTCCTGGATGTTCCTGTCCTTCGTTCCAGGAGTCTCGCTGTTACAGCTCTTCTTCAAGGTCCTGTGTTCTTTGTTTTCTGTCGGAGCTCTATGTCTCATCTTGAAACCCATGATCCATTCCTGATGTCCGTGTTCCAGTCCAGATGTCCATCTTCCGCTTCTGATGTTTGTGATCCAGTCTTGATGTCCGTCTCCTGTTCCTGATGTCTGTGATCCAGTCCCGATGTCCTGAACCCCAGGTTCCTCGTCACCACCTTTCCTGGAGTTCCATGTTGTGGTCCGCGACCAGTCCCATGGGTGGGATGAGTAGGGCGCTTCATGGTACATTGCCTTCTTCACTACCATAGCTCAAGCCTCCGGAGGGAATCCCTTGCTTGAAGCAAGCCGTGTCTTGGTCCCGAATCCCTTGCTTGAAGCCAAGTCGTATCTTGGTCCTGTGTCTTGAACTTTGCTCGCCCTCGGATACCTTGTGTCTGTACCATCCATGCCTAAGACTCTGTTTGAACCTGCTCCATTGCAGCATGGTCCGCAACCAGCCACAGGCGGCTGTGTAGGGCTCGCCTCAGTGCAGGCCTCTTCAGTATCTTCACCATGTTACAGTATCAGCTTCCATTATCTCTCTTAGAGACTGCTTCGAGCCCAGCGTGGTCCGCGACCAGTCCCACAGGTGGGCTGTGTAGGGCGCGCTGTGTTGCAATCTCAACCCAGTACTTTACTTGACTCTCCTGAATACCTTGAACTTTGCTTGACTCTCTTGAATACCTTGAACCTAGGTTGAGTCTTCTGAATACCTTGTGCATCCAAGTACCTTGTTCCTGAGTCTCATCTGTGCATCCAAGTACCTTGGTCTTGAGTCTTCGTCTGAATCTACATGTTCTAGTCTTCATTGCCTGGCTTCCATCTGGCCTGCCGCTACTTGCCATTACCCAGCGGCAGGTCTGAAAGGGCTTGGAATGGTCGGAGGACTGTTCATAAGACCACCATTGCATTGATGGTCTTCCCGAGGCGTGCAGGTCCAGAGGAGGGTCAGTATCTTCAGTCATCCTTGTCTTCGCTCCAGTCTTGTTCCTGCTCCGGATTCCATCTGTCTTCAGTCCAGCCTCGCTCCTGTCCAGCCCATGCTCAGGCATGCTTCGTCTGCCGCGGCACCTCTTCAGAGTCCCTCTGGGGGTCGAGCCGTGGTCCAAGAACACACAATCCCCTGGAAAGTGGAAACCGCTCTCCTAGCGCTTCCTGACAGATGTGAAGGTTTCTGAGCTTTCCCATGCTCAAGGTCTCCATCTCCATAACACCTTGCCCATCTGCCTATGCTGTCATTGCCACTACCTTCTACCTCTGTCACCGAGTTTTTGTCTGGAGTGGAGAAAGAGAACCCCATCTACTGCCACTGTTTCAATCTATCCCAGCGTAAGTGCCAAGCTACTAAATTTTATTTAGGTATAAGTGCAAAACGTTTTCTTTTTTTTATTTTTATATGCTGTAAGTGCAAGGCTTTTCTTAAAAAAGCTATGTACAAGGCAGTTTTATTTGGATCTGTATATTCACAGTTTTATCTGTTTTATTTTTTTTTAATAGTTGTAATTAAAGTTCTTTGGTGATTTTTTTTAATAGTCTGTGCTGTTGCTTCTATACCCTCCTCCATTTCCTTCTGACCCCTCTTAACAACAAGCAGCCAAAATGAGGACCACCCACTAGTGGAATGTTAATATGTACAGAAGCAGCAAGCTGTGATTGTTTGCTAACTGTTTTATATTTTTATTTTGGTGAGCATAGAGAATTGTACATGAAACAGTGTGTTACAATATGCAATAACCCCACAAATATTATCTTGAACCTATTTTAGTTAAATTTTAAATAAAACATATGAAAAGCTTTTAAAAAAAAGAATTAAAGGTCATCCCGGGGGCTCAATTGGTAAATACTAGACATTGCTATATACAAACTGATTGATTCAATCCCCAGGTCAGATCTTCTGTTCCCTGGATCAGCAAAGCCTGGAGATGCTGCGGAGGCAGCATTCAAACTCCCTGAGAGGGGTAAGGAGCTGGGAAATTGAGAGAATCATGATCATTGCCTAAGAGTGATGCCAAATGATTGAATTGAAGGGTTCCAGGAAGAGCCTTGGTGCATGGGTTCTGGCTCAAGACCCTCACTACAATGACCAGACTAAGCATAAGTGGGGAGGGGATATGAAATAGGGGATGAATCCCTGGATCTTTGCAAATGAATTGCTCATAATGCCAGGTCCCAACCTTGGTTCCAATGGTAGCCCAAAGGAGCAGGAAGAAACTTCTGAGTTAAGAAAAAGGAATTAAGTGTTATGAAATATAACTGGAAGTATTGTTCACAATGTGAAAACCCCAATGAATTTTTCAAGACCCAACAAAAGCATTTAATTTCCTGAAAATAAATAACTACATTTATAATTTACAAACACCTGAAATCATGTGCACAGTAAAACTCGTGAGGCAGGCAGGAAGACTTTACTATGCATAATAAAAGGTTCTAGAAGAGATTAATATGACTGAGCACATGAGAATTTGTGAGCCTGCCCATGAAAATGAATAGATATCAAATGCAAATGAGGGGGTTAGCAAGCTAACTCTAGCTTATTCTCCATACTGCTTAGCAAGAACTTGCAAAATGGATAGTATTTAGTACCTCTTAGGACCTAATATTAACTTAATATCAACCTGTTATTTACTGAAAATTTGCTAAATAGCTAAATGCTAAACAAAGCAAACTCAGTTCCCTTTTGGGCAGACTGGTATGGGCCATTTTTGTTTTTATCTGCCATCATGTACTACGTTACCAGTTATTTTGGCACATGGGAGTTACTTCTCAGTGCAGAGAGAACTGGAAGACCTAGTCCACTTCAGGAGAGGAAGTCAAAGGAGAGCAGAGAGTTCCCAAAGAGAGGAAAATAAAGAAAGCAGACCAAAACATATACTTCCCAGATATCTGTCAAAGAGGCAGAGGAAGTAAACGTAAAAGGAGGAGAACATGTCAGGGGTCTAGACAGACCCAGCTGATAATTTTTCTGCTATTTTTTCATTTTTTCTGCAACTAAGGATTCTCGGTGTTTATCCCATGCCCTCTTCAATATTTAGAATAAGCACAGAGAATTCATAGTTGCAAAACGTGAAGATAGAGCAGAAGAATTAGAAGATGGGTCTATGTAGCAAACTGCATTTTTCTCTTCTTTATCTGCAGGAATTTGAATGTCTGTTCATAAAAGTCTTTGTTTGTTGGAGAGCCAGTCCCATTTCTTCACTAATTGCAATAGTAGGGGGCCTTCAATGTGGGGGAGGCTCTCCTATGCACATGTCATTAGCCAAATGGCCCCCTTATTTCTTCCCTCACCCATTTCTCCAATGTAAAAGGACTGGGGGGAGACATGGAAGAAAGGGAGAAATGATGGAGAGGAGACACACGTTAGCACTTCAAAACTAAATGAATCTTTCTTTATATAAGACAGATGTTTTTCCAAACAATAGGTTATCAGAAGACAAAGGCCTCTGCTGTCATTTACATTCGGGCCAATACAGTAAAAACGCGGGAGAGCGCCCGCTCTCCTGTGCACGCGATTCAGTATTTTAATTTATTAAAATTAGGCCCAGCGGTAAAAAGAGGCGCTAGGGACACTACCGCGTCTCTAGCACCTCTTTTTTGACGGAAGCGGCGGCTGTCAGCGGGTTTGACAGCCGACGCTCAATTTTGCCGGCGTCGGTTCTCGAGCCCTCTGACAGCCACGGGTTCGGAAACCGGACGCCGGCAAAATTGAGCGTCCGGTTTTCGACCCGCCAACTGCGGGCCCATTTTAATTTTTTTTTTTTAATTTTTTACTTTTTTAAACTTTCGGGACCTCCGATTTAATATCGCCATGATATTAAGTTGGAGGGTGCACAGAAAAACAGTTTTTACTGCTTTTCTGTGCACTTTCCAGGTGCCCGGAGAAATTAGCGTCTACCTTTGGGTAGGCACTAATTTCTGAAAGCAAAATGTGCGGCTTGGCTGCACATTTTGCTTTCTGAATCGTGTGGGAATACCTAATAGGGCCATCAACATGCATTTGCATGTTGCTGGCCCTATTAGGTTCGGGGAGGGGGGGTTGGATGCACGTTTTGGACGCGCTATTATCCCTTACTGAATAAGGGGTAAAGCTAGTGCATCCAAAACACGCATCCAAATGCCAGCTAACAGTGCACTCTGTCGGAGCACACTGTACTGTATCGACCTGATTGTCATTGTGGCCAAAGTCCACTGTAGGTATTCAGAAACTTGAAACTAAAGAGTCGTATGAGCCTCAAAAGCTTTTATTCAGTTTTGGACCCCCGCTGGACTTTTGGCAAGTCTTGTGGGGGTCAGGAGGCCCCCCCAAGCTGGCCAAAAGTTTCCTGGGAGTCCAGCGGGGTTCCGGGAGCGATTTCTTGCCGCGAATCGTTTTCGTACGGAAAATGGCGCCGGCCATACGCGTATGGCCGGCGCCATTTTCCGTACAGAAAATGGCGCCGGCAGGAGATCGACTGCAGGAGGTCTTTCAGCGGGGGTTCCGGACCGCCACTGAATGACCTCCTGCACTTGATCTCCTGCCGGCGCCATTTTCCGTACGAAAACGATTCGCGGCAAGAAATCGCTCCCGGAACCCCGCTGGACTCCCAGGAAACTTTTGGCCAGCTTGGGGGGGCCTCCTGACCCCCACAAGACTTGCCAAAAGTCCAGCGGGGGTCCAAAACTGAATAAAAGCTTTTGAGGCTCATACGACTCTTTAGTTTCAAGTTTCTGAATACCTACAGTGGACTTTGGCCACAATGACAATCAGGTCGATACAGTACAGTGTGCTCCGACAGAGTGCACTGTTAGCTGGCATTTGGATGCGTGTTTTGGATACACTAGCTTTACCCCTTATTCAGTAAGGGATAATAGCGCGTCCAAAACGTGCATCCAACCCCCCCTCCCCGAACCTAATAGGGCCAGCAACATGCAAATGCATGTTGATGGCCCTATTAGGTATTCCCACACGATTCAGAAAGCAAAATGTGCAGCCAAGCCGCACATTTTGCTTTCAGAAATTAGTGCCTACCCAAAGGTAGACGCTAATTTCTCCGGGCACCTGGAAAGTGCACAGAAAAGCAGTAAAAACTGTTTTTCTGTGCACCCTCCAACTTAATATCATGGCGATATTAAATCGGAGGTCCCGAAAGTTTAAAAAAGTAAAAAATTAAAAAAAAAAAATTAAAATGGGCCCGCAGTTGGCGGGTCGAAAACCGGACGCTCAATTTTGCCGGCGTCCGGTTTCCGAACCCGTGGCTGTCAGAGGGCTCGAGAACCGACGCCGGCAAAATTGAGCGTCGGCTGTCAAACCCGCTGACAGCCGCCGCTTCCGTCAAAAAAGAGGTGCTAGAGACGCGGGTAGTGTCCCTAGCGCCTCTTTTTACCGCTGGGCCTAATTTTAATAAATTAAAATACTGAATCGCGTGCACAGGAGAGCGGGCGCTCTCCCGCGTTTTTACTGTATTGGCCCGAATGTAAATGACAGCAGAGGCCTTTGTCTTCTGATAACCTATTGTTTGGAAAAACATCTGTCTTATATAAAGAAAGATTCATTTAGTTTTGAAGTGCTAACGTGTGTCTCCTCTCCATCATTTCTCCCTTTCTTCCATGTCTCCCCCCAGTCCTTTTACATTGGAGAAATGGGTGAGGGAAGAAATAAGGGGGCCATTTGGCTAATGACATGTGCATAGGAGAGCCTCCCCCACATTGAAGGCCCCCTACTATTGCAATTAGTGAAGAAATGGGACTGGCTCTCCAACAAACAAAGACTTTTATGAACAGACATTCAAATTCCTGCAGATAAAGAAGAGAAAAATGCAGTTTGCTACATAGACCCATCTTCTAATTCTTCTGCTCTATCTTCACGTTTTGCAACTATGAATTCTCTGTGCTTATTCTAAATATTGAAGAGGGCATGGGATAAACACCGAGAATCCTTAGTTGCAGAAAAAATGAAAAAATAGCAGAAAAATTATCAGCTGGGTCTGTCTAGACCCCTGACATGTTCTCCTCCTTTTACGTTTACTTCCTCTGCCTCTTTGACAGATATCTGGGAAGTATATGTTTTGGTCTGCTTTCTTTATTTTCCTCTCTTTGGGAACTCTCTGCTCTCCTTTGACTTCCTCTCCTGAAGTGGACTAGGTCTTCCAGTTCTCTCTGCACTGAGAAGTAACTCCCATGTGCCAAAATAACTGGTAACGTAGTACATGATGGCAGATAAAAACAAAAATGGCCCATACCAGTCTGCCCAAAAGGGAACTGAGTTTGCTTTGTTTAGCATTTAGCTATTTAGCAAATTTTCAGTAAATAACAGGTTGATATTAAGTTAATATTAGGTCCTAAGAGGTACTAAATACTATCCATTTTGCAAGTTCTTGCTAAGCAGTATGGAGAATAAGCTAGAGTTAGCTTGCTAACCCCCTCATTTGCATTTGATATCTATTCATTTTCATGGGCAGGCTCACAAATTCTCATGTGCTCAGTCATATTAATCTCTTCTAGAACCTTTTATTATGCATAGTAAAGTCTTCCTGCCTGCCTCACGAGTTTTACTGTGCACATGATTTCAGGTGTTTGTAAATTATAAATGTAGTTATTTATTTTCAGGAAATTAAATGCTTTTGTTGGGTCTTGAAAAATTCATTGGGGTTTTCACATTGTGAACAATACTTCCAGTTATATTTCATAACACTTAATTCCTTTTTCTTAACTCAGAAGTTTCTTCCTGCTCCTTTGGGCTACCATTGGAACCAAGGTTGGGACCTGGCATTATGAGCAATTCATTTGCAAAGATCCAGGGATTCATCCCCTATTTCATATCCCCTCCCCACTTATGCTTAGTCTGGTCATTGTAGTGAGGGTCTTGAGCCAGAACCCATGCACCAAGGCTCTTCCTGGAACCCTTCAATTCAATCATTTGGCATCACTCTTAGGCAATGATCATGATTCTCTCAATTTCCCAGCTCCTTACCCCTCTCAGGGAGTTTGAATGCTGCCTCCGCAGCATCTCCAGGCTTTGCTGATCCAGGGAACAGAAGATCTGACCTGGGGATTGAATCAATCAGTTTGTATATAGCAATGTCTAGTATTTACCAATTGAGCCCCCGGGATGACCTTTAATTCTTTTTTTTAAAAGCTTTTCATATGTTTTATTTAAAATTTAACTAAAATAGGTTCAAGATAATATTTGTGGGGTTATTGCATATTGTAACACACTGTTTCATGTACAATTCTCTATGCTCACCAAAATAAAAATATAAAACAGTTAGCAAACAATCACAGCTTGCTGCTTCTGTACATATTAACATTCCACTAGTGGGTGGTCCTCATTTTGGCTGCTTGTTGTTAAGAGGGGTCAGAAGGAAATGGAGGAGGGTATAGAAGCAACAGCACAGACTATTAAAAAAAATCACCAAAGAACTTTAATTACAACTATTAAAAAAAAATAAAACAGATAAAACTGTGAATATACAGATCCAAATAAAACTGCCTTGTACATAGCTTTTTTAAGAAAAGCCTTGCACTTACAGCATATAAAAATAAAAAAAAGAAAACGTTTTGCACTTATACCTAAATAAAATTTAGTAGCTTGGCACTTACGCTGGGATAGATTGAAACAGTGGCAGTAGATGGGGTTCTCTTTCTCCACTCCAGACAAAAACTCGGTGACAGAGGTAGAAGGTAGTGGCAATGACAGCATAGGCAGATGGGCAAGGTGTTATGGAGATGGAGACCTTGAGCATGGGAAAGCTCAGAAACCTTCACATCTGTCAGGAAGCGCTAGGAGAGCGGTTCCACTTTCCAGGGGATTGTGTGTTCTTGGACCACGGCTCGACCCCCAGAGGGACTCTGAAGAGGTGCCGCGGCAGACGAAGCATGCCTGAGCATGGGCTGGACAGGAGCGAGGCTGGACTGAAGACAGATGGAATCCGGAGCAGGAACAAGACTGGAGCGAAGACAAGGATGACTGAAGATACTGACCCTCCTCTGGACCTGCACGCCTCGGGAAGACCATCAATGCAATGGTGGTCTTATGAACAGTCCTCCGACCATTCCAAGCCCTTTCAGACCTGCCGCTGGGTAATGGCAAGTAGCGGCAGGCCAGATGGAAGCCAGGCAATGAAGACTAGAACATGTAGATTCAGACGAAGACTCAAGACCAAGGTACTTGGATACACAGATGAGACTCAGGAACAAGGTACTTGGATGCACAAGGTATTCAGAAGACTCAACCTAGGTTCAAGGTATTCAAGAGAGTCAAGCAAAGTTCAAGGTATTCAGGAGAGTCAAGTAAAGTACTGGGTTGAGATTGCAACACAGCGCGCCCTACACAGCCCACCTGTGGGACTGGTCGCGGACCACGCTGGGCTCGAAGCAGTCTCTAAGAGAGATAATGGAAGCTGATACTGTAACATGGTGAAGATACTGAAGAGGCCTGCACTGAGGCGAGCCCTACACAGCCGCCTGTGGCTGGTTGCGGACCATGCTGCAATGGAGCAGGTTCAAACAGAGTCTTAGGCATGGATGGTACAGACACAAGGTATCCGAGGGCGAGCAAAGTTCAAGACACAGGACCAAGATACGACTTGGCTTCAAGCAAGGGATTCGGGACCAAGACACGGCTTGCTTCAAGCAAGGGATTCCCTCCGGAGGCTTGAGCTATGGTAGTGAAGAAGGCAATGTACCATGAAGCGCCCTACTCATCCCACCCATGGGACTGGTCGCGGACCACAACATGGAACTCCAGGAAAGGTGGTGACGAGGAACCTGGGGTTCAGGACATCGGGACTGGATCACAGACATCAGGAACAGGAGACGGACATCAAGACTGGATCACAAACATCAGAAGCGGAAGATGGACATCTGGACTGGAACACGGACATCAGGAATGGATCATGGGTTTCAAGATGAGACATAGAGCTCCGACAGAAAACAAAGAACACAGGACCTTGAAGAAGAGCTGTAACAGCGAGACTCCTGGAACGAAGGACAGGAACATCCAGGAGCATCTAAATCCTTGCAAAGGCGCCGCTTGAATGGACGCTGGGCCTTTGTGTAGGGCTGAAGATGACAATGCCCGGGGAGGAGCTAGCAGGGGGCCTCCTGGCTGGCCCTTGAAGAGCAGGAAAAGGCGCAATGCCCATGCCTTAGGAAGATGGGGGAGAAGAGAAGGAAACTGGTGGCGTCCTCAGCCACGTGGAAAGCCCAAGGAAGCAAGGCAGGCAGCCCTGCCATGAAGGTGGAGAGATGGCAGACTGTAGGAAGAACAGGAAGCTGCAGGCACCGGCAGGGAAGGCTTCCCTGCCGGACAAGGACCCGGCCAGCAGCAGTCACAAGCAGGGACAGCTTCACTGCCGGCTGAAGACCCCAGCATCGGAGAAGACGGCTCCCTGCCGTCTGCGGACTCCAGGAAGAAGCAGGAGTGGCTCCAGCCACATTGGAGCACACCGGAGTGGCAGCAGTGGATCCGGCCGTGAGGGAAGGCTCCCAGCACTTAGCCCTGCCGCACAGGGCAAGAGAACATGGCTCCCGTGCCACATCGGAGGGAGCAACGTCAGTGGCCCGACAGGCCACGGGAGGTAGGGGACCTGCCCGCACTCCTTGCAGGCAGGTTCACAATACAAAGTGCTAAAGGGGTATGGGTACTTGTGAAAATGTTTTGAGGATGGTAGCTAGGGAGGTAGGGTAGCAGGTGCAGTGGTTAATTTCAGGGCTACCACTTAAATATTGATGAGCCATGTGGGCAGGAGAAGGTCATTATCTCATGAACCACCAGGGATTTATTTGTTGGAGCATAGACAGGGAATTCACTGGTTCCTTTTGGCCTCTTTAACATGCAGCCTCATAATGGAGGGCCGCCATCTCTAAGAAGGGACCAAGCTAGGATCATAGGAGGAGAGTTTTTAAGGAATTTTGCTTGTAAAAATAGCTTTCATGCACATACTAGATTTTAAAACCATGGCACATGCCTCCATGAGGGGATGCACACACAAGTCAGGCTTGAACGCCCAACCAAATTTTAAAAGCCATATTTCCACTGTGCGCACATCTCACTCAATTTAAAAAAGGGGTGTAGTATGGGCATGATCTGGGTGGGGTGTGGGCATTTCAGGGTATGGCCAAGAGATGTGTGCATACATATTTACATGCCCCAGTATTCGTACAGGCCCTTTGCCATGTAACTTCTGCTATAGAGGACTTGCATCTGTAAAAAACAACAACAAAAAAACCCAGCCATTTCAGAGAGGTTTCAAGGATCTGGGATAACTGGAGAGAGTGTAGGTTATTAAACCAGGAGGGGGGGGTGGGTTGGAGACCCTAGCTCAACACTGGGTAAACTGGTAAAACTGGTCATGGTGTGGACATTAGGGGTGTGCATTCGTTCCCTACGAATTGGCAATCCGCAACATATAGGGCCATATTCGTTGTACTCATGGGGAAGCGAAACGTATCGCGATTCCCCACGAATACAATGAATCTTCACCGAATTATTTGGCCGTCTAAAGAAGCCAATTTAAACACACCCCCCACCCTCTTGACCCCCCCCCCCCAATACTTACCAAAACTCCCTGGTGCTCCAGCGGGGAGTCCGGGAGCCATCTTCTGTACTCACACACTCGACTGCCGGTATTAAAAATGGCACTGATAGCCTTTGACCTACTATGTCACAGGGGCTACTGGTGCCATTGGTCAGCCCCTGTCACATGGCCATCGGCACCATCTTGTGCTCCTATCATGTGGCAGGGGCTGACAAATGGCACCAGTAGCCCCTGTGACATAGTAAGGGCAAAGGCTATCGGTGCCATTTTGATTACTGGCAGCCGATGGCCCGTATGCAGGAGATCACTCCCGGACCCCCGCTGGAGACCAGGGACTTTTGGAAAGTCTTGGGGGACCCTCCTGACCCCCACAAGACTTGCCAAAAGTCCAGCAGGGGTCCGGGAGCGATCTCCTGCATTCAGGCTATCAGCTGCCAGTAATCAAAATGGCACCGAAAGCCTTTGCCCTTACTATGTCACAGGGGCTACCGGTGCCATTGGTCAGCCCCTGTCACATGGTAGGCGCACAAGATGGTGCTGGCCAGCCATTGCTCCTACCATGTGACAGGGGCTGACCAATGGCACCGGTAGCCCCTGTGACATAGTAGGTCAAAGGCTATCTGTGCCATTTTGAAGACCGGTAGCCGAGGGTGTGAGTGCAGGAGATGGCTCCCGGACCCCAAGCTGGACCACCAGGGAGTTTTGGTAAGTCTTGGCCCCCCCCCAAGAGGGGGGGGGCCAAGACTTACCAGGAGGGTGGGGGGGGGTTGTAGTTAATTTAATGTTAGCCAGGAAATGAATAAGAATTAACGTATAAATGTATCGGGGGCCCTCCTTGCCGAATGCAACGTATCTGCCCCCCAACGAATACGAATCCCGAATGCAACATATGGCATCCCTCTGCACATTCCTAGTGGACATGCATTAATATTAAAATACCCTGACTTGTGCAGTAGAAATCCAAGTTATGCGTCTGGGGGTGCACACAATTAAAAGTGTGCAAACATGTGTGCGCACCCAGGCATATGTTCATATGGGGCACAAGTTATAAAATGGCTGCATATATGGGCACATGCCAGCATACATGTGTCAAAGTGCGTCTGTGCACCAATTTGAAAGTAACTGTCAAAAGTACCATGTACTCGAAAACATCTATTTTATAAACATTGAGATTATGTGCATATGTTCCGTTTCATGCATGCATTCTAATGGTAGAAAAAAAATGGTGGATTAGGGCATTCCAGAGAAGAGTTAAGAAGTACACATGGTGTTTTTTATTTTGTAACAAATGCACATTTCCAAGCATATATATATATACTTTTACACCTGCTAATTGACTCACGCTAATTGACTCAGACTTGTCTGCTTGCAGTTTTTAGGTGGGAGTTCTGGGTGAACTTGTGAGACTTCAGAGTGAATTGCTAGAGAGTCTAGGTGAATTAGAGATGGATAGGGTGAACTGGAAGAGGTATTGGCAAACTGCTGCTTTCACGTATGTGTGCAAGTACATATTTTAAGAACAGTATATGTTCTTACTTCACAAAATACCTGCCTCTTTGGATAAATCAGGGCTGTTATGTGTTATATTTTTTATTCACCTAACATATATGTGCATATGTTTATACAATAATTAGAAAAAAATATGTTTTCTACCGTACGTGAAACATATATTTAGTGTTGCAATGTGGCACATGGCTGGAGCCACGAGCCTCCTCTTACCTCCATCGCTGTCCCAACTAGGCCACAGACTGACTTTCTCGCGGCCCGCAGCCAGCCTGGAGCCGCTGACACCCCGGACCTCCACGGCCATGCTGCCATCTTGCTGGCATGGCACGAGCCATGCCAGGTCTTTCCAGTGTGGCCTGGATGCTGCTGAAGCCGGGACCTGTTCAGCTGTGCCGCCCCCAGACCTCTCCTGCATGGCTGTCGCCACCGCCATCGTCGGGGGCCTACCCTGAGGCCCAGCTCTTCTGCTCTGTCTCCCCTCTGCACAGCGGCAGCATGGCCACTGTCCAGGGTCCTGCCCCTTTCCTCCTAAAAGGTGGGCCTGCAGCTTCTTGCTGGATTTAAAGGGCCAGCTGTTGCAACCGTCCCTTCCCGAAGGCTTCACTCCACCTACCTTTCTTTCTTTGTACCTCCTCTTGCTATGGATGGATGCCTGGCTGCCGGACTGGCCTGGGCACTGCCTGCCGCCATGCTCCACTGTTACTTAGGGTGCGCGCGCCGCGTGGCTCTCACTCTTATTTCCTACTTGGCGCGAACCTCAGGGGCATCCCCCTGTGATGATGTCACGCTGCCTGGATATTTAAAGCCTATGATGTTTGCTAGCCTTTGAGTTAGCAAGGGGGATTCTTACGGATGGGATTCGCTCTCTTTACCCAGCTACTTTGCCTCTCCAATTTCCATTGGACTCTTAACACTAATGGGGTACCCGCTCCTTGGGGGCCTCACTTGCTTTTCAGGTCGCTATCAGGAAACCGGTACTCGCTCCTCGAGGGCCCATGTTCCCTGACATGCTGCCTGTTCCTACCTTCTCTTCTGCCTGGAAGGATTCGCTATCTTCAACACCAGTGAGTACTATCATCTTCACCTCAGAGCTGTTCCCTGGAACCATGTACTCGCTCCTCGAGGGCCTGCCTCCGTTCCAGCCCTAGTGCCATCTCCTACGTGTAACCGCTGTGTGAGTACAATACCTTCAAGCCTCTCTGCTCTCAGGGATCATGTACTTGCTCCTCAAGGGCCTGCTCTCCCTATCCTGGGGTTCTCCATACTGGGGCTCTGTGCATATTCCACTGTCATCATTATTCTCAGTTCTTTCTACTACAGCACTGCTACCGGAGCAGTCGCTGTTCCAGCACCTGAGGGATACTAGCCCAGCTGGCCTACTTCTACTGCTCACTACTGCCACCTCTGGTGGCTTCATTACATTGTCTAATAAAAGATCAATCTCTGTGTTTGTGTGTCCTAAGCTGAGCCTGACCTGTGGCCCCTAATGGGGCTTCCCCCTGTGGGCGTGGTCAGCTGCCACAGTGTCCAAGGGTCCACCCAAACCTCACTAATTATAACACCAGCCAGGTGTGGCCCATCTGAACTCCTCCCAGGGAGTTGCCTGCTTCTTGCCCTATAAAATGGCTTCTCCATCAGTCAGTCCTTGCTTCGGCAAGGAGCTAGTCCTCCTGGGCTACTTCTCCCAAGGACTCCTCATTTCCAGCTCCTCCAGGCATCCTGATTTCGTCCTTGGACTTCCATGTATCCTGTACCTTCATATCCCCGTGGTCTCCTTGATGTTCCTTGATGTCCTAATGTTCATTGATGTCCTGATGTTCCCTGATGTTCCTTGATGTCCTGATGCCCCAAGTTCTGTCATGTTCCCGGTCCTAATGCTTCAGGTCCGGTGGGACCCATGCATCCAGAGATTCCCTGCGTTTATCCTGAGTTTCCATACTTCAAGGTTTTACCTGCTTCCCAAGTTCCGACTCTGAAGGATCCAAGGGGTTTCCATTAATCTGCATTGTGAGACTTCCTGAGCCTGTCCCGATCTCCTCGTGGTCCGCGACCAGCCATCCGGCTATGTAGGGTGCAAAGGGGACAATGTAGAACGCGACCAGCCCCACATGCTGTGTAGGGCACCTGAGGGTCTTGCTCATCCCTCTTGTTTTCTGTCTTCCTCCCAAGCTCCACATCAGAGTCTTCACTCCAAGTTCCAGTCTTCACTCCAAGCTCCAATGCATATGATCTTCTTCCACCGTGACCTCTGTCCAGCCTGCAGCCTCTGCTACTCCCTGTGGCAAGTCTGAAAGGGCTTGGAATGGTTGGAGGACCATCCAGAGACCACCATTGCGTTGGTGGTCTCATGGGCATGTAGGTCGGCGGAGGATTCGAGACTTGGACTCTCTTTACCACAAGGGCACACATTCTCCTTGTTCCATCCTGGAGAGCCCTCGGTTGCGATCCGACCCTTCATCAGTGCAACAGGATTGCCAAGCTTTGAGCGCCCGAGCTCGAGGCCAACGCAAACTCCAACATTCAGATCAGAATTATACAGTATTTTATAAACTGTGCATCTCAATGATAGAAATAGAGGATCAATGAAATGTATGGATTAACTTGATATGAAAAAAACAAGAGATTTTTGCAGAAGTCCTAGATAGAAAACCATCATCCTATATAAAATTCACACAGATTGAACATTAAATTCACACAAATTTCAGAGTAGTGTTTAAGTATATTCGAAAAGAGATCCCCAAATCCAAGAAAGATTTTCCCAGAAGTAAAACAATGTAGCTGGAGATGTTAGAAAAATCCATGGCTAATGTTTCTCCTATGTCCTAGCCCCAAAACTGGATGAAAAGTAAATGATGTATCCAAATTTGATGCCTACCTCTTACCCTGGATTGATTAATTGATTGAGAAGCTAAGTAAACTAGTGAAAGCTATTTGTATCCCTGGGAGAGAGTAACAAGCAATAGATCTACTTTTGGAGACTTTCTGGATAATTATGATATGGACTAACCACTGATATGGGCTCAATGGACCATATTCCAAACCAACATGGCATTTTATTCATCTATTTGTTTATTTATTTATTTATTTATTGATGTATATTCCACTTTTATACACTTCAAAGTGGATTACATTCAGATACTGTAGATATTTCCCGATTCACTTCGGTTTACATTTGCAACAACATATTACATTAGAATTACATGAACAATAATAACAGAGATTAATATTGGTAAATTTGAGGTAACGATAACAGTAGCGAACTATAATTAAATCAGATGACCAACAATAATCATGAACAACAATAGTCTCTTCAGGATAACAATGTGAAAAGTGGCTAATAAATAGTGATACTGGAAGAGGTTAGCTAGCAACAATGGATGAGGGATGAACGGTGGGTATCATAGGTGGGTATAAGTAGGAATTGGGATTGGTCGAGAGGGAGGTGGAGGGGATGGGGCGGGAAGAGGGAGGGGTAGGGTGTTGTGAGCGGGAAGGGTAGGTAGCGGGGAGGGTATTCCCCAACCCCCCCCCTCCCCCATTGCCATAATATAAAATCCCTGGTCTAAAGTGGCCACTCCCCAATCCTCCCCCCACTCCTACTCCCAACTCCCCATACATCTAAAAGATGGCATTAGGGCTCAATGGGGGCCTGGAGCTCTGACCTGCTCTGGGTCCAGTCAACACCATTTTTTTAAAATTCTGATAGTTTCCCTATCACATCTTTTAGAGGTATGAGGGGTTAGGGATGTTGGGGGTAAAAGTACACATTCAAAAGCATCAGGGTTTTATTTTTTGATTGGGGAAGAGGGAAGGGCTACTAGAGACCTGTTGTTGTGCAAAGATTGCAACTATTTTCAGTCAAGGGTTTCTGCTGCTTCAAAAAGAGATGGAAGTATCACAAGTGTCTTCATATATCCCCCCAGGGAAGAGAACTGTAATGTTTAGGGAGATATAGATAAAAGCATATTGGCAATTTAACTAACATCGTGGGGGCATTGGGAGGCATGTTAGCATTCCGATCTCCGTGCAATGGTTTGCTACATATCCCTGAAACATAATAAAATAATGAGGCTGACTTTTTTCAAAGTTAGCCGCATAATTTTATTTACATCAAATTGCCTATGCATAGGCTGATTTTCCTGTATTAGGCAATGTTATGCATGGAAATGCATGCAAAGCAGCTTGTTTCCATAAGGGGTGGAATTAATTTAAAACATCACACAATATCGCTCGATATAAATACAATATGGTGTTACTGCTGTTTAAAATGCAATATTTCTTATCATAGCTTTAAATTTGTACCTGAGACAAAAGAGGGTAAAGTGACTTGCCCAAGATCACAGTGAGTGGCAGTGGGATTTGATCCTTGGGTTTCCTGGTTGGCATCCCACTGCTGAAACCACTAGAAGCCCCTATCCCAGAAAACTATCATGGGTGTATCACAAGTTCTTTTGTCTCATGGCCAAACATCACAGGACAAATGAATACGGTGAGAAGCCTTTAATGTGATGATGTCCAATCCTAATAGGACCACCATGGACTGAAAGGGCTTCTAGCCCCCCAAAATGTCACATGAAAATGTGGAGGAGGAGGGTGGACCAGTGCTGATCCCCATCTCAACTCTGATCCATCAGTCATGATGGCTCCAACTCCCCCAAAATGTTAATAAAAAAAGAACCACATGGTGGCAGTCCCAATTCCCTTCCCCCCTCCCCAAAGCTAAAACAGAAAATGTGTCCCTGGCCCCCCCGACTGTTATACCCCTCACCCTCCACATCCCCAAGTAACAGGTCTCTCCCCCCACTGCCATGCACCCCCCCCCCCCACTCCGAGGTGACAGAAATCTCCCCTCTGAAAGTAAAAAAAAAAAAGTCTCCAGGTCCTGGCCTCACTTCCCAACCTTCCCTTCCCCTCCTTCTTCCACATGTGCATCCCTTCCCCATGAGGTTGAGGTCTTATTTCTGGACTTTACCCCATTCACATGGCTGGGCCAAGTTCAGGTTGGTGCCATTTTGGAAAATGAAGCTGACTGGGATGGGTGTGAGGATGCCCCCTTTCTCTATGCTCATTCCTTTTAAAGGTTCAGGTGGATGTGAGAGTGTGGGAATGGAGGGGCTAGCCCGGTACCCATTTTTGTAATATTTTTTTACTTTTAGGGGATCTCTGTCACTTGGGTAGTGGAGGTAATAGGCATGAAGGGGAATTCTTTAACTTGGTGGGGTGGGAGCTTGGGGGTATGGCAGTAGGGGTATCTATCACTTTGGGGGGGTTGGGATATATAACAGCAGGGGGCCAGAGCCACATTTTCTGTTTTAGCTTTTGGGAGAGATGAAGGGGGGCTGGGGTCATCACCATGTGGTTCTTTATTTTATGAACATTTTTGGAGCATCAGGGCCACCTCAACTGGTTACCTCAGCTTAAGAGTGGGGTCAGCACTGACTCCTGCTCTACCTCCCCATTTGCACATTACTTTATTTTTATCTGTTGTTTTAAATGTGAGGCAACTGCATTAGGGTCCTAAGTCTCCTGCCTCACATCTAACGTATTTCTAATAGTTGTGTTTTTTTTATCATGGCTGACCACCTTCTCATTCAGCTGTGATAAAATATTTACATCAAATTGACTAGTAATGGCCTTCTTTATGTGCATTTGCAGTATTCATGCATGAAAATCACATGCAAAGTTGGTCATTGTAATAGGGGAAGGTATCTTGGAGGGAAGATGTAAAATAGTGCATATATAACGTGATATCGCCACAATAGTGCTATATCACAGTAATGTCATGTGATATGCAATATAATGCATGTTAGAGCACTAATATGGCTTGATACATGACCCAGTTAGAATGTGAGTCCACTGCACTATTAGAATATAATCTATTTTGAAGTGCCTGAGAAGTTGAAAGAAAAATAAATAAACATTATCCATATTTGTTCTGTTTTTATGTTCTTAACTCTGAAAGGTCCATTTTATGTCTTCCCTAGATCTACTTAAAAAAAAAAACTAGCAAATACCCCTCATCCCTAATATAGGAGGAGACATATCTTTGCTGCCACTAAATGGCCTTTTATAATTTACTATGTTATCATTTATTTTACACATAGTACTAGCCACATTTCAGCAGCTAATTAACTGTCTATTAAGGACTCAGAAACACTAATTGGCCACATATCTTGAAAATTTAATAATGTTTAGAAAAAAATGGACCACACACTTAAAATTCCTATAATGAGTCATTAAAACCTTTAAAAAGTGGCTTGATGCTTGATTCCATAATCGCAGAAGTTATTCCCCATACCAAAAAAAAAGTCATTTTGATTTAAGGGCTAGTGGACTATGATTTATTATTCATACACAATTTTACTATTAATAACATTGCTCAAAAAGCATAATCTTGAACAGTCAAAGCACCTAAGAATCAGTCATGGCGTTCCAAGATGTACAGAAATTATTATATCCAGAGGAAATTTTGACAAATCCAGGTTTTGAAAATACTTTCATAATGAAGATATATGCTTTTACTGTTGTGATAGGGGCTGTACTGACAGAGCGATTTCCCGCCGCAAATCGTTTTCGTACGGAAAATGGCGCCGGCAGGAGATCGACTGCAGGAGGTCGTTCAGCGAGGCGCCGGAACCCTCGCTGAACAACCTCCTGCAGTCGATCTCCTGCCGGCGCCATTTTCCGTACGAAAACGATTCGCGGCGGGAAATCGCTCCCTGACCCCCGCTGGACCTCCAGGAACTTTTGGCCAGCTTGGGGGGGGCCTCCTGACCCCCACAAGACTTGCCAAAAGTCCAGCGGGGGTCCGGAAGGACCTCCTGCCATCCAATCGTGTTCGTCTATGGCCGCCGCCATTTTTCGGCGCCATTTTGGAAAATGGCGCCGGCTGAAGACAACAAGATTCAGTAGCAGGAGCCCGTTCCGGACCGCTGCCGTTCCGGACCGCCGCTGGACCCGCAGGTTATTTAAGTCATTGGGGGGGGGGTTCGGGAGGGTGGGGGATTTAATTTAAAGGGTCGGGGTGGGTTTTAGGGGGTTTTAGTGTGCCGGCTCACGATTCTAACGATTTATAACGATAAATCGTTAGAATCTCTATTGTATTGTGTTCCATAACGGTTTAAGACGATATTAAAATTATCGGACGATAATTTTAATCGTCCTAAAACGATTCACATCCCTACTAGGCAATTTCCTAGTTTGTCAAATGGAAGCACCAGCAGAAAGACAAAGGAATTGGAGCACATGGTTGTGAACCATGGTAGTGAACATTAGCCACAAACCTCTGCATAGAGGGATTCATTTTTGTTTATTGAAAAAGAGTTATTTGCAATAAAATGGGCACCAGAATGGCTGTTTATCCTGTTAATCAACTATAAACCTTCAAATTGACCAAAAAAGGAATCTTAGAGCAATAAGAAGGCTTCTAACCCTAAAATGATATGTGTTTGTTGTGAACGGGGTGAGCATGAGCCCCTCTTGCTGTAGCACAATTGATACAACCTTGTGAGCGGAGCCCCAAGGTTTGTGCTGCTGGCAGGTGAACGAGCCTTTGTAGGGGCCAGGCTAGGACAAATCCCATGAGTCTGTAACTATGGTCAGATCTGAAGAGCAGGCAGGGCTGAAGCTGTGGCTGTGGGCGCAGCAAGGTTGAGGCTGAAGACTGTGGCTGAAGACAAAGCAAAGTTAGGACTGCAGACTGTGGTTGAAAATGGAGACAGACTGAAAGCTGCGGCTGAATGTAAGCCTGTGGTTGAATTTGAAATCAAGGCTGCGGCTGAAGTTGAAGATGAAGGCAGTTGAAGCAGGCTGAGGCTGATGAAGGCAGGTGAAGCAGGCTGAGGCTTACGACAAGGCAAGTTGAGGCTGAAGATGAAGACAGACAAAAACAAGATTGGGATGAAAGCATGGCTTAGGCAAAGGCAAGGGGCCAGTTGCTGAGGCAGTTCTGTGTTGCACCACTGGGGTTTAAATACCCAGCCATGTGACATCATCAGGAGGTTCCGGGTGCATGGGTTCCTGGCATGGGGCTTTCATAGCTCAGGATGTGCCATGTTCATGCACCTAGGATAAGGGCAGAAGTTGTGGTGTTTCTCTGCCACATGGAGCAGCGAAGCATGGCCGGCAGTGATTGGATGATTGCAGCCACTCATGGAACTATCCCATGAGTGGTAAACGCAACAGTGCTCTAGAGCATCAATCAGTCAAACCCTCCCTCCCCCCAAAAAACCCCCACCAACTTTATTTCCCAGGAAATAGCAATGCTTTAGGCAAATGCTCTGGCTAACCCATTGATTTGATATAACAGTGAGGGTGTGCAAGGAAGTATATTTCTAATAGGCAGACTACAGACAGGTCACCACACTGTCAGTGTACCTTTCAAAAGAGAAGAACATAGTGGCAGGCTATACAATTAAATAAAAAACTATTGTTCTTTATAGCAGGCATACCTGAGTGAAGTACATTTTATGATTTAGGGCAACACTTATATAATCAGACCTTCAGCTTTTATCCAAATAAGTGAAAATTAAAGTACTAGGGATATTCATAAGGAATCCATTAATGCTGCAAACAACTTATTTAAAAATCTAATAGACTGGGCCAGCCTGGTGGTGCTGCGCATTACCATGAAGAGAACCTGGGCTCAGTTTATGGGTCAGTCTTCCATGATCTGGGCTAGCCAGTTCTGGAGATGCTACAAAGGCAGTGTTCACAATTCCTGATGTAGGGAGAAGGGGGAAGAAGTAATCGCACAGCAATGAAATCAAGTGGCTGGATTTAGGACCCCTTGAATGCAAAGTTCTGAAGAGAACTCTGATGCATAGTCAAGAACTATTGTTAGATTGACTGGGATAAACAATATCTCAAAAAGGATAGAGGCAGTCCAGAGAAGGGTGACCAAAAAGATGTGGCTTCTGTATCAGATGACTTATGGGGAGAGGCTGAAGGAGCTAAACATGTATACCCTGAAAGAGAGGAGGTGCAGGAGAGCTATAATACTGATCTTCAGATACCTGAAAAGATTTATTGATCCACAAAGGAAACTGTAGAACTAGGGGTCCAGAAATGAACCTTCAGGGGGATGACTCAGAACCAACATCAGGGAATATTTCTTCACAGAGAGGGTGGTGGATGCCTGTAATTTACTTCTGGTAGATGTGGTGAGGAAGAAAACAGTAAATTAATTCAAAAGGACATGGAATAAACACTGCAGATTCCTAAAGGCTAAATGTTGGAAATGAAGAAAAGAATGCAAAAGAGTAACATGCATGGAGCAGCAGTTACTACCCTTAACAGAAGGCATGGGAATTACTACCCTTAATCAGTTGGCTTTCATGCTTTTGAAACACGTACAACATTGCTCTCCTTTTCAACGGAGGTGGCAAAAAGGGGAACTGAATTCAGATGATAGCGGATGCAGGGCCCTGACTTTTATGGTCCAGGGTACTGAAATGCAGGCATTAGGGAACAAGCACAGGGATGATTCTATAGCCAAGTCTAAAAACAAAGCACGTTCAAGCAGCATTGTCTGAACTATCATGAAGACTGCTCACCCTGTAAAAACGTTGCTAGTAGTAATTTTGTTACAGTTTTGATAGTTGCTTGATTCTGATTGTAAATATTAACACCCTAAATGTAAGGCTTGGGTGTAACCTGCACAGAGTGACAGTTGCTACCCTTAACAGAAACATGGGGATAACTTGCATGGAGCGCCAGTTACTATCATAGGAAACTTGCTGGGCTGACTGGGTAGAGCATTTGGTCTTTTTTCTGCCGTCATTATTATCGGCCCGTTTCAGTATGGTACGCTCAGCCGACCGCACTTTTAGCCCCGGTTTGGCCGCGCATTTTCGACGCGTTATTTTTACCCCTTATACAGAAAACAAGCAGCTAACCCCCCCAAAACTAATAGCGCCCACAACATGCAAATGCATATTGATGGGCCTATTACTTATTCCTGTGCGATACAGAAAGTAATGCCTGCCCAAAGGCAGAAGTTAATTTTGGCTGGCAAGGGGAAAGTATACAGAAAAGCAGAAAAAAACTGCTTTTCTGTACACCTTACGACTAAATATCATATCGATATTAAGTCGGAGGCCCCAAAATTAAAAAAAAAATTAAAAATCTGCCCGCAGCCCGAGGGTTGGAAGATGGACACTCAATTTAGGCGGCGTCTGTTTTCCAAATCCGTGGCTGTCAGCGGGTTCGAGAACCGACGCCGGTAAAATTGAGCATCGGCCGTCAAACCCGGTGACAGTCGCCGCTTCTGTCAAAAAGGAGGGCCCTCATTTAAATACTCGATCGCATGCCCAGGAGAGTGGTCTGGGCACGTGTCGGGAGAGCGGGTGCTCGCCTCGGAGTGCCGGCTCTCCTACGGTTTTTACTGTATCGGCCGGTATGTTACTATGAATTGGGAAGGGGGTGGGGGAGGAAAGTGGGGAATACACTTGTTGCTGTAATGAAGGTTAAGAGTTCTATAGTCCAACAGATGCCAGTTATGAGTGGATTGGCAGACCAATGGAGCCGGAGGAAACTGTTAGTTCAAAAAAATCTAAACATTCATGGCATACAGATGATAAGTCAATTTCCGAATAAAGTACAAAATTTCTAGCAACAGTGCAAAAGGCATAAAGGCAGTCCAGAAAGCACAAAAACCCAAAGGCTTTCTCAGTTAAGTATTCTAATATTGTAATAGATTATATCCCAATAGTTAATTCTTGAGACTCATCTGAAATGCCAGTCATTGAACCAGCACTTACAGACCCAAAAAAACAAGAAAACAAGACAAGAAAACTGAAGGTAATTAATAGGGGGCTAAAGAAAATAAACTTATTTTGGAATTAGCTCTCAAGGAAACAGAAGATATATTTTTTCTAAGTAGAGGAGGCATATTGATAGGAACCTTTGCTTTTGTTTTTTTATTTTATTTTTCTGAACAATTAACTGCTTGAGAATGCCTGATGTCAAATGCTTTTGGAAATAGGATCTGATTTGGCTGCAATGTAATTGGGTATATTGTTTCTCTGAATCTCAAGGAATAAAAGTGATAATAACTCTTATCCACCCGAGGAAGTCCATGAGAGGGAGAAACAACAGGCCTTAGTTGGAGTCTAAATATTTGCTGTAAAGACACTGAAGAGCTTGAAAAAAGTCTGAAAACTGCTTAGGCAGTAACAATCTGGATATTTAAAGTACACAGCTTCTTCAGATTTTAAAATAGCCAGAGGAACTTTACAGAGCCATCTGACACTAGGTGGTCTTTGAAGTAGCATATTTTAGGATTGCTGAAATAGAACACTTGAAATTCAAGTTATGCCTCCAACTTGCTTCCTGCTTCTCAGGTAAAAAAAGGTAATTTTTTAACAGTCTGTATAGGGTTAAATTCAGAGAGTACTTTTCTGCATGAATATTGTATCCCGAATTATCAAGGTTGACTTATGCATATGTAAGTGGTCCCTTTACTAATTGACAATCTTACAGAAAGTTATACCTGTTCCAGTAAATGTTTAACTTGGGACATATATACTTATGTGCATACTTTTGAAAAACACAATTATTCATGTAAATCCTTTCCTGGCCCCCAACTCCCTACCCTCTCCCCAGTGCCCTTTGGAACACTTCTTCCTGATATGGATAAAATTGCTTATTCTATCTGCAGAACCTTGGGTCTAAGGTCCTGCTGTGAGAGAGACTGACAGAGAGAGAGAGACTAACTCTTTATAAGGCTCTCATATTAGACAACTATTTATACCACTGTAGGAGGGACAATTAGTAACTTGAGGTGAGTTTTTGGACTGAGGAAAGATACATAAAATGGGATTTGCACATTATACTCTTGACCGAGTTTGATGCACTTTCTACCTCGCTGCTGTCAAGCTAGGGCGAGAGTACAATATACAAATCTCATCTTTGTGTACCTTTCCTCACACCAAATAACATCAAATCTTCACTGATGTGTACTGTGCTGTTCGTACCTCTGATCATGCATGTAAAACTGCCCCCCAAACCCTAGACCACCACCAAAACCTTACCTCAAGTTACTAGTTCACCCTCTTACAGTGGTATAAATAGTTGACTAATATGTGTGCCACCCCAGAGGCTCTCTCGCTCTCTCTCTCTCTAACCCACACCTCTCCTCTCCCTCTCACCTCTCCCTCACAATGTGTTTTTTATCACGGGCATTATCACGGGCATTAGGCTCCTAATGCCTGCATTAAGGCCCTAACACATTTTGATGAATGACCTTATTTCTTTGGTAGATGTGATTATGAAGTCATACATGCCACATGGTAAAGATAGTCTTTTTCAAAGCAGAAATATAACCTTCCTTCAGGTTCAACCTATACATGTAAAAGCAGCTGGGCATAAAGTGAAAATAGTTATTTCATGTAAAACTTGATTGTTGTTTCCTAAAATAAGTTTGGATGATCTTAAAGAATTATTTAAAATAGTTATATGCAATAATTTTAGTTCTTATAATAAATAATTTAGCATTACTCTGCATTAAAGTTATGATGGTTTATAATCCTATGAGCTATCCAATATTAAACAGTGTCCATGAAATTATACTATTTATATTTCAGAGATTGCTTCTGTAGGTCAGGAGCTAACATCAAGTGATGAATCACCTTATTCCATAATATGAATAATGTAACAGTACACAAAAAGAGTGTTTTATTTTAATTAACTCGCAGGAGAGAAGACCCTGACATCTGCAAATAAAGAATGCATAGGCTAATAATATAGAAAATATGTTTTTGGCAGAGTGATTTTTTTTACTGATGAGCTTTCCATTTCAAATATATAGTGTAGTAGACCATAAATTTCAAGTAGGATTCTTTTTTTTTTGTTTTATGACACTAAAATATAAACCTTATTACTGTAATCAATAACTATAACAACCTAAAAAGCGGAAAGCTGGGCATTAATGTACATCATAAATTGCTTATATAGTCATAGAACTGGGAGACAAGAAACAAGAAAAATAAATTAGAACAAGTGAGTATTGAATGGTATAAAACTAAACCCTCAAGGAATGTGATCTTAAAAACTGCAAAAGTTCAACTACAGAACAAGCCTCTCAACTTTTTTTTTTTTTTTTTTTTTAGAATAGATAGTATACATGTACATTCATTTGAAACAAATAGGTAAAACATAACAAATGAAAACCTATTTGTTTCACTCATGGGTCCACAAAACAAATGGAGGGGGTCCCATGAATGAAACAAATATTATTTGTCCCATTGATTTATGTTCTTGATTCATTTCTGTGGCCAACTGAAGTCTATAGCTATGTATTGTTGAGAATAAAAAACAATTGGTAACTATAGAAACAAATCCTTCCCTGTGTGATCTCACTGTCTTTTCAGAATGAGGTAAGGCAGGTTGGTAAGAAAATGACACACAAAACAAATCACAATGAAGCATTTCTCTCACTTAGCCTATTGCTGCTATCTGGATCAAACAAGCTAATCCAATACCTCCATAAAGTCTAAGCATGTGCAAGAAGCAGTGTGTATTTCCTCTATAGCTTTATTTAGAGAAGGACAGGCTAGGACAACACTCTCATTGAGGTTTAAAAAAAAAGCTTTTCAGATTTTTGATACTGGTAAATAGCTGCATTTAATCTTTGTGCTTCAGTGGTTTCACTTACTGCACCAGAGAAAGACAGCCATTGGCATGTGTTTTTCTTCACTGAGGGAGGGTCATGGTGGGAGATACTGTGGAGAATTGTAAAAGTGCTAGTAATTTTTTGTCCTTGTTTCTACCCAAGCGAGGTGAACAGTGCATGCTCAGTGACTGAGAAGAATATTACCAGACTCCCAATCTTCTTGTTTGGTGTTTAACAATTTTTATTTTTTTTTTGTGTATGGAATCCATCAGCATTAGTGCATGTAATGCATGCAGCACATCACACATACACTGTACTGTCTGTGTTTATGTGTGACAGACAATTCTTCACACACACAGAGTAAAGTAGTACTGTGAATGGGGTTATAGTTATAGTATTGCTAAATAGAGAATTCTTTATAATATCCAAACCACCAATCAGCAGTTCACTAACTTGAACAAAGTCCGTCATGTCAGGAAAAGGGAAATGAGGGAATGTTGACAGGGTTGACAGCTTTTGCAGGGACATAAATAAAAAAAGGCAGTTCCACACTTAAATTGAAGAGAGCCTTTATCAAGTAAATAATGGCAAAATAGAAATGCAGCTCCAGGCAGAGGAAATTGAAATTTGGAGAGGATATGCCATATCACCTGTTCCTCTCCTGTTGTTTAAGAGCATAGGGAAATGGTGGAATAATTATCCAAGGCTATTAGCAGAGCAGCAAGGGTAGCATTAGTGCAATGTCCCAAATCAGCAGCAGAATCTTCTTAAATTACTGCTGCCGAGGCAGTGAAGGCAGTATTTGCACCAACAGATTCTGATAAAGACTCTTATATGAGATTCTCTGAATCAGAAGATATTAAAGATATACTAGCGGAAGAAAATTTGAGAGTATAAGATAGCAGTATTTTAGCCTCCACTTCAGTGGTAGGGGAGATAGCTGAAACTCAGGAAGGCAAGGAAGAGCAGGCAGTGCAGGTAGAGATCTCTTGACAATGTTCCTCGGAGTCCACTCTCTACCTCAATTTCAGTGCCAGCATCATTCCCAAGGATGTACAGAAGAGATCATGGAAGAAATCACTGATATGGAGGAACCATAGAGAAGGAGGGCCCTCATTTTGTTCTGTGTATTCACTTCATCAAGGATATCAGTTGAGGGAATTAAATGGAGCATCACACAAATGCTGGCATGCAGCAGCAACTGGTATCATTGGCATGAGGGCAGGGTAGCAGTACTAGCTTGGGGACCTCTTCTTTCACACCAAGTAAACACTAGGGTAAAGCATTTTAAAAGGAGAAGACTTTTCCCCATGTTGATCCCAATGCCTCTTCTGACAGGGAGGTGGCATGGCAGCAGCCTCCTTCCATGCGTTTGAAGAGACAACCCTCCTCAGAGGAAATGGGTTGGCATTTTATTGCATTGTCCCAGGGCTTCAAAAGTAGTAATGATGAGCATCAGGGAAATACAGGTAATACAGAATGTGGGTTTTAAGCATCTACTGCATGTTAGCCCTTAATTTCAAAGTTTCCTTCAGGACTACATTTAGTAGCAAAATTATCCCTAGCCTGCATAACCAGTGCCGTAGTCACATGCAGGTGAATCTGGCTAAGTCAGAGATAAATAGCATGCATTCTACCCACAATATCTGGACCAACATAAATGCTATACATGCTTACCTCTCCCTGACTGCACACTGGTATGACCTACCTGAGGCAGAGGCAGGCAGAAGCTCAAGCAGGGATGGACCATTTGGGTGAAGGTGCTCTTGTATGCCCACACAGTTGATGTATAGTCTCCATAGATCATGAATTATTCTATCAGAAATAAGAGAGATAGTGGAGTGTTGGCAGCTAGACAGGAGAGCCAGAACTCTAAACACAGGTTTCTTTGTGACAGATAATGGTACAAATATATTAAAAGCAATAGAATATGAGAATTTCCGGGTATCAATGGTTTTAAAAACGTGCTGCAATTGGCAGAGAAGAATGCTCTAGGGCTGGTGTCCAAGGATCACAGGAATATATTACTGCAGGAGGTGATAGATAGATGCAAGAAAAAGGAAGGGAATTTCCATTAAAGTATGAAGGCAGGGCAGCTTCTCTATGGAAAACAAGAATTTAGGATGCATCATAAGCATCTGATGCTGGAGAGGTTAGTAGAGCAGCAGGCACCCCTTCATGACCTATCTCTGGAAACAGATTGTAGGGATGTGCATTCGTTTAGAACAAATTAGGCAATTTCAACAAAATTGCCTAATTTGTCGGGATTCGGGAGACCCAGAAATTTGGGTAAAATTTGTTTTTGGGTTAGCTTGGGGGGAGATGGGCACATTTATAAAAAAAAAAAAAAAAAACCCCAAACCCGCCCCAACCCTTCAAATGTACTTAATAACACCTCCTCCCACCACCACCACATCCCAATCCCCCCAAGACTTACTAAAAGCCCTGGTGCTCCAGCTGGGTCCTGTGAGCGATCTCTCCCTCTCAAGCTGTCGGTTGCCACTAATCAAAATGGTGCCGGTGGTACTTTGCCCTTACCATGTGACAGGGGCTACCGATGCCATTGGTCAGCCACTGTCACATGGTAGAAGAAATGGATGGCTGTTGCCATCTTAGAAAACATAACATTTTCTTCTGTGTATATGTGCTGATATATGCACTCTGAGGGATAAATGAGCTCTTAAATTTAGGTCCCTAAGGGGGTCATTCTCTAACGCTATCGCACATGAAAAGGGACGTTTTCACGTGCGATAGCTAGCTCAGGGCAGAGTCAGCCCCAGAAGAGGAGGAGTCGGGGTGGCACCAGGGCCGATACTGCGGACACATCGCTGGTGGCGAATGTGGCGAAAGGTAAGATTCCTTATTGCCGCCAGTTTCACGCTGAATAGCTGCACCTTTTATGGTGTAGTTATTCGGCGCGAAAGCCAAGAGCGATCGCACCGCGGAGGTGCGATCAGTGCCGGCTATCGCTGGACTGCCCCCCGCTTCGCCCCTCCGCCCCCCGATACCGCCGGATTCTCTAAGGTCCAGGCCTAAGTTAGATATCTAAATTAAGAACCTGTTTTTATCCAAAATTAGGGGCCTAATTTTTCAGCTTAAATTCACATAAATTTGGGAGCCTACCAATTATATTCCTAAATTTAAGCCTGCTATGCATTTGCCTTAATTTACCCAAATTAGATCAATTTCCCTTGTTGAACCCAACCTCAGGTCCTTTGGGTCCCCATTAAGGTTACATATGACAAAGTTAAGGTTACCCTATGCCTTCCAGAAAGCAAAATGCAGCCATTGTTGCGCATCCGGCCACACTAGGGCTGCATTCGGCCCTGCTCACCTTCCAGACCCAGCCTTGACAGCACTTCCGGTCTCTCCCATGGTCATGGTTAGCCACCTGCATCCTCGGGCTCCCAGTCCCTCAGCCTCCACAGCTCCGGATCCGGTTCCCTCCTGCTCCGGTGCTCTGTGGCCCTCACGGCGTGGAGAGGCCCGCGCCACACCTTCCTCGGGGCGTCCCTTAGGCGCATTCATGCACACTGGCTCAACCTTTAAAGGCACCACAGCGGGAAACCGCTCTGCGGTGCCCAGCGATGACGTCACCTGAGCCCTGTATAAAAGTCAGGGCTCAACCCCCCCATTCCTCGCTTCGGCAATGGGTCATCACACACACAGTGTGAGCTAGTTGCCTCCTCATGCCTGTTCCTGCGTTCCTGTACTTGTTCCAGTGTCCCTGTTCTTGTACTTGTTCCTGTGTTCCCATGCTTGTTCCTGTGTTCCGGTGTTCCTGTTTTCCTGTGCTTGTTCCAGTTCTCCTGAGTTCCTTCATTCTTCCTGTGGTCCTTCCTGAGTTCTAGTGCCACGTTCCGCATCCCAGGTTGTACCCTTCTCGTACTGCTACTCGGTACTGACCTTGGCTTGACCTTGACCATGCTTGGACTGATACCTGGTACTGACCTCGGCTTGTCCTTGACCACCCTTGGAATGATACCTGGAAATGACCTCTGCTTGCCTTTGACCACGCTCAGACTGATACCTGGAACTGACCTCTGCCTGTCTTGATCTCGCCTGGACTGATACCTGGAACTGACCCTGCTTTGGCTGACCATTCTCGGATACCCTGGCTTTGATCCTTGCACTCCATTCAGGCAGTCTCTTCACTCCTCCTGTGACTACCGGGTCCTCCTGTTCTAATGCTATCAGTGGCCTTCTGCGAGCTAGACCAATAAGCACTGCCTACCCTGTCCAGAGGACCTTCTGTTCCGGCTATGTTCCTGTGGTCTCTGGTACTCTCTGTCCCGGCCTAGCTCGTCTGTTCAATGTCAGCCTCACACCCTTAATCCTTGTGGGCACACCTCTCCGCCATCTCTCCGGGGGACCCCTAGAGGCCCACCTAAGCCCAGGCAGCCCAGGAATCCAAGGGCTCAACCCACAGAGACCCTGGGCTATTATTGGTGAAACTCCAGCTTGCCTCTGTCTCCTTGTGTGCTCCGCCTCCTGGTGGCAGGCACCCCCTGAATCACTTCAGGCCAAGGGTTCACCTCCAGCGCAATAGCTATATCACTGATGCCTTGGGTTGCAAATGTCACTCAATTAAGGTTAATCTTGATCTATGAATGTTTTAATACATCAATTAATCAGTAAACATATTTTCAAAACATATTTATCAGGATATATCAAACATGTATTAATAATATTACATACACATTAAATTCACAGATGTTTCCATAATTACATCATTAATACATAAACATATGTGCAACCTTATAGACATTATCACCCCATCATAGCACCCATAAACAAGCAGCATTACCACCCCACCATAGCAGCATCAACTTAAAAACCCCTCCAAAAACTCATACATACATCTCACACACACTCCCCACCCACTAAAAAACAGTATCTAAAACCACCCAACCTATTGGACTTAGCTATCTTTTATCCCAGTACACTCCACCATAAATTAATTTAATATGGGAGCACTCAAACACATCCCTCACACCTCTAAAATCCCCAAAGATTTTTTGGTTGAAGTTATCTTTATTAGGGTATGCTCCACTACATATTCATTCCATATGGGGACAATCCACCACGTCCCATGTTTGAGTGCTCCCATATTAAATTAATTTATGGTGGAGCATACTGGGATAAAAGATAGCTCTAAGTCCAATAGGTTGGGTGGTTTTAAATGCTGGTTTTTAGTAGGTGGGGACTGTTTGTGAGATGTATGTATGAATTTTTGGAGGGGGGTTTAAGTTGATGCTGCTATGGTGGGGTGGGAATGCTGCTAATTTATGGGTGCTATGATGGGGTGATAATGTGTATAAGGTTGCACATATGTTTATGTATTAATGATGTAATTATGGAAACATCTGAGAATTTAATGTGTATGTAATATTATTAATACATGTTTGAAATATTCTGATAAATATGTTTTGAAAATATGTTTACTGATTAATTGATGTATTAAAAAATTCATAGATCAATATTATTGGATCCCCTATGTATGTGTGTATTGTGTAAAGAGTAGGGGGTCTGTATTCTCTCTTTTTTGTGATTACTCAATTAAGGTTGTCAATGTTTATTAGGGATCCTCTTTGCTTTTCTCAGGCTTTTTTTTTTTTTTTAGTCTTTCACTGTCCTTGTCTTCACCACCTCTTCCTGAAAAAATAACTCCCAGTGTTGTTCCTGAATCTACCCCTTGAAGATTCATATTGTGACCTGTAAATCTACAGTTTCCTTTTCACTGAATAAATTTGGATTCCTGTCCATTAATACCTATCAGTTATTTATTTACATGTCTGTAATGGAAACTCTGAGATAAGGATAACTAAAAATGATCCATTGAAAGGGGATGAGAAGTCGAGATAGCCAGTCTGACCAGTAATATTTGATTTCCCCCGGGTATTTTCTTGCTTAATTTTTTCCTCATTAAAAGTATACCTTCAAAACAGAAAAAGGAGAGTGCAGACTTATCTTCTGGAGCAATTGTGGATCCAACCTCAGAGGTAGGAGACCTGTGATAAGGAGAGGATATGGAGATGTCAGAAGGAAGCAAAAGTATTCTCCATGAACATTCTATGGGGATAGCACTGAATCCAGTGGGTGCACTACAATCCCCTCTGGTTAAGCTGGCAGTGATTACTCATTGATTACTCTAGAGGCTATCTGGCCTGCTCTTATTAGACTTGATTCAATTATGTCAGTGCGCACTTCTAATGTGAATTTGCTGGCTAACTCTTTGACCGATATGACTCAGAAACGGATGCTAACAAACTGAAATTTGATGGGATGTTTCACAAAGAAATACATGAGTTATAATCTGTGGATGTGGCTTTGATATAAGACAAAGAGGTGATACATAGGAGAGTTGAACCATTTGAAAATCAATGGAAACATCTTAATCACTTCTCTAGAGTTCCAGGGTTATTAGCCCGATAAACCATTAATAAGTTGGAGGTTTTGATATTTACTACAGAGATGATTCCTCCACTCAATAAGATTTATTTTCTCCCTTCAAGAAGAGCTGGAGGGAGTCAGGGAGAAGGGGGTGTTTTGACCCCAATATTATCTGGTGATATGGATGTAATGGCCTTGCTTGAAAACTCTCCAAAAGAAGAACTGCATTAGATGACCTTGTTAGTGTCTTTTCCTCTTTAGGAAGACTGGAATGCTGTAAAGTTTTTGTATTTTCATAAAGCACAGGTATTGTTTCTCTGTCAAAAAATCTGGATATATCCAGAGTTTTTTAAGGTTACTCAAAAGAGAAAAGTATTCTTAAGTATGAGCCCAGAGACCAGAGCTCTTGGAACTGAGATTTTTCTGTAAATGCATTGTTAAATGCCAGAGCTAGGTATCATTTTTTTTCCCCTGAACAACTATGTTTCTGTATTGATTTTGAAAAGCTTACTAGAGCATCAGAGACAATTAGAGAAATAATTTAAAGATTTTGATAAATATATATGCCTGGGTGGCTGCATGTTAAGTTCTTCTGTATTTATTGTTTTTCTCTTTTTTTTCCTTTTCTGTAATGCTTCTTTTATTGTTTCTTCTCTATTTCAATTGGGGGTCTAAGGATATTGCATATATATCTTTGGAATTTTGAATTATTATATGATATGATATTATGTGTTATTTACTTGAAGTTGTTAAATTTTATAAAAATACATTTTTTAAATATGGTCCATTAATAATTTTCTTACGAGGGCATTCAGTAATGTTGGTAAGTTCAGGATAGATAGGGCTTGCAATTTTGTGTTATAAATAAACATGCATACAGACATACACTTCATTTATTGAGGATAATTTTCAAAGTCATTTACAGTACATGGCTAATTAGCAATTAGCCTAGGTAAAATAGCTTGACTGAAAATTGCTCTCCTCCGAGCAGCTAAATGTCAACATGGGCTTCCATAGGATAAGTAATTTTAGTTGTGAGCAAAGAGGTATTCATCTGAGGTTGTTTTGGTTTGGAAAGGTAAACAGCATGAGTGCATTCAATTTTCACATATGCATTTCATTTTGCCTCCCCTCAGCTGCCAGTAGATATATCAGATGCAAAGTAAATGGCTGCTTTTAGCGGACATACTTTACACTTTTAATTTTTAAAGGGAAGCGATGTGGATAGTTTCTCTTTGAGAAGTTGTGCCAACCTTGTGAGTTAAGAGGGTAATTTTATTACAGTCTGCAAAGGGCCAAAGTCTACATGTACAAAGTCCATTCAGACTTTAGCCTGGATTTTGAAAGCAGACTTATATGCATACATCCACTTTAAAATTAACAGGTACAAGTGGAACGCAATGTGGCATATACTTATATACTTGTTAGCAGTTGCAAAATGTGTACGATTAGATTTTGAAACTCCAGAAAATGCATGTAAATGCTATCCTGACCCCAACTCTACCCCTCAGAATGCCTCTTTCCAGTGAGCACAGAAGTAGACATGGGATTGCTTCGGCATATACTTTTAAGCATGCAATGCCCTGAGACATTTTCCAAAGCCAATTTATAGGCATTAGACCACATTTTATTAGATCAAATGCTTTTGAAAATCAGGACCTGAAAGTGTTCATACAGGGCCTGAATTTACAAAGCAGTTACACATATAAAATTGGAATTTACTTGAGTAAATGCACTTTACATGAGTAAATAGCTTTTGAAAATTGTTACGCTAGTATTTTACTTTTGTGCATATAATTCCTTTGAAAATTAACTCCTTAGTTTGCAAATATGGGGGCTATTGAAAAATTGTCCATATAAAGATATAATAACTTAACCTGACTCTAGAAAAAGGTATCATGCAGCTCATATTGTTTCTAGCAAGTGTCTGAGATGAAATGATATAAATTTTTCAATCTAGAAGACATCAGATAAGCTTAATATAACAATTTATATGCAGATTCCTTAACTGAATCTGAAATGTATATCCTGTGAAATGTGTCCCAGACCTCCTCACATTTCCATACTGACAAAGTCATGCCAATATCCTTTTCACAGTTATTAAATGTTGATTCTTTGGGGAAGATATATATAATATATATCTTCTCCAAAAAGTAAAGAAGAATGTATAAAATGTTATTAGGCCTGGCCTTATCACAGTATCTGTTCTTTATTAACAGGGGAGCAGGAGAATCTGCATAATGTGAATAAATGAAGAAAGATATTTTTGTCTCCATCCTAGTATTTAATTTTCTAAATAATTGAATATATTATTCTAGAAGAAATCAAGTAATGTGTACATACCATAGTACTATAACAGAATGGCCAGTTCTCTGTGAGATAAGGAGTTAGAGGTCAAGATTATTTCTTAGTAATCAAAATATAAGGCAAAATGCAAATCCTTTTTCACTCTGTAGCAAATTTTTATTTGTACAAATATAAGTGTATGAGGATGAGCCAAGTATATAAGTAAATACAGTATCAGGCATTTATATATGATAGGAATACCTCATTTTCAACCCAATAACAGGATTTAGGATTCTGAAACCAACAGAATGTTCAGAATTATTAGGAAGGGAATGGTGAATAAAATGGAAAATGTCATAATGCCTCTGTATTGCTCCATGGCAAGACCACACCTTGAATACTGTGTATAATTCTGGTCACCACATCTGAAAAAAGATATAATTGCGATGGAAAAGGTACAGAGAAGGGCGACCAAAATGATAAAGGGGATAGAACAGCTACCCTATGAAGAAAGACTAAAGAAGTTAGGACTGTTCAGCATGGAGAAGAGACAGTTGAGGTAGGATATGATAGAGGTGTTTAAAATCATGAGAAGTCTAGAATGGGTAAATGTGAATCGGTTATTTACTCTTTTGGATAATAAAAGGACTAGGGGGCACGCCTTGATGTTAGCATGTGGCACATTTAAAACTAATCTGAGAAAGTTATTTTTCACTCAATGCACAATTAAACTTTGGAATTTGTTACCAGGGGATGTGGTTAGTGCAGTTAGTGTAGCTATCCATAACCTGCAATTAATCAAGTTGACTTAGAAAATAGTCTCTGCTATTACTAGCATCAGTAGCATGGGATAGACTTAGTTTTGGGGTACTTTCCAGGTACTTATAGCCTGGATTGGCCACTGTTAGAAACAGGATGCTGGACTTGATGGACCCTTGGTCTGACCCAGTACGGCATGTTCTTATGTTCTAACACATTGCTTCTTTAAGAAAGGAAGCTAAATCATAAACTTTATGGAATAATATCTCCAAAACCTCACTTGTAAACCAAAATATAATGGTTGAATCTCTCAAATTTACTACTAGTTCTGATCTTAATACTTGCATTGTGCCAAAGTAATCCTAATTCTGAAGTTCTTATGAAATAATGTCAAGGTAAACTTGAAGGTCTTTTTAATCAAACTGTTTGACCAATGAAACAGGAACTATTTTTTCATCAATCTGCCAACTTTTCTTGGTCTTTGTATTTGATGTTCTTCTTTTTCCCCATAATAATACAACTTAGTCACTTGTTTTTACCTTTTCTATTATCAATACCTTGTGTTTTTCTCCTTTACCACTATGCCTGGACTTCTACCATCAAGCTTCAACAATTTAGAATGGGATTGTCCCACATGATCATGACATCTTCATTCTCTACTGTTTTGTCAGTGTTGTGATCCCAGTGTTTTTCTGGTACAATGATATAATAGAGGCTGATATTCAGTGTTGTTTGCCCAGCTAAGGCCACGATTCATCAAACTATAACATGTGATAGGAAGAGGGTCATGTTTTATGGTAATAGCTTATTTATTGCAAAGTGTGCTATCTTAGCACTTCACATAGATATTACAAGAGAGAGAGACACCAACTAGCTATAAGGCCCTCATAGTAGTTAGGTATGTATACCTCTATTGGAGGCCCACCTAGTAATTCGAGGTGAGGTTGGTAGTAGTGTAGGAGTTAGGGGCCACTTTGACATTCAGAGTGAGATGTACGAACAGAACAGTACACTCTTATGTCCTTCGAAGTGAGAAAGCTCACACAAAGATGAGATTTGTGCAATGTTCTCTCAACCTAGCTTGATGTTACCCAGCTAGAGAGTAAGCAGCTATTTATGCTACTATAGGAGGACCACCTAGTAACTCGAGGTGAGGTTTAGGTAGTAGTGTAGGGGTTAGGGGCCACTTTTACATGCAGTAAAATGAGCACTTTGTAGATAGGAAAATGTAATTATGTAGGTATTAGTGCTAAAAGTTAACATACTTCACAGGAATACCTATTAGAGATGTGCTTCATTTTTATCTGCCGGGTCAGGCTTTGAGTCGGGCAACTCGTGGAAAACTTTGTTTTCCAATGGGTCGATTTTTTTTTTCAGCAATTTTCACCGGAAAAAAAAACCTCACCCCAACCCTTCAAATTTACTTAAATACAACCCCCCCCCCTACCATCCTGATCCCCCCCAAGACTTACTAAAAGCCATGGTGGTCCAGCAGGTTCCCGGGAGCAATCTCTCCTTCTCGGGCCATCAGCTGCCAGTAAAAAAATGGATGGCCTGCACCATTTTTTAAGATGGTGCTGGCCGTCCATTGCTCCTATCATGAGACAGGGGCCGACCAATGGCACTGTTAGCCCCTGTCACATGGTAAGGATGGTAAGGGCAAAGGGCCACCAGTGCCATTTTGTTTACTGGCTGTTGATGGCCCAAAAGTGGGAGATCACTCCCGGGACCCCTGCTAGACCACCAGGGACTTTAGGCAAATTTTTTTGGGGGGGTTGTAATTAAGTAAATTTGAAGGGTTGGGTTGGGTTTGAATTTTTTTTTAATAATAAATGTGCCCCTCCCTCCTGCGCTAACCCGAAAAACTGATTTTTTCTGATTATTGGGGAAAATCCGTTTCGCGATTCAGGCTCCCCGATCCAGGATGAATTTAGCAATTTCTTTGAAATTGCCTAATTTGTAATAAATGAATGCACATCCTTAATACCTATGCATTGCAATAATTAGGCTACCACATGTGATATTTACTGCAGATTGATAAATCTAGGCCTAAATTACATAAATTATATTAAAAATGTAGGCCAATATTATTTTATGTATTAAGCTAATGATATGTAAAAATATTACAAGATATAACACTTTTTGAAAAGTTTGTACTGTTAAGTAAAAATAAATATGTAATGATTTCACTAAGCTATACCAATTATATAACTTTGGAAATATCAACTCAGAAGTATAAAATCTTGGACGTTCAATTTGATTGATGCTGCTCTAAAATTGTGCAGAGGGACTGGTAGGAAGAGATGGAGGAGGAAAATAAGAACAGTTGGAAAAAATTGAGGGAAAGCTAGCTGAGACAGGATAAGAGAGAAGTAGAGTTAGGGGAGAATAAAGTGATGATAGAAAGGAAAGAAGCACATCATCTTTCCCAACCTCTGCATATGGAAGGAACATTTCAGGCAGCAAACAGTATAGGGAACACTTGCCAGTTCTTGAATCATTAGCATCTATTTCTGTATGGAAAAGAATTACCTGCTTCTCAACTAGGTCCTAGACCGCAACTCATAATTCCCCAGGGAAGAATCAGGAAAGTAGTTCAAAGCAACAAATGGCAAATTATTGAAGTAGACATCCTCAAATATTACCACTTCAGGGATATTCCTGCATCATGTAATAACATAGTACATGATGGCAAATAAAAACCAATAGGGCCATCCAGTTTGCCCATTTTGGATTCTTCCTTCATGGGTTTCTACCACTTTGGGTAGATAAGCATAGAAATTCCAATAACACCAGTTCCCATCAATGCCTTTTATATGATCTCTCAACTCTGTTTCTATAATGGCCCTCCATTATTTGTGTCAAGCATCTCCAAATTCTTTCATAGTGGGGCCAAATTAATCTCTACTGCTTAAAAATATCAAGCTTTGTCATCCTTTTTGTTTCTTACAGGTCCAAAACTTAATCCAGTACAAGGCCCCCGTCTATGTTTTACCAAATTTTTTTGTAATAATTAACACTTCCTTGAAAATCTATGAGTCTTGTTTCCAAAATGTCCAGGCTTTCCAAGTGTTACGCGCGCCGGCCATGGCAGACCCGCGGCTCGGTCCACTCACCTCTCTCAAAGTGATCCAGTACCTGGTCCCTCATCTCTGGTTGCTGTAGTCCGCCAGCTCTGTCCACGGGCCACCCCTGGGGCCTCTGGCTCTGCTATAGCTTCTGATGCTCCACGTTGGGCCTTTTTGCGTGGACCATGGAGAATCGCCACCTCGACCAGCGCTGCACCCCTCCCTAGGCGCACACACATGCACAGCTGATCCTTTGATAGGGTCCATGGTGGGAACCTGGCCGCGGCCCCGGATGATGATGTCAGCTGAGCTCTGGTATATAAGACCGGGCTCCGCTCTCTCAAATTGCCTTTGCAACAGGTCCCCTTGCTAGTCGAGTGCTCGTTGCTTCTCCTGTTCCTGGTTCCTGATTCTGATTGCCTTCGTTCCTGTTTCCTTGTTCCTGAGTTCCTGTTCCTCGACTCTCCTTCAGATTGCTAACCTGGTTTGACCTCTGCATTGCCTGACTACTCCATTGCCTCTCTCCAGCCCCGGACCTCTGCATCGCCTGACTACTCCATTGCCTCTCTCCAGCCCCAGAACTCTTCATCACCTGACTACTCTGCTGCCTCTCTCCAGCCCCGGATCTCTGCATCACTTGACCATACCGTTGCTTCTCCTCAGCCCTGGACTTCTGCTTTGTCTGACCATCCTTCTAACTCTCTCCTTATTCAGACCTCAGCCTTACTTGCCACTGCTTCCAGACTGCCACCAGCCCTGATCCCAGCTTGCTTCAAGATGCCTCTTCAGCCTTTGTCCTGGACGTGGTTCACTCAGGCTTCAGCCTGCTCTTGCTCGGGCGCCCTCTGTCAGACTGTGTTCCTATTGGCGTCTGGGTCTCTGGGACTCCGCCTCATCCAGTACAGATTGATCACTACATTAGTTGCTGACTCTGGGCTGACCTCGATCCATCCATCGATGACCACTGACAGAGGCCACCTAAGTCCAGCTGGCCCCGGCACCCAAAGGCTCAATGCATGGGGAATGAGGGCTGGTATTGGTGAAGCACCAGCTGGCCTCCGTCCATCAGCCCTCTCTGCCTGCCAATGGTGGGGACACCTAAGATCCCTCCTATGGGTAGCGTCAACCCCACCTTGGCCCAAGGGTCCACCTCCAGCGCAACACCATGATTATTGTTGTTTTGGTTTTAACTTTGATTGATCCTTGAAGCTTGTTCCAGTCTTCTTGGAAACCCATTCAGTCATGCCACTGCTACTTGGGTGGAAAAAGATGTCCCATACAGGCTATCCTAGGCTTTTTGGAAGCCTAATACAGTCATATTACTGCTGACCCTGTGTAAGTTACTCTAATGCTATGAGGTTTCTAATCATGAATGTTCTGTTCAACTTAACTCAGTCATCTTGGAAGCCTGATGTTGTTGTACCACAATTCTCAATCCATTGGTTTGTATTTTTACTTCTTTTTCTTTCTAAAGTTTCATTTGAGCTAATGAAATCTCAAAATCCCTCATTTATTTCTTTTATCTGGTTCCCCACATTTGTTTATTCATGGTACTAGCTGACTACACTCACACTAGCTGACTACACTCACATTGCAGATCTGAGGATACAAATTACCCATTGACCTGCAAGCTGTACAGGAGAATACTACTTGCTCCCATGGTCCTATAAAATTGGTTTAAGGTCCACATTACAAGTGATCAATTACTTCATTTAACAGTATTAGCCTTTTGACATAGGCTAATACATAGACCCTAGAATCACCATTCTCCTCACCTGAAATAATGCTCAGTTGAAGCAATGGTAAATATATTAAGCTAGGAAGCCTCTATATATCATATCAAATTTATCCCCCAATTTTGGAACATCAATCTGAACAGGTCATCCATAGGAAGGCATTGCTGAATATCAATTAAAGCTAAGCTTCTTATGCAGGTTTATGAAGCTCCCAAATTTCCTTTTGTTTGCCCTCGCCATCCCAAAATTTATTTGGATGAATTAAGTTGCCGAACTGTAAAAATTTCTGCAGTACAGAACATAATATTTTTCCACGTTAGCCTGAATTTCTAATTTGTTATATTACAAAAGAATACAAGACAAACATATTCACACATTTGGCAATTTATATGGTTCAGAAATCTAGAACTTACATCATTATAACTAGTCATTATATTTCTATTAATAAAGGTGAAGAAAAGTATAAATGCTATAAAATTACACATATGTAAAATAATACAAAAAATGGTCACGTGAAATTATTTTTTGATGAAAAAGTAAATGTAAACTTCTCAATATTTCATTCTGGGAAAATAACACTTGGACAATAAAGAAAGACATAAAAGTCAAATCAAATAATCAAATACTTTCTGTCCTTCAGGTCACAGATTCATTTTCTACCCTTCCAGAGCATTCAAATGCAAGTTTATGCAGCACAGAAGTAATAAAAAATCTTCATAACTAGAATAATATATCATCATTATTTGACTCAGAACTTATTATATTCTCATTTAGATCTTTAAAAACTAGAAAGCGAGATACAAATTGTTTTTTTTTTCAATAATCAAACGTATTTGTAGCAATGAGTATGCCAAATGCTAATTATTTTTTTTATCATGCATTCATCCATATGCTCTTCATGGATGATTGTTATGCATGACAACCTCGCTAGCAATTGAAGAAGCTTAGAAAATGATGTATCACACATCAAAACAAATCAAACCACACGGTGGTACAAAATCCAAGGACAAAATAATTACTCTGGCACACTGTAACAATGAACAACAATCCAATCAGCTATAGCATTAACATATAATCTCCATTATTTACTTGAGTGAGTTTCAAAACCACTGCACTGCTAAAACAAAGGCTGTGAAGCTGTAAGACTAGGCTTGTTCTTGCCTTAAGAAAGGAAATTATGCAGCTGTGTACACATCCTTGAAATTAAAAACTCTAAACATGTGGACATATCATGCCATTCATGTCAGAAATTTAGACAAACACTCTAATTTATTCAAAGTTTGACACTATCAATTGTTTTTGTTTCTCGCTACTTATATTACCTGTCTTTCATTTGCAGCAAGAGGTAAGTACTCTTTGTTTTGAAGTCCAGCCTGTTATAAGCTACTACATTTAAAGTACAACTAGTATGATTCTATTTATAAAGCCAGTATGTTGAGTTGTAAAGGGATTTATGCAGTAGAAAAATGTGGCTCCCTTGATCCAACTGATAAAGCATAATAGTCATATAAATAGTTTGAATCAGCTAACACATATCTTTTTTGATTAATTAGATATCTTGGGTGTGATTATTCAAAGGGAATAAAAAATACTAAAGTAATTGACCAAGGTATACAGTTATCTTCATCATTTGCATAATTAGAAACATAGAAATGAAGATTATGATGGAAGATTTAAAAATAAATAAATAAATAAAAAGCAAGGCCACCTAGCCCACCTATTTGTCTTTCCTGTTACAATATTACAGTGTAATTGCGCCAAATTCTGAGGATTATTCACTAAAGTTTATGCAACAAAAATGACTGCCTTATGTGCTAACATGTTTAATGAGGATGCATTAAGAGGGCAATATTCAAAAGCATTTTTGTGAGTAAAAATCTGTTTTATCCACAAAAATGAGCTGTTTGATTATTGCCTACTCATTATATGGGTAAAAGTAAGCATGTATATCAACAATTCATGATTTTTTACTCACACAATTTGTAGGTATTCCCGGAAATGGGGTTAGATTGGGGGAGGCAACTATGTACATTATGGATACTAAAACGTTATGCATTTTGCTTTCCCTAAAAAAATACTTACACAAAAAGGAACTAATTTGTATGAATAATTTTGATGGGGGGGGGGGGGGGGTATAGTCAAAGTAGAACTATTTATATAACTAGAATTAAAGTAAAACTGCAAAGTTTTACTTTGATTATTGCTGCAAACCCACTGGTAAAAATACCCATGGAGTCTGCACCAACAAGTCCAGTTGCAATTATTTGCCCTGTATACCTGAGACATTAACATACTGGGATGCAGAATGTGTGATTGCTAGAATATGACTTACATTTTCTTAACATGCAAGCTAAAAATTTATCATGCATGCTATAAGGAAATGCTTGCAGTACCTGAATGTAATCAGCTTTGAAGTGGCTGAAAGGTGGAATATAATTCAAATAAACCCATAAATGGATAGTAAAGGTAACTTTCACATAAGGAAGAGATTTAGCTTCAGGTATTGCTAAGCTGAAGCAAAACTCAGAACAGTCTCGGTGATTCTTCAAGATGTGGGATGCAAGTATTACTAGTCTTTTTTTGATCAGCGCACAGTGAGTCTTCACAACTTGGATTGTTGTTCCATTCAAATACAACTGAATCGATGCAAAGAGTTAAATTGTAAGTGTTGACAAAAATGTCTTCATCCAGAATTACAATCAAATTAGAATTACAGTCCAGCAAAACACAAAATAACCATCAATGGAAGTTGCCAGTGTGCTGTTAGCTGCCGTTGCCTCCAAGATTTCCCTAGAAATATATAGGGAGGCCAACTTTCACACTGCCAGAGATGTAAGGTCTGCATGTAGTTTTTACCCACAGACTATATAGCAGTTTTCAATAGGGATGTGCAGAAGGAAAAAAAAAATATTTTCAGATTGGTCATTCGGTTCATTGGGTCCCATATTCATTTCATTAATTCAATATGAAAAATGTTTTTTTGTTTGTTTTATTAGTTTCATTTGTTTGCCATTAAAACCTATAGAGGAAGTATTATAGTCTATTTTAGAATCCAGAATATCAATTTTTTTTTATCAGTTTTAATAAAACTTATGTGAAGAAATCATCAGAAGGGGGAAAAACAGTAAGGTATTCAAAATGTGGCAAAGTGACATCAAGAGCGGCAACAAATTAATTAACCAATTATTCAATTAATTGATTTAATTAACTTATTTTGGAACATTTGTTGCCCGCCCTTCCTACATTCAGAGCAGAGTACAGTAAAACACACTTAATAGGTAACAGTTAAAAAGCAATGTAGCAATACAATACAAATTACTATCATTTTGCTGACAAAGAGTTTCATACACTGTCAACATTAAGGGTGAAAGAGAACAGAGAGACTATATGTTGCTAGTCTGATTCAAGAATGCTTTTTTGAAGAAATCTGTTTTAGGGGATTTGTAAAGAAATTTCTTTCATGGATGTTCCTCATTTCTTTTGGTATGGTATTCTAGAGAAGTGGGCCTGCTTAAAAAAAAATGTTCTCTTGTTTTGTCAAGATGGGCTGTTTTTGGGGAAGGGTTTGATTTGAAGATCTGAATGATCTAGCAGGAGCATGGATTTTTAATATAGATGAGATCCAGGGAGAGTGAATATTATGAAAGGAAGCATATTTGACATAGCCAGTTTGTACTAGATATGGTATAATATTGGGAGCCAATGGAAGGATTCAAGTACAGGGGTGACGTGATTACTATTTGGAATTCCTATGAGGAGCTGGCTGATGAGTTCTGTATAATTTGTAGTGAACAAATAATGTGTGCTTGGAGGGCAATGAGGAGAGAATTAAAGTAATCAGTATTAGAAAATAAATGTGATTATAGAACAGAATGAAAATCAATGGGGGTTAAGGTATGTTTTGAGATGACAAAGGAGGACTGAGTGACCATTCTGTAAGTTTGCAAAGCAATGTATGGCTAGATCATGATGAAAGCTGGACAGGTACTCTAGGCGAAGAGTATTTAGCAAGAACCTTGAACACAGTTGGAATAGGAGGAAGCACCCTCGGGTACCAAGACCACCCTGGAATGGCAGTGGCAGCAGTTTTGCTGGTATATCTTAAGAACTTGAATGGTAGGAGCAGAGCAATGTAGTGAGCAGGTCATCCATATAATACCTCAAAAGCATTTACCAGTTCTTGCACATTCAGAAAGCAGTGGAGCCAGTGAGCACCATAATGTGGCAAGAATGGCTTGGTGCAGTGGCAGCAGAAATGTTGGTGGTTAATAGGGATGTGCATTTGTTTATTACGAATTAGGCAATTTCAATGAAATTGCCTAATTCATCCTGGATCAGGGGGCCCAAATCCTGAAACAGATTTTCCCCAAAAATTGGGAAAAATCCATTTTTTGGGTTAGCATGGGGGGAGGGGCACATTTATTTAAAAAAAGTTAGCAAGTAGCACATTTAAGACTAATCGGAGAACATTCTTTTTCACTCAACGCACAATAAAGCTCTTGAATTTGTTGCCAGAGGATGTGGTTAGTGCAGTTAGTGTAGCTGCATTCAAAAAAGGTTTGGATAAGTTCTTGGAGGAGAAGTCCATTAACGGCTATTAATCAAGTTTACTTAGGGAATAGCCACTGCTATTAATTGCATCAGTAGCATGGGATCTTCTTAGTGTTTGGGTAATTGCCAGGTTCTTGTGGCCTGGTTTGGCCTCTGTTGGAAACAGGATGCTGGGCTTGATGAACCCTTGGTCTGACCCAGCATGGCAATTTCTTATGTTCTTATGTTCTTAACCCTTCAAATTTACTTAATTATAACCCCCCCAAAAAAAAAAAACTTGCCTAAAGTCCCTGGTGGTCCTGCAGTGGTCCCGGGAGCGATCTCCCACTCTCGGGCCATCAGCTGCCAGTAAACAAAATGGCACCGTGGCCCTTTTCCCTTACCATCTTAGAAAATGACGTTGGCCATCCATTGCTCCTTCCATGTGACAGGGGCCGACCAATGGCACTGGTAGCCCCTGTGACATGGTAAGGGCAAAGGGTCACTGGTACCATTTTGTTTACTGGCAGCCAACGACCTGAGAGGGAGAGATCGTTCCCAGGACCCCGCTGGACCACCAGGGTTTTTAGTAAGTCTTCGGGGGGGGGGGATCAGGATAGTGGGGGGTTGTATTTAAGTACATTTGAAGGGTTGGGGTGGGGTTTTTTTTCTGTTTTTTTTAAGCGAAAATTGCCAAAAAAAAAGTGACCCATTGGAAAACAAAGTTTTCCACAGGTTGCCCAACCTGAAGCCCGACCCGGCAGATAAAAACGAAGCACATCTCTAGTGGTTAATAATTTTAAAAAACTGGAGTGGCAGGAGCAGAGCAGTGCAACATGGAGTGTAGCTGTAATATCTCCAAAGCTGTGGTGTTGTCAGTTTCAGGTCCATGTAGCATTTGATAAATCCCTCTGCAGGTTGAAAATGTAGCTTTCTTATGGACTGCAAAGTTTAATGGAAATTATTAAGGTTCCTAAGCCTTGCTAAGACTAATTTGATATCGTTGGAGGATGATATGCAGAAGCTGGAAGTTTCAGGTTCCAGGGGTTGTGGTTGGAGCAAAACAGGCTGGATGGATATGATGGAGAATAGGATGCTACAGCTGGAAGTATCAGGCTACAGTGCTCATGGCTGAAGCAAGACAGACTTATGCAGGATACATGAGAGCTGTGTAGAAATAGAGGAAAACAGGCTGCTGCAGCTGGAAGTGTCAAGTTATGGTGTTCAAAGCTGGAGCAAGACAGGCTTATATGCAGGATACTTCAGGACTGAAAAGATATGGTGGAACACAGAATTATGTATCTGGAACTGCAGCAAGATAGGTTTATGCAGGATACATCAGGCTTGAGTGGATATGGTGGAGTATGACGTGCTGCAGCTGGAAGTGTCAGGCTACAGTGATTAGGGTTGGAACATGGTATGCCCTAGCTGTAAGTGACAGGCCTCAGTGGTAATGGTTAGAACATGGAATACCACAGCTATAAGTATCAAGCCACAGTGTTTATGGTTTGAAAATTGCATGCCACAGCTGTAAGAGTCAGGCCACAGCTATAGTGGTTATGGTTTGGAAATGGCATGCCACAGCTGTGTCAGGCAACAGTGGTTAGGGTTGGTGTAAGACAAGCTGATAAAGAATAAATTATTCTTCAGTGGTGGTGTTTTGAGAAATGGCAGAGGATCTCAGTTGAGTCATGTCCCAGTGGTGATTCCATATACCACTCCTCAGGCATAACTCCACTGTCTTCTCCTGACTGTTTCCCCTCAAAAACTGTTAGGAGTGATGCAGGAAAGGGAGATCATTGGAATCATACTTCAGTAGTGGTGATAATTGCCAAACATCACCACTGAGGTATGACTCCATTGACCTCCTCTGCCTGCTTTGCCTCAACAAATGTTTGGAACAAAGCATGCAGGTGAGGTCAGTGGAATCATGCCTTGGTGGTAGCATTTGGGAAAAAGGAGGCAGAGGAACTCAGTGGATGTATGCCTTGGAGGTGGCATTTGGTGCAAGAAGGCACTGGAGCTCAGTGAAATAATGCCTCAGTAGTTGAATTTATGGAAAAGGAGGCAGAAAACCTCAGCACCAATGCCTTGGTGTTGGCATTTAGGAGAAAAGAATGTTACAAAAAGGGGGCCTTAGGAGGCCTTAGCCCTCTGTTATGCTCACGCAGGCTTTGACCACATGTAGCAAGAGATGCCATGAGCAGCTGCTGTGTGAGTATAGGAGATATGTGCCCTTGGACCTCAGTGAACCCAGAGAGGAGCTCCGGGGAAACACAGAGGCTGGTAAGACAAATCATGTCTGGGTCGAGACCAAGCCCAGGCCCCTGCTGACCTGCATACCTCAGTGAGACCAACCACACTTGGTTGGTTACGAAAGCTCTGGAACATGAAGGCTGAGACAGGAGACTTGGGGAGTGAAGACTCAGACGAGAAGCTTGAGCACGAAGACTCAGGATCAAGGTTTTAGGAACAAGTACTGGTTTGAGGCTGCAACGCAGTGCACCTACACAGCCCACAGCCCATGGAGTGGTTGCGGACCATGCTTGAGTGTGGAGCAGACTCCAGACGAATACATGGTAGTTGAAGTCGGAACATGACGAAGATTCAGTAGAGGCCTGTACCAAGGCGCGCCCTACACAGCCGCCCGTGGCTGGTCACGGACAATGCAGAAATGGCACAGGTTCAATTAGAGTCTTAGGCATGGATGGTGCAGCCACCAGAACATCCAAGGGCTGAGACAAATTCCAGGGTAACCTATCATTAAAATCATCCATTGTACCTGAAGACTGGAGGATAGCTAATGTAACCCCAATATTTAAAAAGGTCTCCAGGGGTGATCTGGGAAACTACAGATCAGATAGCCTGATTTCAGTGCCAGGAAAAATAGTGGAAAGTGTTCTAAACATTAAAATCATAGAACATATAGAAATACATGGTTTAATGGAACAAAGTCAGCATGGCTTTACCCAAGGCAAGTCTTGCCACACAAATCTGCTTCACTTTTTTGAAGGAGTTAATAAACATGTGGATAAAGGTGAACCAGTAGATATAGTATACTTGGATTTTCAGAAGGCGTTTGACAAAGTTCCTCATGAGAGGCAGTGGAGAGAGCAATAAGTAATGCTTGATGTAAAGTGTTTTGTAAGTAGAATTAGAATCAGTATTTACTATTGAGTCAACCTTAAAATGTACAAATATGAACTAGATTATATCCATACTATTCTGATGTCCTATATTTATTGTGTTTTTAACCTAGAATGTGAATGTGAACACGCTGTATGTGATTGTTGTCCAAGAATATGAATGCTGATATTGTAAACCATTGTGATCTTCATTTGGAACAATGGCATATAAAATGCCCAATTAAATAAATAGATAGATAGATAGATAAATAAATAGATGAATACATGGAAATTCTGGATATAATTTTCAGGGGGTTGAATATATACATGTAGCACACTAACATAGCAATTTTAAAAAGCCATTTATGCAGTTTTACACATGTAAATGTTTTTGAAAGCAGGCTCAAAAGGGGAAGTTTTACCCACAAAAAATGTACGTGTGTCCTTTTATAAAATAGATAGCATCATTTAGCATGGAGCTTGTACACGAGAACATTTATATTATGTATGTGCATAGGCTTTTTAGAACTGGTGTGCAAGTATTATTATTATATATGTGTGTATAATTGGTCAATATGCTATGTTTTGGGTTAATGAAAATCAAGTCATGTATGGATGAAGCCTTTTGTGTCTTTTATTGGCCACTTATCTTCATTGATATAATTATTATTTAATCTAAGGGGGAGGCCCTTCAATCACCACTAAACACTCTTCTTTGTTACTATATGAGCCCTGTGTAATAGAAGACATCTGGGTGTTTGTTCTAGAGGTTTTCCTTTACTCTTCACCTGAAGCAAGGTCACTGTTGTGACCTTGCTTCAGGTGATTTCACTCAGATTTTGATGGGTTACTTTGTGTGGGTCCTTCTCTATTATAAGGGGGATGAGTTAATTGTAATATCTAGGAGTCCATGATAGATCAGAGCTGGGAGATTGAATGAGAAAGCCTTTAAATAATCATTGTACCTACTTTTCAGATAGAAGATAGAGGCAACCTCTGTACTGAAAGGCTGACCTCCATTGGCATATATAATTTTGAAAAAGGTTAGTGTTGGCACGATGATGAAGGGATTTTGAGCTGGAATCTGAGAACCCTATGATAGTTATCTGGCCCCTACCTGAAGTGATGGTGTAATCAAAGAGAAGGTAAGGACTGATTCTATAGCTACATCAGCCATCTGTTCAACTCCAGGTTGGCCTTCAATACCATGGGGTAAGACTTATACTTATAAATTCATTGACATAACCAGCTTTGGGGAGATAGAAGTGAATGATTAGACCTTGATGCAGATAGTTTCAGTTGAAAGAAGCTCCTACCAGCACATCTATATGATACCTCTTCACTGCTGGAAGGTTTTCTATTGGTAAAAGGGCCACTGAATGTCAGCTCCTTGTCTCCCCATAGTGTGATGTTACTAATTGTGAAATAGAAAATATTTTTCTCTCTATAGACTATAACATTGTTTGTGTCTGGGGCATAATCACATTTCTGGTACTAGGATGAGATACAACCTAAATGATGACTTACATCTCTGATGTGTATTATGCCCATTGCAACAAAGATAGTCAGGGGAACTAGGTATGGAATGATTTAAGGAGATAAATCAAGGTAGCTCTAAAGATAGAAGATTGGAGAATAGATGTTAGAGTAAGGACTACATTTCTAGCTACATGTAGATCAGTGTATTGGTATGAGGGTGAATGCAGTAATTTGTACTGAAAGGGGGTTAGACTAAGAGATTAAATGGACTTCACTTAATCACTATTCTCTGAAGACTATGCTCTATATTCCAACCAAGATATCTCAGTTTCACCCTTTCGCTAAGGGCTTCCTCAGGGACTGACCCGAATACTCATAAAACGAGCTTCCTTTGTTCTCATTCTGGAAATACAAACAACTAATTATACTTCCATATTCCAAAAGTATCTACTCTTACCCCTAATAATCTATCCACTTACCCGATATGTAACAACCACGTATGTATATCAATTCCACAGCGTTTATGTATACTACTTATTCCAATCAATTTCTTAATATTTTCTTTAGTTCTCTGATACGAACATCAATTTCAGCAGCATCTATAATCAAACATATAATGCTCAAAACTTAAAAATACCACCAGTAATTTTCTTATCAGCATCACAGTTCTACTACGGCCGCCATGTTCTCCGTAGTCGCATTATCCCAAAACTGACGTATATTCCCATCAATCCTTACACATCACTACTTAGCCATACCTGGCTGTTTATAAAGCAGAGCTTAATCAAAATTCCATCTAAATTTATTGCATCTGAAATTACATTGCACCTGGAATTACATTGAAAGAAAGATGAACAAATATTGTTGATTGAGAAAATAAACTGTATTAAATACTATTTTGTTAAAATTAAAGTGCAATATATTATGGTTTTAACTGTGTGAATGGAGTATGTTTGTGATATATAGTTTTTAATTGTCTAGATAGGTTGTTGGATTTTTGGATATAATAAATATATGTTAATTTATATTAAATAGTGGTGTTTCTCTTCATGTGTACAGTAATTTGAGGAGTAGGGAAACTGAAAATAGTACCCTCTGTTTTTGTGATACCGTCATGGGTCACTCAGACATTTCAAGGTATATTCCACATTTCCATATTAACATGCAGCTGTCAAATATTAACAGACAGCTGTTTCCTTTTCTCTCTTATTTCATAACATGATCAGATATCTCTTCTTCTATGCTCAGTCCTTCCAGAATCCCAAACATACAGTCATGTAGTCATTGAATCCTACTAGATGGGTCTGGTAGAAAATTGCTGTGTTCATATGATTTAATTGCAAATATGACAGAATTGCAGTAACTGTTATATAACAGATTTACTGAGCTATGATTCAATGTTCACGATGAGAACAATGAATCCTTTGTGACTCCACTTAATACAATAATTCAGACAACTGTGCCAACATATCATCTTAATCTGTTAGCAAACCCAGGTTGTATTTTACCTCATTTCGCTGAAGATGATGTTGTAAGAGGTAAAATTAAGTGACACTTGGGTTACTGTGGCTACAAGACAAAACATAACCAATTACCAGTCACAGGGGGGCATAGAAAAAGAAGAGACAGAGCTGAGGAAGGGCATTTAGTGGAACATGGCATCAAGTGAGAGCAAAATGCTTCTAGGGAATACAATTAATTCTCTGCTTGGTGTAGAAAGGCCAAATGCAGAGGAAAACATTAACAATCAAGGCAAGTCAGCTTAATTCTTCAGACTTGTAATATTAAAACTATATTTACATAAATCCTGCTGAGCACAAAGAGACACAGACTTAAGTAATCTCAAATACTATTTCATAGCTGTTTTCTTAGAGATCCATATTCATAAGTTAAAAAGGTACTTATTTTTATTTTATTTTAATTTATTATTTAATATACTTCAGTTCCTTTGAAAACATCTAAGTGGTGTACAAATATATAAAAGTCTCAATAGTTCTAAATTCATAAGATCATAATCTCTCAACTTGGATATATTTGACAAAACTGAATTTTCAGTCATCGGGGTGAGTGTAGTTGTATTTTGATAAATAAAAGAGAAGGCACTTTGAGGCATTTAATGGAAATATTTAAAACCTAGCTGGACAAGTAAAATTTTCATCAGCACTGCACCACAAAACTAATTTAGTGTATCTGGGCAAACTCAGGCCTGCTACTTATGCAGTTGAAGAAACAAGCCTTTCTAAATGCACAGATACAGTTATTGCTTCCCACCACAGTTGCAGCAAATATGCTGGTCAGTGCCCTTTAAAAGAAGTAGAATTTATTCTGATTTGGTGGCTTTGGCAGCATTAGCAGTGAAGTTGACAGTCAATGGAAAATAAAAGAGGAGGTACTGGGCATCAAAAATTTAGAGAGGCAGAATTCAGGGCTGGTGGTTCTATCAGGTAAACTAGGCAGTTGTCTACAATGCCAAGATTTTGGGGATCTTATCTCTAATAAACCACATTCAATAGAATGCGAAGGTGACAGAATATATTTTAAATTGTGACAATAACCCTCATACGGGAGACAACATTCAATGTGTACAATGTATTAATTTCATGGGTTATTTAACCCGCTCCAAAAGGTGAATGGCTCACCATATAGATATTAAATAATCATCGGGTTATGTCACAGTGGAACCTAATTGTTTTTTTTTCCTTTTCTTTTTTTCTCTATTTTTTCCTTATCTTTTTATGTTTCAAAATATTTCTCTTATTTAACGAGTTCACAATTTAAATGTCCTCAAAAATGTTCTTCATATATCCACAGATGAAAAAATACTTATCATAGTGTTGAACCACGTTGCAACTCCAAAAACACCCAGTTCTGTGCCGCAGCTCCAAACTTGGACTGCGTACACCACAGTGCCCGACACAGCGTGTGTTTTGTATAAGGAACACGTCAGGGGCTCGGGCTTCAAATCCACTATAATATAGAAAAACATGAATTACTTTCACAGCTATTTTATGTTGATGTAACAAACTTTAAATACATACATTTCACTGCGGATAGCCTCCTCTCAGCGTTTCTGATGTATTTCAAAAATGGAACAGCCATCTCGACAAAAGGAGGGCTATAATTGACTCAAAAACAGACCAATCACTACCCACTTCCTATCTGACCATATGAGACCTACATAGCATACTCTCGGGACAGGCAGGATTTGATGGATATCAAGAGAAGCTTTTATGCCATTGCACACTTCCCCAATGTAGTGGGAACTATTGACTGCACTCATATAGCCATCATCCCACCACATAACAGGGAGGAAACCTTCCACAACAGAAAGCTCTTCCACTTCCTCAATGTGCAAGTGGTCTGTGATGCATGACAGCGAATCCTCAACGTCATGACCAAGCACACTGGATCCATACATGATTCTTTTATTCTTAAGCAATTGGGCCTCTTTGAAGAATTTGAGGACAGCCTCTATAGTGAAGGTTGGCTCATAGGTAAGTGACATGCTTCTTTCTCTATTTACTCTCTGACTCTGTATTTCCATCACCCAGCTAGGACATGGGGGGTTTGTGAGGGAGATTACAGCATTGTTTAAAAGACAAGTGCTTTGTTCTGATAAGTATACATGGCAGAGCACCAGGGCCTACCTTTTTCTTCTCATGCTGGAGAAGCCTGCTAATGTTGTGCTCCCACACAATGTACTTGCCACAAAGCTTGGTGAGGGGGTTGCCACTACACATTTTCTAAGGGATCACTCAATAAATGTGTCTTTTCCAAGCCTCACATTTCAGCAGTAGAAATGTGTGGGTTACTCACATTCTTTTAGTATCCATACTACTGTGACTGCCAGATCGTGTGTGGCCGGTTAGTCATCAGTTAGCCAGGATGTCAACCACAGTTTCAGGCCGATGCAGTATCAGTGCATAGAAAGCAGGCGCTTAATGCTGAACACCCACTTTCTAAACATGTGCCCAACCACCTCTCCCGGGGACTTGATGTAATATTCAAATGACCTGCCATGCTAAAAAGGACGCGCTAGGAAAAAATGTGCATCCCTAGAATATCCCTAGCATCTTGCTGGGAGCCCTGTTTGACCTGCTCTAAACTCCTCCCACCAAGGTCTGGCCTCTGATTGGTCATTTCCACTGACATTTGACAGTGAAGAGGACCAATCCCTTTTCAGGACAGCCTTCTGAAAGGTGATTGGTCCTTTCACTGACATGTGACAGTGAAGGTACCGATCGGCAATAAATGAAGGAGTGAATACATCAATAGTAAAGTGTCGGGCACTTAATATTAATTTATTCACTCCTTCACTTATTGCCGATCGGTTCCTTCACTGTCACATGTCAGTGAAAAGGACCAATCAGGAGCAGCCCTGGAAGTACAGAAAAGCAGTATTTACTGCTTTTCTGTATACGTTTTCTGGCCACTCAGAAATTAACATCAGCTTTGTGCTGGTGTTAATTTCTGAGTGTACAAATGTGTGAAATGGGTGCACCTTTTTTTCTGCATTGAGGGGAATACATAATAGTGCTCATCAACATGAATTTACATGTGATGAGCGCTATTAGCTACATGGGCAGGTGGGTGCGCATTTTGGAGATGTTAACCCCTGTTTTGCATCAGGGTTTATGGCTGCAAGTCCAAAATGTGCATCCAACCATGTGTTGAACCATACGCTGTGGCCACTGCACCATACTACATTGGCCTGATAGTCTTGACCATCACATAGTTAAATCCAAAGTTGTGGCATGCCCATTATTTGGACAACCATCTTCAGTGTGTCATCTCAGACCAATGTGTATCTGGGAGGACATACAGCAAGCAGCCAAGGACTTGCACTATCATACCACGAAGTTGAAGGTTATTGGCTAGGACATGTGTAGCATTTGTGATGTACAGCTCCAGGGTATGATGAGGTCAAGAAACTGATACCCTTTTCTTCTTTGAGTGACAAGCACACAGTTGTTAGGAACACAACATGCAGTTAGCCATTCGGGAAGAGCTGAGACAGAATAAGAAAGTCCTAATTTGTTCATAGAGTGTGACCACCAAAAGTGCCATGCACTTCGTGATTAAGTTCTTGGAGGAGAAGTCCATTAACGGCTATTAATCAAGTTTACTTAGGGAATAGCCACTGCTATTACTGTCATCAGTAGCATGGGATCTTCTTAGTGATCTTAGTAATTGCCAGGTTCTTGTGGTCTGGTTTGGCCTCTGTTGGAAACAGGATGCTGGGCTTGATGGACCCTTGGTCTGACCCAGCATGGCAATTTCTTATGGAAATAGTATTTGAAGGTACATGCTAACATTGAGGTGATCTTAGACTCTCTTATTACATGCTGTGTCTTGCCATTTATATCTCCAAGTCACCATGGGATGAATGATGCAGGCATTCTGAGGTTTGCGCAGGAGATTCAGGATATTGTTGCTAGACCTGGCTTCTCAGAGCCTTTGCAATTCTCAACACACCGGCGCAGATGAGTATAATAATGAGGCCATATGTACAACTCACTGTGTCATAGAATACACCTTCAGAATTCTGAAAGGTAAATTTTTCTGTTTGGACAAAATGGGGGGAGCTTTAATATATGTGTCACCCAGAATAGCAGATATAGTGCTGCTATGCTGTGTATTCCATAATCTCACCCTACACCATGGTATATCAATAGAGATACTTCAGAATGTACCAGGATCCCCATGACCCCCAAAGAAGCCCAGGACACCACGTTGAGTGACATCCAGCTTTGCCAAAGCCTCATACAATGAGACTTTGCCTGTTAGAACTCAATTATCCCTTCCACTTCCATGTAAGAGAGCTGAACAGAGTATTTGCATCAGCTTTCCTCTTGAGAATCTTTATTTCACTCAGGCTTCCTCTGTCTGTGTCCTTGTATAAAGAAACCAGTTAAGCATAAACAGCCTTCATATTGACAATGCTGCAATTGACTGTATTAGAAAAAGAGTACTCCAAGTAAAAAGAACAACAAATACATGTGGCTGCACTATGGTTTTCTGAATGATTGTGAGTGAGAAACAGCCATGTCTCTACATCGTGTTCATGTAGGCTTGGCAACACAGTGTACCGAGCTTGTCCTAGCTTGCAGCATTTGGCTGGCTGGTGCTACTCCTTGGACATAGTCCTAGGTTTTACATGTGGGCAAAATAGTGGCATAGGTCTGCTGGGTTCTGAATGGGCTCACACATAGTACAATGACATTCCCCCTAGGCCTCTCACTGTAAAAACCTGTGTTGAATGCAGGTGCGATGGGTTTGTCAATTGGCCACAACAGACTGCCAATATATAGTCTCACATTTTGGGAGGAGCTGATATCTGCCTGTAGTGCACAGCGTACACCCCCCTCCCCACACCTGAATCTCTTACACCTAGTACCTGGAGTGGTCCTAATAGTCCAGTAAATTGGGGGTGTGCATAGTTCTCAGAGGTTCCACTGCCAGGAGGCATAGCAATTTCTGGAAATGGGGGTTGTGGATGTAAAGAAGTCCAGTGAATGTGTGAATGCAGGCATGGAGGGAATGAGGAGTGAGGATGGCCCCCTCTTGGCATCAATGTTGGGCTTATACAGAGATATGGGATGGGGAAGGGGCGTTGTGGTGGCATGATGCCGATTTATATGTGTGTGTGTGCGGGGGGTAGTGGTGTGCATTGGTTTGCAACGTACTGGCAATCCGTAACTATATGTCATATTTGTTGTAAATCGTGGGGGTCATGAAACGTATGGTGAACCCCCACAAATACAATGTATCACTGATGAATAAACCCCCTCCCTCCTGACCCCCCAAGACTTGCCAAAAGTCCCTGGTGGTCCAGCAGGGGTCCTGTAGCGATCTCCTGCACTCGGGCTGTCAGCTGCTGGTATTCAAAATGGTGCTGATAGCCTTTGCCCTTACTATGTCACAGGGGCTACTGGTGCCATTGGTCGGCCCCTGTCACATGGTAGGAGCAATGGATGGCCGGCACCATCTTGTGCTCCTACCATGTGACAGGGGCCGACAATGGCACCGGTAGCCCCTGTGACATAGTAAGGGCAAAGGTTATCGGTGCCATTTTGAATACTAGCAGCTGACAGCCCAAGTGCAGGAGATAGCTCCAGGTCCCCCGCTGGACCACCAGGGACTTATGGCAAGTCTTGGGGAGGGGGGGGTTCAGGAGGGTGGGGGGTTGTATTTAATTAAATTTAAAGGGTTGGGATGGGGTTTTATTTGGGAAATGAATACATATGTAACTAATGAACAGATTGGGGTCCCTCGAACGGATGCAACAGGTTTGTGCATAACTATGTGATGGCAAGATAATAACCCCAGACAGTCCATGTAGAAAGAGTGTACTTAGGGGGTCAGCTTAAGGAGCCACAGCAACAGAGTTCAGCAAGAAGGCAGCAGGACCAGGACCAAAGAGCAAGGCATGGAGGCTGAGGACCAGGACAAGACACAGCAGCATGGAGGTAGCATAGGCTGAGATGAAATGAGATGAGACACCATCATGGAGGTGGAAGCAAGCTGAGATGAGATAAGATGAGACATGATCATCTAGAGCAGGAGATGAGACATGATGAGAAGAGACAGCAGCTATACCATGACAGGAGATGGCCTCAAGGAGACTGAAGTATGGGCAGAGCACTGAGGAGAGCATTAGAAGTAGTTTGGAGGAGAACAGTGGCACACAGTAGACCAGAGCCATCATCAAGCAAGCCCAGGAACTCTACAGCCAGGACAGGCCCAGAACATTCTTCTGTCTAGCTGGCACAGGCGCTCTGCACAGAGGCCTGGCCAAGGCTTGTCCAACTAGACTGTTATTTTGGGGGGGATTGCAAGCCAGCTATTGCTGTGGTTCATGGGCCTTTGCCACGCTGTAGCTTGCCACTTGGGGGTGGCATGTCCATGGGGGGCCTACCCCTGGGTCACCTCTAGGGCTGGGGAACTCTGCAAGGTGTTGTGACCTCTGATGCTGGGGAAAGCACAGGAGTAGGTTCTGGCATCCTTTGTAAAATCTCCGTCATTACAGCAGTTAGGCTATTTATGGATATTGTCACTGTTGTAAGAGCCTGTGCCTGCACTCCCATCTGGGCACACAAAGTCTGGGTTTGCGTGTTGATAGCCCTCCTCAGGAGCATCTGGCTTTGCCTGTATCTGGTGTAGCTAGACACGATGGCTCCTTTCCAGCTGCTGGAGCATGGAGGCCTGTGATGATGACAGTGCTGGTGACAGAACTGGTGCTATGGCTGTTGCTGGTTCTCTTGATGGTGCTGGTGGTGGTGCTGAGGCCAGAGCTGGTGCTGTGGACAGTGCTGGTTCAGTGCCTGTCATGTGGCAACATGCATTTTCCACCTCCAGAAGGGGCATGAGGGGGCTGGTGGGCTTCTCCGGTAACTGCCTGCTGCTTCCTGCTGCCCATGTGGTGTGCTGTAGCAAGGCCATTGTAGACTGAATTCCTCCTCCATTAAGGACAAAATATTTAAACTGACATTGAGTGGACTGGATCAGCCCAGGCATTCATGCGCGGGCTATGCTACTGCTGCTGCTCATCCTCCTCATTAAACTACATCTGGGCATCATACACAAGGGTCCAGTTAAAGGTTCAGCTGTGCTGCTGCTCCCTAGGGCTTCACTGCTGGTCCCTGGGGCTTGACAGCCAAGACCGGCAGAGTCCTGGGCATGAGCTGTGGAAACATAGAACAAGACATAAGTAACAAAGCCAAGAGGGACACTCATGAGACATTTGGCATGACATGCGCACTTTGCATCTCAATGAATGTGAGCAACTTATGCCAAATGATGGGCACAACTGTTGCAGCCTTTCTGTTTACAGAGAGGAGAACTTAGCAGCTCTGTCTCACGGGGGTATCTAGCTGTTCAGTCTTGCCCTCAAACACTTCTGGTCCCAGCTGCTGAATGAAGCACTCCTCCATGGGTGTGAGTATTATTGCACAAGGTGGTCCTCCACCAGTCAGCCAGAAGTACTTATTTCTACTGCACACATTCATCTTTAATTATGCCTTGATGTCCCAATACCTGTAGGCCACCTGCTCTGCACTGTGCTGTACACTGCTCTGCCATGAAATTGCCTGGGCAATGGTGTGCCAGATCGGGACCTTTGATGCCTTGGAGGTCCTACGAGCATGGATTCCAAATAGCATTGCATAATGCTCCAGGACTCCAGAGATAATCAGTTCATTCTCCATTGTTCATGGATGCTGAACTTGAGAGCCCTTAGGTAAGGGCATCCTGCTGCCTGGCTGCCAGAAGGGGATGCTACTTCCTCTTTCAGACAGGTGTCCTCCTCCCTTTCCTCATGCTCACTCCCAATCCAGTCTCCCTTCCGCCCCCACCTACCAACTCCCTTCCCCTCTGCCCTCTCACTCTATTCCTAGCCTGCCATCCTCCTCCTCCCTCTGTTCTCGGTTGCCTATCCCTGTGTCCCTCATGCTTCCACCTATCCCTTCCCTCCTGCCTATCTCTACTCCCATCCATGTCCCTACTCCTTCTCCTCCTTCCCCTAGCACTCCTGTCCTCATTCTCTCTCCTCCTCTCCTCCTGCTTCTCCCTCCCCGCCTCATGCCTCTCCTCTTTTCTCTCCCTACACCTCTCCTGCTCCATCCTCTCCAACCCTCCTCACCACTACTACCACTCCTTCTCACACTTCTTCACTCCTCCTCACCACAACCACCATTCCTCCACTCCTCTTCCACTCCTCCACTGCTCCTTCACTCCAAAGAAAAAGACACACAGGAAAATGGGACAAACTATAAAAATCTTTCATACACAACAAAAGATAAAAGAGACCAAAGAAAAGGGAAATAGAAGAGAAAACAGAAAACAAGGCAACTCACTCAATAATCACTATAAAGAACTTCCAGCTAGCAACGAATAACACCTACTTACCACTTCTCTCCAAACTCCTGACACGCCCTCAAAGAGGAAGCTGCAGGAAGCCAGCAAATATAAACAAAAAAAAAAAAGCATGCAACGCATAAAAGAATGCAATGCACGGCTAAAAGCATGTGATGTGCTGACACAGGGCATTTCACGATTCAGCATGGTACTTTGTAGGGATGTGAATCGTTTTAGGACGATTAAAATTATCGTCCGATAATTTTAATATCGTCTTAAAACCGTTATGGAACACAATACAATACAGATTCTAACGATTTATCGTTATAAATCGTTAGAATCGTGAGCCGGCACACTAAAACCCCCTAAAACCCACCCCCGACCCTTTAAATTAAATCCCCCACCCTCCCGAACCCCCCCCAAATAACTTAAATAACCTGCGGGTCCAGCGGCGGTCCGGAACGGCAGCGGTCCGGAACGGGCTCCTGCTCCTGCATCTTGTCGTCTTCGGCCGGCGCCATTTTCCAAAATGGCGCCGAAAATGGCGGCGGCCATAGACGAAAAAGATTGGACGGCAGGAGGTCCTTCCGGACCCCCGCTGGACTTTTGGCAAGTCTCGTGGGGGTCAGGAGGCCCCCCACAAGCTGGCCAAAAGTTCCTGGAGGTCCAGCGGGGGTCAGGGAGCGATTTCCCGCCGCAAATCGTTTTCGTACGGAAAATGGCGCCGGCAGGAGATCGACTGCAGGAGGTCGTTCAGCGAGGGTTCCGGCGCCTCGCTGAACGACCGCTGCCGTTCCGGACCGCCGCTGGACCCGCAGGTTATTTAAGTTATTTGGGGGTGGGGGATTTAATTTAAAGGGTCGGGGGTGGGTTTTAGGGTGGTTTTAATGTGCCGGTTTTTCGATTTTTCGATTTTTTCGATTTTTTTAACGATTTTTCACGATTTTTCACGATATTTTACCCCCCCAAACGGCAACAATACGATTCCCTCCCCCTCCCAGCCGAAATCGATCGTTAAGACGATCGAGGACACGATTCACATCCCTAGTACTTTGCGGAAATTGCCTGCCCAATGTGGAAGGAAGGTTTCTTCCCCTAACTATGCCCATTTTCTTTTTAGCACGGGTGCTATTTCTGCTATATTTATAGAAAATTGATAATTTTAGGCATAAATTTGTACTTGTGGCAATGGAGAATGAAGTGACATGTCTTAGTTCAAAAGAACTGTCATTGGAAGTGGGATTGCACAATTTTCCTCTAGTGCCTCCTTTTAAATGCAGTAGCTCATTTGCCTACCTCATTGTGTGCCCAGGAGAGGTGGATGGGCACATGTTAGGAAAGCGGGTACTCAATCGTGAGTGTTATGAACCCTCCTGAAGCGGTGCCACAGGAGGCTCCTTACCTCTTCCTGGAGGCCGCTCCAAGCCAGGGTCTCGCCTGTGAACTGTCCAGGATTTGCTCCAGGGCCTGGGAGGCCTCAATGTCCTTGGGGCCTGCTTGAGGCTGCTTGTGCTTGCGTGGACTTCCTGGTTTGTGCCATGCCCTTTTCCCTAGGGGCTGGCCCTCAGCCCTTCTCCGTAGTTATAGGGCCAGCTAGGTGTGGGCCTGCCAAATTCCTCCCAGGGAGTCGCCGGTCTACAGCCCTATAAAAGGACTTCATTCTGTGTTTGCCTTGCATCATCGTGACTTCCCTCTGGAGGCTCCTGCCTGCCAGAGCCTTGTAAGGTCTCCTGTTCTTCGTGGAGCTCCTCGTCTCGTCTGCTTTTATACTACGTCTTCATGTCTTGATGTCTTGCCTGAGGTCCCTGACCATGTCCTGATGTTCCGCCATGATCTTCCTTATCCTGATGTGTCTTCCTGCCAGGATGTTCTTCCCTGTGGTTTCGTCTGGTGCTCCTGAGCCTTCTGTTCTTGCAGAGCCGTGGTTCCCGGATGGTGTATGCCCGAGATTGGTGCGGTCTGCAGGTGGGATTGCTCCCTGCGCTCCGGAGCCTCCTTTCCTGCCAGCCTTAGAGGGAGCTTCGGATGACACCGGCTTCGTCATTGGAGTTCCTCCTTGCCTGGGTCTTCCCTGCGCTTGTCCCGCTCCTCTGGGACAGGGTGGTCCGCGACTCAGTCCTGCGGGTGGGCTGAGTAGGGCGCCCTGAGAGACAGTGCCAATGTCCGCCTGCCCTATGTCTTGTCTTGTTTGGATCAAGTTCCTTGTCATGCTTGTGATGCCGTTGGCTGCCACTAATCAAAATGGTGCCGATGGCCCTTTGCCCTTACCATGTGACAGGGTATCCGTGCCATTGGCCGGCCCCTGTCACATGGTAGGAGCACTGGATGGCCGGTGCCATTTTTAAAAATGGTGCCAGCCATCCAGTGCTCCTACCATGTGACAGTGGGTGTCCCGAGAGCGGGAGATCGCTCCCGGGACACCCACTGGACCACCAGGTGGCTGTAAACTGTTTTTGAGGGGGTCGGGAGGATGGGGGAAGCAAAGAGATTAGTTTTAAAGGGTCGGGGTGGGTTTTTTGTTTATCAGCTCGGGCGCAGCCGATGAACAAAACCGCGATTGGGCCTGATGAAAAAAACCCCACATGTGAATCGGAACCAGAATCAGAACCGATTCTGGTTCCAATTCACATCTCTAGTACTAGCAGCTGCAGGGTACCAGTGCCTTTGGAAGTAGAAGTGCAAGTGGTAAAACCTAAAGCATCAGCAGCACAATCCATTAATGCAGCAGAAAACAAAAAAGCAGTTTTGTCATTTTCTTCATCTGAATCAGATTGAGAAGAATCTCCCTTTAAAGGAATTCCTGAAGAAGATATGGCATTGGCATTAACTGAAGACCCTGTATTAGGAGGATTAGTCAATACAGTGTTAGCCTCCACTTCACTGATGGAGGATAGAAAGGCAGGCACTGATGTTGGTGAGAGAGAGCGGGCCACATTGACAGTGCAAGAACAGTTTCTCAGGCTGTGGATCATGCTGGCCATTTCAGTGCCAGCATGATCCACTCCCAAGGATGCAGGCAAAGGCAAGAGATCATGAAAAAAATCTGTTAATTAGAGTAATTTTAAAATTAGGGAAGACTCACGCTTTGCACATTGTAACTATTGTGTGAACCACATCAGCCGAGGGAGGCAACTGACCCATGTAAGTAATTCTGGGATGGAACATCACCTGAAGAAGCAGCATCCCCTTCAATATGCACCTGGGGATGGTAGTAGTAGTAGGCAGAGGGCCCATTTTGCAAGTCAGAGGACACCATTTGAAAAGGGGACAAGTGTTCCTCAAGCTGCTTCCAAGACTTTGGCTCCTTCTGCCAGTCCGATGACAGACCAGCAGCTGCAGCCCACAATGGAGGAAATGGGATGGTGTTCGGAGACACTTTCACAGGGAAAGAGGTGGGCAACATTCAGAGTGATGACTAGGACAATTGGTGAGATGATCGCTTTAGACAATCAGCCTCTGCAGGTAGTGGAGAATGTGGGTCTCAGGTGTTTGCTGCAGCTGTTACCACCAAACTATAAAGTGGCCTCCAGGACCATATTCTGCAGAAAAGTCATCCCCCAGTTTGTATAAGCATTGCCGTAGATGTTTGCAGGCACAACTGGCGAAGGCCCAGGGGAGCAGAGTGCATTTTACAAGTGACATCTAAACATCCACAAATGCCTCTCAGTCCTTTCTCTCTCTGACTTCAAACTTGTGCGACCTGGCTGAGGGAGGAGCAAGCAGCAGCTCCATAGGGACTGGAGCAACAGGATTCAGGTGGGCTTTTCTGCACACTCAGCTGGTGAATGGTGCACAACACATACCTCTGCCAATACTTTAGCAGCTATTAAAGAAATGCTGGAGGACAGGCAGCTGGTTTAGAGAGCCAGAAATCTTAATGTAAGGTTCTTTGTCACAGACAATGGCTCTAATATAGTAAAGCAGTATTCGACGGGTGATACCAGGTGTAGGATACCTATTATCCTACAGTGAAGGAGACCCTGGGGCTGGGGTCCAGGGACCCATAGAATGTGTACCTGCATGATTTACTTGAGAAGTGTAGAAAAATAGCCGGGCACTGCTACCAAAATGTGAAGGCAGGGGACTTTGCCATTAAAAACTGGATGAATTAGAAATGCATCACAAGCATCTTATTGAAGATGTGGGCACCCGTTGAAATTCTACCCACATGATGCTGAAAAGGCGAGTGGAGCAGCAGACACTCCTGAATGATCTGTCTCAGGAAATGGAGATAGGTGTGCAGGCTCCCCTAATGCATCATGATTGGTCAGTGATGAGACAGCTTATAAAAAGCCTGAAGCCCTTTAAGGATGCCACGGATGAGCTGAGTGCCACAAGCGCCATCTTGGGAGATGTCATCCCAATACTAAACAACCTGTTAGAAAAGTGGGAGGACTTTCAACAGGAAGAGTTGATATGCTGCGTGGTGTCCTTGGGAAAAAGCAGGTGACAGAGAAAATAGGATCTCTGACCAGAAATCCCACATACATGCTCGCTATGTTATGTGATTGACATGTGAAAGGGAGAGCTGCACTGCAGGCCAACAGTCTGACACAAATAAAGAGGTTGCTGACAGAGGAGGTCTGTGAACTAGAGCACCATAGGCTGAGGTAAAGGAGAGATATAGAACAGGATAAAACTCCATTATTGCTCAGGTTAGACAGTATTGCAAGTCAGAGCAGCACCCTATCATCATCACCTAGCACTCCCTCATCCGCAGGAAATTATCCTCACTTCTGTCCCAGGTGATTGCAGAAGCAGCTGGAAAGAAAGTAACACGTCCAACACAACCTAAGGAAACAGCAGCTCAAATCTTAGTGATACGCTATCTGGCAAAGACCAGATAGATGTGCTGGCATATTGGACTCACAAGTCCAGTATTTGGACAAACCTAGCGAGAGTGGCTTAATATTGTCTTGTCCATAAATGAGTATCCCCAGTGAAAGGGTGTTTTTGATGACAGAAGACTTTGAAAGCCCTCATCACTTCAGGCTGTCACCACACAATGGAGAAGCTAATGCTCCTGAAAAATAATTTACCTTTGCGTGGATGTCCAGATTTGCCATGTGAGTGGAAAGATGAATGAAAGAAATTTGAATGTCCTGTAGCTGCTCTGCCTGTCTACTTGCTGTGCCTCAGATACCAGCAATGGGGCCTAATTCCAGCATCTAGCCTCATCCAGTGATGGACTGACTATATCTGCCTGTTGTATCCCCAACACTGCTAATCTTGCCACACTTCAGCAAACACACTGCTGCTGCCTCCTGAGCCTGGGAAGCCATTCAAGGGGCACAAGAAACCATGCTGAGTTCTGCTGTGTCCTCAACACCTCCAGTTGGGCCACACTTTTAACAAACACACTGCTGCTGCCTCCCAGGCCTGAGAAGCCATGCCAAGGGTGAAAACACAGCAATGCTGAGTCCTGCTGTGTCCCTAACACCGCCAGTTGGGCCACACTTCAACAAATACACTGTTGCTGCCTCCCAAGCCTGGGAAGTCATTCTGAGGGTCACAAGAAATCATGCTGAGTTCTGCTGTGTCTCCAACATTGCCAGTCAGGCCACACTTCAACAAATGCACTGCAGCTGCAATGAGACTCGAGAAACCATTCTGAAAGCCACAAAACAATAATGCTGACTATTGCTGTGTCCCAAAAACTGACAGTTTGGTCAGACTTCAACAAACATACTGCTACTAGCTACCAGCCCCAAGAAACCATTCTGAGGGCCACAACACACCAATGCTGAGTCCGACTGTGTCCCCATTACTGTCAGTTGGGTCACACTTCAACAAACTGTTCTCTCTGAGTCATATCTTACTGCAACCATGACCACAGTGTCCTGCCACTTCCAGCTGTAGCATGCCTTGCTCCAACATAACCTCTGTGGCCTGATATTTCCAGCTGGAGCACCCCATGCTCCACTACACGCACTCAGGCCTGACGTATCCTGGATAAGCCTGTTTTGCTCCAACCACAGTCCCTGGGTCCTCATACTTCCAGTTTCAGCATGCCATTCTCCAGCCATATCAAAACAGTCTTAGCAAGGCTCAGGATCCTTAATAATATCCAATAAACTTTGCAGTCCCTACAAAAGTTACATTTTCTGCCTGCAATAGTATTTTGCAAATGCTACATGGACCTGACTCTGACAACACCACAGCTTTGGAGTTGTTATTGCTATATTTCTTGTTGCATTGATCTGCTCCTACCATTCCAATTTTTAAAAATTATTATCCAACTGCGTTTATGCAGCTGCTGCTCCAAGCCATTCTTGCCACCTTATGGTACCTTCTCGCTCCATTGCTGTGGATGTGGAAGAACTGAAAAATGCCTTTGGGGGTGTACAGCTCTCTTCTCACTGCATTGTTCTGCTCATACCATTCCAGTTCTTAAGATAAGTAGCAGTAGCAGTGCTGCTGCTACTGCTGCTGCTGCACCATTCTAAGCCAGTCTTGGTACCTGAGGGTGCTTCTTCTGTCTCCAGCTGTGCTCAAATTCCCTTCTCCCTTCAGTACCTGCCTACTTTTTGTCATGCTCTAGCCATACATTGCATTGTAAACTTTCTGAAACACTCCTCAGGATTTTAATACCATTCTTCATTTATGGTACTCATCTTCTTGCTATCTCTTGCTTTTGCCACTGCGATCTATTCTTTTCCATACTTGCTACATAGCTCCATGAACCATATCTGATTTCAGTTCATTTGTACTGCACATTTGGGTACCTACCTAACTTATTGTGGTTAGTGTATGTTCTTATTGTGGTTAGTGCAGTTAGTATAGCTGTGTTTAAAAAAAGGATTGGATAAGTTCTTGGAGGAGAAGTCCATTACCTGCTATTAAGTTCACTTAGAGAAGAGCCACTGCCATTAGCAACGGTAACATGGAATAGACTTAGTTTTTGGGTACTTGCCAGGTTCTTTTGACCTGGATTGGCCACTGTTGGAGAAAGGATGCTAGGCTTGATGGACCCTTGGTCTGACCCAGTATGGCATGTTCTTATGTTCTTCTTATGATGTGTGTGACATACTTGATGACATGAACATATCCTTCTGGCCTCGTGGATCAGTCTTGTGCAGGCATACATTGATAGGGAGAGGCATCTCCCTTTATGGTTCTCTGTATAGTCCAATGGAATGACTGGCATCTCCCATTCCATTCTGCCTTAATTTTGTGGCCCTATCCTACACCTTTGGATCTTTGTGCTGCTCAGCCTTGATGCTATGCACATATTTTAAACCTTGGGGTACTTAACTTCTTTCTGCCACTATACCTTCCTGGCATTTTCCAGCTCTTATACTTTGAGGTCATCTTGCCAGTCTGGGGTGCTGATGTGCACCTCTCCTAAGCTTTTGATATCTTGATACCAGACTTTCTGATCCTTGGATTCTTTATCTATACCTTGGGATTTTTCTTGCCATGTTTTTTCTTTGCCCTCTTCATGGTGCTTGAGGGTTTTGTTGGCACTTTTGATGCCATGTTTGCCTCTCATAATAGCATCAAGTGTTAATTGCAGGCATCCTTTTTTAGCACCTTGGGGTGTTCTTCCTCTTATTGCTGCTTATTTGCTCCTCTAATGGTGCTTAAGAGAATGCCTGCCAATACTGGACATCTGGTACCCCTTTTCCCATTTGCAGAGCTTTAGACTGGTATTATGCCACTTTTGATGCCATTTTGTCACAATCTATCTACCTTGCAGTTCTTTCCCTCTTCTGATGATTTCTTATCACAAGTTTCATTAGAATTGATAAGAAAAGCACTATTCTGGATCCTAGAATAGACTGTAATGCATCCCCTATATCTTTTAATGGAATGAATTAACTAATAGAACAAATTAACAATATATTTTTTTTTGTTTGGAGCCTAATGAAACAAATTAGGGTACCAATGAAATGGATTCATAAACATAAACACATTTTTTTCTTCTGCACATCCCTAATATCAAAACTATACTTCAGTGGTCATCAACTCATCAAAGAAAGACATATGAAATTACAGAGACTAAAAAAAATCATGTTAGTCTTACAAAGTGCTTAATGTGTTACTTTAGTAAGTAAACTGTGTTAAGTCCTGGGCATCAGAAGCACCAGATATCAGATGCAAGTAAATTCTGCTGTTTTGCAAAACTTTCAGTATCTTGCATAAACAGTGCTGATATGATGTTATGGTAAGACTTCTATTGGTTGAACTGCGAAAGTTGTAAGAATCTAAGGCCTGTATTTATCCAAATGCACTAAATATCGCATGCGATAGGAAAAGGGGCATGTTTTTATGGTAATAGGCACTTTATTGCAAAGTGTGCTATCTTAGTGCAAACTGTGATAACTTTTTCACACTTTGCAATAAGTGCCAGAATTGTTGTATTTCCTACATACAACCACTGGAAGGACCATTTTAAGCTGCTGGAGATCCAGTCTAGCTATCAGGGCCCTTCTACAAGAAAAGAGGGAGAGGGAGGGAGGGGGAGGGAGAGAAAGAAAAAGAGAAACTAGCCATAATGCCCTCATATTAGGTAGGTATTTATACCTCTATATGAGGCCTACCTAGTCACTTGAGGTGAGGTTCAGATATTAGTGTAGGGGTTAGGAGCCATTTTGACATTCAAAATGACACATATGAACAGAACAGTGGGAGCTGGAGAAAGGAGAGTGGGGAACAGTAACCCATAGCGCCGCTTGACGAGAGACCCTTCCTCCGGAACACCCCGGACTCACCCGCATAACATCTTGAGGTGAAGGAACAGCTATCGGCTTCTGAGGAGGTGGCGCCGAGTGACGTCAGAGGAGTGCGTCTCCCTTAAATTTGGAGGTAGACGCCACGAAGTTGGGAGCTGGAGAAAGGAGAGTGGGGAACAGTAACCCATAGCGCCGCTTGACGAGAGACCCTTCCTCCGGAACACCCCGGACTCACCCGCATAACATCTTGAGGTGAAGGAACAGCTATCGGCTTCTGAGGAGGTGGCGCCGAGTGACGTCAGAGGAGTGCGTCTCCCTTAAATTTGGAGGTAGACGCCACGAAGTTGGGAGCTGGAGAAAGGAGAGTGGGGAACAGTAACCCATAGCGCCGCTTGACGAGAGACCCTTCCTCCGGAACACCCCGGACTCACCCGCATAACATCTTGAGGTGAAGGAACAGCTATCGGCTTCTGAGGAGGTGGCGCCGAGTGACGTCAGAGGAGTGCGTCTCCCTTAAATTTGGAGGTAGACGGCGCACTGCCGCCGCCGGCGCACTGCCTAAGCCGCGCGCTCCGAAGGGGCGCGTGGCTTGGTCCGGCTTAGGCCGGCGGAGGCAAGGAGGCAACACCCCCCCCCTTTTTGAATGGGACTGTATTCCGGGGAAATCTCCTGTTTTCACCTATTTTCGTCACAGAAAAGTGAGTAAAGGTTTCAATAAGTTTAATTGCTGTTGGAGGTATAACAATTTATTAATGCCGCACACAAAGCGTAAGGGCAGGGTCCGACCAGAAGCCTCGACCCCAGTCGGGCCAAACCCGGGACAAACATTATTGACTAACTTTTACTTACAATCAGAGGCCTTAGCCCCGGAGAGTCCCATTGTGAGGATTGGAGGAGAGCAAACTCAACCCTCACCGGGAGAAATAAGTCTGAGTCCCGGGGCTCCAGAGATCCCAGCTCCCCCTAGAAGCAATTTAGTCACCGTCGGCCTAGGCAGTACTGATATACGGACGTCGTATGTTCAGTTAAGCCAGTTCGAGGAAGGCCGTGGTGAAGAAAAACTGCATGAGGGGAACAAAGATTTTCGAACTTTGTTTCCTGTAACAACAGAGGTTCTGGTGAACCGGGGAGCTGAGAGTTCCTTAAGATCATCTAAAGGAGAGGTTCTAATTCCACATGTAGGAGACAAGGCCATCCTGGAATCCTTCGATCCAGATTATTCATTGCCTATGCCCGAAGCCTTGCGTGGAAATCCAAAGACAGTTACTATGGAATCATTATGGCAAGCTATGAGTATATTACAGACTAATATTATGAAACTAAATAATAATATTAAGGATATGCAAAGTGTGTTATTAAGTTTAAATCCCATGATAACTAATTATGGGTCAGTATTGACTAAGGTTCAGGAAGATGTTTCTTCGATTAAAAATGTACAATCTACAATAATAAAAGGAGAAATGGCACTTACAAGAAAGGTAGAATTATTAGAAAATTCTGTTAGATACTCAAATTTGAGGTTTGTAAATTTTCCCCAATGTAAGTTGGTTTCAGCTAAGGAACAACTTAAAGATTATTTTCGTGAAATACTAGCATGGCAGCCAGAAAATTTTCCATTGATTGTAAACGCATATTTCATAAATATAAAAAAAATAGAACAAGAGATACAGGATATATCTTTGAATGTCACGGAATTAATAGAAACATCTTTTGTTTCCCAAGTAGAACAGAGAGGTACTCTTATAGTTAAATTTGCTATGTCCTTAGACAGGGACAGAGTTTTGAAAACATTTATGTTAAAAAGAAACTCTCTATATTTGGGGCAAAAAATTTGGGTTTATCCAGACGTGGCTAAAGAAACTCAAGATAGAAGAAAGAGATTTATAACATTAGCTAATATAGCAAGAACTTTTGGAATCCAAATTATGATACGATTTCCATGCAAATGTGTTATGAGGGTGGATGGAGTGAAGTATGTTTTTTTTGACCCTTCTCAATTAGAAAGATTTCTGGAAGAGCGGAGAAACCGAAATGTGGAAGTTAGCACTTAAACATCAGATAAATATCAAATACTGGTAATAGATTAAAAATTTCTCTGATTACTTTTTTTTTTTTTTCTGTGTTATGGTTAAAAAAATAATTAAGTTATATGTAATTTGCTTGGCCAGCTCCTCTCTGTTTAGTACTTAGGAAGCAGGTTTTGATATGTTATTTATTATTTGTTTAGAGTTTTATGAAAATTAGAAATGATGTATACCTGCCTTCTTCAATAATATTCAATGTTATTAATTGGATAATAATGCTGAAAAACTAATAAAGAATATATATATATGAACAGAACAGTGTTCTCTTGTGAAGATTTTATGACCTTTGGAGTGAGGAAACTCACCCAAAGTTGAGATTTGTGCAATGCTCTCTCAACCTAACTTGAGTCCATCTTTTAGGTTGAGAGAACGTTGCACAAATCTCATCTTTGGGTGAGTTTCCTCACTCCGAAGGTCATCAAATCTTCACAAGAGAGCACTGTTCTATTCGTATGTGTCACTTTGAATGTCAAGATAGCCCCTAACCCCTACACTAATATCTAAACCTCACCTCAAGTGACTAGGTAGGCCTCATATAGAGGTATAAATACCTACCTAGTATGAGGGTATTATGGCAAGTCTCTCTCTCTCTCTCTCTCTCTCTCTCTCTCTCTCTCTCTCTCTCTCTCTCTCTCTCTCTCTCTCTCTCTTTTTGTAGAAGGGCCCTGATAGCTAGGCTAGATTTCCAGCAGCTTAAAAATAGCACAATAAAGCCCTATTACACAAATGAAAAAGGTGTAGTTAACACTTTACAAATTATGAAGGCAGCCCACTTGGTCACAAAATCCTTCCCTTTTTCTAATTTGCATCGTGTTATGGCATTTTCGCATGCATTAAAGGCATTTTTTGCATGTGAAAATGCCTCAACGCATGCAAAAAATGCCATATAGCACTTTGATAAATGACCCCCTAAGACAGTTACTGAAGAACTTTTTTACTTACTAACCAATTCACTTAACTGCAGTAACAAGTTACTGTAAAACCAGTGCAATAGCATTCAGCTGTAATACAGATTTATTGTACTAATGACAAAACTATCAATAATGTACGTACAACTGCTGCAGAATCCAGAACATATCATCATTTGAAGTAGAGAGAGACCCGCATGAGAGAACTTGAGGATATCTGGGAAGAGAGTCGGCATCTGGAAATTCCCAGTTCTAGCTTGTGGGTGAGAAATTTCCATGAAGAGTGGAATTTGTAAAAGTTGTTTTCCTATTAAAACAGAGATGTTCATACATTTACAGAGCAGTCATAAGGAGTTAAGGGTGACAGGCTACCAACAACTACCTTATGGTTTCAGAGATAGGTTGATTTAGACTGGGGGTCACCGAGATTATACTCCAGTGAATTTATTGGTCATTGACAGGTTTGAGTCAGACTGATATCACTGAAAATGTTATAAAAAGTATGATGATAAATCTTGTCTGCTACTATATAATTTGTTTTGTTTACTGTCAGAAAACTTTATTAATAAATTGGGGTGACTTCTTATTTTTATTCTCCCTAACAGTTTACTTTTTTTGTATTTGGTGTAGGGTGGGGCCTTGAGATAAACAATATGAAGTTAATCAAGGTAGTCTATATACCAAATAAGGCAAAAAGATTTTGGGGTGGATTTAGGACAATTCACCAGGGTTTCTTTCCTAGTAGTTTTCAGAACCTGTTGGTGACAAGACAGCTTTCCTGTTCAGTAAATGTTTTTAGACTTCTATTTGATAATGCCGTATCCCTTTCAGACCCCTGTGTTCTTTTGTTGCAATGACTCTCAGGAACCAGGTTTGGACTGACTGTCACCAGGCTCCCTGGTCTTACCATCAAAAAATAATTATTTTTGGTAATATCTAGGAATTCTTTCTTATCCTGCTAACCCAGTCCAGAACAACTGGGTAAAGTTCCTCTTCCAGCAGATAGAGGAAGACCACATAACATTTTCTATGACATCATCACTATGTATGTGTGGTGCAATGACAGTTAATACTAGTATTATATGCCTCCAGCAGATGGAAGAGTACTGGTGGTGCAGCAGATTTTTATTTTTCAATTAACCTGTTTTTTAAGGATTAATTAAAATAAATTAATACTTGCAGTTAATACTGTACTTTCTCAGCTGTCTGTGGGCCAGATATTTCAGAGTAGTGAGCCTTTAATTAATTGCTCCCAGCCCAGCAAGGGGTGTTGGAAGAGCCTAAAAGGAGATTTATGATAGAGGATCCCCTGAGAAATTGATGATGTGCCTTCAAACCCTCCCTCCTATTGTTTCTTTCTAAGCAAAAAAAAAAATAAAAATGAGTTTTTGAGGGAAGTAGTTATTCAGAAGGGAGGAATCAAAATATATTACAAGGGCAAATTCTGTCTTCCTTTTCCTAAGAAAGGGACTGTTTTAACAGTCTTTTGTTATAAATTTAAGAAAGCCTAATGTTGGAGCAAAGCCGCTGTTGTGTCACATGTGGATACAGATGATGCATGGCTGCAAATGACACACACTGCTCAGCTTACTCTGTTATGAAATTGGTACAGAGAAGAGAACTACTTAAAATCAAAGCAGACAAAAAAAAATGGTCTGGAGTCACAACACAAATAAAACATTTACAGCCATATGCAGTAGCAATGTAGGAATTTGAGACCGCCATTATATTTGGAACAGCAGCTATAATGAAAACAGCTTGAGCCATTCAGAGCACTGCACAGCAGCAGTCACTGAGAAATCTTGGACCTCTGATTTTAATGCCAAAAAATAGCATACCATGGAAGTAGAAAGTAATAAAAGCTTTCTTAGCACCAGAGAAGTTACACCGGAGTTTTTCAAATTTCTTCATCATGTATTCTGTACATTACGAAATCCTGGGGATTGACTAGAATCTAAAAGTTTAAAAGCACAAAAATCACCCACTACTTCAGGCCATCTCCACAAAAGATTTTAAATAACTCCAGAATCTGGTGGTACAATTCTTTCACAATCCAATGATCCATCATATATGAACACAGAGGATGAATATGGGGTTGGGAGGTGGGGGTAGTTGTGCATTACTAGATAAAGGGGAAAGCAATTCAAATTTAGAAGATGATTCAGGAATCTGATTCTGTTATAAACATGAGATTTCTGCATTAATTTCACAATAAATTCATCTCAGAGAAAATCCAAAAATAAAATGGAGGATTGGGAGTGATCCATTTAATAAAGGAATTTGCAAATCTTTCACAGCTTTTCCCCTTCTCTCTGAAATAGAAAATATGGAATTAGTGTAAGGGGAGTCACCAAAAGCTTTATCTGCTGCCAAATGATATCCTTAGCATTTGAAAAAAATGTTCTAGGACAGTGATGGCGAACTCCAGTCCTCGAGTGCCACAAACAGGCCAGGTTTTCGGATATCCACAATGAATATGTATGAGATAGATTTATTTATATACAATGGAGGCAGTACATGCAATCTTTCTCATGCATATTCATTGTAGATGTCCTGAAAACCTGGCCTGTTTGTGGCACTCGAGGACTGGAGTTCGCCATCACTGTCCTAGAACATTTTTATCAAATGCTAATAGTTATATAATGGTCTCAACTATAACTAGAAAGACAACCATTCCTATAGAGGAAAAAGCAGCATTAAAGGAAAATAAAGATAATATTATAACATGTATTTTAATCCAGAGCTCTTACAGTTCAAATTTGAATTTGTTCAGGTTATGTTGCAAGAGCTTGTTTTGTGCTGAGAGCAACAACTAACAGAAGGGGATGAGGTAGAATCAACATCAGCTTACCTTTCAGGCTGATTATATTTATTTATTTATTTATGATATGTTATATTCAGCTTCTTCCATTCATTATGTACAGGGTGGATTACAATTTTTACATTCATAATCTTCTATATAAATAAAAATGTAAATGTTTGTTTGTTCAAAATCTTAAATCGAAAGTTCTTCACCGATTGCTTTGAAATTTTGACACAACGTTGCATTCGAATACGCGTATGTTTTTATATACCTATATTATATAGATGTCACACCTGTGACAGGAAAAAACATGCTTTTTTGGAAAAACAGCGCCATCTGTTGGATGTACAAGCAACATACGCTATCTACAATATAAATGGGCTCTGACCCATGGCCCGCAAATGCGCAGTAGAGAGAAGCTCTACAGCACATGTGCGGACCATTGAGCTCTGCACTACATGCTGGGTGTCACAGAGGGGAGGAGGAAAGGGCAGACGAGTTGCCACTCCGAGAAATGGCTCAGCCCATTCTTCCCCCACTGAGGAAGGGGGGAGGGAGTAGGGACTGCCGGACAGTTACCCACAGGAGGAGGAAAGGGTAGAAGAGTCACCGAGCCAGTCCATCCACCGCCGGGCAAGGGGGGGAGGGAGTTGGGATGGCCGGAGCAGAGCAAATGCAGTAGAAAGCGGCTGTGAAGAGATCATAGCAGCTGCAGCCTACAGCAGCCAAAGTGTAAACAGCTGAACAGAGAAAAACTTGCCCTCCTCCCCCGCCCTGAGTCCCGCAGATAAGGAGAAGCCAAGAAAATATCCCGCAACTGCAGGGGGGAGAAGGAAGGCAGTGCTGTCAGCCCACTCATGGGTCTCAGCCGCCACGGGGAGAGTTTACATGGGCATTGCTCCACCCCAACTCCCAGCAAAGCACCATGATGAAAGTGAAAGCCAGAGCCCTGCTCCCTCCTCCCTCTCAAGCCCCCGATCGGATTTCTTAAAGGCACAGGTCTGCCAGAAAGAGCAAAGTAAGCTAGGCAATGTGCCCCAAATCTGTTGCAGTGCCTGCCACCTGCCCTTTGTGAAGGGGGGGGGGGGGTGGATTGTTTTCCTCTCTCTCCCAGACACAACTGTCCCGAAGAGTAAAAAAAGTAAAAAAGAAAAAAAATTTAAAATGGGCCGGTGGCTGTCGGGCCGAAAACCGGACGCTCAATTTTGCCGGCGTCCGGTTTCCGAGCACGTGGCTGTCAGCGGGCTCGAGAACCGACGCCAGAAAAATTGTCAAACCCGCTGACAGCCGCCGCTCTGGGTGAAAAGGAGGCGCTAGGTATGCGCTAGTGTCCCTAGCGCCTCCTTTTGCCTGTTTCTACCGCACCACCTAATTTAAATACAGAATCACGCGCACAGGCGAGTGGCCTGTGCCCGCGCCGGGAGAGCGAGCATTCATCCACTCTCCCGTGGACTTTACTGAATCGGCCTGAATATCACAAACTACACCCCCATAGTTCTGTGACACTGTACAGAATATTCAAATTCTGGTGTAATCCATACATTCTTTGTTTTATTTCTAAAAATCCCCTTTTTTTTTCTACAGATGGTATACTTCAGAATATGTACAAGCCATTTATTATAAATCCTACAGCCATTCCTGCATCAATACTTCACATTCTCACCATTAATCACAGGTGGAGCAAAATGAATGCTTTTATTACCTTAGTGTAAAAAGGTCAGTTAAGATGTTTTTCTTTGGCAGTGCACAAGTGTAGGATCACAAGAATTCCTCTCTTCATTGATGACAAATTTGCAAGCAGGGATCTGTGTTTGACCAAGTGAGGGGGGTAAGGGGAGTACTCCCGGAGTAGACACTCAGCCATCCATCCCTCTACTTCCCATCATAAGTCATAATATAAACCTTTATTTTTTTTTAAAGGGAAAAACAATATTTTAGACTTGAAATGACCCAGTCTGTGTTAGAAAACTATTATTCTGAAACCCATAAGCCATTTTAAAACCTGTGCATGATTGAAAACTAAGGGCCGGATTTTAAATCATTTTCATGCATAGATGGGCCTTACGCATGCCGGGCCAATTTTCAAAGGCCCGGCCATGCCAGTAAACCCCTGGGATGCATGTAAATCTCCAGGTGAGTGAAGGGGGTGGTCCAGGGGGTGGGGCGGTCCAGGGGGTGGGATGGGATGGGGTGGGGCAAGGCTTGAGGCACCCGGCACAGCTCAGAAGCAGGCACAAAAGGTAAGTTAAGGTTTTGGGGGGGGATTTAGGGTAGGGATAGGGGGAGGGGGAGGGAAGTCAGGCTAGGGGGTTGGGAAGTTTCCTCCCAGTCCGTTCCTTAATTGGAGAGGACTGGGAGGGAACTGGGAAGGCCCCAATGCATTGCCGCACGTAAATGCAAATAACAGCATAAAACTTTTTTATCATTTTATGAAAATGGAAAAAAAAAAGACAGCCAATTTGAATTCATTTTTTCTTACCTCAATACTGGGTCACATAGGTTTACAGAGTTCAAATGGGAGCATTTTTTTTTTTTTTTTTTATCACAATCTGTTTGAAATTCTTAAGTAAATGTAGTAAAAGTTTCACATCATCTACTTCCTCTGTTGGTTTTTTTTTTGGGTTTTTTTGCCTCCTCTCAGCTTTTTTAAGAGGGTTTTGTTTTTTTTAAACAAATAATTATAGAGAACAGTCTTTAAGATATGCCGTAGCTGTCTAGCCATGCTGTGGGAAATACAAGTCTGTAACAAGTTTGGACTTGTCTTCATGGATCCAGGGAAAGGCATGATGGGGGATGTAGTCTTTGTCTCTCCTTTCCTTTCTTATCTCCTGGAAACATATATTCTCCTGCTATATATGTATTTGAAACAAGATAAATCGAGGGTCAAGCAGAGGCATGTTCTAAAAGAGGATGACAATGCAGTTTTTGTTTGGCAACACAGAATCCTTGATAGTTACAGATACCCCATCAATAGTTTTTTGTTGCATCTGTCAGTCGCAGATGGCTGCGACTGCTCTGCCTCACCTCTTTTTTGCATTTCTCCACCTCCATGGGTAAGATGGCTGCCTCCGGTGCCGAGTGCCGAAACCCTCGGTGTCTCCAACTCAGCATGGGCATCCCCGTCCACCATGCACCTTCCCGTGGCCTACTAGGGCATGTGCGCACATGCAGCCTATGCTTATCTACGCGTCATGGCAGGAACCTCAGGGGTGTCCCCACAGCATGATATTCATACCTCCGGGTATTTAAGCCTCCACTCTGCTCAGAACGAATGAGTTACCAAAGACTTCGGTTTAGCTACTCTGACCACTTCTAAGCTGCACGCTCATACTCCTCGCTACCCTCCGGGGTATCTCGCTCCTGAAGAAGCTCTGGGCACCCGCTCCTCAGGGGCCTCTTGCTTCCAACTACCCTTTGTGGTTTCTACCACTAACTAGACAGCTGCTCCTCGGGGGTCTTTCTTCTCTTTTCAGGATCATCTGCACTTCCAGGTACTTGCTCCTCGAGGGCCTATCCAGCTCAGAGCATCCTGCACCATGGACCTCGGGTCCCACCATCACCATCCACCGGGGGATTCTTGCACCACTCTTCAGTGAGTACCTCTATGATCCAGCTCTCCAATTCTATCCACCAGGTTCGGTTTATCCCGCTCTGCGGAACACTACCAACCTTCTACATCTGGGTGAGACCTAGTAATCTGAGGTTGTCTGACCGTATTGGAACCTTTCTGGACTTCAGTGCCATATCCTCCTGTATCTTTACCATCTATCCACAGCAGTACAATAAAGCTTTCCATCTACAGTGTCTGCTCTCTGAGTCTAGCCTACCACTGTGGTTCCCCACGGGGTCCCTCCCCGTGGGAGGAGTCATCACCATTGTGACTAAGAGTCCACACTATGCCTCAAACCCAACAGATTGCTAACTCTATGGACTCGGCTCAGCTCACGTCCTTGCAGGCCATTCCTGGTCTAGCCCAGTGGATCACTGAGCAACAGAAGTCTCTGGAAAGCCTAGCTACTGCCTTCAATCAGTTGCACGCTCAACTGAATACTTCAGCAACTCCAGTGAAAGAATCGCTGTCTCCAGTGGTGACCATCAAAACCACTGTACCTTTATCCACATCTACCCACTTTACGGGTGAAGCTAAGATGTGTAGAGGGTTTGTTAATCAATGTAGCATGCATTTTTCTTTACAGCCTACCCTCTTTCCCACAGAAGCATCCCAGACCACTTACATCCTATCTTTTCTAGAAGGATCCTTGGCTTGAGCTTCACCATTATGGGAACGTGAGGACCCTATCCTGAATAACGTACCAGGATTTCTAAAACTTTTCAAGTCTGTCTTTGATGACCTGGCTCACCAGACCATCACTGGTCTGGTGAGCCAGACCAAGTGATGGTCTGGTGAGCCAGGTCATCAAAGACAGACTTGATTAAGCAAGATTACCTTGCTTAATCTCCAGCAAGGTAATAAGCCGCTCACAGACTATGTGATCAAATTCAAGACTTTAGCATCTGAACTACATTGAGACACTGGATGTTTACGTGCTATCTTCATGGAGTGTTGTGGATTACCCTGCCTTAAGGAGGCAGAGTTAGCAATCTGTTATGGATCTGCTCCCACAGAGGAGAGGATTAGCAATCTGTACAATGCTGTTCCGCAAAGGGGAGGAGCTAGCAATTAGTAATACTCCGTAGGCAGAGTTAATGATCTGTTGTGGGTTGGCTCCCACAGACTGGCAGTCTGTATAATACCCCTCTAGTAGTGTAGGAATAAACACTTAATGGAAATTGGTGAATCTCTGGGACGATGGAAGATGACAGCGCCCCCAGGAGGATATCCTGAGAGGGACCACCGGCTAGGCTGGAGTATGGAGACAAACACAGATAGTTCTTTATTAGACAGGAAGTAGAACCAACAGAGCTGGCAGTAGTGAGTTGATGTGCCCGGCAGGGCTAAAGTCCCTCAGATACTGGAATTGCGATCTCTGGGTTGCTGAGCTGTAGAGAGACTATAGGTAGTGAGTAGACAGGGTATGCTGGATACATAACCAGTAGTAGATGATACACTCACAATTGTAGATATCTGTAATGACTTCTATGCAACATAGAGTCTTCAGTATATTCAGGAACAGGGGCCGTAGACGAGTACTGGTTTCTATATGCAGTCTGGAATAAGAGATGGCTTCTGGAATAGAAGAAAGTCTTTGGAGGGTTTTAGGAACAAAGGCCCTCGTGGAGTGAGTACCAGTTCCTATCTGTAATCTGCAATAGTATCTCACAAGAAATAGGTATGCGATAGTTTCTGAGATAGAAGAGAGTCTGTGAAGGGTTTTAGGAACATGGGCCCTCGTGGAGCGAGTACCAGTCCCTATCTGCAATCTGCAATAGTAATGTACCAGATATAGGATTGTGGTAGCTTCTGAGATAGAAGACAGTTTTGAAGGGTTTTAGGAACATGGGCCCTCATGGAGCAAGTACCGGTTCCTGTCTGCAATCTGTAATAGTAACTCACGATCTCCGTACCTGCGATAACGTCTTAGACAGAAGGGAGTCTTCAGGGATTAGGAACATAGGCCCTCGTGGAGCGAGTACCGGTTCCTGCCTTAACAATCTGAAATCAAGAAGAGAGAGCAGGGCCCCCGAGGAGCGGGTACCCCTAGGTAAATTTGTGGAGGCAGAGCAGAAGAGAGAAAGATTCCCCCTTGCTAACTTGATTCGTAGTTGCAAGCAAAGACCTTTTAAGTTGTAAGCGGATGACGTCACTACGGGGGGACGCCCCCGAGGTTCGCACCCTTGCCGGAACAAACTCTGGAGCATGCGCGCGCGCCCTTATGTCGTCAGGAACATGGCGGATCCGCAGCGTCAGGCCAGCCCGGGATTCCGGGGAGAAGCGGTGAGGAGAAGCCACAGCAGCATCTGTTCGTCATACCCGAAGGGAGTCGCCACCAAGGTAGAGAGGGTGGAGCAAGGGTGAGAACAGGCACGAACGCAACAATTCGAGACCGAACTCAGGAGGCTAAGAGTCCACGAAAGACCTCTGCACGGGCTAACCATCCTAAACCTGTGTCTTTTGCTTCAAGCATACCATCTGATACCTTAGAGGAGGAAGAGCCTATGCAACTAGGTCGAAGCCATTTAACTTCCAAGGAGAGACGTTTTCATAAGCACATGGGGTTATGCATGTACTGTGGTCAATCAGGCCATGCTGTCCAAACCTGTCCCATCTGTCCGGGAAACTGACAGGCCTAGGATCTGCAGAAGGACGTCTCCTAGGCCTCACCTACTCCTTCATTATCCTTACTAGTCTCTTTGCTCTGCGGAAGTCTCGAATTTCAGACTCTCGCCCTCTTGAAACACTTGGTAGAACACCTACGGATTCCAACCACACCAATAGATAAGCCTTTGCTATTGTCTTCCATCCTTGGGGAGCCACTTCCTGGAGAAGTTTCATTATGTACCCAGGCCATCGGCCTGCGCACAGGAGCTCTACACTCTGAGTCCATCTCATTTCTCGCATTGGAAAAGGCCATGCACCCGGTGGTACTTGGACTGCCTTGGCTACAAGATCATATGCCACAATTTAATTGGGCTACGTTGGAATTGTCCCGGTGGGTGCCTGACTGTCACAGTCGGTGCCACGTGGAAGTTTCACGGCTCATTTGCATGCAAACTACACCATCATTACCTGTTCTACCTCCACAGTACACTACCTTCCAGGATGTTTCTCAAAACAAGCAGCAGATATACGTCCACCGCAGAGGGTTTTTGACTGCGCTATAAACCTGGAACCCAATTTTGAACCTCCCAAAGGAAGAGTTTACCTTCTTTCTGTAACTGAGACTAAAGCCATGTCCGCCTACATAAAAGAGAACCTTCAGAAGGGATTCATCAGACCCTCCAAATCCCCTGCTGGTGCAGGCTTCTTTTTTGTAGGAAAGAAAGATGGCACCTTATGCCTCTGCATCGACTACAGGAGTCTGAATGAGATTACCATCAAGGACCGGTATCACCTGCCCTTAATTTCTGAACTGTTTGACAGGCTCCAAGGAGCCAAGATATTCTCAAACTAGACCTAAAAGGAGCTTACAACTTGGTACGCATTCGCGAAGGAGACAAATGGAAGACTGCTTATAACTAGAGATGAGCTTCGTTTTTTTCTACCGTGTCATTTTTTGAGTCGGATGCTTCGGGGTAAAGTTTGTTTTTCCTCGGTTAGTTTTTTGGAAAAACAAACAAAAAATAAAAGCGGGGAAAAACGAAACGGGCCCAAAAAATGACATGGGAAAAACCCACCCCAAGCATTAAAATGTAGTATAATACATCCCGATCCCCCCCCCCCCCCCAAAGACTTACTAACATCCCTGGGGGTCCAGCGGGGTCCCGCGAGCGATTTCTCCCCCCGTGCCATCCGGCTGTTGGGCCTGCCTCACATCAAAATGCCATCCATTGCTCCTACCATGTGACAGGGGCTGACCAATGGCACCGGTAGCCCCTGTGACATAGTAGGTCAAAGGCTATCGGTGCAATTCTCACAGGACAAGTAGGATAGTAGTCCTCACATATGGGTGAAATCACAGGATGGAGCCCTGTACGGAAAACTTTTCTGTCAAAGTTTCTACAAAGCTTTGACTGACACTGGCACACTGAGTGCACTGAGCATGCTCAGCCTGCAATTATCCCTGTGAGCCACAGGTGTCTCCCTCAGTCTTCTTTTTTCCGCTCTGCAGTTAGCATAGCGGATAGGAGCTCTGTGAAAAATTTTAACATTTTTTCCACATGGAAAGACTTAAACTTTTACTTCACAAACACTTTTCCCTGCACGGTTCTCCCTTCGTGTATGTTTATTCGTTGCTCGGTGAGTACTATACCCTGTTTTTTCGGTCGGTTTCTGTCACCTTTCTGGCCTGCCAACCGACTGCGGCCTTCCCTCTCCCTATTTTTTCAGTTAGCTTCACATATCCTGCGAGTGTCCCTCTGTGACACTCTGTTGGGTTATCAGCGCTAGTGGGACAGGGACTTCCACGGTTTCCGTTGCCGCCAGGGCCCCTATATATTCAGATCCTTCGATTTCCTCATTACACTCATGCAGTTGATGCCCCCTTCAGACCACCCTGGATTCTTAGATGCTATCGGTACTCCTCCCCCCGCGGTACCCTGATGTCATCCTCCCTGCATCATTTCTATGCTGTCCATGTTTTTCATCCATGACACTGATTTTTCCTTGGGTTCCATCGGTGCCATCATTGCCCGGATGGATGCCCGGATGGATGCCATCGATGCACACCTTTGTCTCGTCGCTGCCATCCAAACTCGGGTCGATGCCACCATCACCTGGGGCACTTCCATCAATGCCAGGGTCATTTCATCGATGTCATCCTTTATTTTATGGATGCCATCGGTGCCCAGGTCCTTTCCATCAATGTCCAGGTCCTTTCCATCAATGGCCATCGATGCCAAGTCGATTCCATCGATGGACATCGATGCCAAGTCTATTCCATCGATGGACCTCGATGCCAGGTCCCATTCCATTGATGTACATCAATGCCAGGTTCCATTCCATCGATGGCCATCGATGCCAGGTGGTTTCCATCAATGGATATCGATGCCCAGGTGGTTTCCATCGATGGGCATTGACGCCATGTGTTTGTGTGTTTGTGCCTTTAATAGTCAGAAAGGCAGTGAATAAACAAGTTAGACTGTTTGTACTTTTAAATAGTCTATCAATAAGGTAGCAGTAGGTAGTGTGTTTATTTTTAAAAGTCTGCAGAACTGAGTGTTCTCCAGACTTTTAAAGAACTGAGTGTTTGTATTGAAAAAAAACCCCACAAAAAAAAAACCAAAAAACCCCCCAAAAAGTAGCCAGAAGCTAGAAATAAGCTAGGAGCAGTGTATACCTAAGTAAAAAAAGTTGAATACTTCAGCTCAGTTACTCACCTTGGAAAGGTGTTGAGGTAGTGTGATTGGGTTTGAATAGGGACCAACATTTGTTAATCAAGAGAGCAGTGAGTCATTCAGGCTGACTAACTGAAGTTAGACTGCAAATATGATTACCTCACTCATCGTATTCCTTTCCAGATCATTTATAAATATATTGAAAAGCAGGGGTCACAGTACAGATCCCTGAGGCACTCCACTGCCCACATCCCTCCACTGAGAAAATTATCCATTTAATCCTACTCTCTGTTTTGTGTCTTTTAACCAGTTTGTAATCCATGAAAGGACATCGCCACCTATCCCATGACTTTTTACTTTTCCTAGAAGCCTCTCATGAGGAACTTTGTCAAATCCCTTCTTAAAATCCAAATACACTACATCTTCCAGTTCACCTTTAGCTACAAGATTAATAACCCCTTCTCAAAAGTAAAGTAGATTTGTGAGACAAGACTTGCTTTGATAAAGCCATGCTAACTTTGTTCCATTAAACCATGCCTTTCTATAGGTTCTGTAATTTTGATATTTAGAACACTTTCCACTATTTTTTCCAGGCACTGAAGTCAGGTTAAGCAGTCTGTAGTTTCCCAGATCACCCCTGGAGCCCTTTTCAAATATTGGGGTTACATTAGCAACCTCCCAGTCTTCAGGTACAATGGACGATTTTAATGATAGGTAAACATTTTTACTAATAGATCTTAAATTTCATTTTTTATTTGCTTCAGAACCCTAGGGTATATACCATCCAGTCCAGGTGATTTATTACTCTTCAGGTTGTCAATAAGGCCTACCACATCTTCTAGGTTTACCATGTTTTGGTTCAGTCCATCTGAATCATTACCCATGGAAACCTTCTCTGGAACAGGTATAACCCTAATATCCTCTTCAGTAAACACTGAAGCAAAGACATTGTTTAATCTTTCCATGATGGTATTATCTTCTCTAAGTGCCCCTTTAACCCCTCAATCACCTAACGGTCCAACTGACTCGCTCACAGGCTTTCTGCTTTGGATATATTTAAAAGTTTTTGCATCTATGGCCAACTTCTTATCAAATTCTCTCTTAGTCTGTCTTATCAATGACTTACATTTAACTTGCTAACACTAATGCTTTATCCTATTTTCTACTGTTGGATCATTCTTCCAATTTTTGAATGAAGATCTTTGGCTAAAATAGCTTCTTTCACCTCACCTTTTAACCAAGCTGGTAATCATGTTGCCTTACTTCCACCTTTCTTAATGTGTGGAATACATCTGGACTATACTTCTAGGATGGTATTTTTTTAACAATGCGCACACCTCTTGCACACTTTTTAATCTTTGAAGCTGCTCCTTTTATTTATTTACTTTTTTTTTTTCATTTTATCAGTTTCCCTTTTGAAAGTTTAGCACTAGAGCCATAGATTTGCTTACTGTCCCCCTTCCAATCATTAATTCAAATTTGATCATATTATGATCACTATTGCCAAGTGGCCCCACCACTGTTACCTCTCTCACCAAATCCTGTGCTCCACTGAGAATTAGATCTAAAATTGATCCCTCTCCCATTGGTTCCTGAACCAAGTGCTACATAAAACTATCATTTATTCCATCCAGGAACTTTATCTCTCTAGCATGTCCCGATGTTACATTTACTCAGTCAATATTGGGGTAATTGAAATGTCCCATTATTACTGCACTACCAGTTTGCTTAGTTTCTCTAAGTTCTTTTAGCATTTCACTGTCTCACCATCTTGGCCAGGTGGACAGTAGTATACTCCTATCACTATGCTCTTCCCCAACACACAAGGGATTTCTACCCATAAAGATTCAGTTGTGCATTTAGTCTCATGCAGGATCTTTATCCTGCTGGACTCTATGCCATCCCAGACATAAAGTGCCACCCACCTCCCAGATACTCCTCTCTGTAATTGTGATATAACTAATTTGTACCCCGGTATAGCACTGTCCCATTGGTTATCATCCTTCCAACATATCTCTGAGATGCCAATTAAGTCTATGTCATCATTCACTGCTATACTTTCTAATTCTCCCATCTTACTTCTTAGACTTCTGGCATAGCATACAAACATTTAAAAATGTGTTTTTGTTTGTATTTTCATTCTGCATTTTAATTGATAGGGATAAATTGGAATTTATTTTAGCTCAGGTGAGTTTTCAGTTACAGGAACTTGGATTACTTTTCTTATTATTGGAACCTCACTGTCAGGATGCCCTAATTCTAATGCATCATTAGTATCCTTTGAAGATACCTCCCTCCGAACCATGCACTGCTGAGCGAATGTCACCCTTTTCTTTTGTTCTAGTTTAAAAGCTGCTCTATCTCCTCTTTAAAGGTTAGCACCAGCAGTCTGGTTCCACCTTGGTTAAGGTGGAGCCCATCTCTTTGGAAAATACTCCCCCTTCCCCAAAATGTTCCCCAGGTCCTTCCAAAACTGAATTCCTCTTCCTTGCACCATCATCTCATCCACACATTGAGACTCTGGAGCTCTGCCTGCCTCTGGGGACCTGCGCATGGAACAGGGAGCATTTCAGAGAATGCTACCCTGGAGGTTCTAGATTTCAGCTTTCTACCTAAGAGCCTAAATTTGACTTCCAGAACCTTCCTCCCACATTTTCCTGTGTCTTGGGTGCCCATGTGTACCATGACTCCGGACTCCACCCCAGCACTCTCTAAAATCCTATCTATGTGACATGCGAGGTCCACCACCTTCGCACCATGTAGGCATGTTACCAGGTGATCCTCATGCCCACCAGCCACCTGACTGTCTACATTCCTAATAATCAAATCACCAACTATGACGGCCGACCTAACCCTTCCTTCCTGGGCAGTAGCCCTGGCAGACATATCCTTGGTGTGAAAGGACAATGCACCATATGGAGAGCAGGTTGATGCTCTCCTATCATGAGACCTTCTTCCTCCAAGGCAGCACCAGGGCTGCCTGTCTGAAGTTGAGACTTGGCTATTATGTCCCTGAAGGTCTCTCTGTTTGCCTCAGTTCCTCCAGGTCAGCCATTCTAGCTTCCATGGATCGGACTCATTCTCTGAGAGACGGGAGCTCTTTGCATCGGATGCACACGTACAACCTCTCACTGACGGGTAAAAAATCATACATGTGACACTCGATGCAAACATTTTCAACTGTTTTTGTACTTGCAGTCCTTTTAAAATGTACCTTCTTGTAAGCAGGGCATTTACTTTTGGCCACAAAAGTGGAAGGGAGGGCAAATTTTTCTAAGGAGTTTTTCCTTGAGGAGATCCCTTTGAAAATTAACCCAATTACTTTTTTCATGATCTGAATTTATTTTTTTTTATTTTAATTTCATTAAAATTGCTATTTTCTTATCCTTTTATACTTGACATTTTGATCACTTTGCATATTTGTGACTTAAATTTACTAGTAGAACTATTGGCACTTTTTGAGAGCTCCTAATTCAATCAGGTTTGTGTAGCATTGAAACTTTTCAAATGTGTTCAGCTTTTAGGTGTCTTTTTTCTTCATTTTGCTCTAAATGGATTTATAGGCAGAACATATGCACTCTTTTACTTTTTGTCTCCTTATTATTATTATTATTTATTCAGCAAACTGCATTTTCTGAATTGCTAACATGATAAGTTTGCAGTTTAACTTATTTAGATGTTCCAGTTCTGGTTGACTTAGCATAATCGAGCTATAGGAAAACCAACAACTATATTAGTGCTGTCACAGTGTGGAAAAAATATGAAATATAAAGATATAACTGTTTAGGAAGTGATTTATAAAAGGAGTGGAGAGATTGATGGACCTCCTTAACTCTAGAAGTCAAGGAAGATAGTTTGAAGATTTCACAGCTATTTTGCAATTAATTAGCATATAAATATTTTGTTGCCTATGCATAAGATTCTGGATAGCACAATCCATAAACATTGTATCCTAAAGTGTTTTATGAGTCATGAGAATTAACTGAAGTGTTCTTCTTTGGACATAGATAATTTATTAAGAAAGAAATGCGTTTATATCAGAAAAATCACAAAGAAATAGTGTAATATAGCAATGCTCTATCAATTTGCAGTACCTCATGCATAGAATGTCTGCTTCCTATTGAACCTGAGCCAGAAGTGGGAAGGGCAATTCTCAAAGCCATTTACCCAGGTAAATACCTGTTTCCCTGGGTAAATCATCTGTCTGAAAATCATTCTCAGCCTCAGTCTGGCTAAAAGCACGCCTAGTCTTCCATTGTATTTGCGCGTTTACATGGTATACATGATGGCGTTCCCAAAGGGGATGAAAATAACACAGAGAGGGTAGATTTTCAAATCTACATCCATTCTTTTTTTTTGTTGAAATTTCACCTCCAGAAAAAACAGGTGTAAAGTCTGTTGGTACATTTTATCATGGGCAATTTAGAAAGGAAAATATGTGGGTGTATTTGCCCTTTGAAAATTAGGAATAAGGTCTGTGATTGCAACATGCCCACAGATATTTCATCTAACAAGGACGTTTGGAGATTGCCCCCTTAGTGACTACTAACAAACATTATCAAAGGACTAGCAAACTTTCTTTATTCATATGGGAGATAGCCCATAAACCAACTTTAAATTCAACAGCCAGTGATTCCAAAATGTTTGATAAATATGTAACCCAGACCACTTCTTGGGTTACTAATAGTTCATGTAACAGCCTAATGCAATTAGAGAGACAATTATGGGAGTATCCATTCAAGGATAGCCCTCCCACTGGCAGAGCAGTAATGGATATCCTTGGTCCTGAGGTTTTATAGCAGAGCTCTGACATAGGCTCTTGGAGCAGTATTATTTGGAAGTCAGAGAGTGAGGCTGTAGTTTTTCTAAGTTGGATTTGGGCCTATCTAGAGCCTCAGAAACCCTCTGAGACCCCTCCAGGACAGGCCAAAGGGCTCCGCTGCTGTACTCTCCTCATCAGGTGCCGAGTGGCTGCTCTGGGACTATTTGGGGATTTTGAACATTTATTTAGAGGATCTCTGCTGGAGGCCTAGGACTTTCTGAGGCTAGGGACTGGGGAAACCTGAAATGAAGATGCCCAGTGTTTAGGAAAGTTCTGCAAAACAATGGTGGTGACCCGCTTCAGAGGATTCCTAGATTATCTAAGTTGGGGAAATAATGGCCTCTGCAATTACTGGCATCAGTAGCACGGGATCTTCTTAGTGTTTATTTATTTATTTTATTTATTTAAAAACATTTCTATACCGTCTTTTAAAAGCGAGAACGCTCACCAAAACGGTTTACAAAAAATTTAAACAAAAAGATAAGAAAGTAAATTAGTAAATTAAATTAAAATAACAAATAAAATAAATAAAATAAAAAATAATAATAGGAGAAAGAATGAAAAGAAAAAGGAGAAAAAGATAAAGAGAAATTACAATTGTTTCTTATAAACCCTACCTCTAATAAACTTATCTAATTATTTAAAATTAACTATACTAACTTAGTTAAAATTTTACCAAAGTAAGAAAAGAAAAAGACAAAGTATAGAAATAAAATAAATACCGATAAAGAACGGCATTTTTGAGGTCTATACAAGAACCTATACCTAGGTCAACAAGATCTTCTTTAGATATACGCTGACAACGTATAACCTTTCAACTTGAATAATGTTTGGATAATTGCCAGGTTCTTGTGGTCTGGTTTGGCCTCTGTTGGAAACAGGATGCTGGGCTTGATGGACCCTTGGTCTGACCCAGCATGGCAATTTCTTATGTCCTTATGTTCTTAACATTTGTTTTTCCAACATCTGGGAGAATGTTTTCTGCCCCCCCCCCCCCCCCTTCTGCCCATCAAGGGCTCTGTCAAATCCTGCAGTCTGCCAAGGATTCTACCACCTGGGATCCCACTAGAAGATTAATCTGCTAACTATGAATAAAAGATCTGCATTAAAAGGAGGATACCCATCTGGCATCTACCAGAGCCCTGAGGGACAGAGACATTGAATTCCATGGCAAGATAGATTTTTGTGCCATCAGGAGGGGTTTACATTCCAGTCAAGGGGTCCATGCCCAGAGGGACCACTGCACAATCTAATCCAGAAGTATAGATGGATCATTGGTTTAATAAAGACTAATGTACAGATAGAAAAGAAAGGAGCTGTAATTGGAAAAATTACAGCAGAGTCTGTGGTGTGATTTGCAATATCGTTTTGTGCCATTCAACAAAACTGTATCAATAAAGTATTATTTTAGTCACTGCCTACGTGGTCTGAATGTGGTTTATTTGGCATGCAATGCACCACTCATAGTTCAATGAGGGAAAATCAGCTAAACATTCCAATCACCCCATACTGGGACCAGAGAGGACTCCTTCTATCCCTAATCCAAAGGACCTACACCTTGGGATGGGAAGAGAAGAAAAAGCTAGCCAGGGTACCAGCTCCAAAGAACTTATAAATAACTTTATGTCTCCCTCCATATCTGACTCGTACACTAAGGAAGGGTTAGAAATATATTGAATTTAATGAAAATAATTTAATGAAGTGCCATCTGCGCTATATTTCTTCAGCATATTACACATGAATAAATTAATCTACCAGTTATGTACAAAAGTTAATTTTATTGAAAAACAATTTTACTACAAATTCCTCATAGTATCTACAGAAATTAAAAATAGCACCAAAATAGTGGTTTTTTAAATAATTAAATTTTTATTGAGGAAATTGTAAACAAACAAGGCATATATATAGCCAATATGCAACAACAGTATATCATTACCATTTCAAAAGGCAAAATTGTGTTTCCCTCATTTCATTTTTCCTGGCAGCTCCCTTGCCCTCCCCTCCCTCTTCCCAATAAAATGGTAGATTTTCAAATCCCTACGTGAGTAAATCCCAGCCTTTCCATGCGTGGCCAGGCCTTGTGCATGCTGAGTGAATTTTCAAAGAGGCACAGCCACGCACATAAAGGCCGGTATGTGCACAAGTGCCGGGATTCCTGGAAGGGGGGGGTGTGTTCTGGGTGGGGAGGGATGGGGAGGGATGGGGCAGGGGACAGGCCGGGACAGCACCATTGATGGCTGTCCTGAAGACTTGTGCACCAGTCGGCTGCCGGCACATTCAACTCACTTCAGCTCAGGAACTGTAGTAAGTTGTCAAACAAAGAAAAAAAAAAAAAGGTAGGGTTTAGGGGGTGGAAAGCCAATGGGAAGAGGGAGGGAATTTAGTTAGGGGGGTAGGGAGGTCCTTAATTGGAGTGGACTGTGAGGGAACTGGGAAAGTCCGGAATGCATCACTGCACGGAAATAGCCAAGCCTGCCCCCCTTGTGCACGCTGCCCGCACAATCGTGCATGGATTATAAAAACCAGTGCGCATGTGTGCACTGCATATGGATTTTCTAACATGTGCATGCTTGCATGCACATGTTAGAAAATCGGTGCGACCATTAGGAAATCTACCCCATAGTGTTCTAAAAGCTACTACTGTTTCCCATTTCTGTTGCACTACTAGACGTATACTCTTCTGTGCAGTTACACATAAGAGACAATCCCTGATCCATGGAATTGCATTCATGTCAAGACAGACATACATCAGAGACTACTGAAATATATTGGAAAGAAGTGATTAAGATTTAAAAACAACATCAGAAAGGTGAGTTTTTATAATCATATTGATGGTGTTTGGGCAGTGTGCTTGCTTTGGAGATCCTCCAATGAATTGATGTTTTGCCAAAGTTTATCAGGGCTCCATACATGAGTATATGTGCTATGTTCCTACTGCCCTAATGGTGTATCATTGCAAGGTATTGAGCCTTTGCATTATCTCCATACATGCCTAGTGGTGGGGTATCCCTGGTCTTTGGACAAGAGACAGTACAGCAGAATAGTCTAAATAGTGACTTTTACAATGATTGCTATTTGAGGGGATTTTCTTACACTATTTGCCTTCCAGAGGTAAAAAAAAAAGTTTGGGATGATTTGATCACATACCATGAAATCACACTTGCATTATATTACATACATCTCATATTAGGGTACATAGCTTTATGATTTCTTCCAATGTATCCAGCTTCTACACAAATCTGCTATTTTGTAATTGAAAGCTCTGGCAAACATTAAGCACAAATTCATGTAAAATAAAGACACAGATAGTTAATGGCACCATTGGTAGGCAGGAATTCATAAATGATTTATGTCAATGCAAAAACCGTTTTACAGTTAGCACTGAAAATATAACAGTATTTTCAGTTGGAAAATGATATGCAGAACAGATTTTTTTTCTTTACACTGGAGCATAACTAACAGTTCCCATCACTGGGGTAGATTTTCAGAGGGTTACGCGCGTACGTTACACTCGTAACCCCCGAAACCTACCCCAAATCCCCCCTGCGCGCGCCGAGCCTATCTTGCATAGGCTTCCGGCGCGCGCAAAGCCCGGGATGCGCGTAAGTCCCGGGGCTTTCCTGGGGGGGGGGGGGCGTGTCGGGGGGGCATGTCGTAACTGGCATGTCATCGGGGGGGTGTCGGGGGGCATGATGCGGCCGACACGTCATCCGGGGGCAGGGCCATGGGCATGGTTCCGGCCCGGGGGCGTTCCGGGGGCGTGGCCGTGGCCTCCGGACCAGCGCCCGGACCGGAGCATGGCACGCGACAAAGGTGGGGGAGTGTACATAGGGCCGGGGGTGTGGGGGGAGTAGAAGGAAAGTTCCCTCCGAGGCTGCTCTGATTTTGGAGAGGCCTCGGAGGGAACGGAGGCAGGCTGCGCGGCTCGGCACGCGCAGGCTGCCGATTTTGGGCAGCCTTGCGCGCGCCGACCCCGGATTTTAATGGATACGCGCAGCTATGCGCATATCTATTGAAATCCTGCATACTCTTGTTCGCGCCTGGTGCGTGAACAAAAGTATGTGTGTGTGCAACTTTATAAAATCTACCCCACTGTGTGCACAGAGTCTCATGGGAACAAACTGCATAAAACTTTTTTTTTTAATGCAAAGGACATTTTTCAGTCCCCCAAAGTAGGCAGATTTATTTTTAATTCTCTGAGCATAATTCCTAGCAGAGTGTTTGCAGCTATAAACAATCTGGGAAGTTTGAAAAATGATTGCCTGGTGAAGACCAGAGCTATATAAAGTAACTACAGAGTCTGCAGGTGCAAACAACACCCCCCCCCCCCATTGAAAACTATGCATAGAGGGTTATAAAAATAACCTCCCTGCTCATACATTGCTGTTACCACCCTGGCACCACTCCAGCTTTGTACCCAGTGCTATGTCCTGTGGACAGCACAAGTACTTTTCCCTGCACTTAGCTGGGGAGATTTTTAAAGAATCATTTTCCATAAGTAAGCAACCGTTTCTTTGCAGAGAATTCCTTTAATAATTGCACAAAGCTGCATGACACATTCTGCCTTGTAGACCATGGGTGGGGAACTCCAGTCCTCAAGGACCACAAACCAATCAGGTTTTCAAGATAGCCCTAATGAATATGGATAAGACAGATCTGCATACATCTGAAGCAGAGTTGGGATTAGGGATATCCTGAAAACCTGACTGGTTTGCAGCTCTCGAGGACCGGAATTGCCCACCCCTGCTGTATCCTCACACATTGTCACACATGGAAAACATAGTTCTTTGACTCTTATGCATGCAACCCTTGCTCTCATATTCTTCTCTGCTGTGCAAAAATACAATCTCTCTTCAAACATAGAATATTATTTCTATTCTCTATAAACACACACTGAACATTCTCACCTACCTCTGTCATACACAACATATATGAACAAACACACACAGAGCATAGTATGCTCAGCACACTCCTCATTAATTTCCTTGATGGTACGCTAAGATAAACTGTGTCTGACTCCCTGTGAAGTTTGGCTATCCCTACCACAGAGAAAGGCATTTTTACTACTGTGAATATTTTTTTTTGTTTGTAATTATAAATGTTACTTGGACTGCTTTTGCTTTTGTTGAAGAGTTCCCTCGAGTCAGCCTCCATAAAATGATGGCCATACCCTCCTTTCTCCATGTCGATATGAAATGACTGCTCTTCATTTTTCTTCTTTTTCCAAGAACTGATTTTCGTAAGTGTCTCTATCAGCAGTTCATCTATTTGGAAGCTACTATTTGGTACAGTATGATTGTTTGAATTTGCATACTCTGAACATTACTGCTTTTATGCTTGACATTCCTGTAAAATGAGTTTATTCTACTGACACTGATTATTTTTCAAACACCTGCTCAGCTATACCATTCAAGACTTTCAGGATTATATTTAATCTTTAGTAGGATATGTGCATAAGCACAAAAAAATAAAAAAATAAATACATTTGGTGTATAGTTTCCAATCATTGTGTATGTGTAAGGGCATGATTTCTATACTTACCTTTCTGAGGACCTTTCCCACTATTTTTCATAAAAGTATTATGCTGTGCAGGGATTCTGATGTAAATTAGTCATTTGTTTTATATAGATAATTGTCAGAGTGCTTTTCATGATTCTAATTAAAAATGTATTGATTCTAGTTGCACACGTTTAACATACCTTAATTCTGAAATGTAGAAGTACAAGCGACATCTGCTCATCATTGTTCACATACTCTATTGTGCTGTGACAGTTAACTATGACTAGAAGTGCAGGCATTGATTATTGTATTTTAGTGCTAATCTGTTGTCATCTCCATCATTCCTTCCTACAAAAATTACAATACATGAGTCAAACTCACAATTCTAAAAGTGAGACCTAGGAAGAGAAAACAAATTGCCATCACTTATCACATACTGTCTATTGTTCACCATGCTACTGTATATGAGTACAGGAGAAACTTAGGCCTGGATTTATCAAATGCACTAAATATCGCATGCAATAGGTAAAAGGGCATATTTATGGTAATAGGCTGTTTATCACAAACTGCTTGACACTTTGCAATAAGTTTTGTTGTGAGTGAGTGTGTGAGTGTGAGAGAGAGAGAGAGAGAGAGAGAGAGAGAGAGAGAGAGAGAGAGAGAGAGAGAGAGAGAGAGAGAGAGAGAGAGAGAGAGAGAACTATACTACCTACCATACTAGGTAAGTATTTATACCTCTATATGAGGCACACTGAGCTACTCGAGGTGAGGTTTAGTGTAGGGGTTAGGGGCCACTTTGACATTCAGAGTGCGATGTACGAACAGAACAGTACACTCTTGTGAAGATTTCATGACCTTCAGAGTGAGGAAACTCACCCAAAGATGAGATTTGTGCAATGTTCTCTCAACCTAACTTGATGGAGTCTTTACCTGGTAAAAATGCCATAATAGCACTTTGATAAATGACCCCCTTAATTTGGTCAGAGGGGCCATAAAGGAGCAAAGTAGCAGTGGCACACACAGCATGAGGAAATATTCAGCAGGGCAGAGCAGAAATAGATCAGCTCTATCTCAGCAAAAGGAAGAAAAATAATTGGAATAGGAGAACTCAATGAGATATATAGGGTATGATTCATTTAAGGTTTTCTTCCATTCTGTAGGTAGTTGAAAAATCCTTACTATATGAAGCCCACAAGGCAGAGTGAACAAGTTGGCTGCTGTCAGGTAGTTGCAATTTTTACCTCCAGAAGTTTGGTTCTTTCTCCCACTATATTTGATTGATTTTCTTCAGTTTTTCTTTGTGCTTATTGTTGTAATGCAAAAATATAAGAGCAGCTCAAGAGGTTTTTTTCTCTGATGATGCTATAAATGGATCAAAGAAATAATTGACCTTTCTGGAAGCTTTGGTGGGTTTAGTAGTGATGGCATGTCTTTAGACATAGAAGCAACAGAGAAAAAAATTACCAATGTGATAACATCTACTCCTGCAACTGGATAACTCTCAGCATCAAGCCATTACATAGATTGGAATTTGAGTGAGCTTCCCCAACACCCATTAAAGCCCTATATTTTACTGGAGCCCTGAAATCTGACCCTGATGACTGGTAAGGGAGACAGGGTTGATAGTATGCTTTTGGAAATGGAGTAGTCTAGTCTAGGTCCAATAAAACAGATCGGAAGGCTGTCCCACATAGCCAAGGCGATAAACAACAAAGGGACAACCTTGTACCGTGGAAGAATTTATTTAAAAAAAGGTTGTCCCTTTGTTGTTTATTGCATAGTCTAGTCTAGCACATCTCGGAGGAGCAACAGCTGAGATTTTTATTATGCCTGAAAATATTAGTTTGTTAACACTTTGTCAGGGAATTGCTGGCATATGGAGTGATGGAGAGGTCTACTGCCTGTTATGAAGATGTTTAAAAATAAGTTTGATGAATTAGAGTAAAAGGTGCATTTGCAGCAGATGGAAATTCAGACTTTGCCTCAGTCTGGGATACTTATGGAAAAAAATAGGAGCGTTGGACATCTTTAAATTTTCAGTAGCAAAACATAGTATTAGAACTCTCAGGAGAAATGAGACTTTGCACAACAACATTTGTATTATTCTTTTTCCCCAGGTCTTTAAGGTTTCTGGAATATGATTTAAAAAAATGTTTTAGTTGACTGTTTGCAGTTCACTAAATACTCTGCCAATTATTGCAAATCCTATCTGTAATAAAACTATTTCTTTCCCAAATATTCTGTCTCTTACACAAAAATTGAGAGATCATCCTCTGAAATGGTAGAGGGCAAGGAATCACTTTTAAATACTCTTTTTTTTTTTTTTTTTAAATTAAGAACATTGCTAAATCTTTGCATTTATAGGTGATTGACTCCAGATGTCTCCTATAGGTTAAACAGAAGAATTTCTTAGCCTTGAGGCCTCAAATTGTTAACCTAGATGTTACCTTTCTTTAAGATATCCTGCAAAGTGTTTTTATATTCTATAAGAATGTCTACTGTAAATTTTTGGAACCTTTTCAATTCTCTGAATTTATTGCCACGTACACTACATTATCTCTTGACTCCTTGAATGAAACTAGCTTCATCATGTCAGAGGGTTGAGGTTAATGTGATATTGGGTATTGAGAAGATAATATATCTATGTATGTTTTTCTTCTGTCTTGTGGATGTCTTGTAATTTCTTTTGCAGCAGATCTGCTTTTGTTTATTTAATGATACTTTTTGCATTATATGTCCCTCTCTTATGTTTTATGGAGGGAACTCTTTTCAAGCTATAAACATTTTCTTTATTTGGTTATCTCTGCTCTTATACTGTTTTGTTTGTAACTTTACATGCAATTAAATATAATAAAATAAAGTTAAAAAAAAATCAAATGACAATGGAATAGGAAATATTGTACATTTATAATACATTAGAATTTGAGGGAGATGTGTATCGTTTTTATATATCTTATCAGTTCGTACTTCATTTTTTCCGCAGTTAACTTCATTTTTTCCATTTTTTTTTTTGGGGGGGTGTTTCATATTTAACTAATTTCATGTTAGTGTGCTCAACGGGATACAGATATAAATATATCAAATGGATGTTATTTGCAAGATTTGGGGCATTCATGAATCTCTTACTTATGCTATTCTAATTCTAAAAGATACCATGTTCTTTGCCACTCTTCCTTCTTTAAAATGTGTTTGATAAATATATTGGGGCAGATCTTAAAACCTGCGTGCAGGCATAGATTTGTTTGTGGCCTTGGAAGGAACTTTCCTTCCACCTCCCCCCACCTTCCCCTCCCTTTCCCTATCTAACTCTCCCCCCAGCCCTACCTAAATACCCCCTACCTTTTGTTGTCAAAGTTAAGCCTGCCCGAGGCAAGCGTAACTTTCGCGCGTCGGCCAGCTGCTGGTGCGTGAACCTCTGGCACGGCCGTTGTGCTGGAGGACTTGGGAATGTCCCCGGATCTCCGCCCCGGCCCCAGCCCTGCCCCCGGCCTGCCCATATTTGAAAGCCCCGGGACATACACACATCCTGGGCTTTCACGTGCCACAGAGCCTATGCAAAATGGGCTCGGCGCAAGCAGGGGTAGGTTTTCGGGGGTTACGCATGTATCTTACGCGCATAATCCTTTGAAAATCTACCCCATTATTATCTATAGCATGTCAAAATGCTTTTTGGATGTTAGAAGTCTTGTTCTTTGTTAAATGTTACATTTTGGTGAAATACTGTCTGAGATTTATAGATATGAGTTGACAAGCTGCCTAAAAAAACTGTTCAAGCCTTCTCGCCACTTTGTGATATCTTCTTTTGTGTGACATTTTGTATGTATATTGTTCTGAACATGCTATTTGTGGAGCTACTGATGTATTATTCTGCCACTTTTTTTTTTTTTTTTTGGTTCTCCTCTGTTTTACTGTTTCTTTGTACTGTTTATAAAACTTCAATAAATTGTATTAAACTAAAAAGAATATATCAAATGGCTTAACTCCACATTAAATTCCAGCAATTATTGATACAATTCAGAACACAAATTACTATGAAAGGACTTTCATACTTGACACGATAGGTCATTTGTTTCAGGAACCTCCAATAAAACTCTCTATATAATCATAGATCTAAAATGGCAGTTTAAATCACACACACTATCTATTTTTTGTTGTATTACTCTCTTGCAAAAATGATTTAAGGAATATTCAGTCTTCATTGTAAAATCCATCCTCAACACAGGACTGTGTTTTGAGTGAAGATTCTGCATATCAACATTTTTATAGGTGAGATTATTGCTACAACAACCACTGTCAAATACAACTTATTACTCATACTATGCTGATAATTGTTACCACCATAAAATTACTAAAGAGTGTTTATCTTGGACCTTATATATTTTTCACATTGACATATACAAGTTTAAATGTTTTATATAAAACTTCATAAAAGAAAATACAAAAGTCATGAACTGACCTATGACTAAGCTGTGTGAAATATACAATACAAATGTGCCCACATATTTATGAGATCTTTATTATGTTTAAAAACCACTACTCATACTTAGACTCTTAATGCTGGTCTTTACTGGTCTCATTAGTCTGAGGTTTTTAAACATATGGTGCCTGTGACTCGGATTCTGGGAAGCTTTGATCACGCCCCCAGGTCGTCCGTGTCCAGCACTGGGCTGAAGTGTGTACTGAAGTCACTTCAAATACTTGTTACAGAATTTTCTTCACTGTTTCTGCTTTGCAAATAAAACCAGAACTATCAGAATTACTTTTAAATGGAAACCTAGTCCAGCGATCCTCCAATCAGCTAATACCAAGATACCATTATGTCACTAGACCAAAATTACCTTGCAAAGATGATGATTCTTCTATCCCTCAGACAATTGTTTCAGAATCCCTCAAAAAACACATGTGATGTCCCACAGCTGATACTGAATGATCTCATCCACTTTTAAATAAATGAATTCCCCTTAACTTCTATATTTAAGCCTTGCGTATGTCCTGACTTTAATATGTTTATCCAAAAAGATTATACCAGGAAAAATAAGTAGGTCAAGCTGAAAATACGGATCCTGACAACAGAGTAAAGGAGATTAAACTTTATGCAGAATTACATTCATGATAACCTTGACTAATGTTTTCTCAGCGTACCAACTACCAGAGATGAGACCTGCAATCAGTTGACTGAGACTTCAGACTAAACCCTGTATTCTGTTGATAAGCATATGCTCATGAAGATTTTTTTTAATGGGATTAAAAATGTGTAAATTAGTTCAGAATGAGGAAATCAAGCACCAGTCAGAAATGTCTGTGTTACCCTTTAAACCATGGTCCTGAGTGAGATTTCAGTCAGCTTTGTTTATCAATATTTTGGACTCAAAGAAGGAAACTGCTTTTATTCAGAAATCTATTTTGTATTTGCATTAAATTAGATTTTTTTCTTAAAAGATAGGTTAGATGCAATCTATTTCCTTTGAGCTTGGTTTCCAACTCCCTGACCTCAATAAACATAATGAGCCTGAATGTGCAAGAGAAGGGTACTTGTAGTTCATCTATTCCACTCACTTAATAAATATCTATCTTTGATCAAATACACCAAACTTTAGAACTAATTTATGCAATTAATTCTATTTGGTTTGTATTGAAATAATTAATATATGTCCTATCATTTTTTACTGAAAGTTTAAGAAACTCAGGGATGTAAAGATTTCAGGGCTCCAAAAACAGCATAAGGCTAGCCAATGCACATCAAAGATGATAGAGGAATCGACACACAGGAAATAGCAAACATAGTTAAGGACCTTCATTTTCAGTTTTTATTGATTTTGCCTGGGTATTTCAATGTTATAAAACAAAAGAAATCAGTGGAAAATGACTTTTACCCTGCTTTTTCTCCTGGATGTTAAATCAAAGTAATTTCTCCACAGATTTTTTTGTTATAACATTGAAATACCTAGGCAAAATCAAATAAAAACTGAAAACGAAGGTCCCTGAATATATTACATTTAAATATAACATCTCAAGTAATAAACTCTCTCTCTATATATATAAATATATATAAGACCTTACTGGGAACTTTACTAAGAAAGACATCCCTCTAAAAGGATCAAGTTAAGTAGGGAAGACCAAAGGGATGCATCAACAGCATTTTCATTGTTGGTTACTAGGGATGTGAATCGTTTTTTGACGATTTAAAATATCGTCCGATATATTTTAAATCGTCAAAAAATCGTTAGGGCCACGATACAATACCAATTCCCCCGATTTATCGTTAAAAAATCGTAAATCGGGGGAAGGGGGAGGGCAGGAAAACCGGCACACTAAAACCCCCTAAAACCCACCCCCGACCCTTTAAATTAAATCCCCCACCCTCCCGAACCCCCCCCCAATGCTTTAAATTACCTGGGGATCCGGCGGTGGTCCAGAACGGCGGCGGTCCGGAACGGCCCCCTCAATAGAATCGTGTTGTCTTCAGCCGGCGCCATTTTTCAAAATGGCCACCGCAAAATGGCGGCGGCCATAGACAAAAACGATTCGACGGAGGAGGTCGTTCTGGACCCCCGCTGGACTTTTGGCAAGTCTTGTGGGGGTCAGGAGGCCCCCCCAAGCTGGCCAAAAGTTTCCTGGGAGTCCAGCGGGGTTCCGGGAGCGATTTCTCGCCGCGAATCGTTTTCGTACGGAAAATGGCGCCGGCAGGAGATCGAGTGCAGGAGGTCGTTCAGCGGTGGTCCGGAACCCCCGCTGAACGACCTCCTGCAGTCGATCTCCTGCCGGCGCCATTTTCCGTACGGAAACGATTTGCGGCGAGAAATCACTCCCGGAACCCCGCTGGACTCCCAGGAAACTTTTGGCCAGCTTGGGGGGGCCTCCTGACCCCCACAAGACTTTCCAAAAGTCCAGCGGGGGTCCGGAATGACCTCCTCCGTCGAATCATTTTTGTCTATGGCCGCCGCCATTTTCCGGCGGCCATTTTGAAAAATGGCGCCGGCTGAAGACAACACGATTCTATTGAGGGGGCCGTTCCGGACCGCTGCCGTTCTGGACCACCGCCGGATCCCCAGGTAATTTAAAGCATTTTGGGGGGGGGGGTTCGGGAGGGTGGGGGATTTAATTTAAAGGGTCGGGGTGGGTTTTAGGGGGTTTAGTGTGCCGGCTCACGATTTTAACGATTTTTCACGATAGTTTACACACCCAAATGGCAACAATACGATTCCCTCCCCCTCCCAGCCGAAATCGATCGTTAAGACGATCGAGGACACGATTCACATCTCTATTGGTTACTTTAATTATCCAGTCTGTCTCCTGTATTAGTGTGTGCTGTCTAGTTGTTATGATTGTTGAAAAGCAGGGTATCAAATAGGGATGTGCAGAGCAAAAGTTTATGTCCATATGTCAATATGTCCAAAGGGGGTCCCATTTGCGGTCAATATGGACATAAAAAAAATTAAATGAGTTGGGTATATGTCCATATGTGCAAAAAAAATAAATTTAAACCCCCTCACCCTCCTTAATCCCCCCCCCCAGACTTACCACAACTCCCTGGTGATCGAGCGAGGAGTGAGGACTCGCCGGGAATCACGTGGCGCCGACGTCACGTGATTCCCGGCGTTGTCACGCCGGAAGGCTCGTTTGGCCCAAAAGGAACTTTTGGCCAGCTTGGGGGGGCCTCCTGACCCCCCCAAGCTGGCCAAAAGTTCCTTTGGGCCGAACGAGCCTTCCGGCGCGAACTCGCCGGGAATCACGTGACGCCGCGTCACTCGACGTGGCGCCGACGTCACATACTTCTCGCCAAGGATTGCAGAAATGGCGTCCTCACTCCTCGCTCGATCACCAGGGAGTTGTGGTAAGTCTGGGGGGGGGATTAAGGAGGGTGAGGGGGTTTAAATTTTTATTTTGGCTCAACAATCGCGATTTCCAACATATCCAACATAGCTATGTTGGATATGTGGGAAATCCGATCGTTTATGTCGCATCACTTTTTTAAGTTAAAAAAAAAATATGCGTAGCGTTTTACATATGCGGTCAATACGAATGCACACCCCTAGTATCAAATAAAATAAACATAAACATAATGTAGCTTCACTCAAGGGTGTAGTCTCTGTGGTAACGGATCTCCTCTCTTTGAATAGACTTCAGAGGAGTACTGTCCCTGTCAACCAAGTGAACACACTGGAAATAGAACAATGCTGCTTTATTATTGCAAGAGACAATTGCATCAATAGCTGTGCATAAACAAAAGGTTAAGTACATATACCAGTGCTAAAATCTATAAGCAGTGTATGCAGCTTTAAAGTAATCTATCACACATGCCAATACACACTTCCATAATGAGAATGAACAGTTTTACATAACATTGAGAACTGGGGAAAAAAAAAAAGAAAAAGCATTCATCATTAAAGTAGTAAAACTTTGTATTTGCTGGTATCCAGGCCTGGTATAATTACCTTTCAATTATCAGTGAGCTTACTATATTTCCTCAGAACTGGGTATACCACTCCACTAACTACTGGGCCGAGTATTGTTCATGTATAAGCAGAGACAATTGCTTCTCCCCACCCTTTCCACAGGAGTGCACTCAGTATGTAAAGTTCCTTGACTCCAGGAATTAGCAGCCATGTGAAAGGCTCTTAACCTTCTGGGCATGGCAGATCATATTGTAGAACAATGCTGTTGCAAAGAGGATGAGCAAAAAGATAAGTCCTTACACCTCTTGGATACAGTGATGGGGCTGAGGAATGAATGATTAATGGTTAGACAACTCAGACTTGGATTGGCTGTAATTCCATGGTTTATAGATGCTATAGATAGTTAACTTTCTTTGATACGAGTAGAGTCACAATAGGGTAACAGCAGCTCAAAAACAAAGATAACCCAGATCCCTGTGCTAAATATCTATTCCCTATTCCTAGGTCACAGAAGTACTCACATGTGACACCAGCAAATCCATAAGTCTTTTATTCATGGCTGAAGAAGCAGAGGAAAGTTTTCAGTACAGCTATCAGGGATCCAGTAACTCTTCTGCAGCTGCCTCACACTGCTTGTTTGATTTGTGTCTTGCTACAACTCTTCTGCAAAAGGGACAGCTAAAACAGCTTCCAGTACAAAAGTGAAGACTCAGTAATATGCTATCTGATTGTTCCCTGTGTAACTGTTCAAACTAAGCATAAGAACATTAGAGATGTGAATCGTGTGCCAGATCGTCTTAATGATCAGGTTCGGCGGGGGGGGGGGGGGGGGGGAAATCTGATCGTTAAGATATGTGAATTAGAATTGTTTCCGATTCCAATTCACATCGCTAATTTTTTTTTTAGGGAGGCCCGCGCCGCTAAAAAAAAAACCCCACCCGACCCTTTAAATCGACCCCCCTTAGCCTCCCCCACCCTCCCGACACCCCCAAAACCTTTTAACATTATCTGGTGGTCCAGGGGGGCCTCTGGGGACGATTTCCTGTTCCCAGGCATCAGCTGCGCTAAAATAAAATGGCGCCGATGCCCTTTTGCCCTTACCATGTGACAGGGTATCCGTGCCATTGGCCGGCCCCTGTCACATGGTAGGAGCACTGGATGGCCGGCGCCATCTTTAAAGATGGCGCCGGCCATCTTTACTCATCAGCCCCTATTATAGAGTATAGTATAATAGGGGCTGATGAGTAAAGATGGCCGGCGCCATCTTTAAAGATGGCGCCGGCCATCCAGTGCTCCTACCATGTGGAGAAAGATATCACACATAAAATAATATTCAAAAAGCAACAGAATGTATGAATCGATATTATAAACTTTTCAATCATTAAATGTTTCAGAGAAATAAATAAATATATTAAAAAAACTCTAGCTGTTTAGAAATAATTCACATCAATCCATTCAGTGTTTTTTAATATATTTATTTGTTTTTCTGAAACATCTAAAGACTGAACAGTTTATAATACTGACTCACACTTACTGGTGGATTGGCAACAGCAAAACAGGGCTCCAACACCTGTCAAGATCAAGGTTATGCAGCCTTGGTTGGATACATATCCAGACAGGGAGGCAGTTGAGTTACTATTGTTGGGGTTTTCAGTGGGCTTTCATAGTCATACTTTGGCTTGAGGGAGGGAGGATGTGTTCCCAACTAGCAGTCAGTTCGCAGACACAGTGATGTAGTGGCTCATAAGTTACAAGAGGAGATATCACTGGGCAGGATAGTTGGTCGTTTCTCATATCTGCCATATCAAAGGATGATTTTTTCTCCACTGGTGGTGATACCCAAGAATGAACAGGGGAAGTTTTGCCTGATACACAATTTATCTTATCCAGCAGGGCATCAGTGAATGATTTTGACTCTGCAGTCTGGATTGTTTGGAATTCTGGAGCTAGGGGTCTGATGGCTAAGGTAGATATTGAATTGGCCATCTGGCTTTTCCTTATTCATTCTCATTGTTTTCCCTTATTGGGCTTTGAATGGGAGGGAGGCTTTTATGTAGATTAGTGTTTGCCTATGGGTGGTGATATTTTATGTTCCTTATTTGAGTTATTTAGTACATTTTTTCACTGGGTTACAATGCTGGTAGTGGGGATCACAAATGTTATTCATTATGTGGATGATTTCTTATTTGTGGGTAAGCCCGAGTACAGAGAGTGTGAGGAACCTTTGGGGTCATTCTTGTGGGTAGCATAGCGTTTTGGAGTACTCACAGCTGAGCAGAAGACGAAGGCCCGCTTAATTGCCTCACCTTTTTGGGTGTAGAATTGCACTCTATCTCGATGGTTTCTGACCTCCTCAAGATTAAAGTGTCTCAACTGAGATCCATAATACAGTATTTTTTAAGTGTCAAGAAAGCTATGTTGCTTCAGTTTCAATCCCTGATTGGCTCAGTGAATTTTTCATGTAAGGTGATCCCTATGGGTTGAGTGTTTCTGTGCTGTTTATCTAGGGCCATGATAAGAGTTTTGAAAAAGATTCACAGCATCCGCGTTTTGAGATGTGTCCATGAAGATCCAAATGTCTGGTCTTCTTTTCTACAAGATTTCAATGGGGTTGATATTTTGCAGTCTAACCTGGTCTCAAGTCACGATCTGGAACTGTAGGCATGGACACCTATTGTCAGGGCTCTTGGTGCTCTGAAGTCTGGCTTGTTGTGTGGAAGGAGTTGAGAGTTATAAAAAAAAAAACATTACCTTCTTGGAATTGTTCTCTATTGTAGTGGCACTAGCGATATGGGGAGGTAGGTTCAGGGACAAGAAGGTGATCTTCTGATGCAACAACTTAGGAAACATAGAAACATAGAAATGACGGCAGAAGAAGACTGAATGGCCCATCCAGTCTGCCCAGCAAGCTTCACTCATTTTTTCTCTCATACTTATCTGTTTCTCTTAGCTCTTGGTTCTATTTCCCTTCCACCCCCACCATTAATGTAGAGAGCAGTGATGGAGCTGCAACCAAGTGAAATATCTAGCTTGATTAGTTAGGGGTAGTAGGGGTAGTAACCGCCGCAATAAGCAAGCTACACCCATGCTTATTTGTTTTACCCAGACTATGTTATACAGTCCTTATTGGTTGTTTTTCTTCTCCCCTGCTGTTGAAGCAGGGAGCTATGCTGGAAATGCGTGATGTATCAGTCTTCTCCCATGCCGATGAAGCAGAGAGCCATGCTGGATATGCATCGAAAGTGAAGTATCGGACACAATTGGTTTGGGGTAGTAACCGCCGTAACGAGCCAGCTACTCCCCGCTTTGTGAGTGCGAACCCTTTTTTCTTCTCCCCTGCCGTTGAAGCAGAGAACTATGCTGTATATGCATTGAAGGTGAAGCATCAGGCTTATTTGGTTTGGGGTAGTAACCGCCGAAACAAGCCAGCTACTCCCCTCTTTGTGAGTGTAAATCCATTTTTCCACATTTCCTCTTGCTGTTGAAGCTTAGAGCGATGTTGGAGTCACAGTAAGCATGTGTATGTTTATTGAATAAGGGTATTGTCTCCATGCAGTAGCCGTCATTCTGGCAAGTCACCCACTCTTCATTGGCGGCCTCTTGACTTTATGGATCCACAGTGTTTATCCCACGCCCCTTTGAAGTCCTTCACAGTTCTGGTCTTCACCATATCCTCCGGAAGGGCATTCCAGGCGTCCACCACCCTCTCCGTGAAGAAATACTTCCTGACATTGGTTCTGAATCTTCCTCCCTGGAGCTTCAAATCGTGACCCCTGGTTCTGCTGATTTTTTTCCTACAGAACAGGTTTGTCGTTGTCTTTGGATCATTAAAACCTTTCAAGTATCTGAAAGTCTGTATCATATCACCTCTGCTCCTCCTTTCCTCCAGGGTGTACATATTTAGATTCTTCAATCTCTCCTTGTACGTCATGCGAAGAAGATTCGTGGAAGTGATTAATAAGCAATCTGCAAAATGCTCAGTATTATCAAATTTGTTGTGATAATTCACTTTCTCCTGCTTGCTGCTGAATGTGACTGCCTGGGCAAGATATGTGCCAGTAATTAATAATTGTATTGCTGATGATCTGTATCGTTCACAGCTTGCTCGCTTTCGGGAGCTGGTACCAAAAGTGGACCCCTGCGGACGTTCTGTACCTGATTACCTCTGGAAGTTCGGGATCCAAAAGCATAGAGCTTGTTGTGGGCATCCTTAGCTCCTTCAATGTACAGATCCTATTGTCTTGGTTACTACTACTGGGTATGGTCACTCCTAATAGAGAAAAGTTAGACCGAATGTCCTTCATATGATGCCTGATTATATTGTTGGTACACAATGAGCTGGCATGTCTAAATCCAGTGTCGCTGCTCACCTTACAGGTTTCACTTTCTTTGCAAGAACACATGGGTGGGGGTTTCTGTCAGGGTGTTTTATAGTACAATGGATGCTCATGGGGTCGGCTAAAAATAAGGGAGTTGTTCTCAATTCGAGATGCTCAATTACACACCCATTCTTGTGGCTTTTTGGCAAGCACTGTCCGTCATCTTTGTATCAACAATCAACATATGAGACTCAATTATTTAGAACGGCCTTTGTGGTTGTATTTTTTGGGACTTGAGATTGTTTCGTTGGTACCCTCCTCTGGGTGGGTTTTGGACAGTTTGGGTTTGCTGTATAATCATGTGAAGGTGCACTGTCAGAAGGTTTCATTTTTTGTGCAGCATTTGAAAATGGACTAGCAAGGGTAGGACCTTAGCTGACGCTGTGCACAACAGAGGAGATGGTGACATGTCCATGGTGTAACATGCAGAGTTGCTTGCAGGTGCACCTAGGTGGGAGGACTCAATTTTTGGTACATAGTGATGCACTCCCACTGACAAGATACCAATTTAGAATGAATCTTAAAAAAGCCCTGGTGGTGGCAGGTTTCAATGGTGCTTATATGGAACATACTCTTTTTGCATTGGTGCTGCCACTAGTGCTGCTGTGGCTGGTCTTCCTCCTTCTGTTATTCAGAGAATTGGGTGGTTGCAGTCAGGACCATTTAGTTCCTATATTAGGAGTGTGTTCCTTGCTAAATAAGAGATATTAATGCCTTTTTTGCCTTTTAGATGCACCTGTTGCAGTGATTGCGGTGTGGAACATGGGTCATTCCTATGTGCATTGGGATGCAGAGCGGGCACTTGTGCGCCCTTAAGGCCTTCATCTGGGGATGGAACAACAGGGATCACAGTATGTTGAATCAGTTGGTGTCCCTGATTTCAGTGCAGGTGAAATCCATGGCTCCTTTGGAGATTTTGAGAATCCATCTCTGTGGCAATGATATGGGCACAAGGACACATAGACATATGATTAATGTGGCATGCAAGGAGTTTGCATTGTTTTTGTCTATGCTTCCCTGTACATCTTTATGTTAAGCTGATATCATCACCCGGCCTAAGATGCAGGGTCATGCAATATGGGGAAGGGGTCTTTAAAAAGGTAATAAGCATATTGGTTCCTGGTTGAGTCACTGGGATAGTTTTCATATTCTGCACACTTGGGAGTGGGAATCTTGCCCGGGTTTATTTCGTAGAGTCTTGGTTCATCTGTCCAATATTGGACTAGATTTATGTAATAATTCCCTGCAGGAGGCTATAGATGATATCATTCACATTAGGTCAAGGCCTGCATCTTTTGGGGGGGCTTAACATAAAGGTCTTCAAATGTACTCGGCTGGTTGGGGATACCTAAGCAAATGATGGTAGATTCACAGGACGGAGTAATCTAGCATGTGCAATGTATAGAGGGTCTGGATTCAGAACTGAGGATGATGGTCTCCTAGCTATCTGTGGCAGGGGCCTGGGATTGATGGGACTACAGGTCTGGTGACTTGGGGACGGTTTGACTTGCTGAACTGTGGCAGTTAAACTACCGGAACCAGTTGAGAACTGTTAAGCTGTATAATGACATTTACATTTATGAGGTTGGGTACTTGATATAATAAAGGTTCGGCCTTTGACCTCCTGTTTATGTCTGATGCTTCTTTATATGTGGGTGAAGAGGAAGGATGCAAGAACTAAGAAGGATCCTGGGTGTCTTCATGTTATCCTCTTTCTTATTGGTTGATAAAATCAAGTGTCCTGAAACAGCGTTCAGCTTTATGATGCAATGACAAGTTAGAAAAGCCACGCTGAGTTGGTCATCAACAGTGAAACACTTTGAACTTTCTTCTGTGTCAGAACCTACAGAGCAAAGTAGGAAGGTACTATAATAACAAACATAAACATTTGTGGATTTTTTAGTTTAAATTGGAAAGAGTAGAAGCTTTATATCTCCTCCCTTAGAAAAAATTTGACTTGCAGAAAGAATATCTTGATTTTGGGGATTTTTTGGTATTCTTTCAGATAATAGCTGCTAGCCTTGGCTAGGGAGTTGATGTGCTAGGTCCCCTATAATCTATTTTGGTTTTGGAAGGAATGGTTTTCAACCCAGTTTTGAGGGAGAGGAAGAAAGTCATGGATAAAAGTCTCCTTCCTCTGTGTTCTTACCCTTGAAGTACTAGTTTCAAAAGTAAGAAGTCCAGAGGTCAATATTCAAAGACTTAAGTGGCATTTATGCTGGTAAGAAATAGACTTTGTCTAACTTGGAGATTTATTGATCAAAATTTAGTTGACTATAGTCATTGTGCACCTGCATTTTTCCAGCTAAAAAAGGAGGCATTGAAGGGTGTATTAGACAGTAACGAAAACATACCCAGACAAGTCAAATTTTCAGTGACACCAATGTGCAGATTATGAGATTTATCCACTTAAACCTAGGTCTGCTATTTAAGTAGCTGAAGGTGCAGGCCTTTCAAAATATCCACATAAATTAACCCAGCTGGCATTTTCCACTGCAGATCCTGCATTTATGCTGTTTGATGCAGTTATTAGAGGCAGAATTCATCCATTCAGTGGCATTACAATTGCTGACAACACAAAAGATAGGGCCTGAAGCAGATGCAGCAGAGACAAAGGAGGTAATGGGCACAAAGGGTCTGTAGGACTAGAATTAATTATTCTGTTTTTTTAGATTTATTTTTCACTAGATATATGTTCAATAAAACACAGTTTTGGATCTTTGTGACCACCAGTTTATTCAACTCTTGTTCAAAGAATCAATGGCTCTATTTCATTATTTCTCAGAAGAGAACAGAAAGACCAAACAATGAAAGATTTATATAATATAAGTTTCCTTCTGTCTTTGGGACATTTGATTGAAACCATGGACCAATTAGGCCTCCATCTCAGAATGAAAGGAGTTTTAGAAACATGAAATCATTCCATGAATGTGCAAACTGTATGCAATGCCAGTGGTATTATGATAGACATCCTGTTGTGATCCTGCTCGTGGAGGACATCCCGCGAGCAGGCCCCCACTTACCGCAGGCCACCGACTGTCTCCGTGGCTTGGCGCTGCCATCCCGGCTCACCGCTAGGCTGCTCCCCGCGGCCTAACCAACACCACTGCTGCCGATTCCACATCTATCTTCTCAGCCTAGTGCCGCCGCTGGGCCCTGCTCTCTGTGTGGCAGGAGTGCCGCCACTGCTCCTTCCATCTCTGTGGTCCTGAGCTGTGGCCGGGACTTCACCTTCATGGCAGGAGGCCACCTTTAGTCCTGCTCTTCACACGGCAGGGGAACCGCTCTGTAGGGATGTGCAGACAAAAAGTTTTTGTTGCATTTGTGATACGTTGTCGTTGAGGGTCGATTCCGTTGAATATGGATGTATGGAGAATTCCATAAGTTGTCAATCTGTCCATACGTTTCTCGGTTCTCTAAATAAAAATTTAAACCCCCCACCCTCCTTAATCCCCCCCCCCAAGACTTACCAAAACTCCCTGGTGGTCCAGCGGGGAGTCAGGAAGCCATCCCTGCACTCGTTTGTGGTTTCCTCACGGTGCCAATAGCCTGTGTCACAGGGGCTGCCGGTGCCATTGGTCAGCCCCTGTCACATGGTCACCGGCGCCATCTTGTGCTCCTACCACGTGACAGGTACGTCATGTGGCAGGAGATCACTCCGGGACCCCCGTTGGACCCAACCGGAACTTTTGGCCAGCTTGGGGGGGTCAGGAGGCCTCCCCAAGCTGGCCAAAAGTTCCGGTTGGGTCCAACGGGGGTCCCGGAGCGGAGGAGCACGTGACTCCGGAGCGGAGGAGCACATCACGCCGATATCAATGTTATCATCTATCTGGGAACCAATAACCTCACTATAAACAGTGCCCACAAGCTACAGGAAGATTTCCAAAATCTAGGGAAGAAGATTAGATACATGCCTAAGTCTATTGCCTTATCAGAAGTACTACCAGTTCATGGAAAGTCAAAGAAAAATATACCATATAGATAATTTCAATGACTGGCTCAAAACCTGGTATAAGGAAAATGGTTTTGGATACATTGGAGGCTGGGGCTGTGTATGGAGCAATAAAAGATTATATGGTAAACTTAGCCTGCACTTGTCTGTGGCAAGAAAGAGGATGCTAAGTAAAACATTCAGATTATACATTATCAGGCATTTAAACTAGGAAGTGGGGGGTAGCAGGAGATGGTCAGTGAAATTGGAATGTTACCCTAAGCAATTCAGGAAGTGGCAAGACAAAGTAATAAAATCAATCAGTTCAAAAAAACAGAAAAGGTGACTAGGAAGAGCAGTTGGAAAGTTATGACCATAAATGCTTGTAGTTTGAGAAATGAAATCCCAGACCTACAGGCCCTAATTATAGAGGCAGAATTGGACATTATTGCTGTTACAGAGATATGGTTCACTGAGTCTCATGATTGGTATATGTCCATCCTGGGCTATAACTTGTTAAGGAAGGACAGAGAGAACAGAAAAGGGAGAGGAGTAGTTCTGTATGTCATAAACAATATCCAAGCAACTGAATTGCAAGGGACATGGGATAAAAAAGAAGCATTATGGACCATCCAAAAAAGAGACAATGGTGTTTCCATTTTTACTGGTGTGATCTACAGGCCTCCAACCCAAACCAATGAAGTTGGAGGAGACTTGATCGAGGACATCCAAAAGTTGGGAAAGAAGAGAGAAGTGTAGCTTGTTGGAGATTTTAATCTTCCAAAAGTGGATTGGAGCATCCCTTCTGTGGAATCTACAAAAAAGCATAGAGATAGTGGATACCTTTCAAGATGCTCTACCCAAACAAATGGAAATGGAACCTGCAAGGAAGCATGTGATCCTTGATTTAGTGCTCACTAATGGGGACAATGTCTCTGATGCCTCAGGTAGAGAGGCTCACCTGAGCAGTAGTGATCATCAGATAGTATGGTTCGATATTGCAAATAAGATACAGAGAATTCACACAAAGACCTGAGTTTTGAATTTCACAAATACAGACTTTCTGAAAATGGGAATGTACCTGGAGGAAGAACTGGAAGACTAGAAGAAAATGGGTGGGTTGGAGCAACAGTGGGCCAAATGAAAAGGAGCTATTACAAAGGTAACAGCTCTATATGTTAGAAAAGTAAAGAAGAGTAAGAGAAAAAGAAACCGATCTGGATTGTTAAGGAACTAGATGAAAAAATTAAGGCAAAAAGAACATTATTTGAGAAGTATAAAGGATCTCAAAAAAAGAAACACAAGAAAGAATATCTGTTAAAAATGAGGAAGATGAAGAAAGAAATCAGGAAAGCAAAAAGTCAAGCAGAAGAAAGAATTGCCAAAGAGGTAAAGAGAGGAGACAAAACATTTTTCAAATATATCAGGGAAAGAAGGGAGGCCCAAAGTGATATAGTAAAATTGAAGGATGACAAAGGAGTACTATGTGGAGAAAGATGAAGGAATGGCTGAAATATTAAACAAATACTTCAGTTCAGTGTTCATTAAATAAGACCCTGGAGATGGACCATTGCTGGTTGACAAGACCGTAGAAGGAGATCGGGTAGATGAAACAATGTTTACAGAAGAGAATGTATGGGAAGAGCTATGAAAGTAGACAAGGCCATGGGGCCAGATGAGGTTCATTCCAGGATACTAAAAGAGCTCAGAGATGTACTGGTGGATCCACTACATGATCGGTTCAATAGATCCCTGGAAACAGGAGTAGTGCTGAGTGATTGAAGAAGAGCGGTGGTGGTCCCACTTCACAAGAGTGGCAGCAGAGAGGAAGCCGGAAACTACAAACCAGTTAGCCTCACCTCGGTGGTGGGAAAATTAATGGAGACTTTGCTGAAGGAAAGGATAGTGAACTATCTACAGTCAGGAGGATTTTTGGATGCTAGGCAGCATGGATTCACTAGGGGAAGGTCCTGTCAGGCAAATCTGATTCATGATTTTGATTGGGTGACTAAAGAATTGGATCGAGGGAGAGCACTCAATGTGTTCTACTTGGATTTCTGCAAAACCTTTGATATGGTCCTGCATAGGAGGCTTGTGAATAAAATGACAAGCTTGGGAGTGAGTGTCAAGGTAGTGGCATGGATTAAAAACGTGTTGACGGATAGAAGACAGTGTGTAATTCTAAATTGAACCTTCTCAGAAGAGTGAATAGTGTTAAGTGGAGTTCCATAAGGATCAGTGTTGGGACCAGTTCATTCAATTTCTTTGTGTGTGACATTGCAGAAGGGATAGAAGGTAAAGTTTGTCTATTTGTGGATGATACTAAGATCTGCAAAAGAGTGACATGCTGGAAGGAGTAGAGAGAATGAGACTTGATTTAAGGAAGCTTGAACAATGGTTGAAGATATGCAGCTGGGATTCAATCCAAAGAAGTGCAGAGTCATGCATCTGTGGTGCAGTAATCCAAAATAGCTGTATGTGATGGGGGGTGAAGGCCTGTTTTACACAGAGCAAGAGAGGAACCTTGGGTTGATAGTGTCTAGCGATCTGAAGATGGCAAAGCAATGTGACAAGACAATATCTAAAGCCAGAAGAAAGCTGGGGTGCATAGAGAGAAGAATAACCTGTACAGGTCCTTGGTGAGGCCTCACTTGGAATACTGTGTTCGGTTCTGGAGACTGTATCTCAAAAGGGACAGAGACTGGATGGAGGTTGTGCAGAGAAGGGCAACCAAAATAGTGGGTGGTCTCCATCAAATGGTTTATGAGGAGAGGTTGAAGGACCTAAATATGTATACCCTGGAGGAGAGAAGGTGCAGGGGAGGTATGATACAGACCTTCAGATACCTGAAAGGTTTTAATGATGCACAATCAACAACAAACATTTTCCATTGGAAAGAAATCAGTAGAACTAGGAGTCATGAAATGAAACTCCAGAAAGGACAACTCAGAACCAAAGTCAGGAAACATTTCTTCACGAAGAGGGTGGTGGATATCTGGAATGCCCTTCCAGAGGAGGTGGAGAAGACAAAGACAATGAAAGATTTCAAAGGTGCATGGGATAAACACTGTGTATCCCTAAAGGCTAGAGGATGAGAATGAAGAAAAGAGTGCATAGGGTAACTGCTGATGTGGCTGTTACTTATCTTAACCAATAAGCCTGATACTTTTGATGCAACTTCAACATTGCTCTTTGCTTCTATGGCAAGAGGTAATGGGTAATTGGATTTAATCAGCAACCAACAAGGACCCTGGCTTTGATGGTCTGGGAAACTAAGTATGGCAGTGACTTGCATGGTGCAGCTGATTCTACTATAAGCTATGTTTCTATGTGTGTGTGCGCGAGTGTGTGTGTATGCATGTGTACATGTGCATGCATGTGTGGGTGTGCCTGTTTGCAGGGCTGGTGCAAGGGTATTAGATGACCTAGGCAAACCTTACAACATGATGCCCCATCCCCCCACCCCATACACAATTTTAAAATATACATTTATGACAACAGATTTTGCATGAATAATGACATTCTGAGGTAAAAATTATATACTCATTGTTGTGATAGTTACATGCATTATTGTGATTCCAACAAGAAAACTCTGCAACTTGGAATTCATATGGCATTAGACCTATTGTAACATGTTACGTGTGGGCATGGTCCTTATATATCAACACAGTACTATCTCCCAACACTCAAAAAGTAAAAACCTTACCTATGAAAATGAATACTGCAAATATTACACCAGAATCTAAAATATAAATACACCTCCTATCAGGAAAACAGAACAGGCCAAGCTACTACATATCCCTACAGAGAAACCACATGCTAACAGAATTCTTCATCTCAGTCTTGCATGCAGACTATAGACCCTCTCCAAATATAGAATAAAGCCACCATAAAGTAAAAATAGAAATGTGCAAGCAAAAACTGAACTGTAAAATGCAATATTCCAGACTCTATACAGTACAGCAATGTAAAAACAAAAATTTCACCATTCCTCTTGAACCAACAATAAAATCAAGATATATAAATCATTAATCATAATAGTAAAATATTATTAATAAAATAATGTCAAAACACCTGATGAATAGAATATTGAATAATTAAAAACTCATGCAAATTTTGTCTTTCTCAAACACCAATAAAATACTTCAAAACAACAGACACACCAAACAAACCCAATAATTAAAAATAAGGATAAAAATTATCCCGCTATCCATACCTGGGAACTTTTGATTTTCAGTCTGAGCTTGTTATAGATTAGTGAAAGGAGGCAGTGGCTGTGATACACACATTTTCTGTTCTCTCTCACATATACACATTCTACCACATGCATACTTACTTACTCACACATATTCATACACATACTCTCTCTTCCACATGCCTCCCTCTCTCTCACATACACACACATGCTATCTCCTTTACGTGCTCTCTCTACTCCACATACTCTCTCAGACACATACACTTGCTCTTTCTCCAATACATGCTCTCTCTCTCTCTCACACACACAAACACACACATGCACACATACACATATGTTCTCTCTCCCCCTCATGATCTCTCAGACAGAAATGCTCCCTCTCCCCCCTAGGCTTTCATCCCACACACTCTCTCTTCCACACATACTCTCTCACAGAAACCCATACACTTTTCCCCCCACATGCTCTCTCACACTACACACGTGCACACAAGCCCTTTCTCCCCATAATGCTCTCACACCACACATTCACTCACTCATGCTCACACACATACACTTTTTTTAAATCTTTCTCCTAGTTGTAGGCAGCAGTAGTTTTCTTCTTGTACTTCCACAGCATCAGAAGGCATCCACTGTCTTTCTTGTTGAGCAGAGATGCTGCCTCTCTTCTGCTGTGTGGCCCTGCTGATCCTGTCTCTCTGTTGCATCCATCAGTCGCAGATGGCTGTGACCGCTCTGCCTTACCTCTTTTTTGCCTTTCTCCACCTCCATTGGTAAGATGGCTGCCTCCGGTGCCGAGTGCCGAAACCCTCGGCGTCTCCAACTCAGCATGGACATCCCCGTTCGCCATGCTCCTTCCCATGACCTCCTAGGGCGTGCACGCGCATGCTGCCTACGCTTATCTACACGTCATGGTGGGAACCTCGGGGGCATCCCCACCGCATGACATCAATACCTCCGGGTATTTAAGCCTCCACTCTGCTCATAATGAATGAGTTAGCAAGGACTTCAGTTTAGCTACTCTGACCTCTTCTAAGCTGCACGCTTAGACTCCTCGCTACCCTCTGTGGAACTTTGCTCTTGAAGAAGCTCTGGGCACCCTCTCCTCGGGGGCCTCTCGCTTCCAACTACCCTTCTGGGTTTTCTACTACTAACTAAGACAACCGCTCCTCAGGAGTCTTTCTTCTCTTTCAGGATCATCTGTGCTTCTGGGTACTCGCTCCTTGAGGGCCTATCCAGCTCAGAAGTATCCTGCATCATGGACCGCTGGTCCCACCATCACCAGCTACCAGAAGGATTCCTGCACTACTCTTCAGTGAGTTCCTCTATGATCCAGCTCTCCATTTCCACCCACCAGGTTCGGCTTATCCCGCTCTGCGGAACACTACCAACCTTGTACATCTGGGTGAGACTTTTCCATCTGAGGCTGTCTAACGTATTGGTACCTTGCTGGACTTCAGTGCCATCTCTTCCTGCATTATTATCATCTATGTACAGCAGAACAAAAAAGCTTTCCATCTTCAGTGTCTGCTCTCTAAGTCTAGCCTATTGCTGGGGGGTCCCCACAGGGCCCCTCCCCGTGGGAGGAGTCATCTCCACAGTGACTAAGAGTCCACACTATGCCTCAAACCCAACACTCTCTTCTGCCACGTAGCTTGGCTGATCCGGCCTCTCTTCTGTCATGCAGTCCGATTGATCCTATCTCTCTTCTGCCACGTGGCTCGACCAATCCTGCCTCTCTTCTATCCTGCGGCCCAGCTGATGCTGCCGCTCTTCAGCCATGCAACTTGGCCAATGCTGAAATTGACTCTCTCAGTCTTGTCTTCCCATCGCTTCCTCCAGCTGTGACAATTGAGCATCCTTCTTCCTGCCCACATGGGCCCACAACATGTTTCCTCTTCCGGTCCTCAAAGGCTGTAATAAAGAGGTCCAATCGCCTAGGTCCTGCAACTATCAGTGTCGGGAATTGGGATTTGTTTTCACAATTCTGAGCAGGTCCAATTGAAGCAGTAGGTGGTTGCTGAGCTGCCCCCAAACCTGTGGCACCCTAGACAGTAACTTAGTTCACCTAGTTCTTCCACTGGCCCTGGCTGTTTATGTGTTTATGGTAGGGATGTGAATCGTTTTAGGACGATTAAAATTATCGTCCGATAATTTTAATATCGTCTTAAACCGTTATGGAACACAATACAATACAGATTCTAACGATTTATCGTTATAAATCGTTAGAATCGTGAGCCGGCACACTAAAACCCCCCTAAAACCCACCCCCGACCCTTTAAATTAAATCCCCCACCCTCCCGAACCCCCCCAAATAACTTAAATAACCTGCGGGTCCAGCGGCGGTCCGGAACGGCAGCGGTCCGGAACGGGCTCCTGCTCCTGCATCTTGTCGTCTTCGGCCGGCGCCATTTTCCAAAATGGCGCCGAAAAATGGCGGCGGCCATAGACGAAAAAGATTGGACGGCAGGAGGTCCTTCCGGACCCCCGCTGGACTTTTGGCAAGTCTCGTGGGGGTCAGGAGGCCCCCCACAAGCTGGCCAAAAGTTCCTGGAGGTCCAGCGGGGGTCAGGGAGCGATTTCCCGCCGCGAATCGTTTTCGTACGGAAAATGGCGCCGGCCATACGCGTATGGCCGGCGCCATTTTCCGTACGGAAAATGGCGCCGGCAGGAGATCGACTGCAGGAGGTCGTTCAGCGAGGCGCCGGAACCCTCGCTGAACGACCTCCTGCAGTCGATCTCCTGCCGGCGCCATTTTCCGTACGAAAACGATTCGCGGCGGGAAATCGCTCCCTGACCCCCGCTGGACCTCCAGGAACTTTTGGCCAGCTTGTGGGGGGCCTCCTGACCCCCACGAGACTTGCCAAAAGTCCAGCGGGGGTCCGGAAGGACCTCCTGCCGTCCAATCTTTTTCGTCTATGGCCGCCGCCATTTTTCGGCGCCATTTTGGAAAATGGCGCCGGCCGAAGACGACAAGATGCAGGAGCAGGAGCCCGTTCCGGACCGCTGCCGTTCCGGACCGCCGCTGGACCCGCAGGTTATTTAAGTTATTTGGGGGTGGGGGATTTAATTTAAAGGGTCGGGGGTGGGTTTTAGGGGGTTTTAATGTGCCGGTTTTTCGATTTTTTCGATTTTTTTAACGATTTTTCACGATTTTTCACGATATTTTACCCCCCCAAACGGCAACAATACGATTCCCTCCCCCTCCCAGCCGAAATCGATCGTTAAGACGATCGAGGACACGATTCACATCCCTAGTTTATGGGAGCCTGATAGACAGGTCTTTCCAGATGGAGTGTATTGTCTTTTCACAATGTACCTTCTACTGTCCCAGGTTCCACCTGGTTGCCAAACACAGAAATGACAGTGTGACAGATTGATTGACACAACACATGCCTTTTATATATATAGATAATAATGTGTGCTATCTTGAATGCTTCCGCATCCTTACCTATGCCATCCTGAATGTACTAATCCTTTAGCTCCCTCGAAATGTAATATTATTCGTTTTATTTTATTTTATACTAATATTTATGACTTGCCTCCCTCTTGATAGGATCTGGGATTGTTGGACCCTTGGTCTGACTCAGTATGGCATGTTCTTATGTTCTTATTTGAAGTAATTAACAAAACAATAGAAAATAACATACAAAATGGACATAATAAAAACCAATACCTCTCAGAAGAGTTATCCAACTGCTCCCATGAGCATAAAAGTAATTGCATAACAATAGAAACATTTACTTTCAAAGTGTTACATGGAAGAGGATCTAGATATATTACAGAATATGTTACTGGTTGTGTGCCCATGTGATCACTAAAAGTAGTACCTGAAGGCCTTATGAGCATTTCATTGTTTGCAGAGATGAGACTGTGTTAGAAAAAGCTGTGTACTTTCTTTGTAGTTGTTGCCTCTTGTTGGCATGAAATACCAAACAATATTAATCTCAAAAGTAACAAGTTAGGCTTTAGGAATAAGGTGAAACCCTCACTTTTTAATTTATGGTATCCTTTTTGTTTCATGCCCTGTGTTTTATGCTGAGAATTTTAATGTTGCTTTATTAGCTAATTTATTTCTCATTGTTGTGCCATGGCCTGTCCAGATTTATCTGTTTCATAGGTGTAAGGTCATTAGTGCACAGTGGTGCACAGGCAACACCAATTTAAAAGCAATGTGTATTGTGCACCACCAATCAAAGATCCTAGGGTGTCCAGGGCTAGAGAAATTGATTCATTTTGAACAACCACTGAGGAGAAGCAGGAAGAGGGGGTGGCATAGGATTGGAAGGGAGTTAGCAAGCTTTCAGTCTGCTGATGCTGTTTTTCCACAGCCACTGTAGCTGAGGCTGTATACTCCTTGTCCCTTCTTGTACTGACTTGTGACCATGGTTCTTGGGCATGGGGTGTATGTGTGTGTGTGTGTAGAGGGGGGTGTTTTCTGTTTCTGAAGACACCTGGGAAATCCCTCCACCTGTTCTCTGCAGGCTTTCTAGAAGGCAGGAGAAACAACAGGAGAACTGGGGCTGGATTAGGGAGCAGAAGGATTCTGTTATCTTCTGGGGAAAACTGACAGCAAAATATGTTGTATACTGCTACCAGGCCAGGAAATTGATCATATCAGAGAAAATATGGACTAGCACAAGAACCTGGGAATTGTACACCTCCTCCCCATTATTTTATCTTAATGTTATCACTATTTGGTAATGTTTCCCTCTTTTTTGCTTTAATCACTTTTCAAACACATTTAAAAATTGACATGCCAATAAAGTTATCTAAATTTGTCTGTACCAGCCTCAGTCTCACCTGCTGTCCTTCCATTCCTGCACCTGCCAGGGACTGGAATGGGCAGGAGTGAGAAGCAGAGAGCTGTTCTTTATTGAGTAAGATGCCTAGTACAGATGTGAATCGGAACTGGAATCGGTTCAGTTCCGGTTCCGATTCAAATCTTACAATTTTTATAGTCCGGCACGATTGCTTTTTGTTTATCGGCTGCGCCCAAGCCGATAAACAAAAAACCCACCCCGACCCTTTAAAAATGACCCCCTTTGCTTCCTGAATCCCCCAAAACTGTTTTAAAATTACCTGATGGTCCAGTGGGGGCGCGAGGAGCGATCTCCCGCTCTCAGGCCATCGGCTGCGCTAATAAAAATGGCGCAGATGGCCCTTTGCCCTTACCATGTGCCATTGGCCGGCCCTTGTCACATGGTAGAAGCACTGGATGGCCGGCCATCCAGTGCTCCTACCATGTGACACGGGCCAGCCAATGGCACGGATACCCTGTCACATGGTAAGGGCAAAGGGCCATCGGCGCCATTTTTATTAGTGGCAGCCGACAGCCCGAGAGCGGGAGATCGCTCCCTGTGCCCCCACTGGACCACCAGGTAATTTTAAATTGGTTTTGGGGGTTCGGGAGGGTGGGGGAAGCAAAGGGGTCATTTTTAAAGGGTCGGTGGGTTTTTTTTTTATCAGGCCATTGGCTCCATATTTATTAGTGGCAGCCAAAATGGCGCCGATGGCCTGAGAGCAGGAGATCGGTCCCGGGGCTTCCACTGGACCACCAGGTACTCATACAAAATTTTTTGGGGGGTTCGGGAGGGTGGGGGAAGGTAAGGGTTTAGTTTTAAAGGGTCGGGGTGGGTTTAGGGGTTGTTTTGATGTGCCAGTTTTCCCGCCCTCCCCCCAAATAACTCCCGTTAGTGGACACTAACCCATTAACGATTTTTCATGATAAATCGGGAGAATTTCTATTGTATCGCGCACTCTAACGATTTTTGACGATTTAAAAAATATCGGAGATTTTTTTAAATCGTCAAAAAACGATTCACATCCCTAATGCCTAGCAAGGAGAAGAGCCCTAGGGTCAGGAACAGGGATAGTACTGGGGACATTCCTGGAGGGTAAAGGGAAAAAGAGAGAAAAAAATCATACCGAGATGCAGGCACACATGTGCGCACATTCATCAGCCTGCACCCAGAAATGCGGCTATTTTATAGCATACATGAGTATATGGGCGCATGTTATAAAATAGCCTGGCTGCATGCACATATGTGCTCAATTTTAAGTGGGTGCATGACTGTGTGCGCAAATGCTGCTTCTACCACATAAGTGGGGGGATTTTAAAAGGCACGCACATTGACACCATTGCCAGTTTACTCTGTTTGTTCCCAGTTTGCCCAGTTAATGGATAGGACTTTCAAACTTTCCTAATTTAATAGCCCTCCTTCCTCACTATTAGAACTGTTCCTTAAAACCCCCCTGATCTGTTTAGATTTTTATGTTTTATTACTTTCATGTCATCCATAGCAGAAGTAAATGGAAACCATGCGCCAGAGCACATAAGTATTCATGAGCTAATTTCAAGTTAAAATCCAGGAATGCCCATGCCCACTCACACGATGCCCATGCCCTGCCCCATTTTGGAAACTTTTCATTTGTGCATACAGAGGAGATACGCACATATCTGGGCGGCTTTTAAAATCCATTCAGTGCATGCCGGCCCGACATATTCTCACATCCCCTAATGAATGCACCCATCAGACTTTTAAAATTCATTTTTATGTGTTGGTGTGGTTTCCATCCTTCCACAACAAATCTAAGGATGGCCACAATTGAAAAGTTTCCAGGTATGGTCATTTCTGATGCCTGGTGCACAGGCAAGTGCTTGGTAAAGGGGGAGTGCCATGAGTTGCTTGTTAAGTGGTCTGGTCAGGAACTCAGATGGAGTTTCAACCACCTGTTCTCTTCTGCAGGCAAATTTTCACATCATGTGATTTTTAGAGTCCCTTTCCAGGTCAACTTGCTGCACAGGGTTTGTCTACCCAATCTTATGGACACATCATCAATTTGTTCTTTATTCAAAATGATTGTATAGTCAAAAATTACATAAAAATGATTACAGAAAAAGACAAATGGTCTATCCAGTCTGCCCAGCAAGTTTTCCATGGTAGCATCTGCCATGCCATGCAGATCACCCCAATGATTCAGTCAGTGCTGCTTGACAACCTTTGCTTACGGACTTGTCTGTAGAAACAGTCCTGTGTTTTTTCCCTAATGTCAGTGCATCAGTACCTCAGACTGTAAAAAGTCATGATGTGTTGGTTGTCTCTGAATCTAAGTACTTCTTTCTGTCCACGCCCTACTTCCTCCTTCAAAGCAGAGAGTGGTGTTGCAATTGCATCAAAAACAACAAGGATTATTGGTTAGGGGTAGTAATCTTATGCCTTCTGTTAAGGGTAGTAACTTCTCCTGTGTGCAGATTAGGGGTGTTCATTCGTTTTCGCTGTATTGGCGATCTGCAACGTATATTACACTATTCGCAGTATTTGTGGGGAAACGAAACGTATCGCGATTCCCCATGAATACACGAATCTTCGCCGAATTATACGGCCACCTAAATAAAAATTTAAACAAACCCCCCACCCTCCTGAACCCCCCCCCCAAGATTTACCAAAACTCCCTGGTGGTCCAGCGAGGGGTCCGGGAGCCATCCCCTCCACTCACACCCTTGGTGCCGGTTTCATCATGGCGCCGATAGCCTTTGTCACAGGGGCTACCGGTGCCATTGGTCAGCCCCTGTCACATGGCCATTGGTGCCATCTTGTGCTTCTACCATGTGACAGGGGCTGACCAATGGCACCGGTAGCCCCTGTGACACAATATGTGCAAAGGCTATCGACGCCATTTTGAGTACTGGCATCGGATGGCCGGAGTGCAGGAGGTCGCTCTGGGACCCCCGTTGGACCCCAGGGACTTTTGGCCAGCTTGGGGGAGCCTCCTGACCCCCACAAGACTTGCAAAAAGTCCAGCGGGGGTCCGGGAGCGACCTCCTGCACGCCGGCCTTCCGATGCCAGTACTCAAAATGGCGCCGATCACCTTTGCCCTCACTATGTCACAGGTACCGACGGTCGGCTCCTGTGACATGTGAGGGCAAAGGCGATCGGCGCCATTTTGAATACTGGCAGCAGATCGCCATTGCCCTCACTATGTCACAGGGGCCGACTGTCGGTACCTGTGACATGGTGAGGGCAAAGGCGATCAGCGCCATTTTGAGTACTGGCATCGGATGGCCGGCGTGCAGGAGGTTGCTTCTGGACCCCCGCTGGACTTTTGGCAAGTCTTGTGGGGGTCAAGAGGCCCCCCCAAGCTGACCAAAAGTCCCTGGGGGGTCTCGGAGTGATCTCCTGCACTCTGGCCGTCCGATGCCAGTACTCAAAATGGCGCCGATAGCCTTTGCCCATACTATGTCACAGGGGCTACCGGCGCCATTGGTCAGCCCCTGTCACATGGTAGGAGCACAAGATGGCGCCGATGACCATGTGACAGGGGCTGACCAATGGCACCGGTAGCCCCTGTGACAAAGGCTATCGGCGCCATGATGAAACCGGTACCGAGGATGTGAGAGTGCAGGGGATGGTTCCTTGATTCCCCGCTGGACCACCAGGGAGTTTTGGTAAGTCTTGGGGGGGTCAGGAGGGTGGGGGGTTGTAGTTAATTTTAATTTTAGCTGGGACACGAATAGAAATCGCCGTATTAACGCATCGGGGCACCATACGGCCGAATGCAACGTATCTGCTCCCCGACGAATCTGAATCACGAATGCAACGTATGGCATCCCTCTGCACATCCCTAGTGCAGATTACACTCATGCTTATCAGTTCCTCAGACCGTAAAAGTTGGGGCCCTTGTTGTTTGCTGACTGAATCCAATTCCCCTTTCCCCCTGCCACTGAACCAGAAGCAATTCTTGACTACTTTCTTTTGCCTTCATCACACCATGTATTTATATAATTCACGGTTATTTTTCCAACACCCATACAAGAAACAGTTGTTGCATTTTCTGTTATTGGAATCAGGCAAGGAGCTATTAATTTGTAGCATTTTAACAGGCCGATACTGTATGGATGTGCTAAAAAAGCAAATCCGAATTCAGCGCCTGCTCTTTCAATGCGTGCACAGCCCCATCTCCTGGGTGCGCGATACGGTATTGAAAAGAGGGGTCACACTAAAAGGAGGTGCTAGAGACAATTGCATACCCGTTGTGGCCCTTTGGCCCAGGACAGGTGGCTGTCAGCGGGTGAAGAAAATGGATGCTCAATTTTACGAGTATCCATTTTCCTAACCTGTGCCATCCCTAATCTGACCCGCCAGTACACTTTTTACATTTTTATTTTTTTTAATCTTTGGTTCCTCCAGCTTAATCTCGCCATGATATTAAGTTGGAGGTTGCACAGAAAAGCAGTATTTTCTGATTTTCTGTTTACTTTTTCGGGATGCTCAGAATCTTATGTCTGTGGATTGGGTGCACATTTTTTTTTTTTACAATATCTGAGATGAATGACTAATAGCCTCATCAGCATGCATTTGCATGTGATGAGTGCTGTTAGTTTCAGGGGGGTTTGAACTTGTGCTATGGATGCGCTAGATCCCTTAGGGGTAGATTTTCTAAATTTGCGCGATCGCATACTTTTGTTCACACAGCAGGTGCAAACAAAAGTACTCTGGATTTTATAAGATACACGTGTAGCCGCGCGTATCTTATAAAATCCGGGGTCGGTGCGCTCAAGGGGGTGCACATTTGTGCAACCTGCACGCGCCGAGCCTAGCGCGCGCTGCCTGTTCCCTCCGAGTCCGCTCCGATTTCGGAGCGGCCTCGGAGGGAACTTTCCTTTGCCCTCCCCCACCTTCCCCTCCCTTCCCCTACCTAACCCACCCCCCCGGCCCTATCTAAACCCCTCCCTTACCTTTGTTCCACGATTTACGCCTGCTAAAAGCAGGTTAAACAGGTTAAACAGTGCACTCAGCCGAGCGCACTTTACTGTATCAGCCTGTAAATTTTGTTGGGAATGCCTACAGTCACAGTCAGATTCTAACCAAGATAAATGTTACCACAAAAATAGAATTTCATAGCATTTCCTTGTGCCATGCTTTAAACCAAATGGATCCCCTTAGACCTAACAAGATTGATTGACATGACTCCTGTGCTCCCTCCCACACCATAAAGTGCTTAGAAGGTTATATGTAAGAAGAGGAAATGATGGAAGATAAGTAGTGAGCTGAACATTATTTTGAAGCTGTATAACTCTGCCCTAATAATTGAAAAAAAAATAAAATAGATTTTTTTACCACAAGATTTGTTGCTTCTTTAACTCAACCACAAGATCTCTTGCAAAACAGTTGCTTCAAAAGCCTGGCATTATGAGACAGATAGTACCATTGATGCAGAGACCTTTCTGACTGTTGTATCAATTCAACTCTTTCTCTTTGTTCCGCTGTCAATCATGTTGTATCCACTACCAGATGTTTCTGTTTTCACATTTTTCTCAAGATCTGACCTCAAAATGTGGCTTAATTTTCAAACATCAACTCTGTAAATATTCTGAAGGTGTTGACTACATTGAAGACAGCAGGCTGTTACTTGAACTCATGCCTTCCCTGACTTATTCTCAGTCTAAAAGAATTGTTTGATGATTTCATTGCGGATATTGTCAATACTTCCTTCTGTGAAGCTTTAATGCCAAGTTTGCTAGAAGAATGCCTTGGTTAGTCACTAACCCCTGCTGCTCTGGCTGGGCCAATTTCAGATCTCACTTCTCTGAGAAAATTGATAGAGAGAAATGTGTGTTTATCTATTTGAAAAACCTCACTAATGAACATATCTTGGGTGTCTTTTCAGACTTATCTGGATATGTAAGATAGTCCGGAAAAGCTATAAAAAGTAGGGATGTGAATCGGGTGATCGATCGTCTTAACGACCAATTTTGGCTGGGGGGGGGAGGAAAATCTGATCGTCATGGTTTTTGTTTTTCTTAAATCGTAAAAAATCATAAATCGGTGGAGGGCGGGAAAACCGGCACCCTAAAACCCACCCCGACCCTTTAAAATAAATCCCCCACCCTCCCGAAGCCCCCCCCAAAATGTTTTAAATTACCTGGGGTCCAGTGGGGGGGTCCCGGCGCGATCTCCCACTCTCGGGCCATGGCTGCATTAAAAGAAATGGCGCCTGTGGCCCTTTGCCCTTACCACATGACAGGGCAAAGGTAGCGCTGGCGCCATTTTGGTTCCTGTCACCCGACGTCACGAGTGCAGGAGATCACTCCCGGACCCCCGCTGGACCCCCAGGGACTTTTGGCCAGCTTGGGGGGGGCCTCCTGACCCCCACAAGACTTGCCAAAAGTCCAGCGGGGGTCCGGGAGCGACCTCCTGCACGTGGGCCGTATTGCCAATATTCAAAATGGCGATAGTGAGGGCAAAAGTAGCGCCGGTGCCATTTTGACTTTTGCCCTCACTATGTCGACATAGAGAGGGCAAAAGTAGCGCCGGCGCCATTTTGAATATTGGCAATACTGCCCGCGTGCAGGAGGTCACTCCCTGACCCCCGCTGGACTTTTGCCAAGTCTTGTGGGGGTCAGGAGGCCCCCCCAAGCTGGCCAAAAGTCCCTGGGGGTCCAGCGGGGGTCCGGGAGCGATCTCCTGCACTCGTGACATCAGGTGACAGGAACCAAAATGGCGCCGGCGCTACCTTTGCCCTGTCATATGGTAAGGGCAAAAAGGGCCACCGGCGCCATTTCTTTTTATCCAGCCGTGGCCCGAGAGCGGGAGATCGCGCCGGGACCTCCCCACTGGACCCCAGGTAATTTAAAACATTTTGGGGGGCTTCGGGAGGGTGGGGGATTTATTTTAAAGGGTCAGGGTGGGTTTTATGGTGCCGGTTTTCCCGCCCTCTCCCTCCCCCGATTTACGATTTTTTGACGATAAATCGGGGGAATTGTTATTGTATAGCGGCTCTAATGATTTTTGACGATTTAAAATATATCTGACGATTGTTTTAAATCGTCAAAAAACAATTCACATCCCTAATAAAAAGCACTATTTATCTGCTTATGTTCACATTTGTCTAAGTAGTTAAAGGTGCTATTATTTTAAAGGGTCGGGGTGGGTTTTAGGGTGCCGGTTTTCCCGCCCTCCACCGATTTATGATTTTTTACGATTTAAGAAAAACAAAAACCATGACGATCAGATTTTCCTCCCCCCCCCAGCCAAAATTGGTCGTTAAGACGATCGATCACCCGATTCACATCCCTACTTTTTATAGCTTTTCCGGACTATCTTACATATCCAGATAAGTCTGAAAAGACACCCAAGATATGTTCATTAGTGAGGTTGGGAATTATTAGAAAAGGAATGATGAATAAAACGGAAAATGTCATAATGCCTCTGTATCGCTCCATGGTGAGACCGCACCTTGAATACTGTGTACAATTCTGGTCGCCGCATCTCAAAAAAGATATAATTGCGATGGAGAAGGTACAGAGAAGGGCTACCAAAATGATAAGGGGAATGGAACAACTCCCCTATGAGGAAAGACTAAAGAGATTAGGACTTTTCAGCTTGGAGAAGAGACGACTGAGGGGGGATATGATAGAGGTGTTTAAAATCATGAGAGGTCTAGAACGGGTAGATGTGAATCGGTTATTTACTCTTTCAGATAGTAGAAGGACTAGGGGACACTCCATGAAGTTAGCATGGGGCACATTTAAAACTAATCGGAGAAAGTTCTTTTTTACTCAACGCACAATTAAACTCTGGAATTTGTTGCCAGAGAATGTGGTTCGTGCAGGTAGTATAGCTGTGTTTAAAAAAGGATTGGATAAGTTCTTGGAGGAGAAGTCCATTACCTGCTATTAGGTTCACTTAGAGAATAGCCACTGCCATTAGCAATGGTTACATGGAATAGACTTAGTTTTTGGGTACTTGCCAGGTTCTTATGGCCTGGATTGGCCACTGTTGGAAACAGGATGCTGGGCTTGATGGACCCTTGGTCTGACCCAGTATGGCATTTTCTTATGTTCTTATGTTCTTATGCTACATAGCTAGTCGTGTGTGCAAATGATACATGAATAGATTTTACTCAGGTTATTTAGATGCATTTATGCCCCATAAGTCAGCTTTTAGATGTGTTAAGTCAGAGGATTTTCTAACATGCAAGTGGCAATGAAATTACTAGCTTTACCAATTAGTCTACAAGTTTGCTCAGTCCATCTGCAGCTCATGAAGACCCACCCGGCTCTTCATCTTTAAGCCCTCCCCCATGTCACCCAGACCCATCAACCACTGCCAGTCATTTTTTCACTTTTAAGATGTCTACGATCACTTACACCAGATATTGAACAGAAAAAGATGTATGTGCATAAGTTTGGAAGGCTATTAAATAGGAACATAAGCATGTAAATGTTGGCCTCTGCCTGGAACATCTGGTCACCCCTTTTCTGTTCATGTAAATTTACTCTCGGTCTCTGATTTATGCTTGTATATTGAGTTTTTTAAATAGCATATTCTCACGCATGTGCTATTTTACATGTGCACTTACTATTTTTTACGTGCATACCTTTTGAAAGTTCACCTCTACAATTGTTGAAACATCTAAGGTACATTTTATGCCAGAAGGATTTTTGATCCATTGTTCAAGCATTGGTTTTATCTGCCTTAGATTATTATAACACAATCAACTGTGGCTTACCGAAAAAGCATCATCAAATCTTCCAAAATAGTCCAAAATGCCTCATCTTGCTTGATTACAGGTTGTAAAAGAAGTGACCATATAACCTCCAAGCAGATATATTTGCACTGGCTGCCTATAGATGCTAGGTCACAATTCAAAGTTCTAATACTAATTTTTAAAGTCTTGCAGGATGATGGACATACATATCTTAAAGAGTTTTAGTTTCTTATGTGCTGTCTCGTACATTATGTCCTGCCAATAAATGGCAATTTGTGATATTATCTTTCAAAAATTGTTAGTTACAAGTGACTTACAGACAGATTTTCTCATTTCTGGGCCCACAACTCTGCAATCGCTTACCTCTAGATCTCAGGCAAGAAAATGATTTGCTATTTTTTTAGGAAAAAGTTGAAGGCATTTTCATTTTCTTAGGCTTTTAATTCATGAATTTCATCCATTTCTTTTGGTGCCTCATTTTATTTATGTGTTTACGTTGCTTTTAAATTACACTACAACCAACACTTGGTAGATCAGCATGGAAAGCAAACACTCACAAATATGAACATAAATACAAATACAAAATGCATCATAAAATAGAATAGATCAGATTAAACTCCATAAACCTTCTTAAAAATGTCTCTCTCTAAGGGGGTCATTTATCAAACTGCGGTAAGGCGTTTTCGCATGCGTTAAGGGCTTATCGCATGCGAAAAGCCCCGTTTTCGCATGCGATAGACCTTTTATCGCATGCGATAAGCCCTTAACGCATGCGAAAACGTGTTTACCGCATGCGATCGCACCATATCGTATGGTGCGATGCAAATTACAAAAATGGGAGGAGTAGGGGCGGAGAGTGGGCTGGGTTAGGCTGGCTGCGAAGAGGTATCGCACAGCCATAACGCAAATTTTAACAACACCTCTTTCAGATGCGTTAGGCTGTGCGATAGCAGCCGTGACCATGCGATGAAGTGTCTTCGCCATTTGTGATGTGCCCCTAAGGCTTAGTTTAGACAATTTGAAGGCTCCAGAGCCCCGGGGGGAGGGGGAGAGAGAGAGAGAGAGTGAGAGAGAGAGCCTGGCCAGAATAGCTGGTTGGCTGCAGGAAATACTTGGCACTTATCGCAGAATATGAACTGGTATCGCACTAGCTCTTCGCACAGGTATGTATCGCCAATTGCGATAAATACGCAATTAGCATAAAATACGCCCCTTTTCCTATCGCGTGCGGTATTTAACGCATTTTGATAAATCCAGGCCTAAGTGCTTCCTAAAAAAATTATATTCTTCCATATTTCTTAAATTTCTCTCCCTAGTATTCCACATAATGGGACCAAATGATGGATAATGACCTACTTTATGTCTCTTGGTAATGATAGCCTTTAAACTGGGGAAGAGATAGCAAGTATTGATCAGAAGACTAGAGAAGATACATGCATATACAGTATGGTGCCTTACATAATCTGCCAAAGAATACTCTTCAAAATAAAAAACTTTAAAAATCAAAGATAACATTTTACAATTTATCCATTCAGACATTGGCAACCAATGTACTTGTTCCAATACTGGTGTAATGTGGTCTTAATAATTAGTACTAGTAATCACTCCTGCCACACCATTTTGTACTAATTGGATCACCCTAACCAATTTCTTAAGCAAGCCCACAAACAGAACATTACAATAATCAAGTTTGCACAAAACAAGGTCTGCACTATTGACCAGAAATAGGTGTTTCAACTCAAACTAAGGGCTGGATTCATCATTCTTCACAGAATTCTTCACAGAATGATGAATCCAGCAAAAAAGGGGGCGGGGGGCAAAGGGGGGTTGGGCCTGCTAAAGGCCGCAGCCATTGATTTCGCTGGCCATAGTGTGGCCGGCTGCAGCCTTTTGTGCGCATAGCACCACTGTGAAAGGTGGTGCTATTCGCCACACTACTGCCGGCGATAATGTTCCTCACATTATTGCCGGGAGCAGTGCCATGGCCAAACCCTCCCCCTCCCCGCCCTGACTCCTCCTCTCCAGCTAATTAACATCCTATCGCACCCCCTAAATAACTTACTAAATGAAAATCTAGCAATCATTTTAACTTTCAACTTCATAATCAACTTTGTATCCAATAACACCTCCAAATTTCTTGCATCTGATGCTATAGGCAGAAGAATATTTCCAAAGGAGATTTCCTGTGCTTCCTGATTTATTCTATTTTTATATTCACAGTATTACTGTACTTGTAAAATGTTAAGCTAAGTTAAAAGATCCTAACCATTCCTGTATAGCCTGCATACACTGATTAAATCAATGAAAAGGTAAAGAACCATCAGTGTTAAATCTCAAACAAAATTGTAAGTCATCTACATAAATTCGGTATTGCACATCCATAGATAAAAAAATACCCTCTGATTCCCACCAGGCTTTATTTCCTGTCATTTATGCTTTATTTGTTTGAATTATTGTATTTTTGGTTTTATTCTGATATTTATCGTTTTTGTTGTAATTCGCTTTCTACAATTTATTGAAAAAGAGAGAATAGAAATATTTTAAACAAACAACTAAAAATGCATGTTTAACCCTTTCCCCAGATTTTGTTGTAATTCAGAGAGCACAGAAAATAATTTCTTTTAAGGCTATCTTCCTTTGCCACTTTTCCAACTTTATTACGTCCCGAGGAGTGGATTCTTTCAATGGGGGAAAGGTTTACCTGGTGAATGGGAATCCTCTCTGGGTTGTGTTACCGTCCCCTTTGGTGATGTTAGTGCTGTATAAACAGGCTGGACCTGACGTGGATGTTCAAAAAGAAATGTTACTTTGATTTGCATAAATTAAATAAATGTCCAGTCATTGTGTTATTTGTTTTACTTCACATCTGTGTTTGATCTGAATCATAAAAAGGAAACTCTTTTTTTCTTCTCACTGAGCAGGTGTCCTTTTCTTGCTTGCAGGGCATAGGTCCCATCTGGGAAAGGAAACCTATTGAGGGGAGTCCACTAAATCCCAACAAAATTGTGCACCTGCAATCCAACAGAGTCCTAGATGTTCACAGCTTGTGTCCTGCATTCCCCAGGGTGGAAATCCAGTTGGGGTCTCAAATTTGATCTTGACCTCTTCTCATCTAGACTCCTTCTGTGGTTGACCTCTTAGGGAAATGGCCCCGTTTTTCTGGATACCAGGAGGGCTTTTACAGCCCAGCCACACAGTGAGAAGGAGTAGTACAAAAACCTCGTCACTAAAAACACAACTTTGCACAAATATACAAAACTTTACCACTGAGTGAAGAGTCACTGTACTCCTCTCACTGGATGGAAAGGAAAAATCAGGTCTCCCTCCTGTCCTTCGGTTAAGAGGATTGCTTCATTAGCAGGAACAGGACTCACCCAGGCTTGACCAAATTTGAAAAAACACTTCTTGCTTTAGTCCTTTCTACTTCAAGGAAGGAATATTCCGTAACACAGTGGTTCTCAACCTTTTTCTCATCGTGACATACCTGACAGACCACGCTTACATGTTATGCACCCTGTCTGCGGCTGTCCCACGCACGGGCTTGCTCACCTTCATGGTCCCATGGAAAGTCCTGGGTCAGCCTCCCTAGCAGTAGTTGCCAGCTCCTCTAGGCCCCAGCTTCCTGTGGCGCGGTCCCCGGGCCTTCCACTGCGCGCCAGGCCTCACACCGAGGCTCGGCATCCTCAGCGATGTTGGCCATGCCCCAACGCGCATGCGCGCGGACTGCCCGGCCTCTTGTAGGGCCAAGGGCAGGCCTTAGCTCCACGGCGTGCCCTGATTGATCCCCCAAAATAAGGAAGTTCCTATCTGTGCTTCCTTGCCTTGGCAATCAGGATGGCTTGTATGCTAGATTGCCTCTGCATTTGTTCCTGCTCTTGTCTTGTTCCAAGTCTCATTCCAGGATCCTTCTGTTCCAGTCCTGTTTCTGCCTTGTTCCTGCATCCTAGTTCCTGCTTGTCTTGTTCCTGTGTTCATCTGTACATTTCACCAGGTAGTACCTCCGGACTGTCTAACTGGTACTGACCTCAGCTTGCTCCTTGACCTGCCTGCCTGTCTGCCACCTGCCTCAAGACTTCAGCTTGTTCCTTGACCTGCCTGCCTGCCTCAACACCTCAGCTTGTACCTTGACCTGCCTGCCTGCCTCAAGATCTCAGCTTGTCTCTTGACCTGCCTACCTGCCTGCTGCCTGCCTTCCGACTTCGGCCTGCCTGTGACCTCGGCTGACCTCCAGTATCTGACCTCTGCCTTGTTGACCATCTCACGGACTGACCTCTGGACTCTGACCTTTGCTCGCCTGACTTCATCCCTAGATTCTGGCTCTGTTCCTTGCCTTGTCATCACCTACACTGTTCTGGTCCTCCTTGCTCCATCGGACCTCAAGTCTCTAACCCGATCACGCTCTCCCTGTGTCTGTGGGCATGCCAGACTTCTACTCTCCCAGGAGACCCTGCGAGGCCCATCTAAGTCCAAGTAGCCCGGATCCCTATGGGCTCCTCCCGGGGGGACCTCGGGCTTCCAGTGGTGAAGCTAATCCGAGCCTGTGTCTCCTCCAGTGCTCCACCCCCTGTGGGCAGTTGCCTTCTGTTCCCTTTCAGGAGGTGTCTCTCCACTGCCCCAGGACAAGGGTCCACCTCCGAGTGCAACACATGTGTAACATACTGCTCATTACAATTCACAGTGGAAATAAAAAATAAAGGTGCAGTATTATTTTTATTGTTAAGAATGACACAAGGGAAAGACAAGTACTCTGCCTGAACAGAAACTGCATAAATAGTAAACATCCCATACAAAACACCAATTTTCAGCCCCTTACCTAAGAAAAGGCAACACTGAAAATATTACACCAGACCTTAAGACATCAATATATCTCCTATTAGGGATGTGCAATTGTTTTTCCTGAATTGGGCAATTTCAATGAAATTGCCTAATTTGGAATGGTTCGAGAGAACCGAAAAACGATTTAATTTTTTCCAAAATTTCAGAAAAACTTAATTTTCAGGTTAGTGCGCATTAATGGGAGTTATTGCATGCTAACTCCCATTAGAGCATGCTAACTCCCTGTTAGTGTGCCCTAACTCTGCCACGTTAGTGCACGCTATCAGGAGTTAGTGCGCACTATCCCAAAAATCAGGGCCCCCGAAATAAAAAACCCAAACCGTGGGAAAAAACTCAATTCCTGTGGAGGGGCCCCTGAAATGAAGCCCAACAAGAAATTCTAACCAGAAGCACATCTTTACTTCTATTAGGAAAATGGACCAAGCAGTCTGCTATAGAAACACAGAAACTACATGCCAGCAGAATACCTCACCTCAGACACATGTGCAGACCCTCATCTAACAAAGAATAAAGAGACCATAAAGCATAACTAAAACATGCAGACAAAAACTGTACAGGAAACTGCAAAAGCCAGAGAGACTGTATGAAGTGTAATAAAGGAAAAAGAGAAACTTCATCAGTCCTCAAAACAAATCAAGAAATTTGAAATCAATAGTAGTAAAACCATACTAACAAAAAGAACAGATTTCAAAATAGCTGATGAATGGAATATCTAATAATTACAATCTCATATAAAAATGTCTATATACCAATAAAATATTTCAAAATAGCAGACACAAAGACTCAATAATGAAAAATTAGGATAAAAAATGCTTTGTTCTGCATACCTGGGAACATTTGATAACCAGGTGCCCTGAGATTGTTTTGAATTCACAGGAGGAGGGATAGTTTGCTTGCAACGTTCTCCTCTCTCTGTCACCCACAAGCTCTCTCTCTCACTCTGGCTCTCAATCACACACATATACACATGCTTTTTCTCTCTCACTTATTTAGACTCTTCATCACACATTTACTCTCAAACTGTCTGTCTTTTCACACTTACAAACATTCAGCTTTAAATCTCACACTTACATACCTGCTGTCTCTTTCTCTCACACACATAGTCTCTCATTCACACACACATGTTCTCTCTTTTTCTCACTTTCACACATGTTCTTTCTTTCTCTCACTTACAGGCTCTCAATCACATACTCATCTGCTCTCTCACCTACATCAGCTCTCAGTCACAAACAGACAGACACATGCTTTCTCTCTTACTTATATACACAGGCTTTTAATCATACTTACACATTCAGGTTCTCACTTACATTCATGCTACTCACACACAAAGGATCTCAGTCACACAAAGGATCTCGATCACACACAGACTCTCTTTCACACGAAGAGTTTTTCAATCACACACTTACAAACATGCTGTCATACACACACACACACACACACGATCTCAAACACATATGCTTGCCCACTCACTCACTCTCTCTCTCCCCACACTGAACTAGCATTCTCTCTCCCCCCACTGAACTAGCAGCAGCAGTAGCCTTCTCCACTTCCAGCCTTAGTTGTTGCGTCGGAGGTGGACCCTTGGCCGAGGTGGGGCTGTCGCAACCCGTAGGTAGGGACCTATGGGTCCCCACCGTCGGCAGGTGGAGTGGGCTGAAAATAGAGGCCACTGGAGCTTCACCTATACCAGCCCTCGTTCCCCACGGGTTGAGCATTTGGGTGCTGGGGCCAGCAGGACTTAGGTGGGCCTTGAGGTTGGTTCGTGAATAAGGCTGTTCAGCCCAGAGACAGCAGTCAATAGGTGGTGTAGTCCTACCCTGGAAAGGGTTCGGTACAGGAACTCAGACACCAATGGAACAGGAGGTAACTGGAGGCGCCTAAGCAAAGAAAGGCCGAAGCATTGTAAGTCCACGTCCAGTAAATAGGCTGGAGGAGGCTTCACTGACAGGCTGGAATAAGGGCTGGTGACAAGCGAAGGTCGTGGCAAGCAATGTAGAACTCTGGACACGGAGTAATCTGTAGCGTAGTCAATCAAGGCAATGGTCAGGGCACAGAGAAGGCATACGTGGTCAAAAGTAGCAAAGGTCCGGGGTTGGAGACAGGCTGAAGAGTAGTCAAACAAAGCCGATTTGAAATCCAGAAAGTCAGTCCAACACATAGGGCAGGAATGAGGAAGACAGGAACTGGGAACCACAGGAGATAGGAACATGACATAGAGAAGATTCTCTATTAGTGAGTACTTGGAGTATGAGGAGACCTGTTGCGAGGCCTGAGCTTATATAAGGTGAAAAGTCTGACATTAGCATCTGGGGCCGGGGCCTGGTTCCCGCCGCGGGCCCTTTAAAAGAATCAGCGATGCACACATGCTTAGGGAGGGGCGTGGTGCCGATGGCAGCATCTCTCCGTGGGCTACACAGAGAGGCCCAATGAGCAGGGACATCTTGGCTGGCAATACTGGGGACCATGGCAGAGCCGGAGGCACCGGAGGCGACTCGAGGTCAGAGCTAGAGGCCCACCACTGCCAGTGAAGAGGAACCAGGAGCTGGATTCCATAGAAGAAGGTGAGAGGGCCGCACCATGGGTCTGCCGCGGGTGGCACACGTAACATTAGTGGCAGCAGCAGCCTCCTCCACTTCCAGCCCTTGCGGCTTCAAGAATGGAGTCCCATCAACCGCGGGGGCTGAGGTTGTTATTCTTTTGCTCCCTGCTGCGCTGCTCTTTTTCAGGCTGCATCTCTCTTCTTTGAGCTGATGCTGCACACACTAGCATGGTCTCTTCTTCCTGCATGTGTGACCACTGCATAACACTTTCTTTTCCAGGTGATGAGGGATGGGAAGAAGAGACCATGTTGGCTCTGCTGACTCCAGCTCTCCTGCCACGTTCCACCTGGGCTATCAACATTTTAAACCCGGGTAGAGGATGAGTTTTTATTTTGCTGGAGCAGGGAGAGCAGTTGGGTCAGCGGGAGACCGGGAAGTCTGGTGACACACCTGAGTGTGCTTGGTGATACACTGGTGTGTCGCAACACAACAGTTGTACTGGATATGGGCAGTCTCCCAACCAAACAGTGCAGGAGCAAAAACCAGCTGCTCTCTCCAGAAAACCCTAACTTAACTGACAACACACACTAAGCCTCTGACTTCCTCTTCTGGACAAGGACTGAAACATTGAAAGCATCCTCAGAGGGAGGATCTGCAGAAAATAGTCTGTCCCCTTTCTGTCACCTACTGGGTGGGCAAGGATCTATGGCCACTTATTGAGAAACCACATATTTTAATTGATAATGTATTATGCTGTTTCAAGTGGAAACTGGTTTAAAAAGTAATATGAAGTATTTTTATAAGATATTTTTACACAGGGCCTCTGAACTGAATTTTCTTAAAAAGAACATATTTTTGTGGAACAAAAGTAAAATCAAACACATTTTAATCATAATGTTTCCTTTAAGTCTCAGTTTGGGGGAGAATGAAAGCCAATGCTTTTAAAATCATGTTAAAAATACATTTCAAAGGATTATACAAGTGAAGTAATGAGGAATATGTAAAGTAAATTTGTATGTGTTATTGTTCAACAAGTACTAATCTGAAAAATGGACATTTAGTAGTACAATAATTTGTAAAAGTATGACCCGAAAAGAATTGCACCATCCTGATATATATGGACTTTTCAATAAATTCTTCAACAAACTGAAAGCTAAAGTTTCTTCAAGTCACTTGGTAAGATTTGCATCATTGAGTCACTGTTTAAATATTTATTTTATTTATTTGAAAGCATGGATACAGTCTTTACATAATTACAGTACTCATTTTACTTTCTGACCCACTGAGTTCGGAAACTAGTTTCACACTAATTTTCAGCTGCAAAATGAATTTAAATCTGATTTGAAATGCATGGTGAAAAAGTTAATTGAGGAGTACATTGTATGTGATTCATTATTATAGGGCTCATTAACTTAGCGATCATTCATGCTGTGTCAGCATTCCCATTACCAACCCATAATTTCAAAGAACTATGGTACAGCTTTAAAAGAACAAAACTCCATGAATGGCTTAACCAAGGACAGGCTTTTTCTCTTAAATCTTACTTTCTGCAGAGTCTCTATACATATATTGAGGTTGATAATCAAAGGGTTTGTTAGACTAAGTTTTGGAATTAGTCAGACAAACCTCATGATTTGTATATTACCCCAACTCCTCACCCCAGCCCCCCCCCCCCCCCCCCCAATCCCCATTCTCTGGTAAATTTTGCCCATGCAACTTGTCCAAAAACAAATTATCTGGGTAAAATGAGACAGTACTGGGAGCATTCCTGGGGTATAGTCTCACTTTTGTCCAAAGAGTTAGTTGGATAAATCTGGTCAGACAAATATGTGCCTTAAGGTAGTCAGGATAACTTTATCTGTATAAGTTCCATTGGATATCTGACTAAAGTTATTTGAGTGACTTTACCTGCATACCTTTCCTGTTCACTAGCTTCCTCACTATGGACATCATTGTTCTTATAATCATTTCATAAAAGATTTATTCCCACTAAGGGCTTATAAAAGTATCTGGAAAAAAATGTATTCACTATCTAGGTCAAAGAAAAATAACCATATCTCGAGTCTGAAAATGCTGCTGATAGGCACTACACATTTTTACAACTCCGAATAAACCCCCTTTATGTGGGTTTTATACTGGTCCACATTTTCCAATGTGCATTATATTATTGGCTTCAATATAAGAATGAGGTTTATTATCCATATTTGGACATGGAAAATCCCTTTGACTATAGCAATGTCTGCAATAAGGAAGATGAAGCACCTTCACTCAAAGGTAGCCTCAGGCACCAAAATTCACCAAAATTCAAAGTCATGCTGGATAATCTAAGGCTACCATTGTGTACTACATGGTATGTGCAAGTCTAAGGAGGGTGTCTCAATTCAGATGGCTCCATTTTGAATTTAGGCACTACTCTTGCCTCAAGAGACCTATGGATGTCCTGGGATAAAAGGGAGTTTTGGTAGCTGGGGGTTTTCAAAGGGTTCTGGGGTGCCGCTTTTCTAGCAAATTGAATGAGGGGTTGGTTTGTACTGGGTCATGGCTACTTGCTGTATCTTTTCTAGGATGAGATTTAGGGGGGGGGGGGAGGAGAGGGGATTTGAAGCTGGGAGGTCAGATATTGAAGCTACTTGCCCCTTTATGCACTGCAGGGGCCTGAGAACCTTGGAAAGAACATAATTCTGCATTCCCTGCATAAGTTAAATACAGTTCTTAAAGTGTAATTAATTTTCCCAGGCTTAATATGGATAATGAAGTTTATTGTGATCTATAGTAATGCATTTTGAGAGTAATTTTGTGACATCATAGGTAATTTAAGTAGCAGCTGCATGTATAAATTGAAATTTTCAAAGCAAATGTATATGCTTACCTTCACTTTGAAAATTATGTGAAAGTACACACAGAAACTCATGCACACAAAGTTGCACCTACCTTTTGCAATGCAAAACCTGGGCATATGAATTTATATGCATACTGTTTAAAATCAAACTCCACCTCGTCAACACTTTCTATCATGCTGCAGCAGAGATGGGCACGCTGGTCTTTAAGAGTTCCCTAACTGGTTGGGTTTTTGGGATATCCTTAAGAATATTCATGAACTAGATTTGTGTACAGTTGAAACAGTGTGCATGCAAATCTATCTTATGCAGATTCATTACAGATATCCTGGAAATGTGACCAATTGTGGGACCCTTGAGATCTGAAGTGCACATCCCTGATGTTGATCAATTCAACAATGGATACTGCTGAAAATGTTGTTTGGGAAGGAGTTTTTCCAGTCATATGTCTGCATCAAAAAATCTTTTGAAAGTAGAGTCCTCTGTCTTCATATAATAAAATGCGAAAAATATTCACAATAGCCATTTAAGCTGTAATTATTGATGTGCCTATTGAGGTGAGCCATCACATATATACTTTTACGAGAATGAAAAATAATAAATCATGACAATTCTATACGCCTGAGCATAGAAGTAAACAAACTGCTTAAGTAAATAATAGATATTGAAAATAATATAAATAGAAGAAATATGAGGGATGATTTGAACTGTCCATCCATCTATGATATAGTTTCCAATATATTGATGCCATAAAGTGCATTTTCACATAAAGAAGAAAAACAGTATATGATTCAAAAGAAATAAAGGAATGCAAAAGAGATAGTTGTGTGGAATTTTATGGTGATTTTGTAAGTTCAATGTTTAACTTAAAATGAAAGCCTCATGATTCAAAAGCACTCCATCCTAATTTTTTCTACAGTGTAGAGTGCACGGAGAAAGCATTTTGTCAGCAAGTGAAAAGAAACCCATCCTTTAAACTGAGGAATCATTAAATTTGTGGTCATTTTGTTAAGTGATATGTGATCTGTTCATGGATATAATGTAATTTGTGAATTATCACCTGAAAACTGAAATGATAAGATGATTCTTTCTGAGACCTGTATTAGCTTGCCTTTCCTGAGAGCTTGCTGTTTCAGTGAAGTGTTTATTCTTTCTTATACACTGGCATAAAGAGTAGAGAGAGAGATTGCCCATACTCTGACTTTAGAGAGTGTCAGAGTCAGATAATTGAAACTAAAGACTTAAAGGACTGAACCTTAAGACAGAATGAAAGAAATAAGTTCCTAAAATGAAGACGCATCTTTATTCTCTAGCGCTTTCATAAAGGAATGGAATAACTATGTACATTTTATGGTTGCACAATCAAATTGTAACTATGCTTCGGTTGTGATTACTCTGCCTTAACATTCAAACTTAGTTCTACTAAAACCAAAATACATTGAAGAGGTAATGTTTTATGTATAAAAGGAGCATATCAACAAGGGGGCCAATTTTAAAAGCAGTGCGTGCACATGGACACGCCAGTTTTATAACATGCACACGCCAGCATGTGCATGTTATAAAATCCGATAGCCGTGCACATATGCACACCAGATTTTAAAATCCACATGCTCTTGTGCGGGCGGAGCATCCAGTGGGGGAATTTTCACAAAATACATGCAGCAATGCAATCATGTCTGCCCCAGTTCCCTCCCAGTCTGCTCAAATTAATACCTAACCTTCTTCCCTCTTCCCCTATCCTCCCTACCTCCTACCCCCTAAACCTAACCTGTTTCTAAATTTTTTATTTTGGTACTTACTGCTCCATTTGAGCAGAATAATCTCCGGCACATGCTTTCCCGGCCTCCCCCCCCTCCGCCCCGCCCCTCCCGTCCCAGACCACACCGTCCGGCCCAACCCTTTCTTTGGGCCCATAACTTCTGCACATAACAGGGGTTACACACATGGTGGAATCCTTTGTAAAATGTGCATGGAACGTGCAAGGTGCGGCCATGTGCAAAACCCCCGTAATTTAATCATGTGTCCCTTTTAAGATTGGGCCAAAAGGTAGGATGTATATGCATTTGAGGGGCAGATTTTAAAACATATGCGCATGGCACACATTTGTGTGTGCAACCTGGTGCGCACAAATGTACTCCCAATTTTATAACATGCGTGCGCAGCCGCATGCATGTTATAAAATCAGGGGTCGGCGTGCGCATGGGAGTGCAGAATTGTGTACCTTGTGCACGCCGAGCCGCGCTGCCTTCCTCTGTTCCTTCCTCTGTTCCTTCCCAGGCCGCTGCGAAATCGGAGTGGTCTCGGAGGGAACTCCCTAATCCCCCACCTTCCCTTCCCCTAACTCTTCCGCCCCCCAGCCCTAAGCTAAACCCCCCTAAAAAAAGGTATCTTACCTAGTTATTGTTGCGATCCCCCCTGTTGCTGCACTACAGGAGGCCTTTTACCTTCCTCCGGAGGCCGCTCTGAAGCCTGGGCCTTGCCTGTGTTCCGTCCGGGACTTGCTCCAGGGCCTGAATGGCCTGGCTGTGCCTGTGGCTTGCTTGCCAGCGTTTGGACTTCCTGTTTGGCGACGCCCTTCTCCTAGGGGCTGGCCCGCAGCTCTCCACCTGACTTATAGGACCTGCGGTGGGCGGTCCTGGCAAGCTCCTCCCAGGGAGTTGCCTTCTACCTCCAGTATTTAAGGACTTTCTGTTCACTTGCAAAGGGCCTGCAGATTGAGCACTACAGTTGCCTGTAACCTTCTCCTCGATCCAGGTCATCCGTGGTCAGCCGTGTTTTGATGACTCCCTGTCTTGATGTCTGTTCCAGTCCGGCCTGCGGATCAAGCTCTACAGTTGTCTGTAACCCTGCCTGATCCAGGTCTACCGTGGTCTGTCTTGCTTAGATGGTACCTTGTCTCAATGTCTGTTTCTGACCTTGCCTAGATGTTTGTTCCTGTTCCTGCCAGCCGTAAGGACTTCGGATGTCAGTATCCCAGCATTGGAGTTCCTGTTCGCCTGGGTCTTCCCCGCACCCTCCTTTCCTCAGCGTGGTCCGCGACCAGCCTTCCTGGGCTGTGTAGGGCGCGTCTGGGACGGGGTGGTCCGTGACCAGTCTAGCTGTGCTGGCTGAGTAGGGCGCCCTGATGGACAGTGCCATGTTTCCGTCCAGCCTTGTCTACAGTGTCTTGCTTCAGCCCTTGCCTGGATGTCTTCGTGTCTCTGCCTTGACCTACGTCCTCGTCTGGTTCCTGAGCCTTCTGTCCTGTTGGGCCCTGGAGTGGCCAACAGGAGGGATTTGTCCCACGGGCTCTTGAGCTTCTGCCAGCCGAAGGGGCTTCGGATGTCATTATCCCAGCATCGGAGTTCCCGCTCGCCTGGACCTTTCCTTCTTGCTTCAGCCCTTGCCCTGATGTCTTCAGTGTCTTGCTTCAGCCTGTCTTGGATGTCTGCTTCAGTACCCGTCTGACGTCTTCTGTATAAGGACTCTGTCTGCCCTCGCCTCTGTCCGGCCTGCTGCCCATTGCCGTTCCCAGCGGCGGGTCCGAAAGGGCCGGGAACAGTCGGAGGACCGTTCATTAGTCAACTTCCCCGTGTTGGCTACCATGGGCATGCAGGTCCGGCTGAGGGTCGGACTCCCTGCTTCTATTCCTGCCTGCCTGGCTCACCATGCCTGCTCATCTCACCTCCCACGGTGTGGCTGGGGCTCCTCCCTGGCTTTCGCCGTGGCCCAAGGGCTCACCACCCGCTTACGGCGACCGCGCCCGCACGCGCTCGTAACAGTTATGCCTGCCTTTGGCAGGCGCAAGATGCGCATGCTGGCCAATGACCCGCCCACGATCCTGGGCACAGCGGCAAATGGCTGTGTAGTTAACAGTACTGTATCGGCCAGACAGTGCGCTCTGGTGGAGCACACTGGAGCACACCGGGGAAGCACACTGGTGGAGCACACTATTAACCGGCATTTGGACGCGCGTTTTGATGTGCTAGCTTTACCCATTATTCAGTAAGGGGTAATAGCGAGTCAAAAACGCGCGTCCAACCCCCCCCCCCCCCCCCCCGAGACTAATAGCGCCTGCAACATGCAAATGCATGTTGATGGCCCTATTAGTCATTCCCGCGCGATACAGTTAGTAAAATATGCAGCCAAGCCAATGTCATAATGCCTCTGTATAATGTCATAATGCCTCTGTATCGCTCCATGGTGAGACCGCACCTTGAATACTGTGTACAATTCTGGTCGCCACATCTCAAAAAAGATATAGATGCGATGGAGAAGGTACAGAGAAGGGCAACCAAAATGATAAAGGGGATGGAACAGCTCCCCTATGAGGAAAGGCTGAAGAGGTTAGGGCTGTTCAGCTTGGAGAAGAGACGGCTGAGGGGGGATATGATAGAGATCTTTAAGATCATGAGAGGTCTTGAACGAGTAGATGTGACTCGGTTATTTACACTTTTGAATAATAGAAGGACTAGGGGGCATTCCATGAAGTTAGCAAGTAACACATTTAAGACTAATCGGAGAAAATTATTTTTCACTCAACGCACAATAAAGCTCTGGAATTTGTTGCCAGAGAAGGTAGTTAGTGCAGTTAGTGTATCTGGGTTCAAAAAAGGTTTGGATAAGTTCTTGGAGGAGAAGTCAATTAATGGCTATTAATCAATTATATTTAGGGGCGGATTTTCAGAGCCCTGCTCGCGTAAATCCGCCCAAAACCGGGCGGATTTACACGAGCAGGGCCCTGCGTGCCGGGAAGCCTATTTTACATAGGCCTCCTGGCGCGCGCAGAGCCCCGGGACTTGCGTAAGTCCCGGGGTTCTCCGAGGGGGGGGGCGGGCCCGGTCGTCGCGACGTTTCGGGGGCGTGTCGGCAGCGTTTTGGGGGCGGGTACGGGGGCGTGGCTACGGCCCGGGGCAGTCCGGGGCAGTCCAGGTCGCGGCCCGGCGCGCAGGAGGCCCGCTGGCGCGCGGGGATTTACGCCTCCCTCTGGGAGGCGTAAATCCCCCGACAAAGGTAAGGGGGGGGTTTAGACAGGGCCGGGCGGGTGGGTTAGGTAGGGGAAGGGAGGGGAAGGGAGGGGAAGGTGAGGGGAGGGCAAAGGAAAGTTCCCTCCGAGGCGGCTCCGATTTCGGAGCGGCCTCGGAGGGAACGGGGGTAGTCTGCGCGGCTCGGCGCACGCCGGCTATACAAAATCCATAGCCTTGCGCGCGCCGATCCAGGTTTTTAGCAGATACGCGCGGCTCCGCGCGTATCTACTAAAATCCAGCGTACTTTTGTTTGCGCCTGGAGCGCAAACAAAAGTAGGCTATTCACGCTCCTTTTAAAATCCGCCCCTTAGGGAATAGCCACTGCTATTAATTGCATCAGTAGCATGGGTTTTTCTTAGTGTTTGGGTAATTGCCAGGTTCTTGTGGCCTGGTTTTTGGCCTCTGTTGGAAACAGGATGCTGGGCTTGATGGACCCTTGGTCTGTCCCAGCATGGCAATTTCTTATGTTCTTATGTTCTTAAGCCGCACATTTTACTTTAAGAAATTAGCGCCTACCCAAAGGTAGACGTGAATTTCTGGTGGTGCCAGGGAAGTGCACAGAAAAGCAATAAAAACTGCTTTTCTGTGCATCCTTGATTTAATATCATGGCGATATTAAGTCAGAGGTCCCAAAAGTTAAACAAAAGTAAAAAATTAAAAAAAAAAAAATTAAAAATCAGCCCGCAGCTCGCGGGTTGAAAACCAGATACTCAATTTTGCCGGCATCCGGTTTCCGAACCCGTGGCTGACAGCGGTCTCGAGAACCGACGCCGGCAAAATTGAGCGTCGGCTGTCAAACCCACTGACAGCCGCCGCTCCTATCCAAAAAGAGGCGCTAGGGATGTGCGTGTCCCTAGCGCCTCTTTTTACCATTGGCCCTAATTTAAATATTTTGGTTTATTGAATCGCACGCACAGGACACTGGCCTGTGCGCGTGCCAGGAGAGCATGCGCTTGCCCGCTCTCCCGCGAACTTTACTGTATCGGCCTGATAGAAAGAGATTGTTCTTGAAGAATACATAGAAACATAGAAACATAGAAATGACGGCAGAAGAAGACCAAATGGCCCATCCAGTCTGCCCAGCAAGCTTCACATTTTTTTCTCATACTTATCTGTTTCTCTTAGCTCTTTGGTTCTATTTCCCTTCCACCCCCACCATTAATGTAGAGAGCAGTGATGGAGCTGCAACCAAGTGAAATATCAAGCTTGATTAGTTATGGGTAGTAGGGGAAGTAGGGGAAGTAACCGCCGCAATAAGCAAGCTACACCCATGCCCATCTGCTTTACCCAGACCGTGCCATTCAGCCCTTATTGGTTGTTTTTCTTCTCCCCTGCCGTTGAAGCAGGGAGCTATGCTGGAAATGCTTGTAGTATCAGTTTTTCATCTCCCCTGCCGTTGAAGCAGAGAGCCATGCTGGATATGCGTGAAGTATCAGTTTTTCTTCTCCCCTGCCGTTGAAGCAGGATATGCATTGAAAGTGAAGTATCAGGCTTATTTGGTTTGGGGTAGTAACCGCCCTAACAAGCCAGCTACTCCCCGCTTTGTGAGTGCGAATCCTTTTTTCTTCTCCCCTGCTGTTGAAGCAGAGAGCTATGCTGTATATGCGTGAAGTATCAGTTTTTCTTCTCCCCTGCCGTTGAAGCAGAGAGCTATGCTGGCTTTGCGTGAAGTATCAGTTTTTCTTCTCCCCTGCCGTTGAAGCAGAGAGCTATGCTGGATATGCGTGAAGTATCAGTTTTTCTTCTCCCCTGCCGTTGAAGCAGAGAGCCATGCTGGATATGCGTGAAGTATCAGTTTTTCTTCTCCCCTGCTGTTGAAGCAGGGAGCTATGCTGGATATGCATTGAAAGTGAAGTATCAGGCTTATTTGGTTTGGGGTAGTAACCGCCATAACAAGCCAGCTACTCCCCTCTTTGTGAGTGTGAATCCTTTTTTCCACATATCCTCTTGCTGTTGTAGCTTAGAGTGATGTTGGAGTCACAGTAACCATGTGTATGTTTATTGAATAAGGGTATTGTCTCCAGGCAGTAGCCGTCATTCTGGCTAGCCACCCACTCTTTATTGACGGCCTCTTGATTTTATGGATCCACAGTGTTTATCCCACGCCCCTTTGAAGTCCTTCACAGTTCTGGTCTTCACCACTTCCTTCGGAAGGGCATTCCAGGCATCCACCACCCTCTCCGTGAAGAAATACTTCCTGACATTGGTTCTGAATCTTCCTCCCTGGAGCTTCAAATCGTGACCCCTGGTTCTGCTGATTTTTTTCCTATGAAAAAGGTTTGTCGTTGTCTTTGGATCATTAAAACCTTTCAAGTATCTGAAAGTCTGTATCATATCACCTCTGCTCCTCCTTTCCTCCAGGGTGTACATATTTAGATTCTTCAATCTCTCCTCATAAGTCATTTGATGAAGACCTTCCACCTTTTTGGTCACCCTTCTCTGGACCGCCTCCATCTTGTCTCTGTCTCTTCGGAGATACGGTCTCCAGAACTGAACACAATACTCCAGGTGAGGTCTCACCAAGGACCTGTACAAGGGGATAATCACTTCCCTTTTCTTACTCGATATTCCTCTCTCTATGCAGCCCAGCATTCTTCTGGCTTTAGCTATCGCCTTGTCACATTGTTTCGCCGACTTCAGATCATTAGACACCATCACCCCAAGGTCTCTCTCCTGCTCCGTGCACATCAGCCTTTCTCCCCCCATCGAATACAGTTCATTCGGATTTCCACTCCCCATATGCATGACTTTGCACTTCTTGGCATTGAATGTCAGCTGCCATGTCTTCGACCACTCTTCCATCTTCCTTAAATCCCGTCTCATTCTCTCCACTCCTTCCGGCGTGTCCACTCTGTTGCAGATCTTAGTGTCATCCGCAAAAGGACATACCTTACCTTCTATCCCTTCCGCAATGTCGCTCACAAAGATATTGAAAAGGACCGGTCCCAACACCGATCCCTGCGGTACACCGCTTAAAACCGCTCTCTCTTCAGAGAGAGTTCCATTTACCATCACACATTGTCTTCTGTCCGTCAACCAGTTTGCAATCCAGGCCACCACCTCGGCACTCACTCCTAAGCTTCTCATTTTATTCACCAGTCTCCTGTGCGGGACAGTGTCAAAAGCTTTGCTGAAATCCAAGTAGATGACATTGAGTGCTCTTCCTCGATCCAATTCCTTGGTTACCCAGTCAAAAAAGTCAATCAGATTTGTCTGACAGGATCTTCCAATGGTGAATCCATGCTGCCTCTGGTCCAGCAATTCTCCCGACTGTAGATAGTTCACTATTCTCTCTTTCAACAGTGACTCCATTACTTTTCCCACCACCGAAGTCAGGCTAACAGGTCTGTAGTTACCAGCCTCTTCTCTGTTCCCACTCTTGTGAAGCGGGACCACCACCACTCTCCTCCAATCATTCGGCACCACTCCCGTTTCTAGGGATCTATTGAATAGGTCACACAGCGGACCCGCCAGCACATCTCTGAGCTCCCTCAGTATTCTGGGATTAACTTCATCAGGCCCCATGGCTTTGTCCACTTTCAGTTTCACCAGCTCTTCCCATACATTTTCTACTGTAAATGGAGTTACATCTACTCCATTCCCCTCCAGTTTCTTGTTAACTAGTTTCGGTCCTTCTCCAGGATCCTCTTTAGTGAACACAGAACTGAAGTATTCATTTAATATTTCTGCCATTTCTTCGTCTCTCTCCACACATTGATCCTTTCCATCTTTCAATTTCACTATACCACTTTGAACTTTTCTCTTTTCACTGATGTATCTGAAAAATGTTTTGTTACCACTCTTTACCTCTTTGGCAATCCTCTCTTCCGCTTGACTTTTTGCCATCTTGATTAATTTCTTCGTCTCCCTCAGTTCTACCAGATATTCTTCTTTGTGTTCCTGCTTTTGGGATCTTTTATATTTCTTGAACGCTGTTCTTTTAGCCTTTATTTTGTCAGCCACCTCCTTTGAGAACCAGATAGGTTTCATTTTTCTTTTGCTTTTCTTTACTTTTCTAACATATAGATTAGTTGCCTTGGTGATTGCTCCTTTTAGATTGGTCCACTGTTGATCCACATCTCTCTCTTTTTCCCAGCCTTTTAGTTCTTCCTCCAGGTACTTCCCCATTTCATCAAAGTCTGTGTTTTTGAACATCAAAACTTGGGTTTTTGTGCTTCTTTTCCGTGTCCTTTTTGTGATATTAAACCATACTGTTTGATGGTCACTGGTGCTGAGGTGGGCACCCACCTGGACGTCTGAGACATTATCTCCATTAGTGAGCACTAAGTCGAGTATAGCTCCTTCTCTCGTGGGTTCCATTACCATTTGTTTGAACAAAGCTAATTGCAGGGCATCTACTATTTCTCTACTATTATTAGATTCTGCAGATGAGATTCTCCAGTTGACATCTGGCATATTAAAGTCTCCAACGATCACCACTTCTCCTTTCTTTGCTATCCTGTGGATGTCTTCAATCAGATCTCTGTCCAGCTCTTCCTTTTGGTTTGGAGGCCTGTAAACCACTCCAATAAAAATGGATGCCCCATCTTTTTTTAAGTCGGCCCATAGTGCTTCTTCTTTGCCCCATCTTCCTTGCAGCTCAGATGCTTGGATATTGTTTCTGACATATAGAGCCACTCCTCCCCCTTTCCTATCCTCTCTGTCCTTCCTTAACAAGTTATAGCCTGGTATTGCCGTATCCCAGTCATGATATTCCGTAAACCATGTTTCCGTGACAGCAACAACGTCCAAGTCCGCCTCCACCATTAGGGCTTGCAGCTCTGGGATTTTATTACCCAAACTATGAGCATTTGTGCTCATAGCTTTCCAGCTTTCTTTGCTCAGGTTACTGCTGTTCCTGGACTCCTTTTGTGACCTATTTAGTTGAGTTTTGTTATCCACTTTTCTCTTTGCATTTGTGCAAGGGAAGATATTAATGCCTCTGATGACAGAGTCATCCATCACTGTGAGCCTGTGCGCGTGCCAGGAGAGCATGCGCTCGCCCGCTCTCCCGCGAACTTTACTGTATCGGCCTGATAGAAAGAGATTGTTCTTGAGGAATACTCGTATATAGCACTTGTATATTGAGGGTAACTAGAAAGCTTGACTTATATTGTTGACTAACATCAAAATCTGCAGCATTAGTTTGGTGTCTTTCACATAAGAAACCATTTGTGGGATGAAAGGTTGCAAAAATAAATCCACAAAAATTCTTATGTGAAAGACACCAAACAAATGCTGCAGATTTTGATGTTGGTCAACAATATAATTCAAGCCTTTTTGGTTACCTTCAGTATACAAGCCCTATATATGAGTATTCCTGGGCACACGCCAATGCACATACACCATATGTGTGCCCACACACCAGTTTGAAAGTTCCATCTTTGTGTATTCATCTGCTTTTCTTGTTTGGTATATTAGAAAATCAAATATGTCTTCCTTTTGGATAATAGTTATATACAATTCTACAGTATACTATGTACTTATTCTGCCAACATTTTCAAAAGTTACAGTGTACCACTGTATTTTGAATTTGATATATGAAGTGATTATATGAAAACATAATCATGTGAAAATAATTGCGATCCCATATTTCATTATGCACAATATGATATTACTTATTTGAAATGAAAGTCTTTATAAAGTATTAGAACTTCAAAATAGTGCTGAAAGATGAATAAAAAAAGATGGCTTGTTTTAAGACGTATTCTATATTGATTAATGAAGGCATTAATTTGCCATTTACACCATAAAATTGACTATTAATAATTTCTGACACTCAAAAGATAGACAGTTCCCTTATCTACCTGGAAGCATATTTTGTAATATTCCCAAAAATGAAATAATCTTTTTTTTTCTACTGAAGTATAATTTTTCAAAAGTTTTAATAAAAAAAGCCTGACAATTTGCTGTTAAGTTACAGAAAATTGTATGTAATTTAAAATAGGTTGTATATGGTATTTAGAGAGATATAATGCTCTTCCAAATGGAATAATATGATCGAAATTATCAGCTTTCTCTAATGTAAGATATTGATTGAGTACATACATTAAAATGTCAAATTAAAAGCCTACATTTTGGGAAATCAGTTTAATTAATTCTTGTTAAAAATATTCTGAACTAGTTAATTTTACTTTTGTAATTTTACAGTAGAATAATTCCAGGAAGAAAACTAAAAGAAGTAATAAATATTTCAGAAACATCAAGAAAATATTCCTTCCCAAACATGACATGCTCTCACAAAATGGTTGATGAATTACAGATTGTGTCGACCTTAAAAAAAAATTAGGTTTCTAGTGTGAAAAATTGTCCTAGGGATTGAAATTTTAAGTGAAAATACCAATATTTATATTCACATTTTTTAAATAGACTGTGGAGATGTCACAGATTTTCACACTTGCATATAAATGCAGTTTATGTGACTTGTGAGCTCTGTCTCAGTTCTTGGTTAGAAACTATACTTCTGTTTCATTTAGTGGTCATTTCTCCTCATTATTCCTTTTAGGATATGCATCCCATCAAAGACACCGTACGCATTTACAAAATGGAAAAAGGAAAGCTACTGAGTATCCTTTAGATGGTGATATTTCCATGGACTGTGAATAGGAAGCAAACATGGTGGTCCTTACAATGGGATATTAATACAGAAAATTTCAAAGGGCAGTATGGGTGCACATTAGTGAAACAAAATAAGCCAAGTTGATACAGATCCCTACACAAAAGCTGCACACTATCAGAGTACCTCACCTCAATCATACATGCAGAACTATCACTAAATACATAATAAAGAAATGTGCAGACAAAACCACAACAAGCCACAACAAGCCAGACTCTGTATGCAGGGCAACAAGAGAAAAACAGAAATGCTACCATTCCTCTTAAAACATCAAACAATAAAATCAAGAAATATAAAACATAAATCATAATAAAACAATATTAATAAAAATAAATAGTTCAAAACAGTTAATGAATAGAACAGTATCCAATTAAAAACTCATATATTTTTTTTTCCAAATGGCAATACAATATTTCAAAACAGCAGATATATTAAATAACACCCAATAATTAAAACAAATAAGAATTAAAAAAAAAAATCCCCACTCTCCATGCCTTGGAACATTTTGATTTCCACATGCCCTAAGATTGCCATGGATGAGCAGGGAGAGGGGAGGGATTTGTTGCACATAAACCTCCTCCTCGCTCTCTCTTCTCTAACACACACACACATTCATGTACTTATTTACTCTCTCACATTCTCGATCATACCCACAAACATGCTTATTCACTCTCACATGCTCAGTCATACACACATACAACCTTGTTTACATTCACTCTTTCATGCTCAGTCATACACATACACACACATACATACTTGTTTGCTTTCTCACATGCACAATCTTATACTCATTCATTTGTTCTCTCAATGTGCAATCATGCACACTCACTCCATAGGCTCTCTCACATGCTCATTCATGCACACACATATGCTCATTTGTGCTCTCAAATGTTCAGTCATACACACATTTGTTTGCTCTCTCTCACATGCTCAATCGTACACACACACATGGTCATTTTCTCATACACACACTCATTGGTTACATGCTGAATCATATACACAAATGCTCATTCACTCTCTCACATGCTCAATTATACACACTCATATGCTGGTTCACTCTCACTCATGCTCAATCATTCACGCATATGCTCATTCACTCACACATGTTCAATCATGCACACATCACTCCTTTGCTCTCTCTCACACACACTTCTTCAATCATACCCACACAGATCCTCTATCGCTCTTTCTTTCACATGTTCAATCATGTATACATGCACACATGAGGGCTCTTGCTCTCTCTTTCTCTGTGCAGGCCGAGCTTCTTCAGACTGCACGGTATGGTAAGAAGCTGACATTTCTTTTTTTTTTTTTTGATCCGTGGCCCATGCTGTTCCTAAATAATGGGGTGGGGAGTAAAGGAGGCTGACAGTGCATTGTGGGTTGCACTCCTAACTTCCTGAGAGAGGAAGTCTGATGATCCATGGGCCATAATTCTGACTGGCAGGGTGGGGTGTGGTGGGAGGCTGATGTTTCTTTTTTCAGCCTGTGGGTCACAATCTCTCTAAATGCCAGGGCGGCATGGAAATGAAGGAAACCAATGATGCTCCACGGGCAGTGCTCCTAACTTCCAGGCTGATGCTGGTGCTCCTCTTGCATATCCACAGAACGCTCTACATCTGACTGTGAAGGACAGCAGTAGCATTAATGATTATTTTGTTTTGACTCCCCAAAATGGCTCTGAGTGTAGGTGAGACATCATGAGCAGCCCCAGCAGCTCTTCTTCTCCTCTGTGGCAGCTGAGCCAGTGGAGGGGAGGCAGATCTTCTACCACATTTTGAAAGAGATGATACCCCTGAAGGATGGTGCCTATGCCTGAGGCCATATCGGCCATAGGCTAGCTATGGTTCTGCACTGATTGTGCACAATGTTCCTCCACTGAAGCACATAAATGTCTTAACCAGAGGAATTGTCCTGAAGGATTGTAATCCCGTAATATAATGGGATGATGGCTCAAGTAATGTAAAAAATGACCTGTTCAAATATCAGGATATCTAGAAATGGAAACTTGCTACAATTGCATTGAAAAGAAAACTGTATATATGCATCAAGAGAATTTAACCATACTAAAAACTCATTTAGTGTTTCCTCAGTAATGTCCCAAATAAAATATATGACATCAATGAATTGTTTCCAAATGCAAATATGAGGCCAAAACATAGATTCATAAACTATTCTCAAAATTAGAAATGTAAAGATTTGCCACTTAGGGGGCCATAGTGGCCCCCAGAGCTGTTCCACAAATTTGCTGAAAAAATAATTATATTTTTTAAAAAATTGCTAGAGTTCATTCTGCTAGCTCTACAATAAATCTAAACTTGTTCTGTCACAGCTTTGTTGTTTGAAGACATTGTTGCAATAACTGAATTGCAGAATTTGGAGCAATGCTAAAACCACAGGTGAAGGATATGCTGATTATGTTATGTTCACTGTTACTAAGTACCAAAATAGTTCACATTCAACTTCCCCATTCAAAGAAATTAAATCTACCAAAATTCATATGTATGATCTAGCATGTGGTATCAAAGGTCATAAAAATGTATCAAAATATTGGGACAAAGGCTTCAGTATTGATCCTATTCCTGAAATAAAAGGTTGACTGTAAGCAGAGGACTCTTGTGCTGGGGCATGGTTAATGCAACCTAAAGGATGAACTCCCTAGGCCCATGCTACCAGCTGGTAGAAATGCCTTGGACTGATACTGGTCTGGAGCTTTGCAGGTTGAACCTTTGGGTTCCAGGGGCCAGCAGGACTTAGATGATAGTACTACAGAGCTAAGACAAGTAGAGTTTGTGGCCAGACCAGTCAGGGCAGACTGCAATCAGAGAATCACTTAGTATGGCACAAAGACCGGGGCAGGCAATGATTAGAGTGTAATCTATGTCCAAGGCAAAGGTCAGTGGCAGGCTGCAAGCAAGAGAATTGTCAATGTCCATAGCAAAGTTCAATGCATGCAGCAAGCAAGAGTGTGGTCTGTGTCAATAGAAAAGGTCCAAGGCAAGTGGCAGGTGGCATGCAAGAGAGTGGTCAGTTTCCAGGCAAGGCCATAAGCAGGAATCAGGCCAAGACAGGACACAGGGGAAAGGGCAGCAGAATGAACAAGGGGGGGCTACAGGAGCAGGGCATGGAGACAGGACCACAAAAAAGATAACAGGAGAGCAAACACAGGGAGGAATAAGCAAGGTAATGAGGAACACACTAGAGCAACATGCACTGGTAAGCAGGGAGACTTATTGCTGAGGTGATGAAGCATGGCAGTCCCTTAAATCACCTGGGCTGGTGACATCATTGGAGCGTGCCTGAGGAAAGGTACCAATGCAGAGCCTATAAGTAGAATCCAGTGGAGTGCACACACACCTAAAAGGGAGCTGAAGCAGAGGTGACAAGGCAATGTCCTGGCTGCACTAATGGCGGGAAAGAATGGCGACAGTGGTCCAGCCACAAAGAAGGGATCTCTGGCATCAGCAGCTGTGTGGGGTGAGTGCAGCCGAATGTAACAATTACCCAGAGGATTAGCTGAACTTTTATGAATTTGGGGTACCAAAATTCATAAAAGATAACACCACTCTTCTCTTCATGGACCCTTAGTCTGACCCAGCATGCTTCAATGTAAGCATGGCTCGGAATCAAACTAATCTTGATTACCAACAATATCATTTTGTATGATACGACTAAATGTTAAGCCATAACAAATTAATAAATAGGTGATAGGAGCATATTATAATTATATATGGCTACCATATTTGTAAATGCAATCCAGGATCCTCATTGTAATCAACTTTCTCCTTTTTACCCAGAATATGTCCTTTTCTTTGTGTTTTGCTTATTGTAATTGCAAGTAAAAACTACATGAAGTTATATAGTAATAAAATGCAGTGTTAGACAGTTATTATCCTCATTGCAAACTTTTGTCACTGTCAGTGTCACAAATTATTTCATGTTTCAAAACACTTATCTTATGTGCCCACAGTTCTTCTTCAGAGGCATCTGCCATGATGCTCCTTCTCTCCCATGAAGTACTGTAGTCATAAAACTTCACAAATGCAATGACCCTAGATATCAGGACTAATTTTCAGAAAATTAATGATGAGGTCAATTTTAAAAGCATTGCAAGCGCAAAAATGTCCACATTCGTGCGAATATGAGCTGCGTGCGAGCACCGCAGATTTTAAAAAGATATGAAATATGCACATATATAGCCATGTAGGTTTCAAAAACAAGATGCTGGAAAAGGGGCGGAGCATGGGCATTCCAGGATGGGGCCAACAGTTACACATGTAACTCCATGTTGTGATCTGCTATGCTGATGGGAAGATCAAGCAGATGGGAGTTAGCAATCTGTTATGAACTGGCTGCTGGATACTCCCATTGAAGGAAGAAATAGCAAACTTGTTATGGATCTGCTAGGGAGTTAGCAATCTGTTATGGTCTGCTCCTGTAGAGGGAGGAGTAACAATCTTGTTATGGTCTGTAGGCAGAGTTAGTAATGTAGTTAGGATATAGACTGAAGAGTTAGCAATCTGTATCAGTGGAGTGTTAGAGAGGGCACTCAGCTGTAGAGGAATGTAAACAGGTGGGCCGATGGCAGATGACAGCGCTCCCAGGAGGATATCCTGAGAGTGATCACCGGCTAGGCTTGGTTATGGAGACAGACACAGATAGTTATTTTATTAGACAGGTTAGTAGAACCACCAGAGGTGGCAGTAGTGAGCTGTTGTGCCCGGGTCATTGCATTTGTTGTGCCCGGCAGGACTAAAGTCCCTCAGATACTGGAACAGCGCTCCCAGGGTTGCTGAGTTAGTAATAAGACTATAAATAGTGAGTAGACAGGGTATGCTGTATTCATAGCCAGAACTAGATGATAAATCTCACATAAGGTCTTAAGGAGGCTCAGTAGCTGGAAAGAGTTAGGCCCTCAAGGAGCGAGTACCTGGTTCCAGGGAAAGCTCTGAGAGAGTGATGGTAACTCACAAATGTCTGTATCTGTGATAGCTTCCAGGCAGTAGAGAATCTTCAGAGTGTCCAGGAACATGGGCCCTCGAGGAGCGAGTACCGGTTCCTATCTGCAATTTGAAATAGAGAAAAGAGAGCGAGGCCCCTGAGGAGCGGGTACCCCTGGTAAGTCTGAGGAGGCAGAGTAGCTTGGACGAATCTGTAGCAAATCCAAATCAAAGTCCGAATTCATGTCCGATTCGTAGTCCTTGCTAACTCAATCTGTTAGCAAAAGTATGAGACCTTTTATACTGGAAGCGGATGACGTCATCTCAGGGAACGCCCCTGAGGTTCGCGCCCTTGCTGATACATACATAGGAGCGCGTGCGCACGTCCTACGTCATCAGGAACATAGCGTATCCGCAGCGTCGAGCCGGTCCGAGTATGCCGGAGAGAGGCGGCATGGAGATGCCGCGGCAGCAAGCCGTCCATCAGACCCGGAGGGAGTCGCCACAGAGGTGAGAGGGTGGAGTGAGGGCGTAGAGCAGCCATGTATGCAACACTCCATAGTTTAAAACTGGAGACTAAGGCACGCGTCGGCTTGCTATCCAAGTAATTTTACTGCCATTGCAGATGAGGATCAAGTCTATAGATCTTGAGCTCTATGGTTCACAGGATGAGGGGGTTGCATCAACTGGGGTGTGTCAAGATGAAGAACTTGAGGGGTCTTGAAGATTTTGATATTACCTGGGCAAACTGGTGGACTAATTTGTAAAATTGGATTGTCCCTTGCATGAACATGTTTTCAAATCTGCCTACATGTGCTCATAAAAGCCAGAAAAGTCCTAAAAAAGATACATGAAGTACGTTTTCTTGAGCAATTTTTTAAGATTAGGTGCATATTTACGTATGGGAGATGTATTTTAAAACATACATGTGCAAGTGCACACATGATTTAAAATTGTAGCATATATCTGCTCACATGCTAATACATACGTGTATAGGCGCATACGTGTTCATTTTCAGGCCAATGCAATATTGCACATGTAACATGTGCACCCCAACTGGGAACCCATTTTTTCAATTTGTACACATCCACCTCGATGATCTATTTTAATGAGCTGCTGCATTTAAAAGGATGCGCTCATCTAAAATTGTGCATCTCTAGAGCTCAAAAGTTTTGGGTACCCGGGAAATGTGGCTGTGTGCTGGCCAGGAAAATGGGCGCTCAGTAGGAGTGTCCATTTTATCCTGCCACAGATAACTCACACGCACAATGTACATGCATGCCTGCAACATGTATCTTATGCGCCCAGATTTTTTTTAATCAAACCCTTACATTTTTCCCCCTGTTTTAAGCACAAGAAGCAGTAGAACTTAGTATTGCAAGGATACTAAGTTGTAGGAACCACAGCGACCAGTTACTTTTTGTTTTTTCATGTGTTGTTGACTAGCGGTATGACTTAATATCAGCTCTGGGACTGGAGTTAAATTTGCCATGTTAAACAGGGTGGGCTACATTGGAGGGTAATAGCTAATAGGGGTGTGCATTCGTTTTGAACTTATATGTAAAACGCTACTTATTTTTTTTTTAACTTAAAAAAGTGATGAGACGAAAACGATCGGATTTCCAACTTATTCAAAATAGCTATGTTGAATACGTTGGAAATCGCGATCGTTGATCCTAAATAAAAATTTAAACCCCTCACCCTCCTTAATCCCCCCCAAGACTTACCAAAACTCCCTGGTGGTCCAGCGGGGAGTCAGGAAGCCATTCCTCTATTCCTTTGCGAGGAGCACGTGACGTCCGCGTCACGTCGGAGTGACGCGGCCGTCACGTGGTCCACCGCGGTTCCGCTCCCGGACCCCTCGTTGGACACAAACGGAACTTTTGGCCAGCTTGGGGAGGTCAGGAGGCCCCCCCAAGCTGGCCAAAAGTTCCGTTTGTGTCCAACGAGGGGTCCGGGAGCGGAACCGCGGTGGACCACGTGACGGCCGCGTCACTCCGACGTGACGCGGACGTCACGTGCTCCTCGCAAAGGAATAGAGGAATGGCTTCCTGACTCCCCGCTGGACCACCAGGGAATTTTGGTAAGTCTTGGGGGCGGATTAAGGAGGGTGAGGGGTTTAAATTTTTATTTAGGGAACCGGTGCACGTATGGACATAGACTCAACTTATGGAATTCTCCATATGTCCATATTGACCGAAATTGACCCCCCTTTTCGACTTATGGACTTATGAACATAAACTTTTTGTCTGCACATCCCTAATAGCTAATAGTCTCATCTCCATGACATTTACATGGGTTGAGCACTATTAGCTATGTGTTTGTTTGGATGCATGTTTTGGACATGCTACCCTTATGCATTGGGTTTTAGTTTTGCTCATCCAAAATGCATGTCCAACCATGGGGTAAGCTGTGTGCTAGTCTGAGCACACTTTATTGCATCAGTCTCTTTGAAATTATCCTAAATTTTAAGGAAGCTTTGTCAAGTGATAACAGAGAAACTGTGTTCATCAATAGAAAAGAATATCAGAATGCCAACATTGTGAAACTGATGTACTATTTATTAACTTATTTATATCTAGTTATTTCATTTATTTGTAGTCCACCTTTCAGACACTTCAAAGTGGATTTCAAAGTCCATTTTGCATGTAAAAATGGCAAGTTGTGCATGTTAATTGTTCTTATGTACACAATTTATACTTTTTACATGCAAAGCAAATACTTTGGGCTTTGTAAGTAGAACAATTATGGTCATAGTCTGCTAAGCACAACACTTTATTTACATTCATCATTAATGAGCTGCTATGATGCAAAATCATAGAAAGCAATTCATTAATGATAAATTGTGGGAATACCTGCACACAAACAAGACTTTGCAGAGTATTTTTTTGAAAAACAAAAAAATAACTACAACTCAGGGGTCAATGTACTAAGCAGAAGTTGTGATTGTCTACATATAACCTTTCTAACAGGACTTACATAGAAGTGAGCCAGATAGTAAAGTTATACATGCAATTTTCTCTCCAGCATCTTCACAAAAAAAGGTAACTATACCTCATTGAGGAGTAGTAATTTTTATTTTTTTTTTAAACTGACTTGTGAAATTAGATTTTAACACAATTATTAATAGACTTGATTATTCAGGAACTTATCTGAATAATTTTACATCATAGCAAATCATGGATGAAAAAATTCAATAAGGTTTCAGATGTAACAGATCTCACATTTAATGTTTCTACACAAAAAGCCCTGAAAATTTTCAAGTTTGCCTCACTGATGTGCAAAGAGGAGACATTTTTGGCATAAGTACAGTATAAAAGGTGAATTTTAAAAGCTCAGCATGTGCCAAAACCAGGAGATACGCACACAAAGTCAGGCCAGCTCACGATGAGTGGATTTTAAAAGCTGCCTATATATGCGCATATCTCCCACTATGCACACAATTAAAAGTTCCCAAAAAATGTGCGTGGGCATGGTCTGGGTGGGGCATGGGCGCTCCTGGATTTCACCTTGAAATTTTCACATAAATACTTACGTACATAGGCATGTGCCAGGCTCCCCTGCCATGTAACTTTACTTCTGCCTTGTAATTTTACTTCTGTTATAGATGATGTTCAAGTTGTAAGATAAGCACGTCTAGGCAGATCATTGAGGTTTTAAACATCAGGGCTAACAGGGGAGAAGGGAGGCAATTAAACTATGTGGGTTTGGAAGTCCAATTCCTTACCTGGGCAATCTGGGAATGAACTGGGAAAACTGGTAATGGCATTTGCCTGCATATATCTTTTAAAATACCCCTGCTTACACAGTAGAAGCATGGTTATAGTTTTGACGATTTAAAATGGACCATAATTGAACAAATTATGAGGAAATCTATGTGGGATGATCTGGGCACAATATTAAATCGAAGGGAACAATACTGGATTTTTAAATTAAAAACTGAGGCACCGATTGGATTGAACGATTTGATTGATTGGTCATCTCTCCTATAAGTGAGCTTGGAGGAGGAGGTATTTTGTTATTCAGCCATGTTTAAGGTCATGTGATGGTAGTCCCTTTAAATTAGGGACGCTAACAAGGGAGAGCGGGTTCGCCATTTTTTGGAAGAGGAGAATGGAGTGAGCAGCGCCCAGGCGAGCTCTTTATTCCTTTTGGAAAATGAAATATGGTTAAATCGTTTTGGACACAGCTTGAGTGGCTTCTCCTGAAGAAGATCAGTCGAAACTGGGCCTTGTTGGGGCAAGTGCTACTGAAAGATCTGTTTCGAGGACTCTGAGTGTAATACAAACGCAAGATAAGTAATGCTCCGATCCCGAATGATTGGCGACCTGAATCCCTTGTTCTATACACAGTGTTTCACATCAAAGTTTTAAATTCAGGTCTTCTAAAACATAAAGATACATAAAAGATACACAAAAAAATTTAGTTTTAAGAAAACATTGAAAATATAAAGTAAAAATGTTTTTCAAAAATTGATTAAAGGGTTATGTAGTGGATGGTGGTGCTCATGATTACACAACAGAAATTGAGCGAGACACCAAGGTCTGGTGTCCTTGCATTGTATGAAGCATCACTTTGCACTCATTAAATATTTTCAATATATAGGTTTTGAAGATCTTGGACATAATATTGGGTAAAAGTGGGACACTGAGGTGAAACAAATAGAAATAAACAAAAAATATATTTAAAATTAAAATTTAAAAATATAATTATTTTGATGTGCGGGTTGTTTGAAGAATTTGATATATAGGTTACCCCCACTGTTTGTGGATAGATAGTGTTAGGTTACACAGTAGAAGCAGCATTTGCATGCAGTTACTCATGTCCACTTAAAATTGTCATCTATATGTGCTTGGTCAGTCTATTTTATAACATGCACACATATGTTATAAAATGGCCGCATCTCTGGGCGCGGGCCGATGAACGCGTGCACATGTGCACCCACATGCCTGTTTAAAAGTTACCATCCCTGTGCACATCTTGCTTTTTTAAAGCAAATAGGAGACTTTGTGAAACTTTGCTCAACTGAGTACATCGACCTCTCAATGAGGTGTAGTTATGTTTGAAAATTCACTCCTAAGAAAATTACACATGACACTTTTCTATTGGGTTCATTTCTATATAGTCCGGGTAGAAAATGTACATATGGAAAACCATGGCTTCGGCGTAAAACTCCGAAAAGTATAGCACATCAATCTCTGTATCAGGCATGCTAGCAAGGGGAAGAAAATGTTGTTCAGCAAAGATTTAGAAGAAAAGAAACAAAAAGAAAAACTTTTATGAAGTAATAACAGACAGCCCAAGACTTTGGAACACTATCACATTAGGGATCAAAAAAGAAATAGACTATATATATCCTTTTGGAAAAAAGTGAAAGTGATTCTTTTATAGCAAACCTTGGCTTATATTCATCAAAAAACTATAAATATAGCAGAAATAGCACCCGTGATAAAAAAAAAATGGGCATGGTTAGGCTAATTTCCCTGCTTCTGAATCATACAGGTAATTTCTGCAAGCTACGAAAATTATCACACCAGCACTAATTTTCACATTACATGCTGACTAATCCACCATAGGCACCTTACCAACTGAAAAGGTTTTTATCACACATGCTGTTCGGGCAGGAGAGAGAAAGCGAGAGACTACTATGAAACTTTAATATTTATACCACTGTATAGGGTGGGGTTTTCAGGGGAAGGTTTGGGGGGCAGTTTTACATACACAGTCAGAGGTACAAACAGCAAAGTTGATATCACAGAAGATGTTCTTTCATTTGGAGCAATGAAAGGTAAAAGAGGAGTTGATTTCTACAATGTACTCTCTACCTAGCATGATGTATTCTCTGCCTAGAGTCAGTCAAGCTAGGTAGAGAGTACATTGTAAAAATCAACTCTTTTCTAAACTTTTATCACTTCAAGTGATGGAAAATATTCAGTGATGTCAACTTTGCTGTTTGTACCTCTAACTGTGTATGTAAAACGGTACCCCCTAAACCTACCCCACCCTCCAAACCTCACCATGAGTCAAAAGTGCCCCCTCTTACAATGGTATAAATAGTAAACTTACAGACTAGTCTCTCTCTCTCTTTCTTTCTTTCTTTCTTTCTTTCTTTCTTTCTCTCTCTCTCTCTCTCTCTCTCCAAATGTTCAGGGTTTTTCTATTGTGATTTGCTGAGAACAATATATTAGTTGAATAGAAGCACTATCAACAAATTGAAATCTAAATTCCTGACAAAACCTCATCTCATAAAAAAAATCAACAGGTTTATATTCATAATGGAAACAATTTTTGCATTACCAATTCTCCGATTACTATACAAGGACATTCATATCAATGGACTGTTCACTGAGCTTATCAGCTATGGTTGCAAATGTCAGTTTTGCTTATGCCCAAATTTAATCACATGTTCATTATCCCACAGTCTCTCACAATCCTTTTTTTCTTTTTTTTTAATCTAATTAAATATATTATTATAGGAAAGGTTCAATTTAGCTTAAAAATAATGTATTTCCAAGGTTAATAACTCCAACATGCTTTGTGTTTCAAAATCACTTATTTTCCTGCATCAGGGAGCCTGTCTAAACATTCAGTATTATTCAGTGTTTCCTTCCCATGTGGTTCTAAAAATGAAGAAGAACTGCTATTTTATTGAAAGTCTTTCTCCAACCAAAATTGAACAGAGTGAAGAATGAAACATCAGTCATCAAAGGTTGCAGTATAACAGCAACAATTTGCTAATAAATAAGGGATTTCAGCAAGCTGCTGATACCATCAAGCTGGAACTCAGAGCAGATGCGAGTCCTCTCTGTCATTAACCCCATAGTTGTATTTTTTGAAAGACTTTTATATTTTGCTGGTGTAAACCAATATACTACTCTCAAGTGTCATTAAAGGATAGAAATATCTTAAAATGCCCACATTAAAAAAATCAGATAATATCACATTAATCAGATATAAAACAATGTCCCAATACCAGCTGGTGATTCATGGCCAAACTGCATCAGGGGAAAAGATGAAGGCAAAATTTATCTTAAAAAAGCAATCATCTTCAGGTGTACACCTCACTGCCTCAAAACATGATGTCCTAGGACAGCTTCTCTGAAAAGGAATTATGAAATCAAGGAAATGTGATGATGTGAAGGTATGAGTAGATGTTAGAAGAGAAAGTAACAGCTGATTGAAGGCGTGAAGCAAGTAAGGACAGATTCTTAATAATGTCACCCTGTCAATCAACAGGATCTATCTTCAGCTGCAAAATGCAATGTGATGTACGAAGGTACTAATGTTAAACACAAACACAATAAAATTACAAATAACAGGACAAATCTAGATCTGCAATTAGTCCAGTTGGTATAAGGTATGTAAAAAATACATACAGGATTGCTCAATTTGTACCAATCTCATGGCAAAATCACCCCCCTCCCCCCACTGCCAGTCCTACATAGTCATTTCCAAGACACAAAATCCCAGATTGTCAAATGCATTTTGAAATTACAAGCAATGTGAAACTAATGGTGTCATTACTTGTCAATTGATGCAACTTCTGTGTTTGATCATCCTCGTGCTAACACTCTATGTAGTTTTCTCAATATAGACTTTTTGGCAGGGACACACAATCAAGTATTTCACCCCAGCTGTCTTTCAGTTGGTCACGTGCCATCAAGTGATAGGTTTTGTAACTGAAGAGATATGCATGGAGTATGTTTGTAGAGATAAAATGCATATAGAATAGATACTGCATTTCGTCTCTATCTGTTAAGACAAAGTAGGGTCAAAGGTTACACCCCTTGTATAAGTGATCCAAGGTGGATCCTGAAATTCCAGATGTAGTTGAAGAACATGCCAACTTTTAAAAATTGATGCACAAACCATATTAAGTTTAACAGAAAAAGGTAATAAGCAAGTAGGCCTCTGTTATTCCTGAAAGGTTTAGGTTAAAAAAAATATATTCTCAGTGGCAATGCTTGTCTCACAAATAAGCTCTCTGGATGGAATATGATGGAGATCCATGGTCAACATATGAAACTTGAATGAGGGGGTAACCGAGAGGCTTTGTTAACCAATGTCAGTGTAACACTGTTTTGGGTAGAAACTCACTACCAATGGGGCCATAAATTAATTTATTTTTCTTGGGGCTGGATCCACACACATGGTTTTTTAGATACGTCTCTGACCCAAGGGCTTAGGTCCTTTCCTGGTGGAAGGAAGGAAATTTTCCTTCAAAGCCCAAAATAGCAGGGGTGATACTGTACCTCATTTTCCTGGAGAGGTATACATGCTTTATTGACTGTGATTGCTATAAGTGCCAATAAAATGCAGGAGGCTCAGATTGAAGTGTCCAAAAAGTATAATTTACTGACGGTGAATCAGATAAGTAAATGGCACAGTTCAAACCAGTTCTTGGCACCACAGATTTTATCTTTGCTGTTCAAAGTCTTTCCTCTATCTGTGAAAAGGTCTCTTACTACAAGGGCAGGGGAAAAATTTACCCTCCAGGGCATGGACAAGAGAAGTTCCCTTGTATGGGCAGGAAAACACCCTCCAATGATGGCAAAAATGGAAAAAATTGTTTATGCAGAGAGTCCAAAATTTCTTTCTCCCCAGGAGTGAAGACTCCGAGATTGGTCTTCAATAGATCTCATACTGGTCTTACAGTTTTCCAATGTCTCAACTGAGCTCTCTCTGTCTCCAAATCCCAAGATGGAAGGGATCCACATTGAACACACAGCTATCGATGTTCTTTCTGTTAGAGTAGGACAGGGGCAGCAAAATGGCACAGGCAACCCTTTGCCCCATCATGAGATAGGAGCTACTGGTGCTATTGGGCAACCCCTGTCACATGATAGGGGTAAAGAGCTGGCTGACACCATTTAAATAATGGTATTGGCCACCCATTGGCCTTATCATGTGACAAGGGCTACACAAATGGCACCAGTAACCCCTATCACATGATGGGGCAAAGGGAGGGGTATGCCATTTTGAATAATGGCAGCTGCCAGTCCCAAGAGCAGGAGGTCATTCCCAGGCCTCCATTAGGCCACCAGGGACATTGTGGTGAGTCTATGGCTACTTGGGAGCCTGTGCTCAGTTGAGCCAACTGGTTAGAATTGACTATTTTAATTAAAAGGAAAGGCTGAGAGAAGGTTCTACAAGCATTTTTTTAATTATTTAAATAGTGTACATTAAAAAATAGAGAAAATTACAGAAAATTTAGTGGGTTTTTTTCTTTTATTTGTGTTAATCAACAAAATGCAATGAAATAGGAAATATATTTCCTATTGTATTGCAAATGAATGCCCACCCCTAGCCTATAGATTATATCTACCGTATGGGTTTCTACACATAAGTTTCAGATGGTGACCACTTAGTTTTATACAAGGTAACCCACAGCAGCTCAGCAGATCCTTACTCACTTTGTATTTTAAAGCACTATGGGCTGGATTTTAAAAAGATTACGCACGCCAGGCCTATTTTAAAAAGGCCCGGTGACGCGAATAAAGCCCCAGGACGCGTGTAAGTCCCGGGGCTTTATTAAAGGAGCATTACGGGGGAGGGGCGAAGTGGTCTGGGGGTGGGGCCAAAGGCCTCCGACAGAGTAGCCATTGCCGCTGTGTCGGAAGATCATGTGCCGGCTCAGATTTCAGAGCAGCCTGGGAGGGAACAGGGGAAGGCAGCTGGGCTCGGCATGATCAAGGTGCACAATTGTGCACCCTCTTGCGCGTGCCGTCCTCTGATTTTATAACTTGTGGGCACCTGCACGCACAAGTTATAAAATAGGGCCTACATATGCGCGTGCTGGGTAGCAGGGCGCCCATGTACGCTGCACGCGCTCCTTTTAAAATCTACCCCATATGTTTACATTTTGTGTTTGCATAAAATCATGTGCATGACCTGCTATTAGAAGTGCCACTAAAAGTTTACCTGACAATTAGCAACTCAAATAGTCACCCCATTTTTTCATTTCAAAATGTGAGTTCAGACAATGAAGCTATTATATATCTTCACTAGACCCTGAAACTTACTGTTAGATAACCATTTTTTTACTGGAATAATATATATATGTTTAACAAAATTTATCAAGAATTGAATATGTATTTTGTTTTCAGCTAGTGCAACTGACTTCCATGATACTGAACTATAGTTTATAACATCAACATTATTGTCCCCTGGATAGTCAGATAAATTGGAGTGTAATGTATTGCTAGCTAGCCTGACATCCCAATGCTCCTTTTGGGCTAAATTGTGCTTATGCCAACAAATTTCAAAGAAAAAGAAAAAAAAATCAACATGATTAATTGATAGCTCATCCTCCAAAGATTAATTAGAATGATTACAACCTAAATTATTCAAGCTCAATTGAATCAACCCCAATAGGACATATAGAGAGCTGAACCATAGGCAACAAACATTAAAGAATACCTAATAGTTAATATTAATATATAAATCACAAAATAATGTGTGGTGCTACAGAACAGACTGTTCAGTACATATATTGGTTGCTTTATGTGTTTAAGGGCCAACAGGACAAAACACTTATTAACAATATATGCTTATTCTGAAAGATACAGACACCCCAACACTGCCGGGTTTCGCAACAGGGCTGCATCAGGGGGTGCAGCAAGTATACACATCAATAAATAAGAACAAAATTAGAGGTATTGAGCAAGAAGCAGGCAAAGACAGTAGTACAACATTTCAAATTCAATGCATTTGGTCATTGGGACATACCAAGCAAACACAGAAAGCATTTCCTGGGCCACCACAGTAGCGTAATGCTATGAGAGCTGAATGTGATTTCTAAAATACAAAAAGAGAATTAGAGCTAATAAAATTAGGAAGGAAAAGATGAGGGGGAGGAGGGACTGGGGTCGGAAGGGGGAGAAGGGGAAGGGGGAGAAAGAATGAAAAGGGAAAGGAGGAAGATGGGGAAAAGGGGAAGGGAATATAATTGAACAACCAACGTGTCAATCTATTGAAACAGAGAAAAAACATAAGCCTTAATTTAAGGCAGTGTTAAAAATAAAACTTCCAAAAAGTGTTGCGGTTCTGGCCGCGAGCGCCGCGACCAGACCAGATCCTTACCTCCATGTTCCTGGACCTGTTCCCGCTTTCAATGGCCTTGTTCCTGGCCTTTTTGGCAGCGTCCCTGCGAGGGCCGCACCGCCGGGAAGCCTTCCGAGGTCGCCCTGTCTCTAGGCAGGCACGCACACCACTTGGGCGCTTTTCTAGGCCATTTCCCGCCACTGGTGACTCCGCCCAATTCCTGATGTCAGACGCCGCGGTCTTCATGAGCTGGCCACGGCCACCCAGTCTTTGCCTTGCAACGGGCTTACCTACTGGATCCCTGTTGCGCTGTTCCCTGGAGCGACCTGCTTTGCTATTCTCTCCGTTCCTGCTTGCCTGCTATAGTACCTGCTTGGTTCCTGCTAGCCTGCTACAGTACCAGCTTGGTTCCTGCATTCCTGCTACAGTACCTGCTTGGTTCCTGCTTGCCTGCTACAGTACTTGCCTGGTTCCAGTACCCGAGTCTTGCAACAGTTCCTGCCTGGTTCCAGTACCCGAGTCTTGCTGCAGTTCCTGCTTGGTTCCAGAACCCGTACCCAGTTACAATACTGACCTACTGACCTAGTCTGGTTCCAGTTCCCAGTCCTGATCCACTACCACCTAAGTCCCAGCGGCCGGGCCTATATGGGCTCCTCCCAGGGGGGGCTTCGGCTTCCAAGGGTGAAGCCTCCTAAGTCCCAGTTGTTGGGCTCCTACGGGCTCCTCCCGGGGGAGTACCAGCTTCCAGGGTGAAGAGCACCATTAGTCCAGCCTGAATATCTGCCTCCCGGCCTGCCAGTTACTAGAGACATTGACCAACTTTTCCCAGTCTCCTGCAGGTCGGCTCAAGGGTCCACTAAACTGAGACTTCCATAACAAAAAGAGGGACCTCAGAGGGTCAGAGGTTGATATCCTAAAAAATCAACAATAAAAATTAAAGTAGAAAAAAGATGAAGAAGAAAAAAATAATAAAAATTGGAAGTATTTCAGATGCGAGCCAAAACGTAGGACTTACATTTGAGTAAAGTGTTCCAAAAATAGGTTAATGCTACAGGATCCAGAACAAACACTGTAGAATCTCAAAAACAAATAGACTTGTAAGCATATGATATAATTTGCACTCAGCTGGTCAGAAAATACTCTATACTAGTGATGTGAATCGTTTATCTAACGATTAAAAATATCATCCGATATTTTCAATATCATCAGATATCAGGGGGTCCCTGATAGCGATAGGAAACCCCACGATTAATTTAGTGGGTTTTCTTATCGTTATGGGGGGGGGCGGGAAGAAAGGACACAACCTAAAAACACAACCTGACCCTTTAAAATGAGTTTGTTAGTATCCCTTCACCCTCCGGACCCCCCAAAAAAAATGTTTAAATACCTGGTGGTCCAGCGGGGGTCCCGGGAGCATTCTCCCGTGCTTGGGCGGTTGGCTGCCACTAATCAAAATGGCGCCGATGGCCCTTTGCTCTTACCATGTGACAGGGGCTATCGGTGCCATTGGTCGGCCCCTGTCACACGGTAGGTGCACTGGATGGCCCACGCCATTTTTAAAGATGGCGCCGGCCGTCCATTGCTCCTACCATGTGACAGGGACCGCCGCTGGGCCACAGGTATTTAAAAAAAATTTTGGGGGGGGTCCGGAGGGTGGGGGGATACTAACAAACTCATTTTAAAGAGTCGGCTGTATTTTTGGGTTATCGGCTCGGGCGCAGCCGATAAAAAAAACCCGATCGGACTGCAAGATAAAAATTTCATGATGTGAATCAGAACCAGAATCCGAACTGATACCGGTTCTGATTCACATCTCTACTCTATACTGCTGAAGCGGGAAAGAAGATGGGTGTACATTGAACATTTTTTAAAAAAGGAAGGAGTATATTGTGGATATTAAATAAATATAGCAACCTTAATGATATCACTACTTACGATGCAAGGAAAAGTCCGGGACACCCACATAGTGCCATGGCATGTTAAGCAGTATGTTAAGCACTATGAAAACCAGTAGAAAAGGATCGGAAGGCTCATCTGTATACTGCTCCCAGCATCCCCTGGGAGAGGAGTCCAGAGATCGCCACACGTGATCCAGGGATTTAATTCCACAGCCTCAGCTCCCAGAGGCCCCGCACCCCTTGCAGTAGAAGAGGACTAGAAGGCTCATCTGCATACTGCTCCCAGCATCCCCTGGGAGAGGAGTCCAGAGTTCTCCAAGAGCAATCCAGGGATTGAATTCCACAGCCCTAGCTTCCAGAGGCCCCACACCCTTTGCAGTAGAAGAGGACCAGAAACGTGTGTTGTTAGACACGTGAATCTCAAACTCTTCAAATATTTGAGTGAAGATCAATTTAATGGTATTTAAAGAGGATTGTATACCTCTGGGAAATCTTTGGACTTATAAAAGTTTGGAGAAAGGTAAAATGGGATATATTCTTTAGAGTTAGTGTGTGTCTGAGGTAATAAGCAAGCCATAGATATTTAATACTAGTGTCTGTCTTTCTCACCCACTTAACCCATGACCTTTAGGCAGGAGACACTTTCTCATTAAAGATCAATCAGGCTCTTATCTAAATCATACTACTGTACCAGCCCTTATTGAAAATTTAATCATCCCTTTCTAGGACACTAGCTGATTAATTAGTAAATTCACCTGTAAATTTAAAGTACTCTAATTTCAACTCCCTTAGAATCCTAAACTTAACTAGCAGATTAATTAGTAAATAAACCTATAAATTTAAAGTACTCTAATTCTGTTAGGCGCTCCTGCCGCGGGTGGCTGTGGCCAGCACCCCTTATCTCCTCCTCCATGCTGGGACCCATGCGGTTGCGGGGAGACACCCCGCCACATGCGCCTGGTCCCATCCACTCTCGCGGCTTCCACCGCTAAACTTGCACTGCCCTCCCCAGCAGGAGGGACGGACCCAGACCTCCTTTTTGCAGCGCCAGGCCACAGGCCGATGCTGCCAGCAGCCTCCTCCAGGCCGGGCCCTTCCTAGGCACATGGCCGCACCTCCTGCTGACTTTTAAAGGGCCAGCCATGACAAATTGCAGCCCAGCCCTCCTGATGACGTGAGGGTCCTGGGGCTACTTCTGGGAGCTTCCTCTTCCTGTCCCTTGACTTGGCATCGAGTCTGCTTCCCTTCAGTGGAGTCTTCTGCATTTTGTTTATGCCTTGGTTCCTGTTCTTGCCTTCCAAGTCCTGTTTCTGCTCCTGCTACCATCCTTTGGTTCCTGCAGACGTATCTTCTTGCTTCGACCTCGGACTGGCTCTCAGAGATTCTTTGGTTTCTGACCTTGGACTGGCTTTCGGCAATTCTCCTGGCTGTTATCCAACCACCTTCACAGGGGCCCACCTAAGACCAGCCAGCCCCCACACCCAAAGGCTCAACCCGCAGCAAATGGAATTGGTATTGGCGAAGCTCCAGCCGGTCCCTGCACCAGCTCAGCCTAGCCTCCCGATGGTGAGGGCCTGCAGGGGTTCACCCTCTCAATTAGCTCCAATTCCCCCTCAGGCAAGGGGTCCACACTCTTGTCCATCAACTTAACAGATTGCCAAGTCCACAGACCCAGTTGAGGCCTCTGCCCTCTAAGCCATTCTGGGCCTAGCTCAAAGGATCCTTGAGCAACCAAAGGCCCTGGAGACACTTGCCTCAGCAGTGGAGAATCTAAACTGGCATTTGGACTCCGCAGCTCCTACGGTCTCTACCACATCGCCGATGCCTACCGCCTCACCTCTGGTACTGGGTGGTCACCTGGTGCTTCCCCTACCTTCTCTTCCCCGCTTTGCTGTGGACCCACAGTTTTGTAGGGGCTTCAGTGCAGCATGCACTTTTGTCTACCCTCTTCCCAGAAGACATCACAAAGGCAACTTATATCTTCTCTCTTCTTGATGGGAAAGCCCTGGCCTGGGCATCCCCCCTGTGGGAATGTGTCAATCCAGTTCTGTGAGACTTGAACGGCTTCCTGACTCTCTTCTACACCATGTTTGAAGACCCTACTCAGCAGGTGGCCTCCAGGGTGTCTCTTCAGTTGTGCCTAGGTTCCCGGATTCTAACTGTGTATGTGATAGAGTTTTGAACCTTGTCCTCTGAGCTCCACTGGGACACTAGTTGTCTGAGGGCCATTTTTCTGGAAGGTTTAAGTCCTAGAATCAAGGACAAGCTCTCAGCCCACGAGCTACCAGGGTCATTTGATGCCTTGATCAACTTGAGTGGGCGCATCGAACGGCGCCTCCAAGAATGCTCCAGGGAGGTTCAATTCTTGAGAAAGTCTTCCGCCGGCATCAGATGCCCTGGCATTCACCTTCCCTGAAGTCCGACTCAGGATCCCCAGGAAATATGCTACAAAATATGCCATTGAATTGTCCATAGGATATTCATGTGGAAGTGCACTTCCTGTGTGTAAATGGCATTTGAAAATTTCTATGATAGTATGTTACATTTACACATGTAACTCCTTTTAAAATTACCTTCACAGTTTTTAGTATGCTTATAGGTGAATTTTAAAAGCCATACACGTGCCAAAGCCACGAGATACAAATACGGGTTAGGCCAATGCATACCGAGCAGATTTTTATTAGCTGACCATATACACACGTATCTCCCGCTGTGCGCACAAGTCAAAAGATTAGGAAAAAGGGAGTTGCATGGATGTGGTCTGAGCAGGGCGTGGGTGTGTTGGGGAAAGCAAAGAGATATGCACATAAATATTAATGTGCACAAGTGCATACAAGGGTCCCCTGCCATGTAACTTTACTTCTGCTATGGATGGCGTGTAAGTAAGAAAACAAAAAATGTAGGCTAGTCAGCAGGGATTTTAAAAAAAAAAAAAACAACAACAAAAAACTGCCTCACTTATCTCTGAATTTATGGTCACAATAAAAGAAAAACTTGCATTAATGAAACTATCGATGAACCCCAAAAACTCAGAAATAATTTGGCTGAGCAGAAACCTACCAAAATCTATTCCAACAGGTATAGATCTCAGAGATTGTCAATTAATCCAAGCAATTCAAGTGAGAGTTCTAGGAGTTCAAGTTGATGAAAACTTAAAAATGAAAGCCCACATTAGCAAACTGATCAAATCAGGTTTCTACAAGTTGCGAATCATGAGCAGATTGAAACCTCTACTAAACATAGCAGATTTAAGAATGGTATTACTAATATTCTCAAACCTTGATTAGTGTAATTCCGGACTTTTTTTAAATTTAGATTTATATTCCGCTTTTTGCACTTTTTTCAGCACTTCAAAATGGATTACATTCAGGTACTGTAGGTATTTCCCTATTCCCAGAAAGCTTACAATCTAAGGTCTGGATTCATCATTCATCGCAGAATGATGAATCCAGCGAAAATGGGGGTGGGCCTGCAAAAGCTCACAGCCTTAGCACCACCACGGTGCCTTCACTGCCGGCTTTCTCACCAAATAGCACCACCGTGAAAGGTGGTGCTATTCGGTAGGGGTGTGCATCCGTTTTCCAAGTATTTGTGATCCGCAACTTATTTTGTCCTATCTGTTACATACGTGGGGAGGCGAAATGCATCGTGACACCCCACGTATGTAACAGATTTCTGTTTAATTCGGCGCGCCCAGCGGCGCGTGCTTTTCTTCGCCCCCATTAGTTGCTTGCTACCTATGATTACCACAAAATGGCAGTGCACCTGCCATAACCATGCCAACCTGTCTGACCCTTTCCTGTGAGTCACAGTGACTCACAGGAAAGGGTCGGACAGGTCGGCATGGATACCGGAACGCAGCGTATCCACTCTGACATTTTCTGAGCAGCACTGAATGCAGCCAATCCCGCTGTCATTCAGTGCTCTCCGTGAATTTTACTGATGAGCCAGCAGTATATAAACATCAGCACGAGGAGCCACGCAGTTATTTCCAGCGATGCTGTGGGGAGGTGGGCTGCTGGGCAGTGGGCATTTTAAACAGACTGATCCAAAGTATTTGGTTGGGTCTGTACAGTCAAGTGCCCAGGGAGTCTGCCTCTTTTGTGCTTACAAGCAAGCAGCTTCTGTGTACACGCCACACACATTAGTGCACAGCCAGGCACCGTGACAGTGGGCAGTGGGCATTTTAAACAGACTAATCCTAAGTATTTGGTTGGGTCTGTGCAGTCAAGTGCCCAGGGAGTCTGCCTCTTTTGTGCTTACAAGCAAGCAGCTTCTGTGTGCATGCCACACACATTAGTGCACAGCCAGGCACCGTGACAGTGGACAGTGGGCATTTTAAACAGACTGATCCTAAGATTTTGGTTGGGTCTGTGCAGTCAAGTGCCCAGGGAGTCTGCCTCTTTTGTGCTTACAAGCAATCAGCTTCTGTGTGCATGCCACACACATTAGTGCACAGCCAGGCACCATGACAGTGGGCAGTGGGCATTTTAAACAGACTGATCCTAAGTATTTGGTTGGGTCTGTGCAGTCAAGTGCCCAGGCAGTCTGCCTCTTTTGTGATTACAAGCAAGCAGCTTCTGTGTACACGCCACACACATTAGTGCACAGCCAGGCACCATGACAGTGGGCAGTGGGCATTTTAAACAGACTGATCCTAAGTATTTGGTTGGGTCTGTGCAGTCAAGTGCCCAGGCAGTCTGCCTCTTTTGTGATTACAAGCAAGCAGCTTCTGTGTACACGCCACACACATTAGTGCACAGCCAGGCACCGTGACAGTGGGCAGTGGGCATTTTAAACAGACTGAACCTTATTATTCAGTGGGTCTGTGCAGTCAAGCGCCCGGGGAGTCTGCCGCTTTTGTGCTTACAAGCAAGCAGCTTCTGTGTACATGCCACACACATTAGTGCACAGCCAGGCACCGTCACAGTGAGCAGTGGGCATTTTAAACAGACTGATCCTAAGTATTTGGTTGGGTCTGTGCAGTTAAGTGCCCAGGGAGTCTGCCTCTTTTGTGCTTACAAGAAGGCAGCTTCTGTGTACACGCCACACACATTAGTGCAGAGCCAGGCACCGTGACAGTGGGCAGTGGGCATTTTAAACAGACTGAATCTTATTATTCAGTGGGTCTGTGCAGTCAAGTGCCTGGGGAGTCTGCCTCTTTGGTGCTTACAAGCAAGCAGCTTCTGTGTACATGCCACACACATTGGTGCACTGCCAGGCAGCGTGACAGTAGGCAGTGGGCATTTTAAACAGACTGAATCTTATTATTCAGTGGGTCTGTGCAGTCAAGTGCCTGGGGAGTCTGCCTCTTTGGTGCTTACAAGCAAGCAGCTTCTGTGTACATGCCACACACATTGGTGCACTGCCAGGCAGTGTGACAGTAGGCAGTGGGCATTTTAAACAGACTGAAAATTATTATTATGGGACAGTGGGCAGTGTTACTACTCAGTGACATAAAATCCATAATGTCAGGGAAAGAGAGATGCAATCGAATGATTGGGGCTGGCAGAGGAGGCACCCCAAAAGTCATCAGAAATGGAAGAAGTAATAGCTGACGAATCTTCGGTAGAATCAGTTAGTCCTGTCTTAGCCTCCAGAAATGTGCAGCAGGGGAGAGATGACAGTGATATTGAGGAGGAGGAAGAGCAGTCAGTACAGGCACAGAGGATGACTGATGATGCCCCCTCTGGCATTGCTTCTCAGGGTGCACCCACTACCTCAACTCCAGTGCCTGCATCCACCCCCAAGGTGTTAGAGAGGGGAGGATCATGAAAGACATCTCCTATCTGAAAACACTTTAAAGTGACGGAAGACCCGCGTTATGCATGATGTAATTTCTGTGCCAGGGATATTAGCAGAGGCAAGCAAATGGGACATCTATCTAATTTTGGCATGAACCATCATATCAAGAGGCAACACCCAACAAGATTACTGCCATCTGGGGATGGTGGCAGTTCCAGTCGGGGGACCCCTTCCAACCAGTGTGCAGTGGTAGGAAAGCAGCAGAGTCAGTCCACGCCCTCATACCCTTCTAGCAGTCAGGCGGCAGGCCAGCAACCCCTTGACATCTGGCAGAAGCGACAATCCACAATGGAGGAAATGGGGTGGAGTGCGGTAATGCTATCCCAGGGTAGGAGGCAGGCAGCCTCAAAAGTTGTAACCAGGAGCATTGGGGAAATGATTACCCTTGATGACCAGCCCTTGCAGCTAGTGCAGAATTTGGGTTTCAAGCATTTTTTGAAGCTCGTACTTCCATGTTACAAAATCCCGTGCAGAACCACATTTAGTAGAAAGGTCATCCCCAGCCAGTACAAGCAGTGTTGCAGTCGCATTCAAGCACTGCTAGCTAAGGCAGATGGAAGAGTGCATTTCACCTGCAATATCTGGACCACCATGAATGCTGCACACTCTTACCTCTCTCTGACAGCACACTGGTGGTACATGGCTGAGGCAGGGGTAGCCAGCAGCTCTATTACTAAAGAAGTATCAGGGTGGAGGTGGGCTTTACTGCACACCCACCTGATGGACCAGGCCCATACCGCAGCCAATATTCTAGCATGCATCAGAAAGATGCTGGAAGGCTGGAAACTACACCAGTGAGACAGGAAAACACAGGCAGGGTTCTTTGTCACATACAATGGTGCAAACATGGTTAAGGCAATAACCGATGGGCGGTTTAAGAACATCCGATGTTTTGCACACACTCTACACCTGGTAGTGAAGTCAGCTCTGGGCTTGGAGTCCAATGACAAGGAGAATGAATACCTGCATAGGTTAATACAGAAGTGCAGGAACATAGCAGCACACTTCCACAGAAGTGTCAAGGTGGGGCAGGTTCTCTGACAAAAGCAGACTGATTTGGATATTCCTCACAAGCATCTCATTCAAGACATTGCCACCCGGTGGAATTCCCCCTTTATGTTGCTGGAGAGGTTACTGGAGCTGCAGACACCTCTTCATGAACTTTCTGGTAGAATGGACATAGGTGTGCAGAATCCCCTAGGGCATCATGATTGGTTAGTCATGAGTCAGCTGGTAAAAATCCTGCAGCCCTTCAAGGATGTCATGGAGGATCTGAGTTCCAGAAGTGCCACCTTGGCTGACATCATCCCTATAGTTAATTTCCTGGATGAACATTTGGAGGCCTTTAAACGGGAAGACAGAATGACTGCTGAGGTGCTGCAGTGTCTGGACATTTTGCAGCAGCAGGTGAAAGACAGATTAAGGCCTTTAACAGGCGACCGCACATACATGCTCGCCTCAGTCTGTAATCCCCGTGTGAAAGGTAAACTCGCCCTACAGACCAATTGTCTGTCATTTGTGAAGGAGCTGCTGTTAGCAAAGGTCCGTGAACAGGAGCGCCATAGGCGGAGACAGATTATGCTTGAAGCAGAGGTGGAAACAGCAGGCATGTCAGAGAGTTGTGCTGCTAGCCCAAGCAGGAGCAGCCCTGTGTCAGCGACAGATAGTACCTCCTCCTCCACGTCAGAACGCCCAAGGCATGTTGGCCATAAAGATTCATCAGTTGTGCAATGGGCGAGAGAGAAAGCAGCTGGATTGAGTGACTCTGAGCCCTCCCAAGCACAGGAGGAGACAGTAGCACAGCTGTCAGTGACACGGTATCTCTCAGAGCCGATAGAGAAAATGCAGACAGATCTGCTGGCATATTGGGCACACAAGTCCACTGTCTGGTCACACCTAGGCAAAGTGGCTCAGCGATATCTGTCATGTCCACCAACCAGTGTGTCCAGTGAACGTGACTTTTCAATGACAGGGGATATCATGAGCCCTCACCGCTCAAGGCTTGCACCAGAGTTGATGGAAATGCTAGTGTTTTTGAAAGTAAACTTGCCTTTGCTTGGGATTCCAAATTTTCCCTGTGAATGGCAAGATGAATAAAAGCAATTCAAAGCCTTGCAGCAGCTCCAATTGCCTCCTATGCTCCAGATAATATAAGCACTGCAGCACATGAACCTGACATGAATCGCTGTGCCTGACCGTCAACTGTCCAGGCATTGGGTTCCTACAAGTGTTTGACCTCGACTGCTTTGCCTGTCAGTCCAGGCCTTGTGTTCGCACAAGTGTTTGACCTCGATTGCTGTGCCTGTTCATCCAGGCCTTTTGTCCCTAGGTGGGATTGACCTCTGTCCTCAACTGCTTTGCCTGTCAATCCAGGCCTTGTGTTCGTTAGTGTTTGAACTCGACTGCTGTGCCTGTTCATCCAGGCCTTGTGTTCCTACAAGTGTTTGACCTTGACTGCTGTGCCTGTTCATCCAGGCCTTGTGTTCCTACAAGTGTTTGACCTCGACTGCTGTGCCTGTTCATCCAGGCCTTGTGTTCCTAAAAGTGTTTGAACTCGATTGCTGTGCCTGTTCATCCAGGTCTTGTGTCCCTAGGTGGGATTGACCTCTGTCCTAGACTGCTTTGCCTGTCAGTCCAGGCCTTGTGTTCCTACAAGTGTTTGACTTCAATTGCTGTGCCTGTTCATCCAGGCCTTAAGAACATAAGAACATAAGAAAATGCCATGCTGGGTCAGACCAAGGGTCCATCAAGCCCTGCATCCTGTTTCCAACAGTGGCCAATCCAGGCCATAAGAACCTGGCAAGTACCCAAAAACTAAGTCTATTCCATGTTACCATTGCTAATGTCAGTGGCTATTCTTGTGTTCCTACAAGTGTTTGACCTTGATTGCTGTGCCTGTCAGTCCAGGCCTTGTGTTTCTACAAGTGTTTGACCTAGACTGCTGTGCCTGTCAGTCCAGGCCTTGTGTTCCTACAAGTGTTTGACCTCGACTTCTGTGCCTGTTCATCCAGGCCCTGTGTTCCTACAAGTGTTTGACCCCGATTGCTGTGCCTGTTCATCCAGGCCTTGTGTCCCTAGGTGGGATTGACCTCTGTCCTAGACTGCTTTGCCTGTCAGTCCGGGCCTTGTGTTCCTACAAGTGTTTGACTTCAATTGCTGTGCCTGTTCATCCAGGCCTTGTGTTCCTACAAGTGTTTGACCTCGACCGCTTTGCCTGTCAGTCCAGTCCTTGTGTTCGTACAAGTGTTTGACATCGATTGCTGTGCCTGTTCATCCAGGCCTTGTGTCCTACAAGGGTTTCACTTAGATTGTATGCCCTCTGGGGATGGGAAATACCTACAGTACCTGAATGTAATCAACTATGAAGTGCTGGAAACGTTTGAAAATAAGAATATAAATAAATTAAGAAAAAAAATTACTATCCCTGTCCATCTAGGCCTTTTGTCCCTAGGTGGGATTGACCTCTGTCTTTGGCTGCTTTGCCTGTTCATCCAGGCCTTGTGTCCCTAGGTGGGATTGACCTCTGTCCTTGACTGCTATGTCTGTCCATCCAGGCCTTGTATCCTACAAGGGTTTCACTTAGATTGTATGCCCTCTGGGGATAAGGAAATACCTACAGTACCTGAGTGTAATCAACTCTGAAGTGCTGGAAACGTTTGAAAATAAGAATATAAATAAAGTAAGAAAAATAATAACTATCCCTGTCCATCCAGGCCTTATGTCTCTAGGTGGGATTGACCTCTGTCCTCGACTGCTTTGCCTGTTCATCCAGGCCTTGTGTCCCTAGGTGGGATTGACCTCTGTCCTTGACTGCTTTGCCTGTCACTCCGGGCCTTGTGTCCTACAAGTGTTTGACCTCGATTGCTCTGCCTGTTCATCCAGGCCTTATGTACCTACCAGGGCTCGACCTCTAATGCTGTGCCTGTCTGTCCAGCTTGGAGCTAGGATATAGTTTTCATGACCTTCATAATACGGGCCATTTTCCCAAGTTGTTTCTTTGTTGCTACATTAATGTTTCTAGTGCTATAGAAAACTGGTGGTAGTTGTACTGTAGTTCATCCTCTGTGTTCCCATTGTTTACAGAGGCACTGTACGGTACAAAGTCAACATAGGTTGATATTGCAGATTTGGACTTGAGTAGCAGTATTCTTATTTCTGAGAGCTCTTCAAGTCCCTTTGTCTTCAGCTGAAGTGCGTAAGTACAGTCGGTATTCACTAGACGCCAATGGAATTCACTAGACGCCAACGGAAACACCCCACTCTAAGGGTGAAACTGTTCTAGGGAGTCCTTTCCTGCACAAAGGAAATGGAACTGTCTCCTGGGCCAGCCTGTCTTTCCCCTATCAAAACCACAAGGACCAGACTACCTCCACTCTGCCAGCCTGTCTTGCCCCTATCAGCTTTCTGCCACTCTGCTTTGCTGCCATACACCAGATGACTCACTTAACTCCTTGTGGTGTTCTTGCCACTCTCATGGTTCCTCAGTGTGTTGGTGCTAGTCTATCTGCTTGCTATGTTCCCCCTTCATTGTGCTGTTGGATGTCAATGCCACTTGTCTTGCCGCTTTGCCTGTCGTGCTGCCTTCGATGGTTCATGCATCTGCTATCGGTGCTCTCTTTTGAAGGTGTGGTGTGGTTTTGACATTCTCACTGCTGCTTTGTGCCTCTGTTAAAGCACTCTTGCCACTTCTGGTACCCCTTTGCACCTTTCCAGTGCCTTAGGCTATTCATGCCACTTTGGTGCCACTTTGCCACAGTCTAAGTACCTTGGAGCTCTTTTGTTGTTGTGATGATTGCTCCCCAGAAGTTTCATGAAAATTGATAATAAAACCCCAATTTTGCAGCCAAAAATAGGCTGGACATCCTTCCCCCATTGACTTTAATGGGAACCGGAAAATGTATTGACATATCGACGTATGGAATTCTCCATACGTCCGAATGCAACGGAAATGACCCCCCACGAATACGTATCACGAATGCAACGAAATGTTTTTGGCTGCACATCCCTACTATTCGGTGCACTACTGCCAATGTGAAAGGTGGTGCTATTTCGCACGCTACTGCAAACGATAACGTTACACATAATAAAACTTTAATGAATGACCCCCTAAGTTTGTACCTGAGGCAATGGAGGGTAAAGTGACTTGCCCAAGGTCACAAGCAGCAACAGCAGCACTCAAACGCTGGTATTCTGATTCATAGCCCACTGCTCTTACCACTAGGCTACTCCTCCACTACTTCTGGGACTTCTGCCTTGTCACATAAAACCCATGCAACTACTGCAAAATGCTGCAGCTAGACTACTGTCCGAAACAAGGAAATAAAGCCACATCACCCCTATTATGATTTCTCTACCTTGACTCCCTGTAAAATCAATAATATTTTGCAAAGTACTTTGTAAGTACTTACAATAATATTCAATAACATTTATCCAAACAATGATCTGATGGGAATAACATTTAAACCACATATTCCACTGTGAATGCTCAGATCACAAAACAAAGGCTTCCTAAAAATCCCGACTATAGGAAACTCTCATCTAATGCAAACAAGAGAAAGAGCAATCTTAGTCGTTGGCCCAAAACTATGGAACTCCATGCCAGAGGACCTGTGAACAATAACAGATTTAAAAAAATTTAAGAGTAAATTAAAAACATGGTGTTGCACTCACCAGTCGTGGGAGGCTGCAGCCAGCAACCCTATCTCCGGCACTAGGAAAGCCACCCTGACGCACCTCCAGACCACGTGATCCTCCCGGCCCTGTTGGGCCTTTCTGGTCAGCCACACCACAGCTGATGCCGGCGTCTCTCTGGCCCCCCCAGGCATGCATGCATGATCCCTCGCAGCTTTTAAAGGGCCAGCGGTGGATAAACCAGCAATGACCCCGCCAATGGTGTCAGGGCAAGGGACTATTTAACCCTTGCCTGACCAACAAGACCTTGCCTCGGCAACGGGTCCTACTCTTCAGAGTGAGTGTTGCTTGCTCCTGGTTCCTGCGTTCCTGATTCCTGCTCCTGGTTCCTGCATTCCTGTTTCCTGCTCTCGGTCCTCATCTTTGCTCCTTGCCCCCTCGGACTGCTTTCCTGCTCTAACCCTGATTCGTCTCTGGATTCTGCTTGCCTGCCACCTGCCCCGACCATCTGCTTGTCTTCTGACTCTCTGTATTTTCCGCCTACCCTGACTCTTGGACTGTGCCTAGTTTCTCTTATCTGCTGCCTGCTCTGACCTCTGGTACGTCTAACTTTGCTCCGACCTTCCTCCTCCTGGGATTGGTTTCTCCGAGAGACCCATGCCTAAGTCCTGCTGGCCCCGGTACCCAAGGGCTCAACCTGCGGGGAGCTAGGGCTGGTATAGGTGAAGGTCCTGTTGTGTCTTCTCTCCTGAAGCCACCTCCCGATGACGAGAACCTACACGGGCCTTCCCCTGAAGGTAGCACCAAACTCGTCTTGGCCAGGGGTCCACCGAACAATACATGGCTATTCACAAATGCCTGACAGAAAACTCCAATTTGTTATGAGTCTGATAACCAGAAATGTCCTGACCAATTCCCCCTACCCTTGGCCCTTCTATTGCCCAGTTATGTCTTTCCTTAATTGTACCTGTCCTTGATACACACCCTCTGTCTCTAAATGTTTCCCTAGTTTACTACCTGTACATATGCCTTCCTCAGTTTTTCACTATTTATTTATGAATGTCAAACCTGTACACCGTTATGAACTAGTGATTTTCACATGGAATGATTGTCTAAAGCACATAAATAATTAAATACATACATAAGGGTTGGGGCTAGCAAGGAGAAAGGGAGATTAATAAATTAGAGGGGTATGAAAGTCCTATTCTTAAACTGGGCAGACTGAGAACAAACTGAAAACTAGCTATGGCGTCAGTGTGCATCCCTTATAAAATTACCCTACTTATGACGTAGACACAGCAATTGTGCCTACATGTGCACATCCAATTAAAATTGTGTGCATATATACATGCATTCAGGCTATTTTATAACATGTGCTTATATACCTGTATATGTTATAAAATAGACATGTCTCTTGACGCAAGCCATCAAAACGAGCGTACATGTGTGCGCGCGTGCCAGTATTACATTTATCATCACAGGTTTTAGTATGCATATTAAAATACACACGTTCCTTACCTATTTTATAGAGATAACCACATATATTTTACCTGCAAAATTATTCTGATGCTGCATGAATAAACACCCAGAATAACATGTGTTGGCAGGTATTTTATAAACTACTATACCTATCTTGTTTTGAAAATATTTACTTGCATGAGTACTTGGAATTATCAGTTCACCAATACCTCCACCAGTTCACTTAGTACTTTTCCAGTTAAATTAGAAGATATAGCATTTCACCCTGAGCCCTCACAAGCTCACCCAGACATCCTTCCTGAAAACTGCAAACAATAGATAAGTCCAATTTTAATTGCTTGAGTCAATTAACAGATGTAAAAGTACATAAATAAGGGCCTCATTTTCTAAAGTATCGCAGGCCTGCGATACTTTAGGAAATGAGGGGTGGGGGGCTGAAACGGGGGGCGGGCCTGTGCCTTCCGGCAGCGATCGCACTGTCGCGGTGCGATCACTGCCGGTTTCGCACCCAATAGCGCCATCATAGGAGGTGCAGCTATTGGGAGCGAAATAGGACGCAAAAAGGGCCTTACCTTTTCACTGTCTGAGGCGTCGGCACAGAGTCGGCCCTGGTGACGCCCCGACTCCTCCTCTTCCGGGTCTACTCCATCCAGACTCCGTCCCCATCCTGGTATCGCACGCAATAAGGGTCTTTTCGCGTGCGAAAGGTCCCTTATCGCATGCGAGCCACTTAGAAAATGAGGCCCCAAGTTTGCTAATGTGTAAATATGTATCACTTAAAAAATAGCACCTTTCATGCATATTTTTGAACCCTGCCCCAAAATACACCTGTGTCATCCTATTTTTCCCTGGTAAAGTATATGCTTTAAACAGAAAATATGCATGTTCTCTAGAGGTTAATAAAATTATATACGCAGGTAAATGTTATTTACATGCATATATGTTGTGTTTACATGCAAAACCCATTTGAAAATTCACTCCATGAAGCCCAATACCCACTAGTGCATAGACCAGTAGAACTCCATCACTGGACTTAATGTGATATTATAGTTACCTTACTTTTCTTGATTATTGCATTTGTGAAAAAATGTTATAATTTAATAAAATATATATAAAAAAAAGAACCCCACCACTGACAATGTAATTTAATTCATTTCTGATAAATCCTTATGACATTTAGCTGATGTTTAGAAACTAGATGAAACTGAACTCTACTTTTAGTTGGCTTACCCAACTTTGACATTGCAATTAAACTATGATTTGGATATTTGATTTAGGAGTTTGATCAAGTTAACAATTAGCATGGGTTAGTGAACTTAAATTATAGAGTAGGCTTTAAAAACACAGGCATTGAAATTGTGTGTTGTACAATTTGCTCAAACCCACTTCCAATAGACTATTTATTTTCTCCTCTGACTGAAAAATGAGGCATTTATTTTTAGCGCTGGAGTAAAATCCATCTCTTTTACACACACTTTTAATAATACCTGCTTTGATCTATGGAGATTGTTTATGTAACTTCCAAATTTATTTTGAGCAGCAGAGCATGTTTATTGCAAATGAGGGCAACTGCAGAAAGTACATTCCCAAATGCAGTCCATTTCTTCAAGCGCCACATAAATTAATTCATTTGAAGAGTTGGATAATTGGAAAGTCTCAAAAGTACATAGCTAAATAACTCTTGGACTATAATCCTAAGTAAAAGAAAAAAAAAACATTAACTAAAAATTACAGTCTCTTGGGTAATCTGATTACTCTGCTTCCAGATGTTATACTTTAGCTAGTATGAAGCAAGATCAGCCCAAACATATTTGCAGTCCATTACCAATGAAATCAATTTTAACATCACCACAACTAACTTAGAAGTTCCTCAATTGTCAGGAAATTCTGAGATCCTTGTTTTAATTTTTCTTTTTAATTGTATTACCATAAGTACCACCATGCTGGATCAGAGCAATGGTTCATCAAACCCATTACCCATTCTCCTCAACCATCACTGTCTCTCATTCTCCCACCCCTCCTTAATCCCTCCCCCCCCCCCCCTCTTTTCCCTCTCCCCTTCCCCCCCACCCAACCTCACCCTTTCCTTCTCCCACTGGACATACCATGCTAATAACTGCCTAGGATAAATCTATGTTTACGTATCTTATAGTTTTTGTTGATTATATATATATATTTATCTCTCTCTAATTGTTTCTTAGTTTAAATTCTGTACTGTCTTCCATTGCCCAGGTTTTACGCTCCCTGTTTAGTGTAACTTTACTTTCTACCTTGATGTTAATTGGTTTCCCCTCAGTTACATTGTAAACCGGTACGATAAGACCTAGTCTTGAGCATCGGTATAGTAAAAGAAATTAAATAAATAAATAAATAAATTATGCTCTCTCTGACAGTGGACAATCTGGGCTACCTGGAAATACCCATATCACCTCCCTTTTTGTTCATTTCCAGCTATAGGAACTGATGATCCCTATGCCTGCCTAGTTAATAAATGTTATTGGACTTGTTCTCCGAAAACTTGTCCAAACCTTTTCCTAAAGACCATCTATGCTATTAAATTTGACCACCTCCTCTGGCACCAAATTCCAGATTTTCATTACATGTTATCTTTCTTAAATTGTTTTTAAAACTTCTACCATAACCCCCTACTTATAGTGCTATTTGAAAAGGGTATATAATAACCATCTCTTACTAACCTGCTCCACACTACTCATGATTTTATTAAACTCTATCCCTCTCAATGTTCTCTTCTTCAAGGTGAAGATCCTAAATTTGTTTAGCCTTTTTTCATAAGGAAGCTGCTCTATCTCCTTTATCATTTTTTGTTGCCCATACTCAGACCCTTTCTTGTTCTGCTATATCTTTTTTTAATATGGGGTTATCAGAAATACATTCCATATTCAAAGTGTGGTGGCACCCTTCATCTGTATAGAGGCATTATGATATTCTCAGACTTCTTTTCCCTCATTTGTGCATTAGGGATGTGAATCATTTTTTGACTATTTAAATATTGTCCGATATATTTTAAATCGTCAAAAATCGTTAGAGCCACGATACAATAACAATTCCCCCGATTTATCTTTAAAAAATCGTAAATCGGGGGAAGGGGGAGGGGAAGGGGAGGGCGGGAAAACCGGCACACTAAAACAACCCTAAAACCCACCCCGACCCTTTAAAATAAATCCCCCACCCTGCCGAACCCCCCCAAAATGCCTTAAATTACCTGGGGTCCAGAGGAAGGGTCCCAGTGTGATCTTTCACTCTCGGACCTCCGTGCGTTGTAGAAATGGCGCCGGCGCTACCTTTGACCTGTCATATGACAGGGCAAAGGTAGCGCCGGCAGGAGCATAGGAGATCGCTCCCGGACCCCCAGGGACTTTTGGCCAGCTTGGGGGGGCCTCCTGACCCCCACAAGACTTGCCAAAAGTCCAGCGGGGGTCCGGAACGATCTCCTACCGCGAATCGTTTTTCCGTACGGAAAAACGATTCGACTGCAGGAGGTCGTTCCGGACCCCCGCTGGACCCCCAGGGACTTTTGGCCAGCTTGGGGGGCTTCCTGACCCCCACAAGACTTGCCAAAAGTCCAGTGATGGTCCGGAACGACCTCCTACAGTTGAATCGTGTTGCCGTACGGCCGTGTGCCGGCGGCACACGGCCGGCGGCACACACACGGAGGTCCGAGAGTGAAAGATCACACTGGGACCCTTCCTCTGGACCCCAGGTGATTTTAAGGCATTTTGGGGGGGTTCGGGAGGGTGGGGGATTTATTTTAAAGGGTCAGGGTGGGTTTTAGGGTTGTTTTAGTGTGCCGGTTTTCCTGCCCTCCCCCCTCCTCCAATTTACGATTTTTCACGATAAATCGGGGGAATTTCTATTGTATCGTGACTCTAATGATTTTTGACGATTTAAAAAATATCTGATGATTTTTTTTAAATCGTCAAAAAATGATTCACATCCCTAATAATAACTGCTTTGTGTAGGCACTTCCATACAGAAATGTAAACTTTGGGATATCCCCTTCCAACTTATTTTAGTTCAGTTCTTTCAGTGACAGCCAGGGACCATAAATCATGGCTCTTTAAGGAATTCTGCAATCATAAGCCCTAAATCCTATCAGTAGGGGCCAATATGCTAACTGACAAGATTTCCCATAGGTTAGAGGCCTCTTTTCCAATGTATGCAAACAATATCCATAATAAACTCTTCTGTGAAATTTAGCCACAGGGTTTGACTAAAAAAGATAACTCCACCTCATTTATAAGTATTTTTTGTTTTTAATGCCTTAAGAAGATATTTTTCTATGCTGGTTTTCATTGAATTCGGAATTAATGAGCTGCTTTATATGATATTGCACCTCAACAACACATTAATTTAGAATTTGAATAAACTTTCAAGAATATCAGAATATGCACAAAAGTTTACTATTTGCTAAGAGGGAAATATGCAATCATTTTCCCAAAAGAGACCAGCATGTGAATAAATGGAAAAAAAAATGAAATATTGGCAATTAATATTACTTTAATATATACCCTATACGTGGTGTCATTTTACAATGACTATTATTAATCCCTCCTCCACTGGGTTTGTGAACACTGCCTCTGAAACTTCTCTAGCCCTAGCTTATCCACATAGCACAAGATCTAAGGCCTGGATTCACCATTCTATTGCAGAATGATGAATCCAGCAAAAACAGGGGGTGGGGGGTGAAGGGGGGGGGTGACCTGTGAAAGCCGGAAGCCTTCACACCACCGTGGTGTTTTCTCTGCCAGCATTCGCACCCAATAGTGCCACCGTTACTAACTTTATCGCCGCCAGCGAAGACATCGAGGAGTCCACCCCATCTCCTCCCCTCACCACCCCGACTCTGCCCCTAGCAAGCTATCACACACAAAAAGGGACTTTTCACATGCGATAGATAGAAAATGACCCCCTAAGCCAGGAATCAAACTTGGGTCCCTTCATGTGGAAGAATACAGCCACCAAGCCACTGAATTGGACATCCTATTCTCTTCCATTGTATATTTGTAAATCTTCAGTGGAATGTGATCACTTAAAATAGTTAATTTGGGTTATCCTTGATCAAATACTGAGGACGCTTAAGGTACATTTAGCCCCACTGTCCAAGGTGCTAAGCCACTATTTTATTTATAGCAATTTATCATAAGAGGATAAGAAAATACATAAAGAACATAAGCTATCATTTTTTTTCATACTCACTGAGGCACTATGAGATGGAATGTTAGTTTGGCTATTTTATATATATATATATATATATATAAATTCTAAACAAGCAACAGACTGAGGCAAGAACAAGGACATTACAGAAACAATAAAAAAGGTACTTGCTGCATAAACAGTAGCAAAGCCTGATTGAATTCTTATTACACTGCAATTGTCCTTTAGTATAAAGTCTGAACTCTTTAAAAAACACACAAGAAAACATCTGTATATTGCACCAGTTAGAATAACAGTTGCCTACAAGAATCTTAATTTTACATGTCAACACATCTTGCATATACCAAATTAAATTCATAGTATTATATATTTTATTTTATTCCTCAATGAAAATGCAATTTATCAATTTTTATTTCAGAAATCAGCATATTAAGCACATTAAGAAACATATTGGAAATTAACATAATTGTATCAAGGGTCCCTTAGTGAATGAAAATGTTAGTACTAAAATAACATTATACATATGCAAATCTGGTATTTCTGATTAAGGTCATTTGTCACTGGCAGCAAGGTTGAGTTGAATACAGAGGTGATACTGCATAGATTTATGCTTAACTTAAAATTCATGCAGATTAGTAAAGCTAGAGAAGATATGAGTAGCTGGGAAGAGCAAACCAGTTTATATTGATTATCTAAACTGGGGCTGTTTTACCTTAGAAATAAAGACATTTGAGAGGGAGATTTAATCAAACAATACAAATATAAGAGTGAATATTTAAAATATTTACACATGCAAACTTAGCATATGAACATATAAGTAGTTTGTACTTGTGTACATTCTGTTTTATAAATATCATTAAATATGCATGTATTTTTGGTCACGATCACATATTTATGCAATCAAAAGAGGGGTGGTCTAGAGGCATTCAGAGTCCGGCCAAGAGGTACATATGTAAGTTGCTATTTTATAAAAGACTTACATGAGTTCATTTTTCAACATATTTGCATAATTTTACATCTGTTAATTAACTATCGAAACTGATATATGATTCATCTATTGTCTAGTATTGGTTTGGTGGGAGGTTTGGATGAACTAAGAGTAGTTCAGGCTGAAGAACTTGGAGGGTTTGAATAACCTGGAAAAGAATTAGGTGGACTATTGGCAAACTGATGATTTCAATTACATGTGCATGTTTTAACATAGTAACATATATGGTCATTTATCATTTTGCATAAGGGCTTAACACCTGCATTAGGGCCCTAATGTGCATAATAATATGTAAATTAGGCATTAATTATATCACAGGAAATAACTACACCTATTTCCCCTGCGTTGTGGCCACAAATGCTGTTACCACATTTTGAGAGAGAGATAGAGATAGAGAGAGAGAGACTCAATATAGCAAATTGGGGTCACTTAAATCAGGCTAGGTAGAGAGCAGAGAGTACAAATTGACACTTTTATTTCAACTCTCAGCACTCAAAATGATACCCAATCTTCACAGGTGTCTACAGTGTTGTCTGTACCTGTGAAGGTATATCTTAAACTGCCCCCCAAGCCTTCCCCACTCCCAACCCCTCACCCCGAGTTTTAAGTCCACCCTATTATAGTGCTATAAATAGCAAAGTGACCGCACTTTGAGTCTCTCTCTCTCTTTTATTGACAGTAGCACCTGGCTTTAAATATTAGAGATGTGCATTGGGTGCCCGATCGTTTCCACTTTCAGTTTCGTGTAGCCATGGGAAAAGTTTGTATTCCCGCGGATCGGCATTTTTTTTTCATATGGAATAATTTCCGGTTTAGCACGCACTAACGGGAGTTAGCACATACTAGCTCCCATTAGTGCACGCTAGCTCCTGTTAGTGCGTGCTAACACAAACCCATTAGCACGCACCCCGACCCTTCATGTTTAATTATTTACAAAAAAAAAACCCCAAACCCACCTCAACCCTTCATATCTAATTATTTACAATCCCCCACTCTCCAGACCACCCAAAAACTTGCCTAAAGTCTCTGGTGGACCAGCAGGGGTCCCAGGAGCGATTTCCCACTCTCGGGCCATTGGCTGCCAGTAAACAAAATGGCACCAGTGGCCCTTTGCCCTTACCAAGTGACAGGGGCTATCAGTGCCATTGACTGGTCCCTGTCACATGGTAGGAGCAATGGACGGCAGGCGCCATCTTAAAAAATGGCTGGCGGCCGATGCAAAATAGTGCGCCGGCGCGCGAGTGCCCTGCGTGCGTAAATCCGGAAGGATTTACGCGCGCAGGGCTTTTAAAATCTGCCCCAAGTGTCAATTTCCCAAACCTTCTGCTGCTATTATTCTTGGCAATCCCACAGGATATAACACTGCAACAGGAATAGCTTGCCACAATCATAAATCTCCATCATAAATCACACCAGAGCTGCACAGACATACAACCACACCACACCAATGCAAGCAATGGAATAAAATGGCGCCAAGTTGGCACTGTCACTTAATTCATGCCCTGACCATGGCGGTAAAATACGAGTATTAAAATACCCACACTAGCATTAGTGAAGCTCTCTGCATTGCCCATGATTAGGTAATTGCCTCCTTTGTATGCCATTAGCATGCATTCATACAGAAAAAAAAATGTGGGCCAGTAATCACGTTCGTATGTTCTTTTTCCCCATACACAAAACCCTTATTACATCCCCATACAGGGATTTGTGCAAGAAAATGTGCATAAAAAACACATACATGCACACACAAATCCATGGCAGCTTCAGCGCACCTTATTACATTGGAGCCTGTATGTGCGGATCAGAAATACATTGCCCAAATCTAAATCCCCCCTGTGCCCCCTGAAAGTTTCTGAAAACTTGATGTGCATAGGAGACTAAGCACAGTAATAAATATGTAGAAACAAACACATGCACAAATCTGCCCTCACACAGACATAGCAGTGATCAATTCTATGAGACAGATATATAAGTGGAGTACATTAGTCATAAATACATACAGAATACATAAGATTTCCCATACTGGATCAGACCACAGGTCCTTCAAGCACAGTATCCTCTTTCCAACAGTGGCCAATTCAAGTAACAAGTACTTGGCAGGATCCCAAAGGGTAGATAGATTCCATGCTGCTTATCCCATGGATATTTTATCACGTTCTCAAATGTTATTGAATGTAAAATGGTTATCACATTCTCAAATGTTCTTAAATGTAAATGTTGATTTTAACTACTGACTGTAAAAGTTTGTTGTAACTGTAAATTGGAGTGATGGCTTCTGCCAAACCTCAGTATAGAAAAAACTTCAAACAAATAAAATGAAATAAAATAAATAAATATATATATATATATATATATATATATATATAAATATATATATATATATATATATATATATATATATATAAATAAAATAATAAAAAAGGTATGCATATTAATAATTAATAATAAATCAATTAATAATTTATAATATTGTTTTTTTAATTTAAATAATTTAAATTAAAATAATGTAATAATTTTAATTTAATAACTGTGATAATATAATAAATAATAAATATATTTTTATTCAATAATTTTAATAATTTACATATTTAATTATTAACTTTTTGAATTATTAAATTATTGAATACATTTATTACATAATTTTAATTTATTGAATTTTTATTAAACAGTTTTTATTTTAAAAATTAATAATAAATAAATGCATAATAAATAAATATAATTAAAATATATAAATATAATAATGAAATATATAAGTATAATATAAAATATATAAATATATAAAATTATATAAAATATTAATATAAATAAAATAAATATATGGGGTAAAATGGGGTAAAAAATGGGAGAGAGACTGGAGTGGTGACTGGTGATAGAGAGGTAGCCTGGTGTGTGGGGGATTACTAGTGAGAGGGGGTTTGACTGGGGTGACAGTTTGGAGAGAGACTTGTTGGGGTGGTGACAGGTTAGAGAAGCAGCCTTATGTGGGTGGAGGTGACCGGTGAGCGGAGAAGTGATGGGGTGACTTTATGGGATGGCAGACAGGAGAGTGACTAGTTAGGATAGTGACTGGTGAGAGAGAGGTAGCTTGGTGTGTGTGAGGGGGTGACTGGTGAGAGGGGTGTTACTGAGATGACTGCATGGTGTGACAGGTGGGAAAGAGAAGAGTAGCCTGGTGAGGCAGTGTGATTTGGGTGACTGTATGCAGTGACATGTCACCCCCCCCCCCCCCCCATCCACACCAGGCTGCCTCTTTCATACCAATCACCACCCCAACCAGTCTCTCTCTCTCCTGTCACCCCATACAGTCATCCAAGTTACTTCCCCTCTCACCAATCACTCCCAAACCAAACACACAGACACACATCAAGGGAATTGAAAGTATATGTACCCCCCAAAAAAAGTGCCCCTTTCCTAAATTACAAAGGGATTGGAAAATTCAAAATATGCATTTGCATTACATGCTTTTGCTTTTGCTGACTTGAACTTGATTCTATTATTACTTTACTTGTTTGTTTACAATTGTTACCAGGCACTGGTCATCCCTATAAAAAACATCACCTTGCAACCTTGGCATTACAAACAAGATACTAAGGAGACAGCCAATGAGAATACTGAACCATAAATCTAGCTAACAAACCCCCAATTGGAACTTTTTTAACATATTGGTACATTTCAGCTACCAATAACCAGTAACATCCAGTTTGCACACACTAACTATGAAATTAGGGAATAAACACCCCCAAACGATTTTAAAAACAAAATCAAACAAATAATGACACAAAACAAAAAAGATACACTCAAAAATAAATGAATGAACACCCCTATTATCAATGATGATGTTTAGATTATTTTCCTGAATGGTGACTTTTAATATGGAATCTTGCATTGTGTAGCTATAATTTGGGTTACTGTTCCCTAAGGGGTAGATTTTTAAAGTTATGCACAGGTGTAGATTTGTTCGAACAACCCGGCTCAAACAAATCTATACCCGATGTTATAATATGCACGCGCTGCCGCGCGCATGTTATAAAATCCAGGGTCGACACGAGCAGGGGGGTGCACAATTGTGCAACCTGCACACACCGAGCCGAGCAGCCTGCCTCCATTCCCTCCGAGGCCACTCTGAAATTGAAGCAGCCATGGAGGGAACTTTTTTTCTGCCTCCCCACCTTCCCCTCCCTTCCCCTCCCTTCCCCTACCTAACCCAGCCCCCAGCCCTAACTAAATCCCCCCCACCTTTGTTCAGAAAGTTACGCCTGCCTCAGGCGCCGGCTGGCTGCTAGCGCGCCATTCTATGGCCCGGGGGCTGGTTCGGAGGCATCGTCCATGCCCCCAGAATGCCCCCGGGTTGGCACCATGCCCACTTCCCCGCCCCCAGAGCATCCCCAGAGCATCCCCAAATGGCGTGCCGCCCCGACACGCCCCCGACATGCCCCCAGCATGCCCCCCCCCCCCCAAGCAAAGCCCTGGAACTTACACACGTCCCAGGGTTTTGCATGTGCCGGTGGCCTATGCCGGTGGCTGGATTTACGTGAGCAGGGCTTTTAAAATCTGCCCCCAAGTGAACTCCTTTGTACTTGCCTACATTCAATTTAATTTTCCATTCATGCCCAGTCTCCCAATTCTGCAAGGTCCTCTTGCAATTTCTTTCAATCCTCTTGTGATTTAACAGCATTGAATAATTTTATGTTGTTTATGTTTATATTGAAAGCAGTGCTCCCAGAAGAGATTCCTGGGGCATTCCACTATTCACCTTTCTCCACTGAGAAAACATATCATTTAGCCCTACTCTCTGTTTTTTTATCTTTTAAACAATTTGCAATCCACAATAGTACACTGCCTCTATCCCATGACTATTTACATGTCTACGGTGAAATTTTTCCTTATAGTCCAAGTATCTTTTTTTTCTGTTTGCTTCAAAAAAAAAAAGAATTGCAGTCAATTACGAGTCAACTATCTCCATTTATGACAGTTGACATTTAGCTATTTCTTGCTATTGTCTTCCAAACATTTAAATTATTTTATATGTTTCTTCATTTTATTTTTCCTTTCTAAAAATGTATTTTGATGTTGATTAATGTATAGCAACAAAAGCAGCTTGAAATCAACATGCATTATCAATTAGCAATGGTCTAATTTACAAATACTTTTTTTCCCCATTCTGGAGTGCATATTCAAAGGCATTTATCCAGAAAAGTTTTCAATTATCTATATAAATTAGGGATGTGCGTTTTTGGCCCACTGCAGGAAATATCATATTTCCCGTGGTTCAGGCCTTTGAAATTTGGGGGGAACCAATTTTGGGTTAGTACGGGTTAGCTAGATAAGTAATCTGACTAAAATCTGACTAAAATCAAGACAGAAAATGTAGGGGCATTGCAGTGTCATTGGGTAGGGGTGGGGGGAGGGGTGGGGGGAGGGAGCTGAGATAGTCTTATAATTCCAATATTTAAAGTTAGCCAAATATGTTATTCAGCTATGTCAAGACATGAATAGGAGAAGGTTTAAAGTTATCTGAATAACTTTAATATAACCAGAAATATTCAAAGTATCATCATTTAAACAATGATAATGTGAGAAAGAAAGCCCACCTCCCAAATGAGCATAACAGTCCAATTCCCTGGCTATCTTGCCAGTCAAATATCCTGAAATCCCCCAGCTCCCTGAAACTAGTCTTTCAGATGAGGCTTTGAGGCCCAAAAATCTTGAATCCTCCCAAGTTTAAATGAAAAAATAATATAAGGCCTGCAGCTTTGGTGACCCTCCCATTCCCTTCCAACCTTGCCAAGTTAATTCATATCCACATGAGTCACCTATACTCCTATTCACCAAAACCTTCTCAGGAACAGGGAGCTCAGATCTTGCAGCTGACACCTGTGCATCCAGTGTTGATCTGATGGCAACACCAGTTGCATAAGTGACCAATATTGCTGTCAAAACAATACTCTGACAACAATGTTGTTTATATAATCTTTCTGAAAGATATGAAAGGTTTCTGATGGAATGAGTTGGAACTGATAAAAGTAGGTATAAATACCTTCTCTGAAACAATCCTTACAACATCCTTCTCTCTTTCACATCTAGATGGAAGATTGTATTGCTTTCTCATTTATATTCTTTAGTGTGTGTTTGTTTTCTATGCTATTACTTTAATAGGTAATTGGTGTCAGTTTGAATTTGTGTTTGCTATTCTAATGCTTGTTCAAATCTATTTGGCTATTACCACATTTGTTTCTGCAGTTATTTTCTTTAATTGTACCTTTTTAGTAATTATGCCATGTGCCTAGGGGCAGTGCTAGATATAGCTCAAAATTAATGAATGTAGACAAAACAAGAAAATAAAATAAACTTGTTCAAAATGAACATGAAAACAAAGAGTGGTTGAACCATAAATAGGTAACAGTAGACAAGTTGATCTGAATACATAGTTATTAAAAACAGCTGTACTACTGCTTTCAAATGAAACTTCTATATCATATTATTTCCTTATCATTAAAATATTTTTGGAGAGTTTTTTAAGGTTTTTTATGTCATTTTCACAGAAACTCCTACATTTTTTGTGGCAGTCATCATAGCTTTTCCAATCTGATGCCTATTTCAAGGTACATTTTAATATGTCTAGATATAAGAGGAAGTGCTTAGATATAGTTACACTGCAACTGAAAATTATGTTGATTTATCCATCTAAGGGCCTCATTTTCTAAGCGGCTCGCATGCGATAAGGGACCTTTCGCACGCGAGCCGCTAAATGCTGACTTTTGAATAAGTTTTATCTTAATAACTCATTATATGGATATAATTTATCCAGATAGCTTATAGACATTTCGGGGGTGTACCAGGGTGGAGCTGATTTAGCCAAATAACTTATCTAGTTAAATCCAATATTTAGAGTTACCTATTAAGTTAATTGGCTAAGTCTAGTTGTAACCAAGAGCAGGATAACTCTAACATTAACTGGTTATAATGAAAAGAATATAGGCAGCAAAGTAGTGATGCCAAGTTTAAAAAAAAAATCTAGTGTACCTTCTGGACAAACCCTCAGCTCCACTTCAAAATCATAAATATTAGCCATTCTGGCTGATTTCCCCATGCTCTTGCCAAAATTGTAGCAGGTTTATAAGTCTGGAAAATCTCAACAGCCCTACCTCCATATTCACAAAATATAATTTTAAGGAAGGCCCCCTCCTGAAACCCATACTACCCCCCTTCAAGGAATGGCAGATCCTGTGGCAAAGATCAAATTTTGTTTCCTTTGATCACAGATTAACCGCAAAGCAAGGGTTCATATATATAATACACATCGATCCCACGTGGGGTTCCTAATGCTTTGTTATTGTTTTATCTGAGCATTTTGCAACAGTGATACTGATGACAAATCTTTCTTGTATACTAAATCTGACAAGTAACAAGAAGTCACACATCTCTTATAGCACTCTGCCTTGCTGCTATACCTTTCATTCTACATCTTGAGGGGCTTTCTGCCACTCAACCTTGCTTCCGTATTCAGAATTTGTGCCTTGTGGATCTTGCTGTCACTCTGCCTTTCTGTCATAGCCCAGAATCTACACTTTGAGGTGTTCTTGCCAATTTAGGTTACTTCTTTACATCTCCCATGCCATCTTGCAGATGATCACAGGAATTCATTCATAGATGTTTGGAAATATGGTAGAGAGAATCCGAAAACTTTCCATGTTTCAAAGAAGAATTCTTCATCAGGGGGTATTCAACATGATTATATGCAGTTCAAGCAATCGTAATATCCTAAGAATACGTTACCATATATCTTTAAAAGGTTCAGTGCTAGTGCTGACATCATCTATGCATAATTTGTGTCAATTTTATCTTGATTGCTTGTTCAATGCATTGAAATATGTGGTTTCAATGCATTACATATAATTGTGCATTGGCTTACATAAAAGTGTACTTTGTGGAGTAAACATACATGTAAATGTGTATTTTATAATATAATGCATATATAAAATGCTCAAGTTATACAATACTATGGTAAACCTATATGCAGCCAAATACATGCATATATGCTGCCATGTGCAATTCTTTTAAAGTTATGCTCCCTGTTTATTAGTTTAGTTATTTACAACCTTTGATATACATCCTTTCCAACATCAAAGTGATTTACAATAAAACATCATTAATAAAACAACATGAAAACACAATAATAGAAGATACATAAACTAGTAAAGGAAAATTAAAACAAAAAAACCTCTTAAATAGAATTACTTAAAACAATGAGTGAAAATCCATGCATTCACAAGTTTAGAATTACTTGCTAATAGTTTATACTATTACCAAATAGTGCATACTATTTGGAAATAGGGTACATTATATGTTAATAGTGTGCCCTTTCTGTAATTACGTAGTGGAGAAATAACTCAGTGATTAGAGCAGTGGGCTACAAAGAAGGGAAATCAGGATTCAAATCCTACTGCTACTCCTTGTGACCCTGGACAAGTCACTTTAACTTGTGTTGCCTCAGGTACAAATGTAAAGGTGAATTTTAAAAGCTGGGTGCATGCCAAAATCGGAAGATGTGCACATATCTAATACATGCTTGTGTCCACCCAATTTTATAAGCTCAAGCCCAAATACTGATTTATAATTATCTTGCATCAGGAAAAAAGAGGTGGAATGTGGGCAAAGCATGGGCATTCCAGGGCTAGGGCAAGTAGCTAAATGCCTGGGCACATACTCAGCTATATTGCAGTACAAATTTATTTCTGCTATGGAGGAGGTGAAAGTCTTTATAAAACTGTTTCCAGACTATGAAGTGCTGGAAAATTCTGGGTTAACTGGGGGGAGTGAGGGCTAAAGAATCAGGGGGGTTTGGAGGACCTGGCTCTAAACTGGGCAAACTGATCATGACTTACTGTTACGATCCCGGTCACTAGGCTAGTGACCGGGAGCCTACCTCTCACACCCGCGCTGCAAACCGCCGGGTTCGGGGCCCTCCACGCGGCTTGGCAGCGGCGTCTCCACGAGGGAGACGTCGCCGGAGACTCCTCCCCTCGGCAAGGGAACGCGTGCGCGCGAAGGGCAGCGTTTTGTACTGTCAGCACCCGGATGTGCTGACACGCCCCCCTTGACGTCAGACGCCGACCGGGGGATTTAAACCAGGCTCTTTCTTCGCCAAAGTGCCTTGCAACGAGGTTCCTTCATCTGAAGTGCTAGTTGCCGTCGTTCCTGTTCCCCACTGTTTGCCTGCCTGATTCCTGGATTCCTGCTTGTCTTCAGCCTGCCTTGACTCCGGTCCGTGACTCCGATTCCTGCTTGTCTTCTGCCTGCCTTGACTCCGGTCCGTGACTCCGATTCCTGCTTGTCTTCAGCCTGCCTAGACTCTGGTTCGTATTCCACTCCTGGGTTTCTCCGTCCTCGCCTAAGTCCCAGCGGTCCGGGTCCCTACGGGCTCCTCCCGGGGGGACCTCGGGCTTCCAGGGCGAAGACTCCTAAGTCCTAGCGACCCGGGCTCCCACAGCTCCTCTGGAGGAGTCACGGGTTTCCAGGTGAAGCTCCATTTGCCCAGTGGGAGTTCTGCCTCCCGACTGTCCCCTCGGGTCAGTCGGCCTAAGGATCCACTTCCGGATTTCGCCCTTCATAACACTTGGATGCCTGTCTGTTACAAACTTACCTCACTTGCACATCCCAAAGTTGACTTATGTACACACAAGTATAAAATTAGGAGCACACATACATGCACCAGGGCTATTTTATAAAATGCATGCGTATCTGCACACAGGATATAAAATTGGCACGTATCTGGCCAAGTGCCCATATGCACATATATATATGTATGCCTGAAAGTTACTGTCCCTGAATGTGAGTCCACTAGGGACTTGGAAATACCTACACTATCTGATGTTATCCACTTTGAAGTGGCAAAAAGTGGAATATAAATCTGATAAATAAATAAATACATTAGGGCACACTACCTCCTAAAAAGAAAAACATAACAAATAAAATTTAATCCCCAAAAACAAAAAGCAAGCTAATAACCCACCCCCAAAAAATGAAGGTAACTTTTAAACAGGCACGCAGGCGCACATGTGCATGCATTTGTTGTCCTGCTTCCAGGGACGCAACCATTTTATTACATACGCAAGTATATGAGCACATGTTATAAAATAAACTGACTGAATGTACATGTGCACACAAAATTGTGTACACATGTACAAGTGGGCACACACCTATTATGCAAATTCCACTTCTAACGCGTAATTGGGGGGATTTTAATTAGACACGCACATCAACATCATTTCCAGTTTTCTCATTTCATCCAGGTAAGGGATAGAACTTCCAACCCACCCTAGTTTTAAGACTCCCATTTTTGCTCTTAACCCTTACCTTTAAAACCCCACCAATCTATCTATTTTTCTTTATTATTTACATGTCCTCTATAGCAAAAGTAAAGTTACGCAGCAGGGAACCCCAGCACGTGACTAGGCACATAAGTATTTACACACAAATTTGAAGTTGAAATCTAGTAACACCTATGCCCTGTCCAGACCATGTCCATTCCCCGCCCCTTTTTCAGAACTGTTTATTTGTGTGCATAGCGGGAGATATGCATGTATGTGGGTGCCTTTTAAAATCTGCTCAATGTATGCCAGCCCAATATATTCATGTATCTCCTGGTTTTGGCACACAAGGGGCTTTTAAAATTTACCTTAATAAACACAAAAAAATAAAGTATGTGCACATCCCCACAAAGTATTTGGGAGTATAAACCAATAAAAATCTGAGAGTTATTTAAATAGAATTATACATCTTTGATAAGGAAGATCAAGCAAGTTTGAAGTAACTGGTAGTCATCCAGTATCTCCTGGATAGAAAGGGTGACAGCTATTAAAATGAATATATTTCACAGGATCAGTTTCTTAGAAATGCTTTCATTCAGGTTTTCACAGAAGCTGTCTAAGGATACAATTAAACACTTTGCATTTGTATTGGAAGATAAGAAATTCAAGGTGACAAGACAAATGTTAATCAAAAGAAAAAACAACAGTAACTCTTATTACACAATATAGTTAGACTAATCTTGGATCAGCACATAAACCAAATGGTCTGAAGTACTTCCATATATGTTGGGTAGCAGATTCAGGACATTTTTTTTTAATAGACACAGAATGAGAGAAAAGATTTAGTCCCAAAGGTAATTAAAACACATAGCACCCTGGAAACTTGAGACAGAGGTCACTTAGAAATATTTTACATTTTGATTGCAAATTTTAATAGTTTAGGTAATGGTTATGGCAATGTTATGGATATATACTGACACATGTCTGTTTATACCTCTGTGTTTGCAGAGCAACAAGTATCTATAAAAGTGAAGATACAAAAAAAGACCCAAAAAGTGAAAATAATCGAATATAAATATAGGTAGGGAAAAGAAACAGTTATAGGGAAGAAAAGACAAAGAAAACAGACATGGGTAATAAATAGGAAACAAAATAGATATGCTAAAATTAATTAATAGAAGAGGATAGGAAAGAACAGAGACAATGGGATTAAGAATGATAAAAATTAAATATGTATAGAAATATGTTTAGGGGATATTGTATTGAAGTACTATAACCTGTATCACATGTGGTAAAAACTGCCCTTTATACTAAACATTTGTCAAGGATGAAACCTGCATCATAGGTCACAGTAAATTTACCATAGTCATGGTTTTAAACATGAAAATGGAAAGTCTATATAGGATAATGGCCTATTTCTCCATTCACCTACTGCACTTGTAGTATATCTCCCTATCAATGGCAGAAGCACTGTGCCCAGATAAAAGTAGGCTGCTACCACAATCCAGACTGAAAAGTAACCTAAAATTAATTTAGCAAGAGGAGTGGGGAGGAGAAGGGGGGTAGGAGGAGAAGGGGGGGTCATGTAGATTTAAATTTTAAAAAATTATACAAGGACATAGGAGTGGGGGGGGAGGAAGAAAGGCTGAGACCAGCTCTACCCCATTTCCCTTGTTTGTTTTTTTTAAATTAAATGAAGGGGGTTTTAGGAAGGCTACAGGCTCAACCCTTCTGAATATGAACCTCTAAATGAACAGCTTTGTGGAACTAACCAAACAAGAAGCAATTGTGCCTCTGAAACAAAGCTATGCAGGCAGATTCAAATCTGGGAAAAAAATTGGAAAATTACTGACAATGAAGAAATAGATGCATGGATCCCTCTGATCCAATATCTAAGACATGAGAATATAATGCTGCATACCATTGACTATGGGCCTCATTTTCTAAAGTATCGCAGGCCTGCGATACTTTAGAAGATGAGGGGCGGGGGGCCAAAATGGGGGGAGGGCCTGCATTAGCCAGCAGCGATCGCACCATCGCGGTGCAATCACTGACGGTTTTGCACCCAATAGCGCCACCATAGGAGGTGTAGCTATTGGGAGCGAAAGCTGCCGCGAAAAGGCACTTACCTTTTCGCTGTCCACGGCGTCGGTGCAGAGGCGGCCCCAGTGACGCCCCATCTCCTCCTCTTCCGGAGCCGACTCCACCCCGACTCCACCCCCATCCTGGTGGAGAAAGCTGTCAACTAATCTCAGTGCTGAGCTAATGGTATGTGGTTTACAGAATCATTAAGCATTAGGGATGTGCAGACCAAAAGTTTATGTTCATAAGTCCATAAGTCGAAAGGGGGGGTCAATTTCAGTCAATATGGACATATGGAGAATTCCATAAGTTGAGTCTATGTCCATACGTGCACCAATTCCCTAAATAAAAATTTAAACCCCTCACCCTCCTTAATCCCCCCCCCCCCCAAGACTTACCAAAACTCCCTGGTGGTCTAGCGGGGAGTCAGGACGCCATTTCTGAACTCCTTTGCGAGGAGCACGTGACGTCGGCGTCACGTCGGAGTGACGCGGACATCACGTGATTCCCCGCGGGTTCGCTCCGGGACCCTCGTTGGACCCAAAAGGAACTTTTGGCCAGGAGGCCCCCCCCCAAGCTGGCCAAAAGTTCCTTTTGGGTCCAACGAGGGTCCCGGAGCGAACCCGCGGGGAATCACGTGACGTCCGCGTCACTCTGACGTGACGCCAACGTCACGTGCTCCTCGCAAAGGAGTTCAGAAATGGCGTCCTGACTCCCCGCTAGACCACCAGGGAGTTTTGGTAAGTCTTGGGGGGGGATTAAGGAGGGTGAGGGGTTTAAATTTGTATTTAGGATCAACAATCGCGATTTTCAATGTATTCAACATAGCTATGTTGAATAAGTTGGAAATCCGATCGTTTTCGCCTCATCACTTTTTTAAGTTAAAAAAAAAAAAAGTTGCGTTTTACCTATAAGTTCAAAACGAATGCACACCCCTATTAAGCATAAAGCACAAACACATTCCAAGAAAGCATATAGATAATGAAGAGTAGGCTTAGAAAAATGTACCACAACTATAGAAATAGCAATCACTAACAGTATTTTGCAAGCCAAAAAATATCCAACTCTTGTTTCATTGTATTAGGGGAAATTTCAATCTCATTTAGGTTTTTCTTCCATTTTTCTTTCGTTTTTATATTTTTTGCAAATAATCTAGGTTCACTCATCAAAATGTATTAAAGAGTTAATAACATAGTGCACATGCAAATTTTTGGAAGGCTTTGGATCAGGGAGGATTTTATGAAAATGGGGGGGGGGGGGGGGCAATAAAACACTGTTTTTCCTGGTGTTAAGCTTATAGTGAGAATGTGAGAGAGAAAAAGAGGCTATAAGAAGAACCTTAATCTGTGCACCTATTAATATCTCTATAGGAGGGCCTCCTATATGTCGAGGTGAGGTGGTAGTACTTTAGGGTTTAGGGGCCAGTTCCTCATGTAGAATGAGTCGTACGAACACCACAGTACACCTTTGGGAAGATTTGACATCATTTGGAGTGAGGAAAGTCTCACAAAGATGAAATTTTGTACTATGTTATCTCACCCTAGCTTGAGGGTACCCTGTTATAGAGTCCATCAAGCTAGGGTAAGAAACATAATAGAAATGGCATATTTGTGAGACTTTCCTCACTCCAAATGATCTCAAATATTCACCAAGGTGTACTGTGCTGTTTGTAGGTCTCGCTCTACATGAGAAACTGTCCCCTAAATCCTAAAGCACCACCAACACTTCACCTCCTATAGAAATATAAATACATCACTACTATGAAGGCTTTGTTGATAGTCTCTCCCGCTCTCGCTCCAAGATGCAAAAAATAGGACTTATTGCAGGTGGATAAATTTACTGCATGATGCAGTAATTCTAAAATTTGCCTAGGCACACCCCTTTTTGTTATCCATGCATTAATACATTTGATGAATCTAGGGGAATATGCACTATGGGGTACATTTTCAGAGGGTTACGCACGTACGTTACGCGCGTAACCCCCGAAAACCTACCCCAAACCCCCCCTGTGCGCGCCGAGCCTATCTTGCATAGGATTCCGGCGCATGAAAAGCCCCAGAACACGCGTAAGTCCTGGGACGTTCCTGGGGGGGCGTGTCGTGGGGTGTGTCACAACGGTGCATCATTGGGGGCGTGTCAGGGGCGAGACGTGGCTGGTGCATCATCCGGGGGCGTTCCAGGGGCATGGCCGTGGCCCCCAGACCAGCCCCCGGACCGGAACATGGCACGCAGCGATCGGCGCGCGCAAAGTTATGCCTGCCTTGAGCAGGCGTAACTTGTTCAACAAAGGTAGGGGGGGTATAGATAGGGCTGGGGGGGTGGCTTAAGTAAGGGAAGGGAGGGGAAGGGAGGGGAAAGTGGGGGGAGGCCGAAGGAAAGTTCCGTCCGAGGCCACTACGATTTCGGAGCGGCCTCGGAGGGAACAGAGGCAGGCTGCGTGGCTCGGCACGCGCAGGCTGCCGATTTTGGGCAGCCTTGCACACGTCGACCCCGGATTTTAATGGATACGCGCGTATCTATTGAAATCCCGCATACTCTTGTTCGCGCCTGGTGTGCAAACAAAAGTACGCGTGTGCGCACATTTATAAAATCTACCCCTATTTCTAAATATTGTGCACTAAAAATGATAGAAGAATAAACATGAACTTTCATGTATTTTCTATCATTTTGTTTTAAGAACATAAGAACATAAGAAAATGCCATACTGGGTCAGACCAAGGGTCCATCAAGCCCAGCATCCTGTTTCCAACAGTGGCCAATCCAAGCCATAAGAACCTGGCAAGTACCCAAAAACTAAGTCTATTCCATGTAACCATTGCTAATGGCAGTGGCTATTCTCTAAGGGGGTCATTTTCAAAGGAGTTACGCATGTAAATGTGACATACTATCGTAGCAATTTTCAAAAGCTATTTACTCGAGTAAAGTGTACTTACTTGAGTAAATCCTATGGACAATTCAATGGCATATATTGTAGCAATTTTGAAAAGCCCACTTACTTGAGTAAAGTGTATTTACTCGAGCAAAAACCAGTTTTGCTCGAGTAAATGCTTTTTAAAATCTACCCCTAAGTGAACTTAATAGCAGGTAATGGACTTCTCCTCCAAGAACTTATCCAATCCTTTTTTAAACACAGCTATACTAACTGCACGAACCACATTCTCTGGCAACAAATTCCAGAGTTTAATTGTGCGTTGAGTAAAAAAGAACTTTCTCCGATTAGTTTTAAATGTGCCCCATGCTAACTTTATGGAGTGCCCCCTAGTCTTTCTATTATCCGAAAGAGTAAATAACCGATTCACATCTACCCGTTCTAGATCTCTCATGATTTTAAACACCTCTATCATATCCCCCCTCAATCGTCTCTTCTCCAAGCTGAAAAGTCCTAACCTCTTTAGTCTTTCCTCATAGGGGAGTTGTTCCATTCCCCTTATCATTTTGGTAGCCCTTCTCTGTACCTTCTCCACTGATATTGCCTATGCTGTTTCAAATGATTGTACATCTCTAATGCATATACTGAATCAAGACTAAATTATATGATAAAAAATTGTATAGAAAATATTGAACTAAGAATCTCAGAAAGGGAAAGCGAAATTATGTTGTACTAATTAACGGAAAAGGATCCTGAATTTAACTGGAGCATGCATGCCATCCTTCCTTTTGTATATACATAACCCACAAATAAGCCATAGACCATACTATTGGATATTAATGACCACAGCCCTGGCAAAGGAATCTAGTTTGAGTGCTTGAGCCTACCTACACCTATCAAACTGTGGGAGGTGCCACAACATCTTCCTGCTCATCCCTCAAAGATCCTGATTCAGCACATGCTGCCTTGCCAGATTATGTTATCCTGGAGTGAAACTGACCCGGCAGCCCTTACAGCCTCCCAGACTCATCTCCTGTTGTGTTTAATCTGACCCACAAGGGCCATTATCTTTTGCACCAAACTCCTCCCCCCCCCCCCCCCGGTCATTGTTCTGTGTTCAAAGGCTCTAATACATGTCATGCCTTCATCCAAGCCCTCAGGCTACTAATCTACACTAAATTGCATCCCTGTAACAAGGTTAACAAATAATTAACATGCAAATGATTATCTTACTTATATAGCCAGTTCTGACCATTTCAGGGTGGACTGGATAGGCAAACCTCAGGTTGCAGCACTGGCAATGAAAGTGAAAAAACCACAGAAGTTAGCAGGATTTAAATCTCCTACTGGGTTCTGCATGCCATTGTGCCAGCCTGAAGCCAATTGGGGGCTGGCGATATCCACAGCACTGACCAATGATACCAGCACACCCCATGGGAGCTAAATATGGGGTGTTCTGTCATTGGTCTGTTATGGGAGGTGAAGTACAACAGCCATGCACCAGCCCTGTTATGCATATGGCTGGTTCCATGTTGTAACTTTGATATCTTGCTCCCTGGGACCCCTTACAGATATAGCCCAGGATTGCTAGGTATAGTGCTCTCTTTGCTTAGTGCAAGGGTGCCTGTTACAGGCAGCATCCCTGCATTTGAACTGGGGGTGTCCATAAAGCATCACAATCTGGTCATGATATCTTAAAACTGGCCATTCAAAAGATCACAGGCAGAGGTCTGCTGCTGATGACAAACTATTATTAATATAAAATACATCATTAATAAAAAATAAGACAGAAAATGGCCTAAAAACCTTTGGACCTTAAATATCATCTATGCTTACCAAATGCCTGCTGGAATAACCAAGTTTTATGGTTCTTCTTAAATGTCTGAAAATTACTGTCAAGCCTTAAGTATGATGTTATGTAAATATGTTGTACAAATATACATCTGATGAGTATGAATTGTGTATTTACTGTAAACCAGACTTTTCTGTGGTGCTTGCTGAGGAATCCTACTCAGGATAGTGAAGAGCAGTTTCATTTTTGATCCAGGGGAAAAATCAAGGTGGATCCTAGAATCCATCTTCCAGACTTCAAGGAAGTCAATACAAACCAGATGGTCCAAAAAATCCACTTGAAACATTTCAAATATCCAAAACTGAATTTCAGAACTGCTTTAAAATGCATGCATCTATATCAGACAGATGCTTAAAAAACACAAAAAGGAGTTGAATTAGCACAATTGCTTGACTTAAAGAGATTTGAACATCTATACTAATTGGAGAACGTCACTGCTAGTCTCAGAATTGCACTTTCTTTCTGATAAGGTTCCATGTATGTTATCTTTTTGATTACGTTACTCTATTTCTATGCTCCCATCTAGTTTCATAATTTACATGGTATACCAGGAAACTGCAGACTGAAGTATAGTGCTAATATGCACCATTTGAAGCTCTCCACAGTGATGTTAACAGATGGTAATTGCAACTGTTAGTTAATTGGAAGTCTGACCTTAAAAGAAGATAAACACAGAGACAAACATAGGCAAAATGCTTGATTTTTGTAGATTTAAGAAACAATAATATATTTAACAACTAACAATTTGTAATACAGGTTATAATTTAGAATATTTTTATATCCTGAATAAAAAGTTGAAACACATATACTTTACTATGTATTATGATGTACAGTACTATAATTTATTATGCAGTTCTAATAAATGCAAACCACTGCTCAGACAAATCTGAAGAGGATTTTAAGATAATAATATTATGAAAAGATTATGCATGAGCTAAAAATACTTTTCTGCTGGCTATTCATACATATAAATATAATATTATTCACAGGGATAAACATATATAATTTATCTATATAAATTAAATAAATAATAATAATTATATTATAGATAGATATGATAAACAATTATCTAAAAATTGGAAATCATGTTTTATTGGCTCATATTACACAAAGAAAGAATAACATATATTTTATTTATAAATCCTGTCATGATGTTCCTCTAGTTTTCTCCATTCTTTGACTTTTATAAATGGGAGAAACATCCTTGGAAGATATAAAAGCCAGTGGATGGAGAAAACTCTTCAGTGGCCAAACGACTGCTGACATAGATATTAGGGATGTGAATCGTTTTTCAACGATTAAAATTATCGTCCGATAATGTTTATATCGTCTTAAATCGTTATAGAACACGATACAATAGAAATTCTAACGATTTATCGTTAAAAATCGTTAAATCGTGTTAGTGCACACTAACTCGAGTTAGTGCGCACTAACTCCCCATTAGTGCGCACTAACTCGATTTAGTGCGCACTAACTGAAAATGATACAAATAAACACTTTCCAGGTCACTGAAGGTCAGTTAGGAATGAATATGTGTTCCTATTGGCTGGCTGCCCTCTTATCTATTGATGTTACCAAGGTTACCACTGAGGTGATGGTTGGGGGGGATGGGAACTGGAACTGGAAACTAACGAACACCAACAGAAAATGAAACAAAGTGTTCACACTTCCCAGGTCAGTAAAGGTCACTTAGGAATGAATATGTATGCATGTATTCCTATTGGCTGGCTGTGCTCTTATCTATTGATGTTACCAATATGGTTGGGGGGATGTGAAATGGAAACAGTTGGAAGCTTGACAAAAAAAGTAATGTAATGATCAGCACTCACGTGACTAGAACTTGTTTGTTTATTATTTTTGTTAGCAGGCACCTGAAATGCTAGTGCATGTTGAATTTGCCAATCACTGTGCATTTTAGAAAGGTGGTCCTGGCTGGAACTGTACACAGTTCAAATATATGTAATTGATTGTTGGTAAGTGTATTTTTTAAGTAGCCACACTGGCACCAGTATGTTTACTTTTCCTCCTACTTAACTCACTAGCTCAGCTTTGTAAGAAGGGCTTCTCTGCTTGTGTGTTGTTTTTGTTTGGTGTGAGGAGAGCAGAAACATCAGATCTTTATTCAATCTACTACAGTCATCTCTTACAGTGCCCTATCCCTATTAATACCAGGAGTGTTGTGATCTTCCTGCACACAGTGCCCTAACCCTGATACCAGTCTGAGACAGCTCCCTCCCTGCATTACTAGTGAGAGGCTGGCTTCACAGACAGGGGGGAGCTGCCTGACCCTCACTCCTGACTTCCCCCATGTCCCAGCTAGTGAATGGTGTGTGGGTGAGGGGGGGGGAGGATGGTGAAGTCTGAGACAGCTCCCTCCCTGCATTACTAGTGAGAGGCTGGCTTCACAGACAGGGGGGAGCTGCCTGACCCTCACTCCTGACTTCCCCCATGTCCCAGCTAGTGAATGGTGTGTGGGTGAGGGGGGGGGGGGAGGATGGTGAAGTCTGAGACAGCTCCCTCCCTGCATTACTAGTGAGAGGCTGGCTTCACAGACAGGGGGGATCTGCCTGACCCTCACTCCTGACTTCCCCCATGTCCCAGCTAGTGAATGGTGTGTGGGTGAGGGGGGGGGGGGGTGGATGGTGAAGTCTGAGACAGCTCCCTCCCTGCATTACTAGTGAGAGGCTGGCTTCACAGACAGGGGGGAGCTGCCTGACCCTCACTCCTGACTTCCCCCATGTCCCAGCTAGTGAATGGTGTGCGGGTGAGGGGGGGGGGAGGATGGTGAAGTCTGAGACAGCTCCCTCCCTGCATTACTAGTGAGAGGCTGGCTTCACAGACAGGGGGGAGCTGCCTGACCCTCACTCCTGACTTCCCCCATGCCCCAGCTAGTGAATGGTGTGTGGGTGAAGGGGGGGGGGAGGATGGTGAAGTCTGAGACAGCTCCCTCCCTGCATTACTAGTGAGAGGCTGGCTTCACAGACAGGGGGGAGCTGCCTGACCCTCACTCCTGACTTCCCCCATGTCCCAGCTAGTGAATGGTGTGTGGGTGAGGGGGGGGGAGGATGGTGAAGTCTGAGACAGCTCCCTCCCTGCATTACTAGTGAGAGGCTGGCTTCGCAGACAGGGGGGAGCTGCCTGACCCTCACTCCTGACTTCCCCCATGTCCCAGCTAGTGAATGGTGTGTGGGTGAGGGGGGGGGGGGGAGGATGGTGAAGTCTGAGACAGCTCCCTCCCTGCATTACTAGTGAGAGGCTGGCTTCACAGACAGGGGGGAGCTGCCTGACCCTCACTCCTGACTTCCCCCATGTCCCAGCTAGTGAATGGTGTGTGGGTGAGGGGGGGGGGGGAGGATGGTGAAGTCTGAGACAGCTCCCTCCCTGCATTACTAGTGAGAGGCTGGCTTCACAGACAGGGGGGAGCTGCCTGTCCCTCACTCCTGACTTCCCCCATGTCCCAGCTAGTGAATGGTGTGTGGGTGAGGGGGGGGGGGAGGATGGTGAAGTCTGAGACAGCTCCCTCCCTGCATTACTAGTGAGAGGCTGGCTTCACAGACAGGGTGGAGCTGCCTGACCCTCACTCCTGACTTCCCCCATGTCCCAGCTAGTGAATGGTGTGTGGGTGAGGGGGGGGGGGGGAGGATGGTGAAGTCTGAGACAGCTCCCTCCCTGCATTACTAGTGAGAGGCTGGCTTCACAGACAGGGGGGAGCTGCCTGACCCTCACTCCTGACTTCCCCCATGTCCCAGCTAGTGAATGGTGTGTGGGTGAGGGGGGGGGGGGAGGATGGTGAAGTCTGAGACAGCTCCCTCCCTGCATTACTAGTGAGAGGCTGGCTTCACAGACAGGGGGGAGCTGCCTGACCCTCACTCCTCCGGGGTATTGTGATCTTCCTGCACACAGTGCCCTATCCCTGATACCAGGGGTGTTGTGATCTTCCTGCATGCAGTGCCCTATCCCTATTAATACCAGGAGTGTTGTGATCTTCCTGCATGCAGTGCCCTATCCCTATTAATACCAGGAGTGTTGTGATCTTCCTGCATGCAGTGCCCTATCCCTGATATCGGGATGTGTGCAAGAAGATCACAACACCCCCGGTATCAGGAATAGGGCACTGTGTGCAGGAAGATCACAACACCCCCAGTATCAGGAATAGGGCACTGTGTGCAGGAAGATCACAACACCCCTGGTATTAGGGATAGGGCACTGTGTGCAGGAAGATCACAACACTCCTGGTATTAATAGGGATAGGGCACTGTGTGCAGGAAGATCACAATACCCCTGGTATCAGGGTTAGGGCACAAGTTCTAGTCACATTGACTGATCACATTACTTGTTTTGTCAAGCTACCAACTGTTTCCATTTCCCATCCCCCATATACTGTCAGTAGGAAACTTGGTAACATGAATAAATAAGAGGGCAGCCAATAGGAATACATATTCATTCCTAAACTGACCTTAACTGACCTGAAAAGTGTCAAATTGTATCATTTTCAGTTAGTGCGCACTAACTCCCAGTTAGTGCGCACTAACTCCCGTTAGTGCGCACTAATCGGAAAAAACGATTTTTAACGATTTTTTAACTAAAAAATCGTGCCTAAGACGATTTTCTTGCCCTGCCACACGATTTCTATCGTTAAGACGATATGGAAAACGATTCACATCCCTAATAGATATTGATGAGTTGAAAAAGACTATTTTATACAAAAGAACATCTTTCAAAACATTTGAAGGATCTAATTAAAGATAATAGAAAAAAGCATAAGCACAAAGCAGGTTAGACTCAAATATTGATAATATGGGCATGAAAAGAATATGAAAAGAAGCCATAGAGGCAAGCATTCAAAAACTTTTTCAAACACTTCTGAAGCAGGAAGTCTGTAATGGCACTGGTTGGAACATTAGAAGATCAAGGAGTTAAAGGGACACTTAAGAAAGACAAGACCATAGCAGAAAACTAAAATGTGAATTTTTAAAGAGATATTCATACAAAAAGACCTCAGATTTGATCTATGTGTAAATACCATGTATTTCTTAATGGGTTTGCATAGATGTTCATATGTGCATGCATGAGTAAAATAGAAGTATAGGGACATTCCTGGGTGGGGGCCAACATTTGTGCATATAAGCTTCTATTTTAGAACCTTCCAAAGCGGCTCACATAAGTTACTTACTTCCATATATATACACCTGCTAATTATCTGGTGTAAGTGAGAATAAAACTGTTTATTGACAAATACTGACTGGGTGAGAAATGTGGGTAAATTAGGGGAATTTCAGGCTGAAGAACCTAGAGGGTATCAATGACATAGGGATGGACAGAGCAAACTGGTGGCCAAATTGGTAAAACTGGTAATTTGCTTCACACATGCAGTTTTACATGTACAATCATGCATATGAACAGCACAGCTACCATCAGTGAAGATTTCATGTGATTGCAGCTAAGTAGAGAGTCCATCAAGTTAGGTAGAAAGAACAAGGTACATAAGTGCTAAGTGAGCCTCCACATAGTCTCTCTCTCTTTCTCTCTCTCATATGCAGGCACAATACACAGGAAAAAGGTGTAGTTATTTCTGGCATTAAAACCTGTGTTGGTGTGTGTTACTCTATTATACTCCACACTAACTGACCCTCATTTCCATAAACTCCTCCCATTTGAATAAAATAAAACATGTGCATACATAGTTTATGTTGCAGTAGTTATCACGGACTTCTGGGCCCTAACACAGGCCATGGATTTATCAAAATGCACTAAATAATTCATGTGATAGGAAAAGGAATATGTTTTATGGTAATACCTATGTGAAGTGCAAATTGTGATAACCTTTTAGCCAGAATTGTTGTATTTCCTACATACCACCACTGGGGGGACCATGTTTAGAAGTTTTAAGCTCCTGGAGAGCCCTCCTACAATGGGGGGGGGGGGGGGGTGAGAGAGAGAGAGAGAGAGAGAGACAGAGACAGACTAGGCACATTGGCCTCATCCTAGGTAGGTATTTATATCTCTACCGGAGGCCCACCTAGTAACTCGAGGTGATGTTTTGGTAGTAGTGTGGGGGTTAGGGGCCACTTTGACATCCAAAATGAGACGTATGAACAGAACAGTGCTCTCTTGTGAAGATTTGATGACTTTTGGAGAGAGGAAACTCAACCAAAGATGAGATTTGTGCAATGTTCTCTCAACCTAGCTTGATGTTACCCAGATAGAGAGTCCATCAAGCTAGGTTGAGAGAACATTGCACAAATCTCATCTTTCCTCACTCCGAAGGTACAGAGAAGGGCTACCAAAATGATAAGGGGAATGGAACAACTCCCCTATGAGGAAAGACTAAAGAGGTTAGGACTTTTCAGCTAGGAGAAGAGACGAATTAGGGGGGATATGATAGAGGTGTTTAAAATCATGAGAGGTCTAGAACGGGTAGATGTGAATCGGTTATTTACTCTTTCGGATAGTAGAAAGACTAGGGGGCACTCCATGAAGTTAGCATGGGGCACATTTAAAACTAATCGGAGAAAGTTCTTTTTTACTCAACGCACAATTAAACTCTGGAATTTGTTGCCAGAGGATGTGGTTAGTGCAGTTAGTATAGCTGTGTTTAAAAAAGGATTGGATAAGTTCTTGGAGAAGTAGTCCATTACCTGCTATTAAGTTCACCTAGAGAATAGCCACTGCCATTAGCAATGGTAACATGGAATAGATTTAGTTTTTGGGTACTTGCCAGGTTCTTGTGGCCTGGATTGGCCACTGTTGGAAGCAGGATGCTGGGCTTGATGGACCCTTGGTCTGACCCAGTATGGCATTTTCCTATGTTAAAAAAATTCATGCTAATATCAGACATAATACAAGAAAATAACCCGGACTTCATCGCCATAACAGAAACCTGGTTCAAAAACACTGACCAAGTGCTGATGAACCATCTCACCAACAATGACTATGACTTATTCTCAATCCCATGCAAGTCTCGCAGAGGAGGAGGCCTACTCCTTATCATAAAAAAACATCTCTCTATGAAATTGATCCAGCACAACCTTCCAAAGAAATATGAAATAGCTCTATTTGACTCGGAACTCCTACAGATATGCTTAGTTTAGTGCCCGCCTAAACTTCTAGACAACGAGATCTCCCCACTCTTAGAATTTTTAATAATAAACATTAGCATGAAAAAACCTACAATAATTCTCGGCGACTTCAACCTCCACACCGATGATAACCCCAGATCTCAAAATTGTCAAACCTTGCTTGACATGCTTTCCAGCCTAAACCTAACCCAACTAGAGAACAACCCCACGCATAAAGCAGGCCACACCTTGGACCTGATTTTCACCAACCACTACTTCTCAGACACATCAATATCATCCAAACCTGTCCCTTGGTCTGATCACCACCTATTACAATGCAAGACACAAATAACAACCAATTACATCACTAAAAATAATGAACCACTATCATTCAAATACAGACCTCCCTTCCAATCTGACTTACTCCAACAAGAGCTAAGCAAACAACTAACGAATCTAGACCTCTCCAATATTAACACCGCCACCCAATCCTGGTTCCACCTTACTGAACAAACTGCAAATAACATAAACCCCGTGAAATCGAAACTGATAAAAAATAACTGAGGAAAGAACAACCCATGGTTCAACTCCCACCTTAGATCAATTAAATCCAACTTTAGGAAATTGGAAAAGAATGGCAAAAATCCAAATGCCCAGTATCCCTTCAAAAATACCGCACACAACTCGCCAACTATAAAAAGATGATACTGAACACACCAAACTGGACTACTACAGTCAAAAGATAAAAACAATCTCCACAAAAAACTCCAACTCCCTCTTCAACATTGTAAGAAACCTCATAGATGAGAATAACAACACCACCACCACATCTGAATCGACTAATTTAAGCCAAGACCTTGCCATGTTCTTCAAAAATAAAATAGACAAAATTACTGGCTCCTTTAACAATTCTACGAACACAGAAGAACAACTAGACACAACAAAGATAACACCATGGATGGATTTCGATCCTATCACAAATATTGAAACTGAAAAAATACTAAGGAAAATAAACCCAGCTCGCCATGAGCTTGACATCATCCCAACCCATGAATTAAAGGAAATGGCACACATAATTGCCCCCACCATAGCTGCAATTATAAACAAATCACTTGAAGAAGGTGAACTACCAACTAAACTAAAAATTGCAACAATCACTCCAATTCTAAAAAAAAAGAACCTAGACCCGAATGATCTGAATAATTACCATCCTATCTCTAACCTTCCCTTACTTGCAAAGAAGACGGAGAAAGCAGCATTGATACAGCTTAATGAACACCTGGAAAACAACAAAATACTACACCCATCTCAGCATGGCTTCAGGAAAAATCGCAGTACAGAAACCCTGCTACTAAATTTATCAAACAAAATTATAAGAGGCTTTGACAATAAATTAAGCCACCTACTAATTCTTCTAGATCTCTCTGTGGCTTTCAACACCTTAGACCAAAAAAGCCTGATAGCCAGACTTGCAAACATAGGCTTGTCAGGCACAACTCTTAACTGGTTCACCTCATTCCTAAATGACAGGTTCTTCAAAGTAACCTTTAACATCAACTCTTCTTATCCCCTCCCCCTTGAAACAGGGGTTCCACAAGGGTCCACCCTATCGGCCACCCTCTTCAATATCTATCTACTCCCACTCTGCCAACACATCTCAAGCCTAGGCGTTACATGCTATATGTACGCCGATGATATTCAACTCCTCATTCCAATAACCTCAACGATCGAAGACGCTTTGAACCTTACAGCCAACCACATTATAGCTATAAGAAACATGCTGAGCCACCTAAAACTATGCCTCAACATGAGCAAAACTGAATGCATCCTCATTGAAACAAACAACACAGGCCAAATAACCCCACCGCCGCTCTTACAAATCGACAACACTAACATCCAACTAAAGAACAATACTAAGGACCTCGGTATCTGGATCGACAACGAACTAAACCACAAAAAGAACATCGCATCGAAAACTAAAGAAGGCTTTTATAAACTACAACTACTTAAACATCTTAAACCGCTTCTGCACCAACAAGAATTCAGAATCGTCCTGCAATCGCTTATTTTCACCAGCATCGATTACGGCAACTCGCTCCTGATTGGACTTCCAAATCTGCCTTAAAACCTCTCCAACTGTTGCAGAATGCCACAGCCAGGGTCTTAACCGGCAAGAAAAAAATTGGACCACATCTCCCCTGTTCTGAGAACTGCACTGGCTTCCAGTCAAACAAAGAATCAAGTTTAAGACCCTAACTATATTACACAACTCTATTTACAGAACAGAGAACAACACCCTCGATAACATGATCCAGATACACAAACCACAACGCACAAAAAGAACAACCAGCAAACTGCACCTAACCATACCCCCGCTTCCTTCAGCCAAGCTCTCCAACACTAGAAACAGAGCTTTCTCCATTGCGGGACCGAAAGCATGGAACTCCTTACCTGACTACTTAAGCACTATCAGCGACAGAAAATCTTTCAAAAAGGAGCTCAAAACCTGGATTTTCAGATAATCTTTCACAGATGGTGTGGACTAATCTGACCGCTTACTCTCCAGAGACTCGATGAAGCACACAAGACTATACACAACTTGTGCACCCTTACTTGTTTAATCTCTGCCTAGACAACGCCGTATACCATAATACCTAATTAGACCCTGCTTATACAATGCACGTTCACTGTAATACCTGATCTTAGATGTTTGTATAATGTAACCCCTTTTCAATTTGCCTGTATACAGAACGATGTAATGCGTTAACTTTATAAATTTCTAGAAGTTTTCTGTTATTCAGTTCATCTGTAATAAGTTGTAAAACTGCAAACCGGTGTGAAGGCAGCTTGCTATACCTCAGTATATAAAAGACCCTAAATAAACAAACAAACAAACAAATAAATAAATAAATAAATAAATGAAAAATGAATAAATGCAACTTGCTGCTGCTATGGCCTCTGGGTAAGTAGTAAAATAAAGAAAATTTAGGGTAGTCAGTGGAATTTTAGGGGTCGGGGCTATTAGAGTAAAAGGGAGGCAGGTTAAGCAGAGGGCTTAGGAAGTCTGATCCTTTACTGAGGCGAACTGGGAGGGAACAGGGAAATAGGCCCTAATGCATCACCACGTGCATCTACTAAAATCCCCACACTTAATGCGCACAAAATGGCATTCATGCACACATGCGTGCCAATATAAAATCATGTGTGCATATGTGCATGGGTAGTGGAATTTATAACATGCAAGCTTAGACGAGCGTATGTTATAAAATTGGCTCATCCAGGTATGCACACCAGTAAACATGTGCACATGTTTGCCTGCAATTGGCTCATAAAATCTACATTTTAATCTTTTTTCTTCAATATTGTTCATGAACTTTATTTAACATCTAAGTAATGTAAAGAATCTTCCGTCAATTGATCAACTATCAATAAAGAAGTTGGAAACACATTGCTTGTCTATGTGATTATTTTTGCTATAGACTGTGAAGATTATAAGTGCTGTTTACAGGGACTGGAAAAGGGCTTTGTACATTGGTTAATACAAAAGGACCTTGAAGTTATTTGCTTGGAATAAATCAGACAAATTGAGTTGCCCTACAAAATGAATGAATGAACCAAATTAATTTTTTCCTCTGCACATCCCTATTAACAGCATGGATTCTAGCTACTATTTGGGATCTTGCCAGGTACTTGAGACCTGGATTGGCCACTGTTAGAAACAGGATGCTGGGCTTAATGGACCCTTGATCTCACCCAGTATGGCAACTCTTATGTTCTTAACTGAATTCCATGATTTCTGAAAAGCCATCAGAGCTTCTTAGTGGGATACAAGAGCACCTCTGGCCTGTTTTTATCAGCAAAAGAAGAAGCATAGTTCAGTTTAAAATGGTAGAGATAGAATATATTTGTGAGTGTGGAGCTGGTACAGGATGCTGCCAGAAAATATGGAACTGCTAAGCAAGCTCTGTAAAGTCAGACTATAAAGTTCTTTCAAAATGTAGGTTAGTAGTGAGGGAATTTGTTCATTGAGTTATTCATTGTGGAAATTTTGAAAAACAGAGCTGTAACACTAAAGTACCAGAGTTAGCTAGCCATCACTGTCCTTGGTGATGTAATTGCCCTACCTTCATTTAGAAACTGAATTGGATGCCTAGCAAATAATCCCACTTTATTTTTTTTTTTGTCATGTTTCTCAGGCTATGGAAATTGAGAACTTGGCAAAGATGTGGATGAGAAAGACTTTAGTTGTTTCATGGAGAGTAAATAATGTTCCTTTATGTTAAACTCTATAATGACAATGTTTGGGGTTGTCTGTGTTAAGAGCTGTGACCCTTAGAATGTCAGAGGGATTAACCTATACAACAAATTATACATATAAATATGTATACACAAATATATAGTAGTAAATATGAGCTGACCTAAAACAAAATACAAAGTGACAAATGCACTCTAAGAAAATAACAAACATACTAACTAATATTACAAACAAAATATATATTTGAACAACTGTGTTATCTATTGGGGAAAAAGTCTAAGGGTAACTACAAATGCATATATTACATTATGTCTTTATTGCCTTTGCAGTTGTATCTGAAGTAGCATTTTCCCAGTTCCTTAGAAGTGACAGCTAAGTTATATTCTCAGCATGTTCAGCATACTTAATGAACTCCTTTGGGAAGTCAGGATATCTGGAACACAATTAACTTCCCATTCTTATGTAAATGAGGAGTTTCAGGATCCCTGATGGAAGCCTGTTTTTTTGGCTGCAGTTAGCAAATGCATGCTATTAAATGACACATGGAGCCTTGAGCTGAAATTTAGATTTCACTAATTTGAGCTGTGACATGTGCAAAGCTGCTTTTGAGGGGTCTGAAACAAAGTTGTTCAAATGTATCTGTTTGATGAAATGGGGATTATCACCCTTGGCAAAGCTGTCATCAGCAGCCTGATTACCTTAGCTTTTTTTCAGTTCTTAACAGAAGTTGCAGGCTAACATATTTTTCACTGGAAACACTTGCCATAATGTTCCTAATTCATTATTCAAAGCACTGAAGGAAATGTATTCAAGATGTGAAGAGTCCAAGAGAGAATGTTACCCTGTGCTAATTTTGATTTTCTTGTTAGGTGAGGTGAAAGCACTGATTGAAGTAGGTTGTAGGTTAGATGTGGTACATGCAATACATATACACTGCAGATTATAATACAATAAATGAATACTTTTATGATTATTTGTAAGATCTCAGATATTAAAATTGAACAGTTAACTTAAAACAGGATTCTACCTTTTTGACAAATATATTGAACACAAGGATAGTTTTGACTTATCTTGTTTTGTAGTTGTATTCCAAATTTTGGTCCAGAGATACTATTGGTATTTCTGTTATTGGGTAAATTAAAGAATTATGAGAAAAAAAAACCCTAATGAAAAAGATGTATTTCTTTATTGCTATCAAATAGCATTTTTGCATTGCCCTGATTTCAATTGTATTTTCTTACCTTTCTAGCCACAATATTTCAAACTTGTTGCAATTAGAATTTTGTAATGAAACCATAGTAACTCTGCAGTCAATTATCTCTTGATCTCCTCTATGCTGTCCTTTTTCTCCTTCATCTAAGGGTCGGTATTAACAAGGCTGTTTTCCCATTCAGTGTCTGTGTCTATGAGAAAGATTATCAGTAAATCAAGTCCTAAGTGCTATATTTGATACTATTGATGTCACCTTTTCTTTGATCATCTTTAGAACTGGGGTGTTTGTGTGTGTTCAGTTCTAGATGCCATACCTCTTAAAGGATGAAGACAGAGTTTAAACAGTCAAGAGAAGTGCTACCATCAAAAATCCTAATTATGAGACTTAGAGGTGAAAGTAATAAAACATATGGTGTAAATGATTAACTGTAGGAGCCAGTACAATTTTAACATGCACATCAAAATGCTTATTAATGTGCATCAGGGACGGATTACAGCAAAATTTCAGCCCGGGGTATTTTTTCAAAACTGGCCATTATGGGTATCTGACTCACTCATATACAGCTCTTCCTTTGGCTCTGCTGAGGGCCCACAGCTGCTTTTATGACCCCGCCAGCCTGGAATCTGGTAGCAGCCTGCAGCTTCAGTCTTTGGACCTGCTGTAGGGATGTGCAGCAAGGACGGATTTGTCCCAATCTGTATTCATATTCGTCGGGAGCCAAATCCATTGCATCTATTCATTAGTTACGTATGTATTTGTTTCCCCAAAAAAAACCCATCCCAACCCTTTAAATTTAATTAACTACAACCCCCCTCCCTCCTGACCCCCTCCCCCCAGCCAAGACTTACCAAAAGTCCCTGGTGGTCCAGTGAGGGTCCTGGCGCGATCTCCACTTGGGCTGTCGGCTGCCAGTATTCAAAATGGTGCCGATAGCCTTTGCCCTCACTATGTCACAGGGGCTACTGGTGCCATTGGTCGGCCCCTGTCACATGGTAGGAGTAATGGATGGCCGGTGCCATCATGTGCTCCTACCATGTGACAGGGGCTGACCAATGGCACTGGTAGCCCCTGTGACATAGTAAGGGCAAAGGCTATTGGCGCCATTTTGAATACCGGCAGCCTACGGCCCGAGTGCAGGAGATCGCTCCAGGACCCCCACTGGACCACCAGGGACTTTTGACAAGTCTTGGAGGGGTCAAAATGGTACCGATAGCCTTTGCCCTTACTATGTCACAGGGGCTGACAAATGGCACTGGTAGCCCCTGTGACATAGTAAGGGCAAAGGCTATCGGCACCATTTTGAATACTGGCAGCCGACGGCCCGAGTGCAGGAGATCGCTCCAGGACCCCTGCTGGACCACCAGGTACTTTTGGTAAGTCGGGGGGGGGGGGTTCAGAAGGGGGGGGAGTTATTCGTTAGATACGTTGTATTCATGTGGGTTCGCCATATGTTTTGCGACCCCACGAATACAACGAATAGAGACATATGCATTGCGGATTGCCAATACATCGAAAACGAATGCACACCCTGAACCTGCTGGCTTGAGCTATAGTGGCTGTGCTCAGCTAAGCAACTCCTTTTTTTCCACTGGTGGCCCACAGCTGTTTTCTTCATCCGACCAGCAAGGACAAAGTGAGAGAGAATGAGAGGCAGGATGAGCAGTGAAGCAGGTGGACTGTTTCCCACCATCGTGGTTCTGCGTGGGAGTGGTGGGGAGGTGTCCTGTGCTGATTGAGGAGAGAAGAGGCCCTACGGAGCCTGTGGCCTCTGCACAAAACACTAAGGAAGCCTTGAGAGAAGACTAAAGCTGCTGTGGGTTGGTGTTGTGTACAGAACCTCCACAGGCATGGGGCCACTGTGACCAACACCAACTATGTGGTTGGGCTGAGTGGCCCACCAGGGAATGCCTGAGGCCCTGATAGGCCAACCTGCCCCTGAATGTGCTATGTAATAAGATATAGCATGTTGATGATATCTAAGAATTTCAGTTATGTGAACACACTAATGGTGTGTGCAGTGATGCTAATGTTTCCTGAAAAGTTGCATTTCAGTAGTAAATAGCAAGGTCACAATAATGTGATTTCAGTCAAGTTAATATCGGTGGCCATAGCATTGTAATCTATATCATTTAGAGTTTTGACACTAAACAGACCATTTTTCTTTTGGCTAATTTGCATTATTTTATAAAAGTGGGCCAAGCACATGCTGCAACTTGTTCTTGCTTACGTACGAGGTAATGGGAAGATAGAAGGTGAACTTCACAGCAACCAAAAGAGAATAGGAGTCACAGGAAGTTGTAAAAGAGTAATAAATCAGCGAGGAAATTGTAGAAAAAGTCAAGGCAGATGCTGCAAAAAGTGCTATCAAAGCCACAGCCAGACTATAGAAATGTATGTTGTGCTTCACTAAACCAGAGAGCAACACAATAGGGATGTGCAGACAAAAAGTTTTCGTTGCGTTTGTGATACGTTGTCGTTGAGGGTCAATTCTGTTGAATATGGAAGTATGGAGAGTTCCATAAGTTGTGGATCTGTCCATACGTTTCCTGGTTTCCTGGTTCCCTAAATAAAAATTTAAACCCCCCACCCTCCTTAATCTCCTCCCAAGACTTACCAAAACTCCCTGGTGGTCCAGCGGAGAGTCAGGAAGCCATCCCTGCACTCATTTGCGATTTCCTCACGGCGCCGATAGCCTGTGTCACAGGGGCTGCCGGTGCCATTGGTCAGCCCCTGTCACATGGTCACCGGCGCCATCTTGTGCTCCTACCACGTGACAGGTAGGTCATGTGGCAGGAGGTCGCTCCGGGACCCCCGTTGGACCCAACCGGAACTTTTGGCCAGCTTGGGGGGGCCTCCTGACCCCCCCAAGCTGGCCAAAAGTTCCGGTTGGGTCCAACGTGGGTCCTGGAGCGGAGGAGCACTTGACGATGGCGTCACCGGCACCATCTTGTGCTCCTACCATGTGACAGGTAGGTCATGTGGCAGGAGGTCGCTCCGGGAGGGGAGGGCCTCCTGACCCCCCCACTTGGGGGGGTCAGGAGGCCCCCGCAAGCTGGCCAAAAGTTCCGGTTGGGTCCAACGGGGGTCCCGGAGCGACCTCCTGCCACATGACCTACCTGTCACGTGGTAGGAGCACAAGATGGCGCCGGTGACCATGTGACAGGGGCTGACCAATGGCACCGGCAGCCCCTGTGACACAGGCTATTGGCGCCATGAGGAAACCGCAAACGAGTGCAGGGATGGCTTCCTGACTCCCCGTTGGACCACCAAAGAGTTTTGGTAAGTCTTGAGGGGGTCAGGAGGGTGGGGGTTTAAATGTTTATTTAGGTTCACTGTATTCAACAGAAATCTGTTGAATACGTTGGGAGTCGCGATGCGTTTCGCCTCCCAACGTATTTTTCGGATCGCTAAAAATAAGTTGCGGATTACAAATACGGTGAAAATGAATGCACACCCCTACAACACAATCATGAGCTAGTTATTAAAAGAGTCTGCAATGCTTTTAAACAAAAGCTGCACACAAAAAGCTCAGGCAGCCAAAAACAGTTGATTCAAAATAGAAAATTATGTCAGAAGCCTTGGGATGGCACAATGGAAAATTGAAAAAATAAAGTATTAAAAGGTTGAATTATAACATGTCATCCAGGATCCATTCCTTTTCCATCAAGGTGGTAGGTGGGTTCATCTATCCATTTTGGCTAATGCTGCTGGAGTGTTGCAACCGTCCCTTCCCGATGGCTTCACTTCATCTACATTTCTTTCTTTGCACCTCCTCTCGCTTTGGATGGATGCCTGGCTGCCTCGGCATCTGCTACCATCCTCTCCGGTATCCACGGACCGGCTTGGGCGCTGCCTCCTGTCATGCTCCGCTGGTACCTTAGGGCACGCACGCCGCAAAGCCCTCACACTTATTTTCTACTTGGCGCAAACCTCAGGGGCACCCCTCTGTGATGAAGTCACGTTGCCCAGATATTTAAAGCCTACAATGTTTGCTAGCCTTTGAGTTAGCAAGGGGAATCTTACAGATGGGAATCGCTCTCCGTACCCAGCTATTCTGACTGTCCAATTTCCATTGGACTCCTAACGCTAATGGTGTACCCGCTCCTCGGGGGCCTCACTTGCTTTTCAGGTCACTATCAGGAAACCGGTACTCGCTCCTCGAGGGCCCATGTTCCCTGACTCGCTGTCTGCTTCTACCTTCTCTTCTGCCTGGAAGGATTCTCTATCTTTAACACCAGTGAGTACTACCATCTTCACCACAGAGCTGTTCCCTGGAACCAGGTACTCGCTCCTCGAGGGCCTGCCTCCGTTCCAGCCCTAGTGCCATCTCCTACGTGGAACCACTGCGTGAGTACATTCCCTTCAAGCCTCTCAGCTCTCAGGGATCAGGTACTCACTCCTCGAGGGCCTGCTATCCCTATCCTGGGGTTCTCCATACTGGGTCTTTGTGCATATTCCACTGTACTTATTATTCTCAGTTCTTTCCACTACAGCACTGCTACCAGAGGAGTCGCTGTTCCAGCGCCTGAGGGATACTAGCCCAGCCGGGCTACTTCTACTGCTCACTACTGCCACCTCTGGTGGCTTCATCACATTGTCTAATAAAAGATCAATCTCTGTGTTTGTGTGTCCTAAGCTAAGCCTGACCTGACCTGTTATAATTAGTGAAGTTTGGGTAGACCCTTGGACACTGTGGCAGCTGACCACACCCACAGGGGGAAGTGGTCAGCTGCCACAGTGTCCAAGGGTCTACCCAAATCTCACTAATTATAACATGGAGTAATACATTGCCAAAACATTCCAACCAGATGTCATGCACAGCCTCCACAAGTCAAAGGCTATTTCCATATCACATCAGGGGACAGCTGGTATGTAATTTGCATGACAAAATCATCAATAAAGAATACACAGAAAAGTAAACTAATGGTTCTCAGAATGTTGTCTTACAGATCATGACTTGTCTATCCAGGCTGTAGGAGGTTACAAACCACACCAGTCGGGATTTGGGATGGATGGGGAAGTGGGATGACTAATAGTCTATGGTTCTGGTTAGGAAAACAGGGAACAATTCTTGTTCTTTATATCTGCAGAGGATTGAAGATATTTTGGAACACTGCCATATTCTGGACTCGGGAGTTTTATGATGGGATATTTGCTGTATATTTGATGCTGGCTAAAAGGATGCAAAACTTTTAACAAGGTTACTTACTCTGTGCTTCATTTCCTAGGTAAAACATGTTTGTAGAGATCCAACTGAACAGTTACATTTACAGGACACATTCACATCCATACCACAGCTGTTATAAAACAATGCACAAAACACCCAGGAGACAATTTCATCATGCTAGAGCAGGGTTGGCCAATTCAGGTCCTTAAGAACCAGAAACAGGCAAGTTTTTCAGAATATCCACAATGAATATGCATGAGGTAAATTTGAATGCATTGCCTCCATTGTATGCAAATCTATCTCATACATATTAATTGTGGATATCCTGAAAACATGGCCTATTTGTGGCTCTCAAGGACTGGAGTTAGCCACCCCTGTGCTAGAAACTATACTACAAATGCCCAGGATGACTGAACCATACTCTCAGATGATACCAAGCTAAGGCCTAGATTCATCAAAATGCTATAAATATAGCAAAAATAGTGCCTGCAATAAAAAAAAGGTGGCATGGTTAGGAAAATGAGATGGCTATAGCTAATACATGCAGTGACATTTTATTACATGCAACAAAATGTTATTACCCAGGGTGATATGTTATTGAAAAGCTGCCTGTCTGCTGGTAAGGAAGACAGGCAGAGGTAAAGAAAAGAACCTCCTTACTGGGGCCCTTCACTATTGCCTCTTGTTGCCTTCTTCTTCACACAGCATTCCATTTGGTTCCTCCTACTTAAATGTGCCTGTATGCTACATGCTCGCTACTAGGGATGTGAATCATTTTTTAACGATTTAAATTATCATCCAATATTTTTAATATCGTCATTAATCGTTAAAGAGTGTAATACAATAGAAATTCCCCCAATTTATCGTAAAAAAATCGTTAATCGGGTTAGTGTGCACTAACAGGAAGTTAGTGCGCACTAACAGAAAATGATACAATTTGACACTTTTCAGGTCAGTTAAGGTCAGTTAGGAATGAATATGTATTCCTATTGGCTGACCTCTTATTTATTGATGTTACCAAGATTCCCACCGAGGTGATGGTTTAATATATGGGGGATGGAAAATGGAAACGGTTGATAGCTTGACAAAGGGAAGGGAAGGGGGAGGTGAAGGGCCAAGCAGTCCCACTCCCTGGTCTCTGAAGGAAATATCTCTTCAGAAAATCAGAGCTGCTGAATGCAGGGGCTGTCTCCCCCTTCACATCCCTCTTCCCCCCCCCCCCCCCATTCACTGTGCTCAAGTTTGCAATTCCTGTGTTAAACTAAACTTTTTTTTTCACTAGAGTAGAATAAAATAAAATGAAGTACTTTGTATATTAAACTAAAGAAACTTTACATAACATGAAATTAAGTACTTCTCTATATTCTACTTTAGTGAAACAAAACATTTAATAAAGAAACTTGCAACCTGAGCTTCAAAACATTAACATAGTATAGAAAAACTAAACAGAAAACTTTATTATTAATTTATTATATTTACAGTGGTTAAATTTAAAGAGCAGGCTGAAGTTAGACTGGCTACTGGCTAGTGGATACTGCTGGCACTGTCACTGCTGCAGCCTGCTGGCACTTTTTTTCTCTTTCTGGCTAGTGTGTGCTATATCTGGTAGCAAAATGGCCACAGGGGACAGCACCAAGCATGCGCGGCTTAGTGTGCACCTCTAGCTAATGAACATTTCCTCAAATGTTACTTTTAAACCATTAAGTAACAATTTTTTGATAGTGCGCACTAACTTGAGTTAGTGCGCACATACCTTCTGTTAGTGTGCACTAACTCAAGTTAGTGCGCACTATTCAGAAAAATTATTTTTTTGCAAAAAAATCATGCCGATCAGATTTTTTTCTCCCGCCAGCCGATCCAGATCGTTAAAATGATCGGGCACATGATTCACATCCCTACTCACTACCTTCATGGCTAACACATTGTGGGGTAGATTTTATAAATTTACGCACGCGTGTACTTTTGTTCGTACACCAGGCGTGAACAAAAGTATGCTGGATTTTATAAGATACAAGCGTAGCCACGTGTATCTTATAAAATCCTGGGACGGCGTGCGCAAGGGGGTGCACATTTGTGCAACTTGCGCGCACCGAGCCCGGCGTGCGCTGCCTGTTCCCTCCGAGGCCGCTCTGAAATCGGAGCGGCCTCAGAGAGAACTTTCCTTCCACCTCTCCTCACCTTCTCCTCCCTTCCCCTAACCAACCCCCCCGGCCCTATCTAAATCCCCCTACTTTTGTTGGCAGATTTACGCCTGCCGGAAGCAGGCGTAAATCTGCGCGTGCCAGCAGGCTGCTGGCGTGCCATCACCCAACCCAGGGGCTGGTCTAGAGGCCTCGGCCATGCCCCTGGGCCAGTGTCACGCCCCCAGACCTGCCCCAAACTGCCCCCTGACCCCTAGACACGCCCCAGACACGCCCCCTCCCCTGCCCCTTTTACGAAGCCCCGGGACTTACGCGCATCCCAGGGCTGTGTGCGCACCGGAGGCCTATGCAAAATAGGCGTGCCGGCATGCGAGTGCCCTGCCAGCACGTAAATCCAGCCGGATTTACGTGCGCAGGGCTTTTAAAATCCGGCCCTATATATTGTGTATGTACATCTTGGGTGCTGTGAAGTTAAAATTGGAGTCAGCATGATGCATTTTTTTTTCAAAGGGGGGGGGGGGGGGAGACCAGGCAGATATTAAATGTAACATTAAATGTTATAAGCATACTGGATGTTTCCCCATGCCCATATCAAACATCTCTTCCCCTCTGTGAACACAACATATTAACTGTAAGTGTACTTGTGGAAAATTAGCTGTACAACAGCTCATACCATTCTTACCTCTGTCCATATGCTGCCCTCTCATAGACACACCTTCTCCAGAGGACTAACACTTGATCAATGCAGTGCTGAACCTGTCTGTGTGCAGTTGTGGTACACCTCCTCCCTCTGATGGGGTGGAATGATAGCCACGTGAGTACAGTCGATAGCTCTGACAACACCTATAAAGTGTACAAAGGCATAGAAACCTCGCATCAAGTCCATCAACTCCTGATGGTCACAAGGAAATTTGATATAGTGATTAAAGCGGTCAGTGACTGCTTCAATGACCTGGTCGAGACAGCATGTGAAAGTGGTTTGGGACTTCCCACCCATAATCCCTACTGTGGTTTGGAAGGAGATGCTTATCATGAAGTGGAGGTTGCCCAAGAGTTTGATGAGGCTAGGGACAGCGTAGGACCTTTGAGTGACTGGATTCAGATCACCTCGGAGTCTTGATTTAATTCCTGGATTGCTCGAGAGCTGAGGCGATACCTGCTAATCACAAAGTCCTCTGAGATGCCCAGCAAGTATGAGCGTGGTAGAAATATACACTCCCTATATCTCCAGGGGTGTGGCCACCTGCATGCTGGATGCTCAAGCAGGCATGAGCTGGTGGTACCACGGCCTCTGGCTGCGGTGCTGGTACTTTGTTGACATCACACCAAATTTGTGACAATCAGAATTTTCTTTCACTCAGCTATCTACAAAAGCTGAAAAATAACTGTGATTCAGGTATTCTTTACTTTTAAACTGACAAAAAAATGTTTCTTACCTTTTCCAGTAGAAACATTAACATCAACTCACACTCACTCTCATTCACTCTTATCTAATGTTTGCTAAATGTTCCTGAGGTGTTTTTCTCTGTATTAGGACCTAAAGAAGAGAGCTCAGTAGTGTAGCTTCCTTCAGTTATTTTACCCAACTCAGCACTTCTCTCTGGAAACCTGTTATTGACAGGAATACTAGATAGAATATCACTACTTCAATGATATCATCAAAAAGAAAAGTATCTTTACCACCTGGAATAGCTTTTATAACATCATAGATCCCATCAAAATCCCCTTGGTTCAGGTGATTAGTGGAAAGAAAACATTTTAATTAGTTCAAATATTCTTAGAAATGTATACATTTATTTAACCAAAATTGTACTTTAGCTAAAATTTGTATTACCACTCTAAACCTTAACACAGGTGAGTGGGTGACCAGTGTTCTGTTGCTAGGGTGCTCCTCAGAATCATCTTCCCTGGATACCCATTTCTATGCATTGCCCTATCAGCTGTTGGATCTCATTTTTACTGGTCTCAACCTTGGAATTTGAAATAAAATTACCAAAATCATGACTGAAATAAAATAAGATAAGTAAACAAATATAAATAAAGGAAGCAGAAGAGGAAGTCCTGTGGGCATAGCCACACTCTGAAAAATTAAATATAGAAAGGAATGCACAGTTAGCAAAGATAGCAGAAGCTGTCTTGAAAATTGAACTCTTGCTTTGCTTTGTTTTTTGTTGGTTTGTTTTTGTTATTTTGGTTCACATGCAGGAGAAGTAATCCATTATTGATATGACCTGGACCTCACACCTTTGATGTTTCTGTCCCAATATTTAGGAGGAGGAGGAGTGGGAAGGGGTGAGAGAGATATCAGTGTGAATACAGGGGGAGGAGAAGACTAATGCATGCTTTTATACATCACCTCTCTGCAATATTGTTGAGAACACATCAGGCAACCATAATCCAAGCTAAATTCTTTGATACATTTAAAGGCCTCACTTGAGAAATCCTAGGGGCAGTTTTCAAACTTCCTTTATCAGTGCACAATCTGCACTTTTTATCTGCAGTTTTGCACCATTTCTCAAAGAAAAAGTGTGCATGTACTTACTTTTTGAAACTTTTTAAACCTTTGCACTGCTTTTTTGTGTAGGTGTAATTTTTCAGGCAAAACTACATATGTAGATTTGAAAATGCCATCCGTGTGCAATTCTTTCCTCCTCTGACTTAAATGCACCAGTTGTAATGCTTCCTCTTTTTTCATACACATTTTTATTGAAAGAATACAACGGCATACAACATATAGAAATACAGCTCTTTCAAGCCTCTTAAAGAAATTGATCCTGGCTGTAAATAGTTCCAGCTGTTACTTATGACCATTACAATGTTGTACTGATTACATTTCACATATCAGCAAGTCTATATATCTTCTCCTGAGCAATAACTATGATATTTATCTGTAAATGATTTCTTGATACAGCATGCTTTTGACCATACCAAAGTACCTTTAACTAACCTGTTCCAAAGAGAGTAGAATATTTTCCTCTACTACTTTCCAGAAAGGGGACCGTATTTTTAAAATAAATATTCTGATATTTTTCTCTTACATAATAAGTACTCAGTTCCATAGTGTACACCTTTCAGACAAACTGAAACCAACAGCATATGGATGGTTTCAGATTTCCAATTCTGTGCATTGTTTTGTCTGGCAGCTACAAAGATCTGAGAGCCCAGAATTACAGTGATAGTGAAGCAGTTACCTGAACGTCCCAATAAAATTGTTAAAGGGTCCATAGATAAGTTATTTCCAACTGTCTTATGCATCCAGGAGAATATTTCTTGCCAATAGCTTTAAATTACTTAGTATGTCCTTCAAATATTCAAAAAAGGTCATATCTCTTTGCACTCATTTCAACGTCTGCTTGAAGTAATTAGTCTCATTATTTGTAGACTTTCAGGGGTGTAGTACTATTGATACAGGATTTTATAACTGTTCTTCCTTGTAGTCATACATATTGTGTTGAAATGAGTAAGATTCCAGACTATCTGGTCCCATTCCTCCTCTGGGATGTTTTGGGATAAATCCTTATCACTTGCTTCTTTATATCTCAGTAATGGATACAGCTCTAAATTCATAATAATCTGCTAAATTCTAGAGATGTTCATTTGTTTCCGATGAAAAAGGAAATGGAGACGATATTTCCTATTTCATCACGTTTTGTGAAGGGCGATGAATCGATAAGAAAACCCATGAAATTTTGTGTGGTTTTCTTATCATTTCCGGGGGGGGGGGGGGGGGGGGGGGGGCGGGGAGAAAGGGCACATAAAAAAAAACAAACCACCCCAACCCTTCAAATTTACTTAATTGCAACTGTCCACCCTCCCGACCCCCCAAGACTTGCCCAAACCCCCCCCCCAAGATGTACCAAAAATCTCAGGTGGTCCAGCGGGGTCCTGGGCGTGATCTCCCCCTCTCGGGCCATCAGCTGCCACTAATCAAAATAGCGCCAATGGCTCTTTGCCCTTACTGTGTGACAGGGGCTATCAGTGCCATTGGCCGGCCTCTGTCACATGGTAGGAGCAATGGACGGCCGGCATCATCTTAAAAAATGGCACAGGCCATCCATTGCTCCTACCATGTGACAGAGGCCGACCAATGAGCCCCCCAAGACTTGCCAAAAGTCTGTGGTGGTCCAGCGGGGGTCTTGGAGCAATCTCCTGCACTCCAATCCTTTTTTAAACACAGCCATACTAACTGCACTAACCACATCCTCTGGCAACAAATTCCAGAGTTTAATTGTGCATTGAGAAAAAAGAATTTTCTCTGGTTAGTTTTAAATGTGCCACATGCTAACTTCATGGAGTGCCCCCTAGTCTTTCTATTATCTGAAAGAGTAAATAACCGATTCACATCTACCCGTTCTAGACCTCTCATGATTTTAAACACCTCTATTATATATATATATATATATATATATATATATATATATATATATATATATATATATATATATATATTTATTTATTTATTTATTTAGATTCTTTTATATACCGAAGTATAGCAGGGTGCCTTCACTCTGGTTTACAATGTAACCAACATCATACATAAAACGCATTCATAACGAACATATTGAAATGTGTATAGACAACTAGTAACAATTCGGCATATGTCAGAAGTGTGAGGATAGGTATAATTGATAGAGGTGTGTATATATATATATATATATATATATATATATATACATACACATTGCGGATTACCAATACATCGAAAACAAATGCACACCCCTAGTTTCCAACAGAGGCCAATCCAGGTCACAAGAACCTGGCAGGATTCCAAGGGATAAATAGATTGTAAACTGCTTATCCCAAGAATAAGCAGTAGATTTTTGTAACTCTACCTTAATAATAGTTAATGGACAGATTTTTGCCATCTGGGAAGGGTTTCCTGCCACTAAAGGGGCCCTGACCAAAAGGGACACTGCTCAGCCTAACCCAGGAGGGATATGTTTTAATGTCCTCAATTTTTGTGCATTGGAACATATACCACCTGTCTGGTGGGAAGGTGATGTTTCACAGAGATTGCTCCATTCAGATAATAGAAAGACTAGGGGGCACTCCATGAAGTTAGCATGTGGCACAAAACTAATCGGAGAAAGTTCTTTTTCACTCAACACACAATTAAACTCTGGAATTTGTTGCCAGAGGATGTGGTTAGTGCAGTTAGTATAGCAGTGTTTAAAAAAGGATTGGATAAGTTCTTGGAGGAGAAGTCCATTACCTGCTATTAATTAAGTTGACTTGGAAAATAGCCACTGTTTTTACTAGCAACAGTAACATGGAATAGATTTTGTTTTTGTGTACTTGACAGGTTCTTATCACCTGGATTGGCCACTGTTGGAAACAGGATGCTGGGCTTGATGGACCCTTGGTCTGACCCAGTATGGCATGTTCTTATGGAGCAGCAGTAGATTTATGATCTCCACAATTTAGCACCAATTGAATTGAATAATGAAGATGATTTAATCTATATTTGTAATGATGTGTCTTTGTGCTCAATTTCCTTTGCCTTTTGGTCAATTTTAGTTTTTTTCAATGACTGGTAATTTTCTTTCATATATGGTTAGCGGAGCTGGTGTCATGATGAATGGACGTCCGTGATTTCCAGATGATTTTTGGCATTATATAAGTGGGATTTCTTGATTTTCCTCCATTTCATTATACTTCAGTGAGATAACAGTATAAGAGCACATCTAGTCAGATAAGTGGGATTTGTTTCACTTTCCCCATGAGGCATTATGATACAAAACATCAGCTGATGTCAGTGATGTATTTCTGTTGTACTTTTTGTATATAATGTTTCAATACAATTTGTAATTTTTTTATATAATGTTTTATTACAATTTAAGTGCAATTTGAAAAATATGTTAAAAAATGAACAAAAGATTTCTCTATGGAGGTAGACAGTATAGAAGATCGGGTTTGGGATTCTTATACCTGATACTGTCTGTCTTGCTGACACCTCATTTGACACCAGATGTGTAAAAAATTGATTTTTGCTTATGGAAATTATTGTGTATGTGTGTGGGTTTGTTTTTTTTTACTTTTCCTGCCATTCCTTTTATATTTTTATTAATATTTGTGTTGCAAAAGTCATACCACATTTCTTATTTATATGCTCTGTAGGTAATACAAAGAATAATTCTGCCAAAACTGATATCCAGTGAAGCTCCTGAAGTAAAGGAGAGACATTGTAAAATTTGGAAGCAGCAAACTTTAACCTGGCTGCTGAATTCTGAAGCAATTGAGACACTTCAAAGATCCCAGCAAATAGAGAATTACAGTAGTCTATGAGATGACACAAAGGCACAAGATAAAGGAGCAGCAAAAAAAGGACTGACTTGGTTAAATTAGCAATCTGTTTGGACATAATTAGGGAATTATCTAAGTTTATCCCTAGTAATTTAATCACATTCATTAGGGTAAAATCAGTACCATTCATCTGAATTTTAGGATTAACTTTCAGTCTGTGATCTGATAGCTAATTCCCTATCTTGTTCAAACAAGCATTGGATCTAGCCTTGTCTATTAGTGAATCTGAGCTAAAAGAATCTAAAACCTGGATATCATCTTTTTCCCTGCTCTTTGATTTAATTGAGTAAAGGGACTAAAAACAAGTTAAATAGTAACAGGGAAAGAATAGAACCTTATGGAATCCCATAAATCATTTTTCTAACTTTAGAAACTTCATTTCCCCATCATACTTGGAATGAATGCTCTTCCAGAAATAATTTAAACCAAAACTATACTGATAATTCCTATATCTTTCAACTGGAGCAATAGTAATTTATGGTCAACAATGTCAAAAGCAGAAGTCATGTCAATGGTCAAAGGAAATCAAAATTACATTTTTACTTCTATCAATAATCATCCTAATGCCATTAGTCAGGGCTAAAAATTAGCTTTAAGTATTGTAATCCTTATGAAACCCAAACTGTCTTAGATTAATTGCACTGACTTTTTCTGCAGAATAGTGAGCTGACTAAATACTACTTTCTCAATTACTTTAATTAGAAATGGTAAATTAACATCTGAGTGATAAAATTGGGGTACAGAAGGATCAGAGGAAATTGTCTTCAATATTGGTTATTCAAATGATATTTTTAGCATTATTGGAAAAGTGCCATTGTTTAAAGTAGAATTTGCAACTGGCATGAAAAAATTCAGCAATGCCCAAATCTCTATTTTTTACTAGTTTTATTGGTATTGGATCAAATTTAATAGTACTATTTTTCCTCGATGATTACAATTTTTCCATGCCTACAATTACTACCAGAGAGAGAGTGATGAGATGCACACATACATATATTCACACACCGACACATAATTATAGAATATCTGTGCAGCTGTGACCAAATCAGCACATCTGAAAGAAAGGAGGATTCATTCAACCTTTATGTGACACATGCACACTGAATGAAAATGCCCAACACAGAAGTTGTTTGGAATATTATATGGCCGGAGCTTTATTAGTAATATAACTTAACCAGCTATGTACCCAGGCCCCCTAATTTGTATAGAGCAGAGTAGGAGGAGCTGAATAATTAGGAAATAACTGACCCAACCCATTCCACACCACACATACTTGCTAATCAGCTTGCCACAAGCTGGCAAGGCTTTGGTCCTTTTGGAAGGAAATAGAGGTCAAGCGTTAACAGGCTGCCCACATCTTACAAGAAAGGTTGTCAGCTCTCCAGACCATCATACAACCATACTGGAGGTTGCTGGTCTGCTATCAAACTGAAGTAAGTATGACCAAAACAGCAGTAAAGCCCTAATCATGCCCCGGAAGTTTTTGTATATCTGGTAGTTCACTTCCCCTCCCTAACTAAAATCCTCTCCTCAGGCTCAGGTACCCTGCCCCAGGATCCAGGTTGACAGAAGCTGGCTTTCTCAGATCCTATTGCCCTTAAGATGCTGTATAAAATACTTATTATATACCATTTGAATTGTCCCCTGAATAGCTGTTTTTAAGATTTGCAGAAATAAGTTATGGTCCATATTGGAAGAAGGACAACACCACCACAGAAAGTTTCAAGTCAGTCAGGGAAGGCAAAAGGAAGCAGTTTCATCAGCATCTGCTTCCAGATTGAGAATCTGAGAAATTTGAAATGGCTGCTGATGTGATTTCTCTGTGAACCTGGAAGTAGAGACTGGGTCACTATGGTGCTAAGGTCAAAGTAGCAGGAGGAGAGGAAAGACAGAGAAGGTTTTGAAGAGCTTTTGCATGGTTTCTTTCACTGCAATAAGTCTTCAGGGGGTACAACAGTGATGCTAACACACCTGGAAGTGCTGGGGCAACAATGTGTGCTGCAATTTATCTGGTTCTGCTGGTAGCAAAAACAAGTATGGGTGGTTCCAGGGTTAAAGGAGCATTTTCTGAAATGGCACTTTTTCAGTGTGAGAAACTCATATCAGGAGCTTGAGCCAGTTGGCTCGATGCTTGGGGGTCTCTGACAGTTGGTCGGGTGCCATTGTGGATACTGCGAAACATAGAGATAGATTGAGCAGCTGCTGTCTAAATTATTTAAAAAATGATTAAGCATAAAACCACTTATAAGGGATTTTGAGGGAACTTTAATAGGAATTGAGCTATCTAGTGTACTGAAATTGGCTGTATGTGTGAAATGAATGCATATGTTACAGACATAAAAAAAATAATAATAAATAAAACTGTAAAACTGAAGTAAAGATCTCCCTTGAATGTACAAACCTCAGGTAAGAAAAATTTGGAGCTGAATGACATAAACACATTACTAAAATTAATTCTGAGCAGTGACCCAGAGCTTTAAAGCTGCTGTAGGAGAACAAAAGAGAATCTGGGAGTTTGTGCAAATTAGAATGAGTACAATGGAGTAAACCAGAGCTGGTATGGAAATACTGCTTAAAGAAGATTTAATTTCAAAATACCAACAGTCTGTCTTGCAGAATGATTTTGCCATGAAAGCCTACTTAGCCCAGAGAAACAGCCAAGCTCTGAAACTTCTGGTGGTAAATTGAAAAACATTAAGGACTAATAGTTTAAAGGTTTTTAACAAAATAACATCTCAAGCAAAGGTATTTGCTGAAATAACTCAATTTTAAAGAGTCCTATAGAGGCAGAGACACATTGGTGACGGCAAATAACTAACCTAAGTCTCAGTTAAGAAAAATTATATGAAGATTGGAGGTTCATTTAAGAGAAATTACCTACCTGAGCAAAGTAAAAAACCTGAAAGTATGATATTTAAATTTAGATTAGGGTAATACATTTTATATGTTTCTTTCAAAGTAGTTAAATTCAAATTCTATGTTATCACTGAACAAGGCATACCTTAGCTCTTTGCAAGAAGACACTCAAGAGTACAGTTAAAATTATTATTATTATTATCCTTTGAGATAGTATAGTAGTTTATCACTGAAGATGAGCCTGAAAATGGCGAAGTATCATGAGGACCTCTCCTGGAAGAAAAGAATTGAAAGTAGTATATATGAAAATAGCTATATAATTGTAGTTCTGGCTAGAAATATAAAAAAAAAAAATCATTTTCAAGAAATTCACAGAGTGACGGAAATTAAAATGATATCAAAACAAACATTTTTTTATCCTGGACGTTTTCTAGGATTGTTTCATTTCTGAAAAATATTATACATACATAAATGTATAAATAATTTAATTTTTGTGCATTCAATTTGTTAAGGAACTTCAGAAAACGTAACTCAATTTTGCTTACCTGATTCAATGGTACTGAAGTACTGCTGGAACCTGTAAATAAAGTAACTATACTGAAAAAAAAAAAGAATAAATATTATCTGAGAACAATGTAAAGAAATGTTAGTAAAGTGTTATAGGAAGTGAAAGAAAAAAAAAAAAAAAAAGAACACATACCAGGTCAGATCAAAGGCCATCAAGCCTAGTATCCTGTTTCCAACAGGGACAAATTCAGATCACATGTACCTGGCAGGATCTCAAAAGGTAAATAGATTCCATGCTGCTTATCCCAGGGATAAGTAGCATCAAAATATATCTGTGGGATACTTTCTAAAGGTGTTCTTAAAAAAGGCAAAATAACATCTAGAGGCTGATGTACTTAACCTGTAGTATTTTGTATGGTTAAGTGGCCACTTTTTATAGTTATGGATACAAATGAGATAATTTGCATTTGTAGCTCACTTCAATGAAAAATGTTCCATCTTTTTCCATAACTGTAAACTTTGCACTTTTCTGGCTGTAGCAATGCACAAGTAATCTCTGTTTCAGGCTGCCATGTTTTTAAAGAAACTTGTGCCTTAAATGGGGGCCACATGACCCATGACCACATGACCCATGACCCATGACCCATGACCACATGACCCTCCCTCCCCCTACAGTATTCAGGATAACAGCATATATTTCCCTGCGCTAGCCTGGTTGTCTCTCTAACAAGATTGATTGTGTACTCTGTATGTTATTGGTGCCTTACTGTTGCCGTTGCTCACGTAACCATACTCATACCTATATATGTATCGTTGTTGAACCCTGAATGCTATTCTGTATTTCTGCCATTCCTGTACGCTTCTAACCCTGTCTCTGCCTCCATCCCTGTATTCCTCTAACCCTTCTACTAGCCTTACACTTTTGGGCCACAATGCCTCCTTTCATCGAGCATTGTGCTGTAGCATATCAAACAGTATTCTACCCTTACAGTCCCACTACATCCATGCAGCAAACCCCAAACCATAAAAACAATCACAAAAACAGAAGACTCATACCTATACGCACCATCACTCGCACTCAAGCTATCAGCCTATCTCTCATTTCTATCATCCTCTTTAACGCACAATCTCTTCAAAAGAAAACCCATCTTCTACATGACATTCTCTCTGATTCTAATCCCGAAATATGCGCAATCACTGAAACCTGGTTCAAACAACATGACACTCCCCTTATCAACCAGTTACCCATAGATACTTATGATATTTTCTCAATCCCGAGGAAGAAGAAGAGAGGAGGCGGCCTACTCCTGGCTATAAAAAAGGACCTCCAACTATTGTCTCATAGATGTGACATCCCCCATCAATACGAAATTGGATATTTCAAATCTAAACTACTCCAACTCTGTCTTATATACACACCCCCTGGTCTTCTAGAGAAAGATTCATCTCCTCTGATTGAATTCTTCACAAACTCACTTTCGCCAGACCTACCCACAGTCCTCCTAGGAGATTTCAATTTACACGTAGATACCTCACCACAGTCACCGGCCTGTGAAGCTTTCTTGGCCTCGCTCGAAGCTATGGGCTTCCAACAGATAGTAAACTCCCCCACACACAAGGCTGGCCACACCCTTGACTTGATTTTTATAAACTCGCCCATCAGTGTGAACAGTCCCCCCCTATGTACATCAGTACCCTGGTCTGATCACTCATTGATTGAGACCAAACTATCGCTCCCTCAAAGCCCTCTATCCACGCCCAGACAGCCTATTTCCCTTAGATTCCGCAAAGCATGCGATGTAGAAACCATTGCATTAGCATGCTCTGACTTAGACAAACAAATAGATCTATCCTCACCAGATAACGCATTATCCTCATGGGTGAACTGCACACACAGCATTGCCAATGTGCACTGCCCCCTGATAACAAAAACAATCAACCCTTACAGAAAGAATAGGAAACCCTGGTACACTCCTTTCCTTAGAAATCTCAAAATCCAACTCAGAGCCACGGAAAGGTCATGGCGCAAACTCCAATCCCCCGCAACCAAAACTCTCTACTATCAACGTATGCATGATTATAGAAACTCTATTCAATACTCAAAACGAAAATACTACGCCAATAAAATAAATGGGCTGCAATACAACCCCAAGGCTCTTTTCTCTATGGTCGCTAACCTTACTTCTCCCATACACACACAACAATCAGCTACACCCTCCACAAACCGCTGTAATGAATTAGCGCAATTTTTCAAAAACAAAGTATCGTCCATCACAGCACAATTTTCACACAACAACCTCAATATATCTCTTCCCACCATCAACTCCCCTAGCTCCCTTTATTCTTTTGAGTCCTCATCTTCCCTGGAAGTAGAAAACATACTTAAGAAAATGAAACCTTCCACTCACCCCTCTGAAACAATCCCCTCTAAACTCCTACTTTCTATACACAATGTGATCGCCAAACCCCTCTCAAATATTCTTAACTGTTCCCTAGAACATGGCATTGTCCCCAATGCTCTGAAACAAGCCATAGTGAAACCACTCCTCAAAAAAGCCAACCTTGACCCCACCACCCTCTCTAATTACAGACCAGTGTCCAACCTACCCCTACTAGCTAAAGTGCTTGAAAAGCTCGTGAACACACGCCTATCTGATCACCTGGAACAAAATAACATCTTCCCTCCAACCCAATATGGTTTCAGGAAGCACTTAAGTACTGAAACTTTGCTCCTCTCCTTACACGATACCCTTATCAAAGGAACTGACTCAGGATCATCCTATCTTATCGCATTACTTGACATCTCAGCTGCGTTTGACACAGTTAATCATGATGTCCTCCTCAGCATACTCAGAAATATTGGGGTCACTGGCAAGGCCATTGATTGGATTCAATCATATCTCCAAAATCGTACTTTCACTGTCACTATGAACAATAATGAATCTGACCCCATCAGTCTCCCCCAAGGTGTTCCCCAAGGTTCCTCACTCTCATCTACCTTATTTAACATTTACATGCTCCCCCTTACTACGCTCCTCACTAATCTACACATCAAGCATTTTATTTATGCTGATGATGTACAAATCATTTTCCCCTTCTCGGACACCATCCAAACGGCTCTACACAGCTGGGAATCCTGTCTTTCCTCTATCAACCAGCTCCTAAAGGACATGCACCTAGCGCTTAACTCCAACAAAACTGAGCTTTTAGTCATATCGAATAAGCAGCCACTCCCGGTCATCCCCCCTGCCTACTCTGCTACTAACTTCCCACCTCACACTCGCAACCTAGGAGTTATTATTGATAATCACCTCTCTTTCAAACCATTCATCAAATCCATTATAAAGGACTGCTACTTTAAACTGCAAACAATAAAGAAGCTCAGACCCTTGCTACATTTCAATGATTTCCGTACAGTCCTTCAAGCTATTATCTTTTCAAAGATTGACTACTGTAATGCGCTCCTACTTGGCATTCCCGCAATTCACACTAGACCACTCCAACTTCTACAAAATGCCGCCGCTCGCATCCTGTCAAACACAAAGAAAAGAGATCACATCACCCCCGCACTTATGGAACTACACTGGCTCCCTATACAGTCACGAATTCTTTATAAAACTCTCTCAATCATACACAAAAGTCTATTAAACTCCAACCTCAACTGGCTCAACCCCCCCCTCGTACCCCATACCTCCAAGAGACCTACACGCCCAGCACTCCAAGGAACACTCCAAGCCCAATCTATTAAATCCTTTAAGCTTTCCTCCACTATTAACAGAGCCTTTTCTCTGGCCGGCCCCACGATATGGAACTCTATGCCCCATGATATTCGCACTGAGACCTATACCCCCGCTTTCAAAAAGAAACTTAAAACCTGGCTCTTCCAACAAGCTTACTCCATCACACCCCCTATTACATAACTCCCCCCCCGACCCTTACCCTTACTCGGATTTCCTGTTATGACCACCTCTATGCTTGGCGATTTGGTACTGTGCACTAATTCTGTATATAGTTTTGATGTAAATAGTTTTGATGTAAGGGCTCCCCCCTAATTTCAATTATATGTTTCCTAGTTCAGTATATTATCTGTTTTATGTAAGGGCCCCGCCCAATGGTTTTGTGTTCACTGTAAACCGATGCGATGTGCGAACGGTCATCGGTATAAAAGAAACGTTAAATAAATAAATAAATAAATAAATAAATTGCCCCCAGTTCTCTACGGCCTACAGTGACAATTCCCTGGTGGTGCTAGTTGCTCACTCACCCTGATTGCCTTAAGGGCCAATAAAGTAAAAATTCATGAGACTTGCTAAGCCATTCCTCAAGCTCCACCTCTTTTCTCCCTCTATATAGTGACTGTCATACTTGGGGCATTCCATCACCTCCCACCTTCTTTGCCCCCTCCAAGTTTACCCCATTACTAAGGAGATAGTGTTCCTGGAGCGGGAGCAATGTTCCATCAATGCCATTTACCAAAATGGAGAAGCAAATTCAATAGACTCCTTGATCATCATTTGCACTATCTATTATTGTAGTATATATAGAGAGAGAGTCTTATTTTTATAATTTGCCAGACATCTGTGGAAAACAAACATACTGGAAGTTCTAAAGCTGGTAGATAAGGCACCAAGTTAAAAGGGGAAATTTGTAGAGATGTGAATCGTGTCCTCGATCGTCTTAACGATCGATTTCGGCTGGGAGGGGGAGGGAATCGTATTGTTGCCGTTTGGGTGTGTAAACTATCGTGAAAATCGTTAAAAACGTGAGCCGACACACTAAAATCCCCTAAAACCCACCCCCGACCCTTTAAATTAAATCCCCCACCCTCCCGAACCCCCCCCCAAATGCTTTAAATAACCTGGGGATCCAGCGGTGGTCCAGAACGGCGGCGGTCCGGAACGGCCCCCTCAATTGAATCCTGTTGTCTTCAGCCGGCGCCATTTTGCAAAATGGCCGCAGCAAAATGGCGGCGGCCATAGACAAAAACGATTCGACGCAGGAGGTCGTTCCGGACCCCCGCTGGACTTTTGGCAAGTCTTGTGGGGGTCAGGAGGCCCCCCCAAGCTGGCCAAAAGTTCCTGGGAGTCCAGCGGGGTTCAGGAAGCGATTTCTTACCCCCGACGGCTTGAATACCGCCAGCTTGCAATTTCCGACGCCGGAGGGGCGTGTCCTTCGCCGGACCCGGAAGAGGGTCCCTATAAGTGAGAACTTTGTGCCTTTCTTACTGGGACTGAGAGGTGAAAGGGCTGCATATTACCTGAACTGCAGCTGAGATAATTCCGGGGGTAAGCTTTCGAGTTTGCCCCGACGGCTTGAATACCGCCAGCTTGCAATTTCCGACGCCGGAGGGGCGTGTCCTTCGCCGGAACCGGAAGAACGAGTTGCCTTTACTGCAGCGCCGCTGAAATAAAAGTTGCCTTATAGCGGCGCGCAGCTGCCGCCGGCGCGCTGCTAAGCCGCGCGCGAGTAAGGGGCGCGCGGCTGAGCTGGGCTTAGCCGGGATTCGACTGGGATTCGCCAGGTAACTTCGGACTATTAATTTCAAAAGACATTTTATGCTTAGTTTTTCACATCTCAGACTCCCAAAGTGAACATTTAAATTTAGTATTGCACTTCTGTTCAGAGACGTTCTTTGCCTATTGATTGAAATTTCTGATAATTATTTTTGTCCTTGCTAGAAATGCCACACACCAAACGGAAGGCAAAATTGAAGCCTCTCGCTGGTGTGAATACGGCAGAATTAGGTCAAAGGACTGTTTCAGAATGGTTGACCCTGAATGATACCCCAGTGGGGAGGACCGCATTGGGGGAGGTATTAGAGCGGAATTCTTCCCCCCTGGTCGAAGAAACATCACTTAGCCCTGGGGCTCCCGTAACACCACCACCACCTTGGCCAGTAGGGGTTTCATCCCCTATAGAACCAGAAGGAGAAAGAGAGGGAACCCTAAGTCCACTAGTCGTGAATAATCAAGTAGTTTATAGGGAAACATCAGTTGCAATTGGGCAAATGAACCAAGAAATACCTCAAGTAGGTAGTGTTGTTATTTCCCCTGTGGAGACAAGTACTCCAAGAATAAAAACTCTAGTTGAGAAAAAGAAGTCCCAAGAGCAAAATATAGAAGTTGTTATAAAATCTGATATCCCATTAATAAGACCTGGGAATGTAACTTTAGAAAATGTATGGAATTTCTTAGTAAAAATGGATGCATCAATAAATAAATTGACAGAGACTGTGTTGAAAACAACTAATACATCAGTACAAAATACCATAAAGTTGGAAGAATACAATAAGGAGCTGGTAGTTCTAGATAAAAGGGTTCAGCAAATAGAGAAAGTACAAAGTCTTCAAATTAAGGGAGAAGTGGAATTAAACAGGAAGATGGAAGATATGGAAAATTCAATAAGATCGTTAAATTTAAGAGTAAATAATTTTCCAATTATTAAAAAATTAAGTCCTATAGAATTATTTAGAGACTATCTAATGCAAACTCTAGGTATACCAGAAAAATGTCTCCCTGTTATTGTAAGAGCTTTTTATCTTGGAAACAAGAAGAAAGAAATGGATCAAGAACAAAGAATTAAAGAAGTACGAGGAGAAGAATGTGTTGTTGTTAAAGATAATTCTATAGATATCTCTGATTTATTGATGAAGTCACAAAATGAAATAGAAATTACCCAAAGAGGTACATTATTGGTTCAGTGCGCTTTTGTAACTGATAAAGATAATATAATGAAATTTTTCTTTCGCAATAGATTAAAGACCTTTTATGGACAAAAAGTCTGGGTTTTTCCAGACTTAGTTAAAACTACCCAATTGCGAAGAAAAAATTTCTTGCTCATGAGAAAGAAAGTACTAGATAAGGGAGGAACATACCAATTGAGGTATCCATGTCGATGTTTGATTAAATTAAATGAAGAAAACTATGTATTCACTGACCCGAAGGACCTTGGGGCCCTTCTCAATCCGTAGACGGGAATTTAGTAAAGAGAGTAGGGTCTTAAAGTGCAATTTTCCTTCTAAGAAATGATTCCGCACTAATGGCGGATTATTCTATTATTTCCTTAAATACCGCTAATAATATTCTAAGTGTTCACTTAGTCTTTTCCTTATATAAATAATGACTTGTTTAAGGAGAGAATAAATAATGATGTTAATTCCTGGAGATAAAATGGTTTTGTACAAGTCACTATGATATTGCTAAGTATATATGTTATTTGTTGTGTTTTATTTTTGAAACAATAAATAAAGAATTGAAAAAAAAAAAAAAAAAAAAAAAAGGAAGCGATTTCTTGCCGCAAATCGTTTTCCGTACGGAAAATGGTGCCGGCCATACGCAAATGGCGCCGGCAGGAGATCGACTGCAGGAGGTCGTTCAGCGGCGGTCCGGAACCCCCGCTGAATGACCTCCTGCAGTCGATCTCCTGCTGGCGCCATTTTCCGTACGGAAAACGATTCACGGCAAGAAATTGCTTCCTGAACCCCGCTGGACTCCCAGGAACTTTTGGCCAGCTTGGGGGGGGGCTCCTGACCCCCACAAGACTTGCCAAAAGTCCAGCGGGGGTCCGGAACGACCTCCTGCGTTGAATCATTTTTGTCTATGGCCGCCGCCATTTTGCGGCGGCCATTTTGCAAAATGGCGCCGGCTGAAGACAACAGGATTCAATTGAGGGGGCCGTTCTGGACCGCCGCCGTTCTGGACCACCACTGGATCCCCAGGTTATTTAAAGCATTTGGGGGGGGGGGGGGTTCGGGAGGGTGGGGGATTTAATTTAAAGGGTCGGGGGTGGGTTTTAGGGGGTTTTAGTGTGCCGGTTTTCCTGCCCTCCCCCTTCCCCCGATTTACGATTTTTTAACGATAAATTGGGGGAATTGGTATTGTATCGTGGCCCTAACAATTTTTGACGATTTAAAATATATCGGACAATATTTTAAATCGTCAAAAAACGATTCACATCCCTAGAAATTTGAATACAACTGGTGAAATGAATGGGAGGGTTTCACAAGTCTAAAGGAAAGAGGATACATTCTCAAAGGTTTGTTTTACCCAACCTATTGATATATCTCAATTTAAATTAAGTTTAATTACGTTTTAATCAAGTTGGCTTAGGGATCAGCCAATATTTATTACCAACATTAGTAGTTTGGAATTTATTTAATGTTTGGCTACTTACCAGGTACTTGTATTCTGGCTTGGCCATTGTTGGAAACAGGATGCTGGGCTTGGTGGAACCTCAGTCTGACCCAGTATGGCAACTTCTTATGTACTTATGTCCTAATAGGGCAGTGGTTTCCAACCCTGTCCAGGGGATTCAGGATATCCACAATGAATATGCATGAGATACATTTTCAATCACTGCCTCCATTGCATGCAAATTGTGCATATTTGCAGATATTCTAAAAACCTGACATGCTGAAGATTTCCCAGGATAGGTTGGGGAGAGACTGTAACTGAGGATTCACAGCATGTGCTATATAGAGCTTTTTGCATGTTATTCAACTAATGAATTTATTCTGGTCCTGTACAGGAAAAATGTCCTTGCTCTCACCTGAACTGATCTGGAATAGTGCTGCAGATCACCAGCTCTTCCCTCCTATGTGCCGTCTTGATGCTAATAGAGCCTTTCAGCTCTGCTCCCTAACCAATAGAGATGTGAATCATGTCCTCGATCGTCTTAACGATCGATTTCGGCTGGGAGGGGGAGGGAATCGTATCGTCGCCGTTTGGGTGTTTAGAGTATCGTTAAAATCGTTAAAATCGTGAACCGGCACACTAAAACCCCCTAAAACCCACCCCCGACCCTTTAAATTAAATCCCCCACCCTCCCCAAATGCCTTAAATTACCTGGGGGTCCAGCGGCACACTAAAACCCCCTAAAACCCACCCCCGGCACACTAAAACCCACCCCGACCCTTTAAATTAAATCCCCCACCCCAAATGCCTTAAATTACCTGGGGGTCCGTAGCGGCAGTCCGTAGCTTAAATTACCCACGGGTCCGAAGCTAAATCGGGGGAAGGGGGAGAGCAGGAAATCCGGCACACTAAATCGTGGGGTCTTCAGCCGGCGCCATTTTGCAAAATGGCCGCTGCAAAATGGCGGCGGCCATAGACCAATACGATTCGACGCAGGAGGTCATTCCGGACCCCCGCTGGACTTTTGGCAAGTCTTGTGGGGGTCAGGAGGCCCCCCCCCCCAAGCTGGCCAAAAGTTCCTGGGGGTCCAGCGGGGGCCCTGGAGCGATCTCCTGCCGCAAATCGTTTCCGTACGGAAAATGGCGCCGGCAGGAGATCGACTGCAGGAGGTCGTTCAGCGAACCCTCGCTGAACGACCTCCTGCAGTCGATCTCCTTCCGTACGGAAAATGGCGCCGGCCATACGCGTATGGCTGGCGCCATTTTCCGTACGGAAATGATTTGCGGCAGGAGATCGCTCCAGGGCCCCCGCTGGACCCCCAGGAACTTTTGGCCAGCTTGGGGGGGCCTCCTGACCCTCACAAGACTTGCCAAAAGTCCAGCGGGGGTCCGGAACGACCTCCTGCGTCGAATCGTATTGATCTCTGACATTTTGCAAAATGGCGCCGGCTGAAGACACCAGATTTAGTGTGCCGGATTTCCTGCTCTCCCCCTTCCCCCGATTTAGCTACAGACCCGGGGGTAATTTAAGCTACGGACCGCTGCTACGGACCCCCAGGTAATTTAAGGCATTTGGGGTGGGGGATTTAATTTAAAGGGTCGGGGTGGGTTTTAGGGGGTTTTAGTGTGCCGGGGGTGGGTTTTAGGGTGTTTTAGTGTGCCGCTGGACCCCCAGGTAATTTAAGGCATGGGGGGGGGGTCGGGAGGGTGGGGGATTTAATTTAAAGGGTCGGGGTGGGTTTTAGGGGGTTTTAGTGTGCCGTTTTCCTGCCCTCCCCCTTCCCCCGATTTACGATTTTTTGACGATAAATCAGGGGAATTGGTATTGTATCGTGGCCCTAACGATTTTTGACGATTTAAAATATATCGGACAATATTTTAAATCGTCAAAAAACGATTCACATCCCTACTAACCAATGATGCCATTCTTCAGAGCTGCAGAGCTATGAATGGGACCAGCCTGATGGAATCAGTTTTCATTGCCAACTATTCTAATACCTTGAAGGTGCCTTTTCCCTCTGGTGAACTGACCTGGGAGACTGTCACAGATCACTAGTCTTCCATTTGTGTGTGATATTTTGCAGCTGACAGAACCTGCCAGCTCCACATCCACACTGAAGATGTCATTCTCTAGGAACTATAAGGCCAAGAAAGAAGCCAGCATGCAAGAGGGACCACCAGCAGTCGGCTGGTGGCAAAGGGCAATGGAAGAAAGACCCTTTTCTTCCCCTTTTACTTGGACCAGAATTCAGGTTAATCTATTAGAGATGTGAATTTCTTTCAAACAAATTTAAAAAATGCAACAGATAAGTGCAATTAGTTTCATTTTGAAGGCTACCTGAATGAAGCAAACCTTCTAAATTCATTTGAAATGAATACAACGGGCCTCATCTAGGGCATAGGCCAAGGCCCAAAGCAGCCTATGTCCAACCATGATGCTGGGGTGTGGGCCTTGGCCCAGGTTGACACTGGGGCCTCAGCCAAAACCCGAACCCCTAAATAGATTATTTCCTGATCCATTGGGTATCAGATGGCGAGGTTAGGAGAGCACACAGTGTCAGAAGAGAGATGATGAGGAAGACGGCGACCACAGAGCTGTCAGTCCTGGGCTCTGAGCCTGGGCCTGACCCTAGGCTGATGCCCAGGCATTGGAACCTGGCCACGAGGCCAGGCCCTGGCATTGGAACCCATTCTATGGGCCAGACTGTGGCACTGGACCTGGGTCTGGGTTCCAGCCTAGGCCAAAGCCCAGGCATCAGTACCCATCCTCCGGGCTATGAACCAGCATCAGGCCTGGGTCCTGGCTGAGGCCCCAGCATTGGGACCTGGTTTCCTGGTTGGGCCATGGCATTAGGCCAGGGTCCAGGCCAAAGCTTGGGCATCAGGACCCAGCCTATATGCCAGGACACAACATCTGGCCTAGGTCCAAGCTCTGATCTAAGCTGAGGCCCAGGATTTGGCCTTCAATTAGCCAAGACAAACATTGCAGTGACCTTCTATGGCCTTAGTTTATGTAAGGCCTTGGCCTTGGCCTAAGCCTTGCTGGAGGATCCCCAGTGGACCAGGTAAGTGTCATTTTTCCAGGTGGGTGGAAAGCCTTAGGTTTTTTGATTTGGGCCTTTTTTTTTTTTGGGGGGGGGGGGGGGTGTGGAATGTTTGATTCATTTGTTTTCCCATGAATGAAATGAATCAAACATTCCATGAACCAAAATTTGTTGGGAAAAAACTCCCAAAATGAGCTGAAAAACAAAAACACGTTTTTCCCCGCACATCCCTATAATCTATATAGTGTGGTGTGGTTTGGTTGTAATTGTGGAATTAGAAAAAGTAAGTCTTGTTATGATTTTTGTGATGACCTGGGTTTTGAAATTGTTATTATGATTAATTAGGTGATGATTGAGGGGAGTAATATTCTTGTTATTTGTAATATTGCAAGGTATGTTTTGTATTCAAGGAAAACATGACCAAGAAAGATTATTTCTTTGTTTTAAAGTATCTTTCTCGTTTAACAATTTCCTCCAATTATAATATTAAAACCAGAAGTAATGACTGGCTGATGTTTAGGTCCTAAATTAATGTTTATTCTGTTAAAAATGGAGTGTTATTATTACTTTAATTTTGAATTTACAATTGGATTATTTTGTTACTATCATAGACATGGCATTCTAATGCTGGTAGTTTATATTTCAATCAAATTGACCCATTAGTTATACTTATTCCTTACAAGCTTGGCATGGAAAAAGAGGGGGTAGAGTCATTATGATTTATCTTGATGGTTATTATGTGAGAGTACTTTGAGAGGTTCCACTGAAGTTATACCTGTTAGTGGCAGTGGCAGTGAAGAGGCAGAAAAGACAATGGAGTATAATAAAGCTAGAACTGTTTAGCCATATAAGAACTGTGGAAAGCTGAAATATATCAAAAGGTCAGTACTTGCATATCATCCGTACTCCAGAGCTCAGTTTACAAAAAAAATAGTTTTTAATAGGGATGTGAATTGTTTTTCTGACGATTGAAAATATTGTATGATATTTTCAAACTTGTCAGAAATCGGGGGCTCCCTGAAACTGATAGGAAAACCCCATGAAATTGTTCACGTAGTTCTCTTATCATTTTGGGGGAGGGCGGGAAAAATGGCACAGAAAAACAACCTCTAAACCCACCCTGCCTCTTTAAAACATATCCTTTAGCATCTTCCTCCTTCCTGACCCCGCCAAAACTTTTTTTAAAGTACCTGGTGATCCAGTGGGTGTCCTGGGAGTGATCTCTCGCTCTTGGGCCATCAGCTGCCACTAATCAAAATGGTGCCGATTAGAGATGTGGTTCGTTTTTCGCCCTATTTAGGAAATTTAACGAAATTTCCTAATTTGTTTCTGTTTCGGAGTATCTGAAACACGACATAAACGCCGTTATTTCGGAGCCCCCGAAACCAGAAACGAAATTTTCCCCGCAATTCGGGGGAAAATTCGTTTTCGGGTTTGCCTGGGGAGAGGGGCAAAAATTATTTTTTTTTTATTAAAAACCACCCCAAATTTAAATTAATTATAATACACCACCCCCCGATCCCTCCCCAAGACTTACGAAGATCCCTGGTGGTCCAGCGGAGTCCCGGCTTCCATTTGCCATGCCCTCCGTGCCCTAGTTCGTGCCAGTGCAAGCCGCGCGCCAAAATGGTGCCGAATAGCCCGAACGACCATGTCACAGGGGCTTTCGGCGCTATTGGTCAGCCCCTGTCACATGGCCATCGGCGCCATCTTGTGCTCCTATCATGTGACAGGAGCTCCTGACCCCCCCAAGGCTTGCCAATAATCCCTGGGGGTCCAGCAAGGGTCCGAAAGCGATTTCATTTTCGGCTGCCAGTAACCAAAATGGCGCCGATAGCCTTTGCCCATACTATGTCACAGAGGCTTTCGGCGCCATTGGTCAGCTCCTGTCACATGATAGGAGCACAAGATGGCGCCGATGGCCATGTGACAGGGGCTGACCAATAGCGCCGAAAGCCCCTGTGACATGGTCGTTCGGGCTATTCGGCACCATTTTGGCGCGCGGCTTGCACTGGCACGAACTAGGGCACGGAGGGCATGGCAAATGGAAGCCGGGACTCCGCTGGACCACCAGGGATCTTTGTAAGTCTTGGGGAGGGATCGGGATGGGGGGGGGGTTGTTATATATGTACGGAAATGCTTAAAATTGTTTTTAAATGCTTGGGGTGGTTTTTTTTTTCGCTTCGTTACCGATTCGTTTTTCGGTCCGGTTTCGGGTTTCTCGTTTCGTTTTCGGGCAAACGAACCGAAAACGAAACGAGAAGACCCGAATTATACCACGAAGTATTCGAACCGAAAAACGACCCGGTAGAAAAAAACGAAGCACATCTCTAGTGCCGATAGCCCTTTGCCCTTACCATGTGACAGGGGCTATCGGTGCCATTGGCCGGCCACATTTTTAAAGATGGTGCAAGCCGTCCATTGCTCCTACCATGTGACAGGGGCCGGCCAATGGCACCAATAGCCCCTGTCACATGGTAAGGGCAAAGGGCCATCGGTGCCATTTTGATTAGTGGCAGCTGACGGCCCGAGAGTGGGAGATAGCTTCCGGGATCCCAACTGGACCACCAGGAACTTTTAAAAAGTTTTTTTTTTTTTGGGTGGGGGAAGCTAAAGGATGAGTTTTAAAGGTTGGGGTGGGTTTTTTGTTTATCGGCTTGGGCGCAGCCGATTAAAAAAACAAAACGATCTGACCGCACGCAAAAAATTTCCCGATAGTTCCCGAACCTGGAATCAGAACCGATTCCGGTTCTGATTCACATCTCTAGTTTTTAGCATATTAGAGATAAGAAATAAGCACTAACTACTTGGAAAATGTTTTGTTATGAAAGTAACTAACTCTTTGGTATGTAATTTAGAGGTGGTGATATACATACATATATATATATATATATTTATTAGATTTTGTTTATATTCCACTTTTCAGCACTTCAAAGTGGATTACATATAACCCACGATCTTGCCTTTCTATGATAATATGCAGTTCTTCTAAGATGGCAATGATGGCAGATAAAGACCAAATGGTCCATTAGTCTGCCCAGTGACTTATGCTAATAACTGCTACATCATGCAGGCTACTCCCATGCATTCTGTTAAAGGTAGTAAAAGCCGTGCCGTACATGTTACCCCCATGTATACTATTAAAGAGAGTAATTGCTAGGGGTGGGCATTTGTTTGCAATTAAATAGAAAATAAAGATAATATTTCCTATTTCATTGCATTTCAGATTTTAATTGTGTGCTGTTTTTCCTAACATTTTTGGGGGGAGCTAAAGAAATGCAACATTTGAAAAAAAAAACCAAAACACCCCAACCCTTTCTATTAAAATATTGAAATCTAGGAGGAGGATGGACCTGGAACTGCTGGACTGAATACATTGTAAGGTGAAAAGGAGGGAGGGAGGGAAGGAGGATGGACTTAGACCTGGACTGCTTGGCCATCCAAACCAAATTTCATTTTGCGAGAGGGAGTGGTTCGGCCTGCTGAAGGAGGAGGAAGGATTTGCTAGGCCAGCCCATGGAACTTTTTAAGGCCTGCCTCTGACCAGGTGGTAAATTTCCCATGGTAAAAGGTGATGTGCTAGACCACTGGTGGCAAACTCCAATCCTCGAGGGCCACAAACAGGCCAGGTTTTCAGGATAACCACAATGAATATGCATGAGATAGATCTACATGCTCTGCCTCCAATGTATGCACAACTATCTCATGCATATTCATTGTGGTTATCCTGAAAACCTGGCCTGATTGTGGCCCTCGAGGACTGGAGTTCGCCACCCCTGTGCTCGACAGTCTTCACACTAGTATGCCTGCTTGCATTGCAGGGTATAATTTGCATCAGAAGCACTAAGCTTGCCACAGAATTTTTAGTGTTGATTTTTTTTCTGCCCTAAAGCCCTTTTTACATATCTGGACAAGATTAGAACCAAAAATCCTGCACTAAAACATGAAGAAAAACCTATGGTAGACAGCACAGCTTATTACATCAGCCCCTCTGATGGCACACTAATGGGACCTTGCTGAGGCTGGGCCAGGTAGCAGCTTTAGCAGAGACAGAACATCAGTGTGCAGGTGGGCTGTGCTGCATACTCAGGTTAAGAATAGGTACCATACTTCATACAATATCCTATCAGCTAGACTAGAGAGGCAGCAGTCTTTCAGAAGGTTTCTTTGTAACAGTCTGTGGTGCAAACATGACAATGGCATTGGAAGATGGGAGTGCTTGAGATATCTGTCTTTGCATAGTTGCTGCACCTGGTAGTAAGGGATACCCTGGGACTGGGTCCAAGAACCATGGAAATCTATTCCTGAAGGATCTTATAGAAAAATGCAGGAAAATAGCAGGGTATTCAAACTGAAGTGTGAAGGGTGACAGCTTTTCCTTGACAAGCAGAAAGAATTTGGGTTGCCATATAATTATCTTATTCGAGATTTTGACACCTGCTGGAACTCCATCTATATACTGCTACAGAGATTATTGGAGCAGGAGACACTCCTTCATAAGATATCTTGGAAACAGAGATAGGTGTGGATCACCCACCAGGGTCATAATGATTGGATAATAATGAGGCAGCTGATATAAATCCTCGAAGTCCTTCAAGGATGCCTCAGACGATCTGAGTTCCAGACATACCACCCTAGAGTAAAAATTAGAGGGTTTTTATGAGAAAGAGTGAATAGAAGCAGAGATGTTGCAGTTTTTGGACTCTTTGCAGCAGTAAGTGGAAGTGAGACTGAACCACTGACAGAAAAAAATATATACATAATTGTCACAATTTGTGATCCATGGGTGAAAGAGAGCTTTGCCTTCCAGTCCCAGCATCTCACTCATATTCATGAAGGAGATGCTGATAGCTAGGACATATGAACAAGAGCATCAGAGTCAGAGGCCACCTCTTAGATTAGAGCACACACAAACAACATTTTATTTTATTTACCTAATTTTTATATTCTGCTTTGTGGTAATTCAAAGCGGATTACATTCAGATACTGTAGTTATTTCTCTGTCCATAGAGGGCTCAATGGAGGGTAAAATGACTCATCTGAGGTCACAAGGAGAATTAGGTGGATTTGAGCCATAGTCTTTTTGGGTCATAGGCCACTGCTTTAACCACTAGGCTACTCCTCCACCTTAATAGCCCAACCTCATGCTATGTGCAAAGAACCATCTCTCCTGACACAGGACATAGGTAAAGTAATTGGCAAGAGAGGCCCTTTCCCACCTGAGCAAGGAGACCTCAGGAGAATTTTCTGTGACACTTATCTCATAGAGCCCATTGAAGACATAGAAAAAGAAACACCATTATATTGATCTCACAAGTCTACAGTATTGCCAGAGCTAGCCAAGGTGGTTCAATCTGTACCTCCAACTGGTGTGCCCACTGAAAGTGTTTTTGCAATGGCAGGGGACCTCATGAGTCCTCATCACTTAAGCTTGGTGCCAGAGTTGATGAAAAAGTTGGTCTTTATGAAAATCAATCTTTCCAGAATTTCCAAGTGAGTGGCAAGATGATTGAAAGTACCTTGAAGGTCTTGCTGCCACTCTGCCTACCTGCCATATCCTAGATATAACAACCAATGATTCTTCCTGCTGCTCTGCTTACCTGCCATGCTCCAGATATACTACATTAAGGGTCTTGATGCCACATTTCTTCCTGCCATGCCCCGATGTACCACATTAGAGATCCTACTGTTAATCTGCCTTGCTTCAATGAACTAATATACCATTTTAGGGTTCTTGCCACCACTCTGCCTACCTGTGAAAACCCAGATATATCAACTTTGCGATCATGCTGTTAATATGCCTACCTGTCATGGGTATGATGGAGCAGCATGAACATTTTGGTTCCTCTGTGTAGTTTTCTATTTGAATCTTGGCCTAATTCTCCCATCCTACATTTTTGTTGGTTATACGGGGATCTTTTTGCCCAGAAAATATATTTTTTTTATTTTTAAAAAGTTCAAGTTTCTCCTCCCACTCACCTCTTTACTGGTTCTTTATTTTGATATAGCCCTCTGGACTCACAGCCTAGTTCTCCAATCCTGATTCTTTGATGGATATACTGGGGTACTTTATCCCCAGAAAAATAATTTGAGAAAAGAAAAACAAATCTCTTCTGCCACCCCACTTCTTTTCTGCTTTTTTGACTTGCTATTAAGGCCTGTCTAGGCCTCTGTGCTATTTGTGATTGATTTCACTCTATACTTCTGGGATTATGACACATTTATACTGTTTGTGATGGACCACAATCCAGGCCACATGGGTTTAGAAACCTATGTGCTGTTTGCAATGTAGCAAGTCTCAGATGTTTAGACACATTAGCGCTATTTGCGATAGTGATAACCATGCCTTGAAGGTTGAAAAATGTTGTGCTGTATGTGATTCCCCACACTGTATACCTTGGGGTTTTGATGACTTTGTGCTATTTGTGATTACAAGCTCTATGTCTCCAAGGTCAACATTTAAAGGCAAATCATCACAATTTTATAAGCAACAGATGACATCATAAGACTTAAAGATTTGCCAATCTGGGTCCGACCAAAGGTTCATCAAACTCAATACCTGTTTCCAACCATGGCCAATCCAGGTCACAAGTACTTGGCAGGACCCCAAAAGGTCAATAGATTCCATGCTGCTTATCCCAGGGATTTCCCCAAGTCTACTTTAATAATGGTTTTTGGACTTTTCCTCCAGGAGCTTGTTCAAACCATTTTTTAAACCAATCTACACAAATATCTTTTACCACATCTTCTGGAAATGAATTCCAGAGTTTAATTATAGATTGGGTATAAAGATATTTTTCCGATTTGTTTTAAATCTACTACTAAGTAACTTAACTACATGTTCCCTAATCTTTGCACTTTTTGAAAGAGTAAACAACTTATTTGCATTTACTCATTCCATTATTCTCATTATTTTATAGACCTTTATATTATCTCCCCTCAGCTGTCTCTTCTTCAAGCTGAAGAGCCCTAAACTCTTTTATCCTTTCCTCATAGGTGAATCATTCTATCCCTTTTATCATTTTAGTTGCCCTTCACTGTACCTTTTCTTATTCTACTATATCTTGTTTTGTGATCTGGTGACCAGAATTATACTTAATAGTCAAGATGTGTTCCCACCATTGAGCAATACAGAGGCATTACAATATTCTCTATTTTATTCTCCATTCCTTTCTTAATAATTATTAGTATTTTATGTGCTTTCATGGCTGCCACCATACTTTGAGTAGAGGATTTCAACATATTACCAACAATGATGCCTAGGTCCTTTTTATGAGAGGTGACTTCCAATGTGGAACCTTGCAGTTTAGATTGCTCTTCCATAAGTGCATCATGTTGCACTTCTCCACATTGAATATCATTGGTTTTCTGCATGCAAATCTTCCAGTCTTGCACTTTCATCTTGCAGTTTCTCACAACCCTCATGTAATTTAACAACTTTGAATAATTTTGGGTCATCTGCAAATTTGATCACCTCAATTATTCTTCCCATTTCCAGTTCATTTCAATATGTTAAAAAGTAGTGGCCCCAGAATAGATACCTAGGGTACTCCATTATTTACTATAATGCTTCTTAAGACTGTCTTATTTAACCAGGCATTTATTAATTTTAATTTGTAACTTTTGGCATGTGGTTACAACATTATAATTTGAAAGTGGTTGTTAACCTTATTTGCTGCCCTTTTTTGTTTGTTTATCAAAGTTGATTTTTATATAATAACTGTGGTTTTAATTTGACATATGTTTAAAATGTTATAATGTATTATCTTTTATATTTGTATGTGTTTTGTTAGCATGTTTATCTTATTTTGGATGTTTAAAATTATAAATTGCCTAGAGCTTTTGCAGTAGGCAATTAATAAATACAAATACAAATATAACTGATTATAGAGCCATTTACAGTTTCACTGTTTCTGCCATGTATACATAATACATTTATGGCACGATTTTTACAGTTTGACAAAAGCATAGCCACTGGCATTATTAACTATATTCCTCCTACTGAGATAAGTATCCCCACTCTGGCTGTCTTTGAGATTGTTTTCAAATCTCCTTCTCCTAGGGTACTTCCAATTTTTGGTCTTGCCCTGGTGATCTGTTGATTTGTACTCTTGCCGCACCACTCTTCAGTCCCTTCTTGCTGGTCCAGGTACTGTTTAACCCTCATGGTGCCCTTGGCTTCTGATGCCATTCTTATTTCTCCCACCTCAGCTCTTGAGGTACAATTTGGGGATTTAGGCTATTCTTCTTGCTACATTGCTCAGCTCCCACTATTTCAAGGTTTAATAATCACCAACACAACTGCTCCGGCCGCCACTCCAAGCCAGTCTTAGTACTTTAGTATGCTTCCTCCGCTGCTTCAGCTGTCTTCTTGGTGTTTTCCAAATCCCCTTCCCCTATGATACTTACTATCTCTTGGTCTAGCCATGGACATCCATTTCTTTGCATGATTGCTGCACCACTTCTTGGGCCTTTCATGCTACTTCAGATACTGCTTTGCCCCTTCTGGTGCTTTTGGATTTTGATTACATTGTTCCTCCTTCTGTCTCTGACCTCATTAGAAATCCCAGGAAAGGTTTTTTTTAACTATTCCTCTTGTTGCAATTTCTGCTCTTACTGATTCTGTTTTTAATCGCCAGCATTACTGCTACCACTATCACTCCAGGCCAGATTTGGTACATTATGGTGCTTCCTCTGTTGCTCTGGCAGTCTTATTTGTGCTTTCCAACTCCCCTTCCTCTATGGTATTTGCCAACTCTTGGACTTCTCTGGCCATCTCATACTTTACACATGCCTTACCCACCCAGTTATCTTTAATGATTTCATCTCCTCATGAATATGTTCTTAAAACTCAGGGAGATTTATGAAGCTGTGATATTTTACTTTGGAGGGGGGAGAGTGTTCCTGTAATTTTTTGCCTGATCCCCAAGAAAATATCATGGTAGTATCACAGCATTACTTTTAATAAAGGAAAAAATCCACGAGAAAAAAATAACACAGAAGAGTCCAAAAACAGCACAATAGTGGCTTTCTTTGTTTTATAGAACTTAAAAGCCTAAAAATTCCTCTTCCACAATGTTTGAAAATTCCCCTGGGTCTTGCAAGACCCATGCCCACATATTGCTGCCTATGGAGGAAGCCAAAAAGTAAAAGAAAACAAAAAACATTTTAGAGTCATGCGGTGATACAAAGCCCCCTCCTTAAATCCCTTCCCTTTGTTAATATTTGTCCCTACCCCAAACAAAGACCCACCTGTATCCTCCCCCCTCAGTAGTAGAACTCCATCCACCTGGTCCTTTGGAGCCTTTCTCAACTGACATTTACTATGTTACTATGTTATCATGTGATGGGGTAAAGTTTGGTAGCGCTATTTTTGAAAATGATATCTAACAGGCCTGGAGAGTTAGGGGGCACTCCATGCCACCGCAGATACCAGATATTCTTTCTTTAGGTGGAGTCTGGGGATGGAGGTTCTGGCAATTCCCCTAGACCACCAGGGTATATTTCCTATTAAGCAGCAGGGGGCACTACTAGTCTCAAGAATGTACCTCACAAATGTCGGCAAAGAAAAGTCTATAAAATAAAAATAAATAAATAAATAGTCACCATGAATTGTAGCATATATTTGGGGATCCAGGGTGAGGACTGCTACTAAGGGGAGTGGTTGGATATGGGTGGGTTTTGGTTAGGGTGAGAGAAAATATAAATAATGGGTAAGGGTTTAAGAAAAAGAGGGGGGCATCATCATGCAACTCTAAAGTACATAACAACATAAGACTTGCCATATTGGGTCAGACCAAAGATTCATTAAGCCCAGTATCCTGTTTCCAACAATGGTCAATTCAAGTCACAAGTACCTGGCAGGATTTAAAGGGCTATATAGATTCCATGCTGCTTATCACAGGGAAAAGTAGTCGATTTTCCCAAGTCCACCTTAATAACTGTTTATGGACTTTTCCACTAGAAACTTGTCCAAAACCTTTTTTAAATGCAGCTACACTAAAAACCTTCACCACTTCCTCGTGCAACAAATTCCAGAACTTAATTATGAGTTGAATAGCCAACTAGCAGATGAAATTTAATGTGGACAAGTGCAAGGTGTTGCATATACAGAAAAATAACCCTTGCTGTAGTTACACAATGTTAGGTTCCATATTAGGAGCTACCACCCAGGAAAAAGATCTAGGCAACATAGTTGATAATACTTTCAAATCGGCAGCTCAGTGTGCTGCAGCAGTCAAAAAAGCAAACAGAATGTTGGGAATTATTAAAAAGGGAATGGTTAATAAAACGGAAAATGTCATGATGCCTCTATATCGCTCCATGGTGAGACCGCACCTTGAATACTGTGTACAATTCTGGTTGCCACATCTCAAAAAAGATATAGTTGTGATGGAGAAGGTACAGAGAAGGGCAACCAAAATGATAAAGGGGATGGAACAACTCCCCTAAGAGGAAAGGCTGAAGAGGTTAGGGCTGTTCAGCTTGGAGAAGAGATGGCTGAGGGGGGATATGATATAAAGGGTAGATTTTAAAAGAAGCGCCATCAGACTCAAGCAAAAGTACGCTGGATTTTAGTAGATACGCGCGGAGCCGCGCGTATCCACTAAAATCCCTGGATCGGCGCGCGCAAGGCTATTGATTTTGTATAGCCGGCGCGCCGAGCCGCGCTGCCTAACCCGTTCCCTCCAAGGCCGCTCCGAAATCGGAGCGGCCTCGGAGGGAACTTTCCTTTGCCCTCCCCTCACCTTCCCCTCCCTTCCCCTACCTAACCCACCCGCCCGGCCCTGTCTAAACCCCCCCCTTACCTTTGTCGGGGGATTTACGCCTCCCGGAGGGAGACGTAAATCCCCGCGCGCCAGCGGGCCTCCTGCGCGCCGGGCCGCGACCTGGGGGCGGGTACGGAGGGTGCGGCCACGCCCCCGGACCGCCCCGGGCCGTAGCCATGCCCCCGTACCCGCCCCCAAAACGCTGCCGACACGCCCCCGAAACGCCGCGACGACCGGGCCCGCCCCCCGACACGCCCCCGACACGCCCCCCTCGGAGAACCCCGGGACTTACGCGAGTCCCGGGGCTCTGCGCACGCCGGGAGGCCTATGTAAAATAGGCTTCCCGGCGCGCAGGGCCCTGCTCGCGTAAATCCGCCCGGTTTTGGGCGGATTTACGCGAGCAGGGCTCTGAAAATCCGCCCCTAAGTCTTTAAGATCATGAGAGGTCTTGAACGAGTAGATCTGACTCAGTTATTTACACTTTTGAATAATAGAAGGACTAGGGGGCATTCCATGAAGTTAGCAAGTAGCACATTAAAGACTAATTGGAGAAAATTCTTTTTCACTCAACGCACAGTAAGGCTCTGGAATTTGTTGCCAGAGGATGTGGTTAGTGCAGTTAGTGTAGTTGGGTTCAAAAAAGGTTTGGATAAGTTCTTGGAGAAGTCCATTGACGGCTATTAATCAAGTTTACTTAGGGAATAGCCACTGCTATTAATTGCATCAGTAGCATGGGATCTTCTTACTGTTTGGGTAATTGCCAGGTTCTTGTGGCCTGGTTTGGCCTCTGTTGGAAACAGGATGCTGGGCTTGATAGACCCTTGGTCTGACCCAGCAAGGCAATTTCTTATGTTCTTATGGACTATTTAAGCAAAGGCCTAATAGCATTACCTCACCTCAGCAATGGGTCTCCTGCCTAAAGCAGTACATGTTGCTCCTAAGTTCCTGGTTGTCTTACATTCCTATTTGTTCCTGAGTTCTCGATTGTTCCTGTGTTCCAGCCTTACCTTGCCCAGCCTGCCTTGTCCAGTTTTGCCTTACCCTGCTGACTCATCTAGTATCTCCTGTGTGACTTTTTCCATCCTTGACCTGATCTACTGGACTTGACCTCTTGCATTGGATTTGACTATGCTTGCCTGCCCCCTGGACTTGACCTCTTGCAATGTACTCTGTTTATGCTTGTCTTTCATCTTCCCTGACCTTGGAATCCCTCTGAACTCTTGCTCAACTTAGTCACCCATTTAAGTCCTGCTAGCCACCAGAACCCAAGGGCTCAACTTGCAGGGGAGGGGCCTGGTATAGGCAAAGCTCCAGTCTGTTCCACTTCATGGCACTTTCACCAGATTTCGTCGTAGGTCCTGTAGGTTCACCTTCGACGCTGCATGAATTATGCCACAGTAACAAAGGCTCACTCTTATACCACTCATCACAATAAGTTTCATTAGAAATCCCAGTTTAGAAGCCTAGCATAGCTTGCATTGCTTCCTCCATTGACTACAATGGTAAGTGAATGAATGAATGAATGAATGAATGAATAAAATGTACAAATGAATGTGACCTATGAAATGAACGCTCAAATCAAACTACCTTTTTAACTCTGCACATGCTTGAAGGATAATTTTCAAATGCATTTCCACATGTAAAACATGCATAATTAGGCATGTATAAGGTTACACTTGTATTTTATAAACTGTGCAGCAGACACCAATTTCTAAAACATTGTGTATCACTACTACAAAAGTACTCACAAATATTTCAGTAAATGCTTATTTTTTTAATGTAGAGATCTGTGTAGTTTATATATTTATTTATAAAAATATGCACATAATTTATGCATTTAATAATTTTTTCATTTGTGCATTGTAGCCCTTGGATTATACTTGGAGGCAGGTATTTTATGAAATTTGTGATGTATGCATATATCTAGCTTATGAAAATATGTGCTTGTGCACGTACTTCCAAGCACCAATTCATCAAGACCTGCAGCACATCCTCCAACAATTCACCTCCAAACCCCACACTCAAAAACTGAAGAAAAAAGAGAAGGCAGATCTAATTTATGTTACTTGATTAGTAGGTATAAAAGTATTTGTGTGTTTGGTTTATGCACCTAGTCCATTCATAGAATACATAAATATGCACATACTTCCAAATACCACCCTGTAATGCCCTGAAAACACGCTCCTGATATAGGCATACTTTTTTCATAGTAGCACTAGTACATGCATATACTTCCATACTTCTGAAAATTTGTTTACCATCCACAAATGCTACTTAGTTGTGTATATGCTGATATTACAACCCCTGTATAAGCCTTTGAAAATTCACCCCTTAATCTGCATGTAGAATCAGTGTGGAGTATAAATATGATAGTATGAGGTCCGACTTAATTAGTGTGAGAGAGACAAAGCAAATTTGTGAATGAAAGAAAATCTAGGCTCAGAATAAAATATGAGATAATATGCATTGCATGCTATATAGGCTCTTATAAATGTTAGGGTATACAAAAGGCATATTTTTGAAAGGAAAGGATCACAATTATCTGGCAGGAAAAGCAACCCTGGCCCTTGAGTGATATATGCATAAGAAAATGTATCTTCTGTCTATTGCCCAATGGGATAAGCAGGTACATGATGTTACTGTGTTGGAAAAACTCACTTCAGCTTTATGGAAAAAGACTTGCCTTTATGAAAGAGTTTGGGATCCTTAATGGAAATATAAAGAATCAACAAAAGAGAATTGATGTGCCTGTGTGGCCTATATGAACAAGTATAATATGAGGGGGGAAGTCATGGTGCAGAATATTTATGTGTTTTATATGCTATTTATCTGTATTTGTGGAGTTGGCACTGAAAATGTGTTAAGAGTTGAATCATTTTACAATTGCCTGATTAATAAATAAAATGTTTTAAAAATATAGGAAAAGTTTGTTATATTTTTTAGAATGTTAGCTAACAGGTTAAAAGAAGAGAATATGTTCAAGGTGGATTTTATATTGTTGTACCTTATCTGGCTAAGGGGGTCATTTTCTAAAGGGATTGCACGCAAAAAGTCCCTTTTTGCATGCGATAGATAAATCGAGGCAGAGTCGGGGCAGAGTCCGCGACGACTTCACTGACAGCGAAAAGGTAAGACACCTTATCGCTGCCAGTAGCATGCCCAATAGCACCACCTTTTACAATAGCGATATTGGGGGCGAAAGCCGGCAGCGATAGCACCGCAGAGGTGCAATCGCTGCCGGCTTTCGCAGCCCCCTCCCCCGCTTTGCCCCCCCCCGCCCCGCCCCGCCCCGCCCCCGTTACCGCTGGATTCTCTAAGGTCTATGACCTTAGAAAATCCAGGCCTAAGTCTGGTCATCCCATAGATCTATTATAAAGTTAGCCAGATAAACATGTCTGGCTAACTCTAGGATAAGCAAATATATAGATTATGTTAACCAGATAAGTTTATCCATCTAACTACCCATGTCACACAGTGGTTAAATATGGACCTCAGTATGACTAAGGCAATGAGATAAACTTTATAATATACTAGCGGTACCCGGCCATGCATTGCAGAGGCAGAGTCAGGTTCTTTACCCTCCCTCCCCCTTCCCCTTGCTCATTTACCTCAGTCACTCATCCTCCTCCCCCTTGGTCACTCACCCCCCTTCCCTCCCCTGTCCCCACTCCAACTCGCTCCCCTCACACTCACCTCCCCCCTCACTCTCCCTCCCCTCACTGTCACCTCCCCCCGCCTACTGCCTACCCTTCAGATCAAAAAACCTTTGTCTTTCTATTTCTGTGGGAACCCCCCCACCCCCCAAAAAAAAACCCAATCCCAACTCTTTAAATCAAATAATAACCCCCCACCCTCCTGCCCCCTCCCAAGACCTGGGAAATTAAAATTGTTGGTGCTACATGTGGTATGTCCCTGGGCATCTGTGCGCGTTATGTAGCCAAATAGGAGAGTGCCTAACCAAATTTGCACTTCCAAATTTGTTTTGTGGTCTGGGGAGAGCTATTTTGGTGCGTTCCCGAGATCGTGCAAGTTTAGTGTATGTATTTGTGTGTGAACCTCACCCTTCCCCCAAAAAACAACCGTATGAGAAAAGTTCTCTTAAACTAACCACCCCACACTCTCCTGCCCCCTCCCCCAGCCCTTTGAAAAACAGTAGCCCCCCTTCCCCCCAAGAGTTGCTGAATGAATGAAACCTGCCCCCCATCGTGACCCCTCCCCAAGATGTTCTCAATAAATTTATTACCACCCCCCACGCTCCAGACCCCCCGAGACCTGATAAAAATGTCTGTCGGTGGAGCAGGCATTCAGGAGTGGTCCGGGAGCAATGTATTGGCGTGGGCCCATCGGCTGCGAGCACTGAAACGGGTTCCGACGGCCCTTTGCCCTTACTATGTCAGTGGGGTGGAGCAATGGCAGCGGTAGGTCCTCTGACATAGTAAGGGCAAAGGTCCGCCGGCTGCCAGTCCTGAAAATGGCGTCGAGAGGCCCTCTCCCTTACTATGTCACATGGGCTACTGCCGCCATTGGTGTCCCCGAGTGGCATAGTAAGGGAAAGGGCTGTCGGCGCCATGTTGAGTACTGGCAGCCGACGGCCGTAGTGCAGGGGATGTTTCCCAGACCGGTCCTGGCCCCCCGCTGGAGCCTCCTGGACTTCTGTCAGGTTTTGTGTGTGTTGTGAGGGCCTGGGAAGTAAATAAATTTGGCATGTGTGTGAGGGGCGTGAGGAGGGTTGTGGGTGTATTTTATCTGTAAAGGAAATAGTTATCTTCCGGCGAAAAAATTGCGCAAATGTGTTAAAATGGAAGTGAAACGTGGACCTGGACTGGCAAAATGATTAGTGTAGCGTGTGTTAGTGTAAGGTGTAACAGATGGCGCTTATGTCCAGCAGATGTTGCTGTTTTCTCGAAAAAAATTTTAAACCTATTTTACCTGTCACAGGTGTGACATATCTGTAATGTAAGTACAGAAGAACCTTCCTGTATGCGAAATGAAGGTTGTGTCCAAATTTGAAAGCAATCGGTTCAGTGGTTTCTGAGATTAGCGATTTTGTCCAAACTATTTAACATTTTTATTTATATAGATTCATTTTATGCATCTCTACATACCGCAGAGCATCTCTTCACATCAAGCACTTCCTTACAACAGTTCTTCCTTTGTTATAAATAAACATATATCTGTAAATATGTGCAACATATTCTTTCTGTATAAAATCCTTCCATATATTTCTAAAACATTTCAGCAGATATCATGGAGGGATAACATTAAAGGCTCTCATTGACTTTTTATAAACATCCCGGCAAGCATGAAATTACCTAATATGAAAAAGATCCTCTATTTTGTCTTATCATATAATGATGGAAAGAGGTATTTTAGAAAATGTGGAATATGCAGAACTCATTATCTGCAATACATTCAAAACCAGCATTAATAAATCTCTAGCTCACAGCTGTTACAAGTATTTAGAAATACCAACCTGGAATGAAGTGTGTGTCAGCTTAATGACTGGTCTGAGGCTGAATGATCTAAAAAAATACTCCTGTGTGATTTTCTCACTGACAGTTTACCCTGATTGATATTGCCTGTGTTCAGCACAGGAACATTGCAGAAATCTGCTGTTTGATAAATATTCTGTCCTTGTATTCTCCTTCAACATATTACATTATTTAGCTCAAAAGCTTTAGATCAGTTATAGTATAGAACAGTAAAATATACATATGCTGTGGATACTTGCCTGTCAATAAGAACCAACATTTTTTTATTTTACCAATGGCTTAAAAATAATAAAATGATGTTTTATGAATTGTGATCATTCTTCTGGTTTATTGTTTATATATGTATAGATTTATTTGGTGGCAGGTTTGCTTTTGTTTTGAATGTATGAATGCTTATGAAACATGAGTAAGTGGATATTGTGAAGTCATTATGTTCCTGTGCACAAGTTTCAAGCTTGTCCAGATTCAATCATTTGCCCATGTGCTATGTGTCTAATGTATCTCAAACCTTTTTTTTTTTTTTTTTTTATAATAAAATGTTCATACTGTGAGGATAAATGATTGCTTAGCCATAAAACCCAGACAACCTGTTACCAGTAACCTGAGAGTTTTTTTGTTTTTTTTTTAAATATAACAAAACCTGATCACAGGGCAAGTAATTTTCAAAGGGACCTCTGCAGGTAAAGTTCTAATTTATGTATATATTTGCTGGCTAAGCTTATGTGCAAAAAACATATAGGAGAGCATGTAAAATTTGCATATGTGCACAAGTAACTTGTACTCGCCATTTTATAAACATAGAAAATACATGTGTACTTTATGTTTCATGCACACATATATTGATGAAAAAAAGAGTGGTCTAGGGATGTTTCAGAGTGGGGCCATCAGTTTGGCACATATGTGGGCTCATATATGCACATATGTGGACATGAGAACATATGTGCTAGAATTTTAAATAGTTCATGAACGAGCATACATTCTATATAAAATATGTTTACTGAGCATCTGCATTCTCCTGATTTTAAGTTGTTATGCAAGGAAATGATAATCTCAAATCTTTCCTTAGGACTTGTTCGCTTTTACACACGCAAGTGAGCATATTTTGAAACATGCGTGCATGAAGGAAATATCCAGTCTGATCACTTAGTGCACATGTTTGCCCAGCCTAACTCTGGGTCATCATACCCCCTCAGGTTTTTAGCCTGCCCTTCCCCAAGTTTACCAGTCAATTTTTGGCTTTAATGAGTTTTATTCTAACTTACAAATGAAAAAGAGCAGAAGTAAATATGTGCAGGTAACAGCCCAATGCGTGCTGCATTTGCCAGATTTAAAATCGGGATTTACATGTGTATATGTTGGCCCCCACCCTGTAATGCCCCTGACATGCCCCAAATCTGCCCTTTTTTTCACACGCACATATATCATCACATATTTTGCCAGTTTTTAAAAAAAGTTGCTCATGCACAGCCTATATACTTGTGTATATGGGCCATTTTTACACAAGCAACTCTTTTCAGATTTGACTGTAAGAGCCCGATTTTCAAAAGCATTTACACAATTAAAAATGGGTTTTACGCGTGTAAATGTAGTTTGTCCATGTAAGTGGGCTTTTGAAAATTGCTATGATATGCCACTGAATTGCGCATAGGATTTATTCATGTAAGTGCACTTTATTGGGCTGATACAGTAAAAAATGCGGGTGAGTGGGCGCTCCGTGTTGAGCACCTGCTCTCCTGATGCGTGCTCAGGCACCTCTCCTGGGTGCACAATTCTGTATTTAAATGAGGTGGCGCTAATAAGGAGGCGTAGGGACAATAGTGCATCCCCAGTGCCTTCTTATTAGTGTTAGAGGTGGCTGTCAGCGGGTCTGACAACCGATGCTCTATTTTACCGGCGTCGGTTCTCAAACCCGCTGACAGCCATGGGTTATGAAAATAGAAGCCAGTAAAATTTTCTGCTTTTCTGTACATTTTACCAGGGATTGACTAATAGCCTCATCAACATGCATTTGCATGTGATGAGTGCTATTAGATTTGGGGTGGTTGGCCATGCATTTTTGACGTGCTAAACCCCTTACTGTATAAGAAGTAATAGATACGCATTGAAAAAGTGAGGCCGATTGCAGGGTAAATGTTTTTATTTATTTATTTAAGAGTTTTTATATACCGTCATTAAGTAATTCACCATCACAACGGTTTACAATAGGGCACCAGTAAAAAATATGGGTCGTACATTACATAGGTGGTGCCAATAGTGTTCGGTAACAATAAGGCGTTTATTAGGGGGATTAAGTGTATCATAGCAATATGTCCTGAAGGTTGCCTACAGTTAAAAAAATGTTGAAATAATTCAGTAAGGATGTATAAAATTAGGCATTTGGTGCTTTATGCCGCATATCTTTTACTTCATTGCCTGCATCAGTTTTCTTTCTTGAAGGCTTGTATGAAAAGCCAGGTTTTGAGCTGTGTTTTGAAAAGTTTATGATTGCTCTGGAGTCTAAGGTCAAGGGGCATGGAGTTCCATAATATGGGACCGGCTAGAGGCAGTGCTCGCTCCCTTACTTGGGTAAGTCTTGCGGTTTTCACAGAAGGAATGGGAAGGAGTGCTCTGTTTGCTGACCTTAGATTTCTGTGTGGGACGTGTACTCTAAGTGCTGTGTTCAGCCATTCTGCTTTATCGTCGTGGATACGTTTGTGTATTAGGCACAGTGCTTTGAACTGTATTCCTTGTTCTATGGGGAGCCAATGTAGGGTGGCGAGCGTATCTGTTATGTGATCTCTTTTGTTTTTTCCAGTGAGAATTCTTGCAGCAGCATTTTGTAAAATCTGTAGAGGTCTTACTGTAGTGTTAGGTAGGCCTAGTAACAGGGCATTACAATAGTCTGTGCTAACGAAAATCAGCGATTGAAGCACAGTACGGAAATGTGGTAATGATAGTAATGGTTTGAGTTTTCTTAGTATCATGAGTTTAGCATATCCTTCCTTAACCTTTATTGATATGTGTTGTTTGAGGCTTAGTTCGTTGTCAATTATTACTCCGAGATTGCAAACTTTCTTTGCTAAGTCAATTTGTTGGTTGTTATTGAGGAATATTGGGGTTTGTGTAATGTTCATGCTTTTCCTTTCTAAGTGTATAAATTCAGTTTTGTCAATGTTGATTATTAGCTCTATTTGGTTTAGAAGTTGTTTTATTATTTCGAGATACATCATGGCTAGGCCTATTGTTTTTTCAATAGTTTCTTCGATTGGTAAAATTAACTGGATGTCATCAGCATAGATGTAGTGTATGATTCCAAGTCCAGCGAGGAGATGGCATAGTGGCAGAAGATATATGTTAAACAGCGTAGCAGATAGTGCTGACCCTTGTGGGACTCCAGTTTTCAAGGTAATCTTGTCGGATAGTGTGTTTTTAATTTGAACTTGAAATGTTCTGTTATTTAGATATGATTTAAACCATTTGATTGTTTTGTCTTGCAGACCTATTTCTTCGAGCCTTTTGATTAGTATTGTGTGATTCACTGTGTCAAAAGCAGCAGATAAATCTAATAAAATCAAAATATAATGTTTACCGTTGTCGAACCCTCTTAGTATATTATCTGTTAGGGCGAGTAGGAGTGTTTCAGTACTATAGTGCTTATGGAAACCGTGCTGGGATGGGTAGAGGATATTGTTATTATCTAAGTGCTCAGATAACTGCGTTTGTACTGTTTTTTCGATTAATTTAGCCATTAGAGGTAAGTTTGACACTGGTCTGTAGTTTGCTAGTATTTGGGGGTCCATGTTTTTCTTTTTGATTGTTGGTTTGATGATAGCTCCTTTCAGTGTGTCTGGCACGTGTCCTTCTTCTAGGGAGTAGTTTATAATTTTTGTAAAAGTAGGCGCGGTGATTTCAGTAAGCTTTTTGATTTCTACTATGGGTAGTGAGTCTGTTTGGTGTGGGGCAGGATTTAGTTTCTTTATCATGTTCTCAACCTGATAGTCTGTTATTTCGACAAATTCGGACCATGGTGTCACGTCTCTTTTACACATTTTAATCTCTTGTTTGGGTGTCTTAGGTATTTTGTTTCTCAGGGTCTCAATTTTGTCATTGAAGAATCTCGCTATTTCATTGCATCTGTTTTCAGGTATATTCTCTGGTGAGTTTGCGTTGTCTTTAGTAAGATTATCAACTATTCTGAATAGTGTTCTGGGGTTATTCATATGTTTCTCTAACTTTGTGCTAAAGTAAGTTTTTTTGGCTTCGAGGATTGTTTTTTTGTAAAAGGCTAGTTGTTTTCGATATTGTGTAAGATTGTTGACTGATTTCTGATTTTGCCAGATTTTCTCTATTTTCCTAAGTTTTTTGTTTTTTCCTTAATTTGTTTCGTGTACCATGGGTTTTTTTGTTTTGGTTCTTTTGTGATTATGGTTTTTTGCGGGTTTATGTTGTCCACTAGCTTTCTAGTCAGGTTGATCCAGGCTGTTGTTGCTGTAGTACAGTCAGGGTGATTAAAAGATTGAAGTTCATCTTGTAGTTTGTCTTTAAGCGTTTCGGTGTTAAAAGGGGGGGCGATAAGTGATTATCATTGGTTTCTTTTTTGGTTTTTCTATTATTTTTGTAGCTGCTAATGTGATTTTAATGAGAAGGTGATCTGACCATGGTATTTGTATGTAACTAGTGCTTTTTTCTACAAGATGGTTAGTGTTTATAAATGTGAGGTCAAGTGAGTGTCCGGCACTATGTGTGGGTTTGTCTGTGATTAGCTGAAAACCAAGTGCATTCATTGTATCTAATAGTGTCTGGCAGGTATTGGATGGGGGTGTTTTATCCATGTGTAAATTGAAATCTCCTAGTACTATGGTGGGTTTTGCCGTGTCTAGATGAACTGTGAGGAATTCAATTAACGGTGAGATGTTTAGCTCTAGTAAACCGGGTGGGCAGTATAAGAGGCATATTTGGAGGCTATGGGTTTCAAAGATGGCAAAATGGTGCACTCGGCCAAGCACATCTTAATGTATCAGCCTGTATGTGCGTGAATGGCTTTTGAAAATTTCAATGACAGTATGTTACATTTGCTTGAGTAACTCCTTTGAAAATTCACATGATAGGAGATAATTTTCAGAGGAATTTTCAAAGGAATTAAGCATGTAAAGTTAATATATTATTGTAGTAATTTTTACAACCCATTAATATGCATTAAGCATACTTAATGCATGTAAAACTTATTGAAAATTCAATGGCATATATTGTAGCATACTTTTCAAAAGCCCACATAAAAAGTGCATTTGCACATTTAAATTGCAATTTTTAGCATGTAAATCCTTTTGAAAATTACCCCTTAGATTTGACAACTTACTTGCATAATATTATACCTGCTATTTGTTAGGGTCTGTGGACCCTTGACTCAAGGTGGTGTTGGTGCAACCTGTGAAAGGTTAGCTCCACAGGTCCCCACCATCGGGAGGTGAGGCTGGATTGGAAGCAGAGGCAGAGATGAGTTTTGCCAATACAAGCCCACGTTCCCCGCAGGTTGAGCCCTTGAGTGCCGGGGCCGGCTGGTCTTAGGCAGAACTCTATGTGGCTGGTCCCGGGAGCGGCTAGAGGATGGCGATGTCGGGTCTTGGGCCCAAGATGGATGATGCAGGTGGCAACTAGGTGAAGGAGGGGTCAGGTCCAGTCCAAGATCAGAGGCAGGCAGCAAGAGGTGAAGGTCAGGTTCAGTCCAAGATCAAAGGCAGGCAGCAATAGTCAAAGGTCAGGTCCAATCCGAGGTCAAAGGCCAGTGACAGCAGGCATAAGTGAAGTCAGGGCTGGAGCCTCAGGTGGCCCTGGAGGAGGTGGAGCCGAGGACAGGTGTCCAGCGGCAGATACCCCGAGAAGGAGAGTAGTCTGCTGAGGCAGAAGGCTGAAACAGGGACTTCTCAAGCAGGGGCCTCCTGAAGTAGAGAATGCTGAGCAGGGACCTCAGAAACAGGACCGTTGAAGCAGGAACCTCTGAAGTAGGAACGCTGAGGCAGGAACCACCGAAGCAGGAACGCTGAAGAAGGAACCTAGGAACTCGATGCCAAGTCAGTCAGCTGGAGCTGAGGTGAAACTTTCATAGGCTGGAGGGTCAGACATAATCATTGCAAGCCGGAGCCTGGTTTCCCGCTGCTGGCCCTTTAAAAGGAGCTAAGGTGGCGCGCACATGTGCCTAGGGAGGGCCCAGATGGGAGCTGCGGTCAGCGGCGTCTCGGCCAGCACGAGGAGTGCGGAATGCCCGGGCCAGAGACGGAGTTTGGCGGCAGTGGCTGGCTGCTACCGTGAGTGCGCCAGGAGCCAGAGAGGGTGAGAGCCGGCGGGTATGTGGTGCCGGCCGCAGGTTGACATGGCCGGTGAGCGTAACACTAATTATCTTGCATAAATTATATCATATTGGTTTATTCAGTAGTATTGGCTAGGTGGGAGGTCTGGAAGAACTGGAGTAAGTTCAGGCTGAAAACAAGAAGGCTGTCAATGACTTGGAGAAGTATTGGGTGAACTTTTGGAAGAATCTGAAAACTGGTAATTTCAATGATATCTTCATGTTTTAAAATATACCAACTTCTACACGTAAACAGGTGTTTCCAAAAGTCCTACCTATTTTTCACATACAGAATATACATGTGTATATTTTTAAAATTGAAAGGAAAAGTACGTGTGTTCCATGTGTTACATGTATTTGCACATGGGTGCATATAATACATGTGTCTCTGATATACATAAGAACATGCCATACTGGGTCAGACCAAGGGTCGATCAAACCCAGCATCCTGTTTCCAACAGTGGCCAATCCAGGCCATAAGAACCTGGCAAGTTCCCAAAAACTATGTTACTGCTCCTAGTGATAGCAGTGGCTATTTTCTAAGTCAACTTAATTAATAGCAGGTAATGGACTTCTTCTCCAAGAACTTATCCAATCCTTTTTTAAACCCAGCTACACTAACTGCACTAACCACATCCCCAAGCAACAAATTCCAGAGTTTAAATGTGCATTGAGTAAAAAAGAACTTTTTTTGATTAATTTTAAATGTGCCACATGCTAACTTCATGGAGTGCCCCCTATTCCTTTTATTATCTGAAAGAGTAAATAACCGATTCACATTTACCCGTTCTAGACTTCTCATGATTTTAAACACCTCTATCATATGCCTCCTCAGCTGTCTCTTCTCCATGCTGAAAAGTCCTAACTTCTTTAGTCTTTCCTCATAGGGGAGCTATTCCATCCCCTTTATCATTTTGGTTGCCCTTCTCTGTACCTTCTCCTTCACAACTATATCTTTTTTGAGATGCAGCGACCAGAATTGTACACAGTATTCACGATGCAGTCTCACCATGGAGCGATACAGAGGCATTATGACATTTTCCATTTTATTCACCATTCCCTTTCTAATAATTCCCAACATTCTGCTTGCTTCTTTGACGTCTGCAGCACCCTGAACCGATGATTTCAATGTGTTATCCCCTATGACGCATAGATCTCTTTCTTGGATGGTAGCTCCTAATATGGAACCTGACATTGTAACTATAGCATGGGTTATTTTTCCCTATATGCATCACCTTGCACTTATTCACATTAAATTTCATCTGCCATTTGGATGCCCAATTTTCCAGTCTCACAAGTTCTTCCTGCAATTTATCACAATATGCTTGTGATTTAACCACTCTGAATAATTTTGTATCATCTGCAAATCTGATTACCTCACTCGTTTTATTTCTTTCCATATAATTTATAAATATTTTGAAAAGTACGAGTCCCAATACAGATCCCTGAGGCACTCAATTTAATCCTACTCTCTGTTTCCTGTCTTTTAGCCAGTTTGTAATCCATGAAAGGACATCACCACCTATCCCATGACTTTTTACTTTTCCTAAAGCATCATGAGGAACTTTGTCAAATGCCTTCTGAAAATCAAAATACACTACATCTACTGGTTCACCTTTATCTACATGTTTATTAACTCCTTCAAAAAAGTGAAGCAGATTAATGAGGCAAGACTTACCTTGAGTAAAGCCATGCTGACTGTTCCATTAAACCATGTCTTTCTATATGTTCTATGATTTTGATATTTTAGAACACTTTGCACTGTTTTTCCTGGCACTGAAGTCAGGCTAACTGGTCTGTAGTTTCCAGGATTGCCCCTGGAGGCCTTTTTAAATATTGAGGTTACATTGGCCACCCTCCAGTCTTCAGGTACAATTGATGATTTTATTGATAGGTTACAAATTTTTACTAATATGTCTGAAATTTCATTTTTTAGATACTTCAGACCCCTGGAGTTATACCATCTGGTCCAGGTAATTTACTACTCTTCAATTTGTCAATCAGGCCTACACATCTTCTAGGTTCACCGTGATTTGATTTAGTCCATCTGAATCATTACCCATGGAAACCTTCTCCGGTACGGGTATGTCCCCAACATCCTCTTTAGTAAACACCGATGCAAAGACATTGTTTAAGCTTTCCACGATGGCCTTATCTTCTCTAAGTGCCCCTTTAATCCCTCGATCAACTAATGGTCCAACTGACTCTTCACAGGCTTTCTGCTTCGGATATATTTTTAAAAGTTTTTACTGTGAGTTTTTGCCTCTACAGCCAACTTCTTTTCAAATTTTTCTTAGCCTGTCTTATCAATGTCTTATAAAAAACATTTGGAGATCTCCACACAACCATATATTAATGTTTATTGGGCCATATGGAGCTGTTTGAAAGTTGATCACCCAGTTATTCAGGGATTGTCCTCTGTAGGCTGAGAGATGGAAGTTGTGGTGCTGCCACTGGTGGGCTCCCTAGTGGGTCCAGTGGACCTGATGTCCCTGAAGGCCAAAGTGGAAGACAGGACTATGATTGGTTTCCTGGCAGATCTGCTAGCACAGTTGTTCTGCTTCTTCAGTGGTTTATGGCCACCAATTACATTGGGATTATCTTGAGCAATACAGAGAGCTCATATTCCCTTCATACAAAAATGTCATGGGTTGGTATCACCATGACCCCTGGCATTACCATGCTCATGGGTGGTTTTCACTTCTAAGGGTCTCTTACAAATTTGATTATTGGTGCTACCAATGCAGCATCATGATAGAATGGCTGTGCTTTCTGTGCTTCCTGGGGTTATGAAGGCCTTGCCTCATACTGGAAGGAATGTCCAGGAGGGGTTCCTCCACTGTCAACAGGCTGGAGTGGGAGCACTCCTGCACTATTGCATGGGGCTAATCCAGCACTGTTTTTTTCTCCATCCTTTTTTTGCATGTATATTCTGGTGCTAACTAGATTTGGAGAAGAGTCCCATGGAAATGGTGAAGCTTAGGCAAGTTGATGGCAGCAACTCCATCGATACTACCACTTTAGCAAGTGGTTTAACCCAGCATATTGACAGAAGAAAGGATCTACCTCTAGAGAACATCCAGGCCCATCTTCAATAAGCAGCTCTAGTGTAAAGGTGTCAATGGCTTGTTCAAATTTACTTCAGATAAAAGCAGGCCTCCAACTCATGGACAGCACAAGCATCGGTCCAGGAGGTACTCCTCCAAATCTAGAAGCCATTGCTTCTCAGATAACAATTCTAGTTTGCTCATCTCTCTATGAAAAGCAGCCTGTAGAATGATTTGTTCTGTCAGATTACCCCAGGTTATGGGACACCATTCCAAGATTACTGCATTGCAGAATCAGGAGGCATCACTGCATAGTCCAATTTTGTTTGCTTCAGGGGTGTCATAAGTAGGACCAAACGCTCTATGAGAGAAGAAAGAAGAAATCATCCATCAGGCTTGCCCAGTGGGAAGTTATTAATTAGGTCTGGTCTTTTTTGGGTTTAGCCACAGAGATCTATCTGCAGGGCAGATATTTCAGAAATGTTTCATTATGGTCCTACTTCGACGCAATATTGTGTGCATACAAACAGTAGGAGGATTCGTATGGATTAATTAGGATGAAGCTCTCAGGGAAAAAATGGACAGTAGTCCTGAAATGACATGGAAAACCCAGGATTCCAATTTATGGCTTAAACATATGTTGAGTTTGGCCCACTATGCCAGGGCCCATAATGTGAGACAGGGGACACACCTCTTTTTTTTTAACTTTGTTTCTATTAAAGTTATCACTTTATCAAAAACATATATATTTGAAAAGAAAAACTGAGAATACATTGCTAAATATAACAATTAGAAAAAGAAGAAATAATATTTATAAGAAAAAAGAAATATCAATCATTCCCATGGTAAACAAATATAGATACAATGAAAGGGGGGGGGGAAGGGTCCTGGACAAATTGACCCAATAATTCAAAAGAAAAAGTTAACAGAATACAGCATCCAAGAAAATCAGTACATACCTCTTTCAGAGCACAGCTGGTAGCATTCCACTAGTGAGAGGGAACTTGACCACTTTGAATGTCTGCTTAGAATCTATGCCCACTAAGCTGTTTCCAATTCACTGCTGTTTTTAAGCAGGCACATGAGGAAGTGAGTATGCAGCGTAATCAATATGGTACCCACTCCTTTTGAACTGGAGTGACCAGTAGTGCTGCAGCCTCCAGGGTCCTGGTGATCTAATAATTCAGAAGGTGGCATTCAGCTGCTCACATCTTATATATAAGGTGCAAGGATGGTACCCCAGGTGGTCTCTCATATTCACTATTAACCACTATGTACATCTTCTTCTTAGGTGTTGCCAGATGTTACCTGCCGGAACTCTCCCGATGGCATCGGCATTTCCCCCTGACGCTGGTGTTCCCCGCAGTGTGGCTCCGCGCAAATCGGAACCTTGGCCACGCCCCCTTTTGACGTCAGATGCCGGCGGAAGTGCTGGGCAGCACGGGAAACCTGCCCTATGTAAGGGAGCTTCTTCTCTTCTGTGTTGCTTCGGCTACAAGTGTGTTGGGGAGTTTCTTTGCTGTGTTTCCTGCTGCTTGTTGCCTGTTTGACCCGGACTGCTTTTTGGATTATTCTGCCTGTTGCCTGCCTTTGGATGAGTTGCCTTGGTTCCCATTGCTCGCTGCCTGCCCTGGCCTGAACTGTTACTGGATTACTCTGCCTGCTGCCTGCCTTTGGATAAGTTGCCTTGGTTTCTGTTGCTTGCTGCCTGCCCTGACCTGGACTGTTACTGGATTGCATTACTTGCTGCCTGCCACTGGACTACAAGGGGTGTCCTACCCAATGCTACTCTTTGAGCCTCCGGTTCCAAAAAGTTCAACTACTCAAGGTAAGCGGTCACTGGCCTTGGCTCCACGTACCAGTGTAACAGTTGGCCAAAGCCATGGAACCAGTCGACCTGACCGCTCTGCAGTCCATCCCAGGTTTGGCCTCCCGGCTTCAGCAGTAACATGGGGTCCTCGATCAAGTAACGGGGGTACTCGATCGCTTAGTCGCCCGTATGGATGCACTGGCTCACGCTCCTGCAGCCCCAGTAATGAATACCATGCTCCTTCTAATCCTATCCGATTATCTCCTCCGCCACGATTTAATGGAACTTCAGCGTTGTGCAGGGGCTTTATTAATCAATGTCAAATGCACTTTTCACTGCAGCCATCTTCGTTTCCATCAGATAAGACTAAGACTACATTTATTTTATCATTACTGGAGGGCCCAGCCCTAGCCTGGGCTTCACCTTTGTGGGAGAGAGACGATCCTATTCTTAACAATTTGGATCAGTTCCTGAAAGAATTCCGACTCATCTTTGACGAACCAGGGCATTCTACCTCGGCAGCCAATGGCTTACTGCAAATCAAACAAGGTTCCCATTCAGTGGGGGAATACGCCATTCAGTTCGGAACCTTGCCAGCAGAACTCGCATGGGGTGAGGATAGTCTCACCGCCATATTTCGACAAGGGCTGGCCGAGAATATAAAGGATGAATTGGCTGGCAGGGATCCCCCGGAGTCTTTAGAGGAACTCATCCGGCTAGCCATTCGACTGGACCTAAGATTTCAAGAAAGGGCACGGGAATGGACTCCCACTCGAATGACCTTTCATCTGGCTCCCACCTTTCAGCAACCCGTTGTCGTTCTACAACCAACTGAAGCATCCAGAAACGTTGAGGAACCCATGCAAATTGACAGATTTCAATTAACTCCTGAGGAACATCAACGGCGAGGATTGAGGAATCTCTGCATGTATTGTGCTGGTTCAGGCCATTTCGTTAGCAAATGTCCCAACAAATCGGGAAACTCTCGGACCTAGGTCGGGTAGGAGAGGCCTCCCTGGGTCCCACCATTCCCTCTCCTCAACTACTAATTCCAGTAACCATTATTATTAAGGACAAACCGATTCATCTTCAGGCCTTCATTGATTCAGGGGCGGCCGGCAATTTCATTGAAGAAGGTCTGGTGGAACCATTACCTATTTCCCTCTCAGTCACCTCGGTATCTGGACAGCCTGTGGGAATTCGGATATCTCACATTACCAAACCCATTTTACTGAATTCCGGAGATCTTCATCAAGAGAGCATTCAGCTGTATGTCCTTCCATCCTTGGTCAACCAAATAATCTTGGGTCTGCCCTGGTTAAGGACACATCAACCTCGACTGGATTGGGCCTCTTTACAACTTATCAGTTGGAGTCCATTCTGCTTTCAAAATTGTCTAAAACAAGTTCAGAATTGTCGAATCCAAACTACGCAGTTATCTTCCAGTATTCCCGCCCCTTATGAAGACTTCACAAACTTTTTCAGTCAACAACAAGCCGAGTCCTTACCACCTCATCGACAGTATGATTGTGCAATTGACCTTCTCCCCGGGAAGATTCCTCCCAGGGGTAGGATTTATACCCTATCAGAACCCGAATTGGCAGCCCTGAAACATTATATCGAGGAGAACCTAGCACGAGGTTTCATCAGACCTTCCACATCACCAACTGGAGCGGGGTTTTTTTTGTTAAAAAGAAGGATTGGTCTTTAAGAACCTGTATTGACTACCGAGGGCTTAACAACATCACCAAGAAAAATAGATACCCTATTCCTCTTATTTCAGAACTATTTGATCGGATTAAAGGAGCTCAAATTTTCACCAAATTGGATTTAAGAGGACCCCACAACTTGATTCGAATACAAGAGGGAGATGAATGGAAAACAGCGTTCAACACCCATGATGGACATTACGAATACAGGGTACTGCCGTTTGGTCTTTGTAATGCCCCTGCCGTATTTCAAGCCATGATCAATGACGTCTTTCGCGACATCCTCTATTCTCATGTCATAGATTATCTGGATGATATATTAATTTTTTCCAACAACCTGAAACAGCATCAGCAGCACATGCGACAGGTCCTGCAGCGTCTCAGAGAAAATAAACTGTTTGCCAAATTAGAAAAATGTGTGTTTCATAAAGATCAGTTACCATTCCTGGGATATATCATCTCCAACAAAGGATTATCCATGGACCCGAGTAAACTTAAAGCCATTTTGAATTGGCTACAACCCATAGGCTTGAAAGCCTTACAAAGATTTCTGGGCTTTTCCAACTATTATAGACAATTCATTCTGAATTTTTCGTCTTTAGTGGCCCCTCTTACTGCTCTCACTAGAAGAGGAGCGCCTATTCAGAATTGGCCGGAGGAGGCCGTCAATGCTTTTCTTCAATTAAAAAAGGAATTCACTAAGGACACATGTCTCAAGCGCCCCGACTCCTCCAAACCCTTTATCCTAGAAGTGGATGCCTCTGCAGTAGGAGTAGGTGCGGTCTTACTACAAACGGCAGATGAGGGAAATCTGGTGACGTGCACTTTTTTTTCAAGAAAGTTTTCATCTGCGGAAAGAAATTATACCATCGGAGATAAGGAACTTTTAGCGATTAAGTTGGCCTTTGAAGAATGGCATCATCTGTTAGAAGGCTCTCAATATACTGTGACTACACGGACCATAAAAATCTAGAATACCTGGCAAAAGCTCAACGATTAAATCCTCGACAAGCCTGCTGGGCACTTTTTTTTAGCAGGTTTAATTTTGTTCTGCATTTCCAACCTGCATTTCCAACCTGCCTTGTTTCCAAATCTGCGGGCGGACGCCCTTTCAAGAAGCTTTGATCGTGAAGATATAACTGACCCCCCTCGATACATAATAGATCCTGCACAGATACAGCTGGCTGCCATCTTCACGGTTCCCATTGGGAAAATGGTGGTTCCTAAACGATTGAGATTAAAAGTTCTTCGTTGGGCACATGACGCTCAACTAGCAGGGCATGTGGGAGTTTCACGTACCAAGGAGCTGGTTTTCAGACATTATTGGTGGCCCCGGTGGGAAAAAGATATTAAGGCCTATGTAGATTCCTGCTCGGTATGTGCAGCTCAGAAGACTCCTCGACGAAAACCCTTTAATATTTTACAACCATTACCTGTCCCCACTAAATCGTGGACTCACATTGCAACCGATTTCATCACTGATCTTCTGACTTCGGACAATAACACTGTCATTTGGGTGGTGGTGGACCATTTTTTCCAGAATGGCTCATTTTATTCTGCTGCCAGGTTTACCTTCTGCATCAGAGTTAGCTCACCTATTTCTTCAACACATTTTCCGTCTTCATGGGGTACCTCTCAGTATTGTTTCGGACAGAGGGGTGCAATTTACAGCTCAATTTTGGAAAGAACTGTTCAAACTTCTAAAAATCAAACTTGAATTTTCCTCAGCCTACCACCCCCAAACCAATGGACTCGTGGAACGGACGAATCAATCCCTGAAGGCCTTTCTTCGATCTTATGTCAATCAATGACAAGATAACTGGGCTCCCTTGTTGGTCTGGGCAGAAATATGTCATAATAATCATTTGAACCAGGCCACGGGGAGGTCTCCCTTTTTTGTAGTCTATGGTAGACACCCACGACTCCCGTTACCTATTGCTACTTCTTTAATTTGTCTGGCTGTTAACACAACCATCGCCTCTATGACCAAGTTATGGGAAGAGACACAAGCCTTACTATTAAAGAATGCCGCTAGAATGAAAATCCAAGCAGATAAGACAAGATGTCCTGCTCCTCGGCTCCAGGCAGGAGATCTCGTGTGGTTGAGCACACACAATCTTCGATTACGCATGCCGTCATTAAAATTTGCTCCTCGCTTTATTGGTCCTTTCCCTATTGAGAAGCAGATTAAATCTGTCACTTATAGACAATCTTTACCGTCCTCCTTGCAAATTCACAACACCTTCCACATGTCTTTACTCAAGCCTGAAATTATGTCTTGGCCTTCCAGAAAGAGGAGGCCTAATACACACTTAATTCAGAATGATAACCAATTTGAAGTGGAGGACATCCTGGATTCCAGAAGATGTAGGGGACAACTACAATATTTAATTTCTTGGAAGAACTTTGGACCTGAAGAGAACTCTTGGGAACCTGCTCATAATGTACAGGCACCTTGTTTGCTTAAAATAGTCCATGAACGCTTTCCTCTCAAGCCCAGACCTAGGGAGAAGAGAGGAGGGCCTTGCAGGGGGGGTACTGTTACCTGCTGGAACTCTCCCGATGGCATCGGCGTTTCCCCCTGATGATGGCGTTCCCCGCGGTGCGGCTCTGCACGAATCGGGACCTTGGACACGCCCCCTTTTGATGTCAGACGCCAGCAGAAGTGCTGGGCAGCGCGGGAAACCTGCCCTATTTAAGGGAGCTTCTTCTCTTCCATGTTGCTTCGGCCACAAGTGTGTTGGGGAGTTTCTTTGCTGTGTTTCCTGCTGCTTGCTGCCTGTTTGACCCGGACTGCTTTTTGGATTATTCTGCCTGCTGCCTGCCTTTGGATAAGTTGCCTTGGTTCCCATTGCTCGCTGCCTGCCCTGCCGTGGACTGTTACTGGATTGTGTTACCTGCTGCCTGCCACTGGACTACCAGGGGTGTCCTACCCAACGCTACTCTTTGAGCCTCCGGTTCCAAGACGTTCAACTACTCAAGGTAAGCGGTCACCGGTCTTGGTTCCACGTACCAGTATAACACCGATATCCTGAATTGTAGAAGAGAGAGAAAGACCCCTGAGGAGTGGTTGTCTTAGAGAGAATCCCGAAGGGTAGTTGGAAGTGAAAGACCCCCGAGGAGCAGGTATCTAGAGCTTCTACAGGAGCGAGGCCCTTGGAGTCGAAGCAGCATCTAAGTGAGCAGCTTAGAGCGGTCAGAGTAGCTAAAACTAAAGTCCTTGCTAACTCGAGGTGGTAGCGGAAGCAGAGACTAGATATACCCAGAGGTACTGACGTCATGTGGTGGGGCCGCCCCCGAAGTTCCCACCATGATGTGTATTTGAGTGTAGGAGATGTGCGCGCTCGCAGCCTAGGAGGCCACAGGAGTGAGCATGGTGGATGGGGACGCCCATGCTGGTTTGGAATTGCTGAGACCCTCGGCACTCTGCACCAGAGGCAGACATCTTGCCCAATGAGAGGGAAACAGGAGAAAAAGAGTTATGGCAGAGTGGTCACAGCCATCTGCGACCGACAGACGCAACATTTAGTCATGTCATATCGGGAAAACGTAGACGATTTATGTAGCCAATCGCAAATTATCCATAACATACATGCTAAGTTATAGTGCCAGATGTCAGGGCAACTCAATCCTCCCTTTGCCCAGAGGGCCTGTAAAATATCGACCGAAATTCTAGCCCTTTTCCCCTGCCAGATAAACCTGGAGAATTCTCTCTCTATGGCTCTTATGTCTTTTCTAGAGAGCCATATAGGGGCCATTTGTAACATATAGAGCCATTTGGGATAATTTGTAACATTTGTAACATATAGAGCCATTTGGGATATTTTTTAGAAGATATATTCTCCCAAAAAGGGAGAGAGGGAGGTTCATCCATCATTGAATATTTTTATAGAGGGTCTGATATAGCGGTTGAAAATTTACATGATAAAAGTAAGAGGGTTGTTGAGGAATATGGATGCCGAAATATTTCTTGCTAGAGTTAACCCATTTTAGAGGAAAAGGACCTGGCCATCTGTGGTGGAGCTGACCCATGTCGTCTAAGGCCTCTGATTTGTCCTGGTTTATTTTTAGACCTGCAAATGTGCCCAAGTAAGTTTGATGTGCCAGTATTTTCTGTAAGGAGCAGATGGGATTGGTGAGATAAATGAGGATGTCATCAGCAAAAGCTTCCACCTTGAAAGATGAAGTTTGGGATTTCAGGCCTGTTATCGAGGTGTCATCTGCTATCTTCCTAAGAAGTGGATTAATGAAGAGAAGGTATAAAAGAGGGGAAAGTGGACAACCATGTCTAACCCCACAACCTATTGGAAAAGGGTCAGATCTATTATTCCTAGCCAATATGTATGATTTAGGAGAATGATATAGCAGAGCAATACTTCTGACAAATTCTCCTAAGAAACCAAACCTTTCTAGAACTAAGAATAAATAAGGCCATGACACTCGGTCGAAGGCTTTTTCAGAGTCAAAACTGACCGCCATTGCAGGTGTGCCTAACTTGATTGAATATTGCATGGCGGTAAGAAGTTTAATGATGTGGGATCCAGCTGCCATACCCTTGATGAAGCCCACTTGATGGGGCGAGACAAGAGTTGGGAGAATAAGGTTAAGTCAGTTTGCCAATATTTTTGCTAAGAGCTTTACATCACAATTTAACAGGGAAATAGGTCTATATGAAGATGGCTGAACTCGGACTTTGCCTGGCTTAGGTAAGACTGTAATGTGTGCTTCCGTTGTGCACTTGGGGAACTTATGTTAAGCCAAAGCTTGGTGGTAAAAGGAATGGAGAGGTACTGTTACTTCCTCTTTCAAACATTTTATAATAAACAAAGGATAATCCATTTGGACCAGGGTCTTTGCCTAACTTACTGTTGGATATGGCGCTTAAGATCTCATGAGATTGGATCCGGCTATTAAGGAATTCAGATTATTGTGGTGTAATTCGAGGAATAACTAGCTGTTGGAAAAAAAGATATTCCTCAACGGAGCTTCCTGTTCTGTCCTCTGTGTAGAGGTTCTGATAAAAATCTTTAAGAGTATTACAGATGGATTGGGATGTAGTAGCCCACTCATTTAATGGTGTTTTCAGTTTTTCTATGTACATTTTGCCCCTGGCTAACCGCACCACATTTTCCAACAACTTTCCTGCCTTGTTTCCAAATTTAAAAAGTCTATGTTCATAATTACGTAAATTGAACTGGGCTCTCTGCGGGAGATAAGTATTTAAAGTCACTAAAAGAGTGAAATAGGACAGTCTAGTGCCAGAATTGAGGTCCACTCTCATTTTTTGTTTGGCCTCCCACAGTTTAGACTCCAGGTCCAGGATAGTCTTATTTAATTTTGTGTTTCGGGTTTTCACATATGCAGTAATATCACCTCTTATGACCACCTTACTAGTTTCCCAAAATAAGGAGGGGTTATACAAGTGTTCCTTATTATGGAATTTAAATGTAACCCATTTTTCTTTTAGGTGTTGTTGAAAAGATTTGTCTTTATAAAAAGAGAAGTGAGAAATCTCCAATGTTTGAAGGGCCTAGGAGTATCAACTAGATAGAGATATTCCCACATGAGGGCATAATCAGTAATGGCAGTGGGGCCAATTTCCATCTTGGTAACATGTTGGAAGAACCCTCTGGAGCCTAATATGTAGTCTATGCGTGATAGGGTATTGTGAGCCTGGGAAACAAGGGTATAATCCTGGGAAGTGGGATGCAGGCTTCTCCAATAGTCCATGATTTATAGCTGGTCACATAAGAACGGAATGCCCAAAGAATTCTGGTTTTTCGGTGGATCTTGGGCAAGGAGCCATCTTGGGTCGGGTCCACAACACAATTTAAATCCCCTAACAAAAGTAACCATCCCTGCTGATGTACTAGGACAGTTTGGACAAGAGTAACATAAAAATCCCGAGATTTGATGTTTGGTCCATAGACACTGCATATTGTTATCATTTTACCTTTAATGGATCCAATTAGAATAATATAACGTCCTAAGGAATCTTTAATTTCTTTGGTAAAAGAAAATGATAGAGACTTGTGTAATATGATGGCCACTCCTACTTTTTTACCTAGAGCATTAGAGAAATAACATGACCCAACCCACTCTCGTTTCAGTGTTTTATGTTCGAGCTCTGTGAGGTGGGTTTCTTGAAGGCAGACAATTTGTGCTTTTTGTCTATTCAAAAATTGTAAGATTTTTGCCCTTTTTATGAGTGATCCCAGTCCGTTCACATTTAAAGATACCACCCAAAGAAGATCACTCATAAGCAAATTGCAATCTCACTGGACCAAACTGTTCTGATAAACTGATTGTTGCCTGAGTTTCCCAGCCTGAATCCAGGGAAATGTATATAACAGCCTGACGATATGAGATTTGTTTGTGAATTATCACTTTTGAATATCATTTCTGACATGGGTATCTCTCTCACAAGGGAGCAAAATGAAATAAAAAGTTCAACTTGTTCTGTTCATTCACAAAATCTTTTACATTTACAATACTGCTGTTTTTATTCTAAAGCATAGTTACAAAAAGAGGTGCATACACATCTTAAAGTCCCTCAACACGAGAATGTTTCACCAAAGGGCTGTATTGAGAGGAACCAAGGAAAGGATTATATGAGGTCAAAAATACACCAAAACTTTATTTGAACAAGGGCAAGTACATGATTGTTAAATTACCTAGGTATATTAGGGATGTGAATCGTTTTTTGACGATTTAAAATATCGTCCGATATATTTTAAATCATCAAAAATCGTTAGGGCCACGATACAATACCAATTCCTCCGATTTATTGTCAAAAAATCGTAAATCGGGGGAAGGGGGAGGGCAGGAATACCGGCACACTAAAACACCCTAAAACCCACCCCCGACCCTTTAAATTAAATCCCCCACACTCCCGAACCCCCCCCCCCAAATGCCTTAAATTACCTGGGGGTCCAGCGGCGGTCTAGAACGGTCTCCTGCAATTGAATCGTGTTGTCTTCAGCCGGCGCCATTCTGTGCCGCCATTTTGCAAAATGGCGGTGCAAAATGGCGGCGGCCATAGACCAACACGATTCGACTGCAGGAGGTCATTCCGGACCCCCGCTGGACTTTTGGCAAGTCTTGTGGGGGTCAGAAGGCCCCCCCAAGCTGGCCAAAAGTCCCTGGGGGTCCAGCGGGGGTCCGGGAGCGATCTCCTGCCGGCGCCATTTTCCGTACGGAAAACGATTTGCGGCAGGAAATCGCTCCCGGACCCCCGCTGGACCCCCAGGGACTTTTGGCCAGCTTGGGGGGGCCTCCTGACCCCCACAAGACTTGTTGGTCTATGGCCACCACCATTTTGTGCCGCCATTTTGCAAAATGGCGGCGCAGAATGGCGCCGGCTGAAGACAACACAATTCAATTGCAGGAGACCGTTCCGGACCGCTGCTGGACCCCCAGGTAATTTAAGGCATTTGGGGGGGGGGGTTCGGGAGGGTGAGGGATTTAATTTAAAGGGTCGGGGGTGGATTTTAGGGTGTTTTAGTGTGCCGGTTTTCCTGCCCTCCCCCTTCCCCCGATTTAGCTACGGACCGCTGCTGGACCCCCAGGTAATTTAAGGCATTTGGGGGGGGGGGGGGTTGGGGAGGGTGGGGATTTAATTTAAAGGGTCGGGGGTGGGTTTTAGGGTGTTTTAGTGTGCCGGTTTTCCTGCCCTCCCCCTTCCCCCGATTTAGCTACGGACCGCCGCTGGACCCCCAGGTAATTTAAGGCATTTGGGGGGGAGGGTTCGGGAGGGTGGGGGATTTAATTTAAAGGGTCAGGGGTGGGTTTTAGGGTGTTTTAGTGTGCTGGTTCACAATTTTAATGATTTTCACGATACTCTAAACACCCAAATGGCGAAGATATGATTCCCTCCCCCTCCCAGCCGAAATCGATCGTTAAGACGATCGAGGACATGATTCACATCTCTAAGGTATATACAGTTAATATATAGAGATGAGTTTTGAGAGATAAAACAAGATTTATACCAAAAGATAATCAATAGAACATATGAGACATGTTTAATGTTACTGTTACATATAGATAGTAAAGACTAAGGGGGGAGGGGAAAGAGAAAAAGGGGGAAGGGGAAGATGGAAGAGGGGGAGGGGAAAGGGAAGGGGAAGGGAAACATGGAAGTGGGCAATAGAAAAACTAACATTCCATTCATGCAAGGAGCAGGCATGCTGTAATAGCAGCATTTGAATGAATGCAGAAAAGGGGGCAATACAATTGCTTACAAATCATTCATGCAAATAACAGGTAAAGCTGGAACAGTGGAAAATACAGTGATGAAGATGGTAAATTTTACTTTTTTTTAACTGAGTTAAGAGAGAAGGGAACAAAAATTGAAAAAATGTAGAAGTGTAGATGAAGTTGTTATTTATTCAGAGCTGTGCATCTCTTCTGGTGGCAGTGACTTCTCACGGAAACAGAGCAACACAAAGGATTAAAGCTAGAAAGATAAAGGAAAAAATTAAAGAACTAAATAAATAAAATGACGCAGTAAGTAGTAATGATTCTTTATTAAGCATATTTTTGGAACTCCTAAGTATTGATTTGTATGCCAGCAGCTTTCCCTATTTATTTATTTATTTGTAGATAAACTAAAGCGCTAAGAACGATCTCTTACTCACTGTACCGCGGCTCAGAACACTGTCATAGCCCGATCAGCTTCTAACGCAGCTGGTATGTGCAATAAAAATTCCAATGCCATTGCCTTCAGTCTGCATCATTTTAGTTATTTAATTATTTCGTTTCTTCCTTTAGCTTTCTAGCTTTAATCCTTTGGTTGAACTGTTCCCCGTGAGAAGTCACTGCCAACAGAAATGATGCACAGTTCTGTATAAATAACAAATTAGTCCACACCTCTATATTTTGTTCAATTTCTCTCTTAACTCAGATAAAAAATGTCAAATTTACCATCTTTATCACTGTATTTTCTGCTGTTCAAGCTTTATCTGTTATTTGCATGAACGGTATGTAGGCAATTTTATTGCTTCCTTTTCTGAGTTCACTCAATTGCTGCTATGACAGCTTGCTTGTTCATTGCATGAATGGAATGTAAGCTTTTCTATTGCCCCTTCTGTGTTTCCCTTTTCCTTTCTTCTCTTTCTTTCTCCCCTCCCCCTCTTCACTCCTTTCTCTCCTTTCACTCCCCCTTAATCTCTACTATCTACATGTAACATTAAACATGTCTCATATGTTCTGCTGGTTTTATTTTGTTACAAATTGTTTTACCTCTTAATATTCATCTTTATGTGTTAACTAAACAGACCTATGTAATTTTACAATCATGTAATTGCCCACTTTAACTACATTTCGGTGCATTTTTTACCTCATAGAATCCTTTCATTGGTGAAACACCTTCATGTTCAGGGACTGTAAGACTTGTATACTAGGGATGTGAATCGTTTTTTGACGATTTAAAATATCGTCCGATATATTTTAAATCGTCAAAAATCATTAGAGCCGCGATACAATAACAATTCCCCCAATTTATCGTCAAAAAATCGTAAATCTGGGGAAGGGGAAGGGGGAGGGGAAGGGGGAGGGCGGGAAAACCGGCACACTAAAACAACCCTAAAACCCACCCCGCCCCTTTAAAATAAATCCCCCACCCTCCCGAACCCCCCCAAAATGCCTTAAATTACCTGGGGTCCAGAGGAAGGGTCCCGGTGTGATCTTTTACTCTCGGACCTCCGTGCGTTGTAGAAATGGCGCCGGCGCTACCTTTGACCTGTCAACAGGTCAAAGGTAGTGCCGGCGCCATTTTGTTTTTTTGTCCCCCGACGTCAGGAGCGTAGGAGATCGCTCCTGGACCCCCGCTGGACCCCCAGGGACTTTTGGCCAGATTGGGGGGGCCTCCTGACCCCCACAAGACTTGCCAAAAGTCCAGCGGGGGGTCCGGAACAATCTCCTACCGCGAATCGTTTTCCGTACGGAAAAATGATTCGACTGCAGGAGGTCGTTCCGGACCCCCGCTGGACCCCCAGGGACTTTTGACCAGCTTTGGGGGGCCTCCTGACCCCCACAAGACTTGCCAAAAGTCCAGCGGGGGTCCGGAACGACCTCCTGCAGTCAAATCGTGTTGCCGTACGGCCGGCGCCATTTTGCGCAAAATGCCGTCGAATTTTGCGCCATTTTGCGCAAAATGCAGTCGAATCGTTTTTCCGTACGGAAAAACGATTCACGGTAGGAGATCGTTCCGGACCCCCGCTGGACTTTTGGCAAGTCTTGTGGGGGTCAGGAGGCCCCCCCAAGCTGGCCAAAAGTCCCTGGGGGTCCAGCGGGGGCCCGGGAGCGATCTCCTACGCTCCTGCCGTCGGGGGACAAAAAAACAAAATGGCGCCGGCGCTACCTTTGCCCTGTCATATGACAGGTCAAAGGTAGCGCCAGCGCCATTTCTACAGCGCACGGAGGTCCGAGAGTAAAAGATCACACTGGGACCCTTCCTCTGGACCCCAGGTAATTTAAGGCATTTTGTGGGGGTTCGGGAGGGTGGGGGGATTTATTTTAAAGGGTCGGGGTGGGTTTTAGGGTTGTTTTAGTGTGCCGGTTTTCCCGCCCTCCCCCCCCCACTGGACCCCAGGTAATTTAAGGCATTTTGGGGGGGTTCAGGAGGGTGGGGGATTTATTTTAAAGGGTCGGGTGGGTTTTAGGGATGTTTTAGGTTGCCGGTTTTCGATTTACACGATTTACACGATTTACACGATATTTAAAAAACCCAAAATGTGACGATCCGATTCCCTCCCCCTCCCAGCCGAAATCGATCGTTAAGACGATCAATCACACAATTCACATCTCTATTGTATACACCTTCTTTTGTAACTAAGCTTTGAATAAAAACAGCAGTATTGCAAATTTAAAAGATTTTCAGGCCAATTCAGTAAAAGTCGCGGGAGAGAAGGGCGAGTGCCCACTCTCCCGGCGCGCACACAGGCCACTCTCCTGTGCACGCCATTCAGTATTTAAACGAGGGCCCACGGTAAAAAGAGGCGCTAGGGACACTAGCGCGTCCCTAGCACCTCTTTTTTGACAGGAGCGGCGACTGTCAGTGAGTTTGACAGCCGACGCTCAATTTTGCCTGCATCAGTTCTCAAACCCGCTGACAGCCACGAGTTCAGAAACCGGACACCGGCAAAATTGAGCATCCGGTTTTCAACTTGCGATCCGCGGGCAGATTTTAAATTTTTTTATTATTATTTTTAACTTTTGGGACCTCTGACTTAATATCGCCATGATATTACATTGGAGGGTGTACAGAAAAGCAGTTTTTACTGCTTTTCCGTACACTTTCCCGGTGCCGAGAGAAATTAATGCCCTCCTTTGGGTAGGCGCTAATTTCTGAAAGTAAAATGTGCGGCTGAATCACATGGGAATTACTAATAGGGCCATCAACATGCATTTGCATGTTGCGGGTGGTATTAGTTTAAGGTTGGATGGCCGCGTGTTTTCGACCCCTTACTGAATAAGGGGTAAAGCTAGCGTGTCCAAAACACGCGCCCAACCCCCTGTATTGGCCTGTTTGTCTGTAAATGAACAGATCAAGTTGAATTTTTTATTATACATTCCTCCCTTTTGATTATATTGTATGTGTAATTCACATCTACTCTACCTCTGGTTTATGGGTATCTCTTTTACATCTTCCTCAGTGAAGACTGAAGCAAAGATTTCATTTAGTCTCTCTGCTATGGTCATGTCATCCCTAAAAGCCCATTTTACCCCTTCAGCTGAATTCCTCTCAGGCTTTTTACTTCAAATGTACCTGAAAAAGCTTTTATTATGAGTTTTTGCTTCCAGAGCAAGCTTCTTTTCAAATTCTCTCTTTGCCCCCATATCTAACTTGCCAGTGCTTATATTGTTTCTTGCTTTCTTCATTTGGATCCCTTTCCATTTCTTGAGAGATATTCTTTTAGCTATTATATCCTCTCTCACTTCATCTTTAACCATATTGGTAGTCGTTTAGCCTTCCTACCATCTTTTCTAATGCATGGAATACATCTGGTATGGGTTTTCAAGATGGTATTTTTAAGCAAAGTCCATACCTGATATAAACTCTTAAACTTTGCAGATGCTCCTTCAATTTTTTTCCTAACCATTTTCCTCATTTTATCATAGTCACCAATTTAAGGTTTAATGCTGTCTCAGAAAATGTCTTTAGTGTCTTCCCTCCAGTCATTAAATCTAATGTGATTATGCTGTGATTCCTGTTGTTAAATGGTTCCAACATACTGTTACCTCTCAAAACAAATCTTGTGTTCCACTAAGGACTAGTTTAAAAGAGTGTCCCTTCTTGCTGGTTCTTGTACCGGCTGCTCCATGAAGCAGTCATTTATTTCATCTAGGATCTATACCTCTCTAGAATGTCCTGATGTAACATTCACCCAGTCAATACTGGGATTATTAAATTCATCCATTACATGGTCAACATTTGAAAAAATGTTTTCTGCTGACCTAATTATTTTTTATGTTTTTACCCAAATGAAAGGTACTGGCTCCAAATATGAAGTAAAATAATATGCAATACATCACATTTTTTCACAAATGAGAAATGTTTGATTAAAGATTATAAAGTCTAATATCAAGGGTAATAAGAAGTACTGAAGAAGCGATAGTATGTAATATATTTGTTTCATGCAAAAAACGAGGCTATCGTCTAACCAAGAGAGCAATAATTGTGTAAATTTTAATTGTTAGGGAGAAATTTTCTTTTTTTGGATGCTCTGGATCAGGGTTGTCATGCTGTAAACACTAGCAGTAGTCTGCCATCATGTTTGTGTTCCATCTATCTTGATATCTATGTTCCATAGTCTTGATATCTTAGTGGAAGCATTCTCCTTTTTCTTCACTCATAGCTCCAATATTTGCCGCCGGTTTATTTCTTGACTCAAATAAAAGGGGGTTAAACTCTGAAAAAAATGTGATTTTATATCAAGAAAAATTGGAGAAACTGGAGGGTAAAGTTACATCAATGGACAATGTACAAGGAACGATAATAAGAACCGAGATAAAAATAGAGAGAACATTTGAAAGTATAGAAAATTCACTTCACTATTTGAATTTACGTATTGTAAATTTTCCTGTGATTAGAAGATTGGCCCCAGCTGAATTACTATATGATAGATTGCCTCAAGATTCCCAAGGAATCTTGTTTCATGCACAGTATTAGTCATGTTTCCTTTTGAGCAGGACAGAAACTTAATTATGAAGATTTCTTTAGAAATAGATCTGTTCAATTCTATGGGCAGTGTGTGTGGATATACCCTGATATTGTACGCACCACACAGGAGCAGAGAAAAAAGTTTCTGATTATGAGGCCGGAAGTTATAAGTCGTGGTGCCAGTATGGTCTTTAAATTAACCTGTAAATGCTGTTTGAAATTTAAAAAAAAACAATATATCTTTTATGAACCGGATCAATTGAGGGGATTCTTGTATGGAAAGAGGTGAGAAGTGAAAAATGTTTAAGGGTATCTGCATCTTGCGTACGGTTTATTTCTAATTTTTATTATATGTTTGATACGAGCTCCATATTGCTTAAATTGTATCTTGGTCCCAATATTACCTAATTGATAGAGATCTATGTTTTGTTCACTAATGGGTAACAATTTATTTCTTATTTTGAAGTATAATTATACTGTTAGATCTCTAAATACCTCAGAGTTGATATATCTTGTATTGTATCTGTAAACGCATACATAACAACTAAAAAAAAAAGATATATTTGTCCTTTGTTTGGGTGTTGTAAAACAACCACAAATGTAACAGAATATATCAGGATCATTCCGGCACTGTCCACGAACTATTCGAGTGTTGGATGACATATTAAACAAAAACAGATTTAACAGAGTTAAATTTGCTGCGATTTCTAAGCCTCTTGAATGACTGAATGCTGCCGTCAGTTTTCACACTGCTTATCTATATAAATAAAAATGTTAAATAGTTTGGACAAAATCGCTAATCTCAGAAACCACTGAACCGATTGCTTTCACATTTGGATACAACCTTCATTTCGCATACAGGAAGGTTCTTCTGTACTTACATTACAGATCTGTCACACCTGTGACATGTAAAATAGGTTTAAACATTTTTTTTGAGAAAACAGCAACATCTGCTGGACATAAGCGCCATCTGTTACACCTTACACTAACACACGCTACACTAATCATTTCAAATTCACATACTCCCATCACTCACACATCACATTCACACACAGCCATCACATTCACACACCCATCCCCGACATATCCATCCCCCACATCACATTCACACACACCCATCCCTCACACATCACATTCAAACGCACACATCCCCCACACATCACATTCATACACACCCATCCCCCACACATCACATTCACAGACACTCATCCGCCACACATCACATTCACACACACCCATCCCCCACACATCACATTATAAATAAATTCACATACTCCCATCCCCCATACATCACATTATAAATAAATTTACATACTCCCATCCCCACACATCACATTATAAATAAATTCACATACTCCCATCCCCCATACATCACATTATAAATAAATTCACATACTCCCATCCCTCACACATCACATTCACACACACTCATATCCCACACATCACATTCACATGCACCCATCCCCCACACATCACATTCACAGACACCCATCCCCTACACATCACATTCGCACACACCCATCCCCCACACATCACATTCATAGACACCCATCCCCCACACATCACATCTTCTATCTATATAAATAAAAATGTTAAATAGTTTGGACAAAATCGCTAATCTCAGAAACCACTGAACCAATTCCTTTCAAATTTGGACACAACCTTCATTTCGCATACAGGAAGGTTCTTCTGTGCTTACATTACAGATATGTCACACCTGTGACAGGTAAAATAGGTTTAAAAAGTTTTTCAAGAAAACATTGACATCTGCTGGACGTAAGCGCCATCTGTTACACCTTACACTAACACACGCTACACTAATCATTTTGCCAGTGCAGGTCCATGTTTCACTTCCATTTTAACACATTCACACACTTTTTTTTGCCGGAAGATAACTATTTCCTTTACAGATAAAATACACCCACCACCCTCCTCACGCCCCCCACACACATGCCAAATTGATTTACTTCCCACAGCCTCCCAACACAAACAAAACCACCCTCCTCACACCCCCCACACACATGCCAAATTTATTTACTTCCCAGGCCCTCACAACACACACAAAATCTGACAGAAGTCCGGGAGGCTCCAGCGGGGGGCCAGGACCGGTCCGGGACACATTTCCTGCACTACGGCCGTCGGCTGCCAGCACTCAACATAGCGCCGATGGCCCTTTCCCTTACTATGCCACTCGGGGACACCAGTGGCGGCAGTAGCCCATGTGACATAGTAAGGGCGAGGGCCCCTCGGCGCCATTTTCAGGACTGGCAGCCGGCGGACCTTTGCCCTTACTATGTCAGAGGACCTACCGCTGCCATTGCTTCACCCCACTGAAATAGTAAGGGCAAAGGGCCGTTGGAACCCGTTTCAGTGCTCACAGCCGACGGACCAATGCCAATACATTGCTCCCGGACCGCTCCTGAACGCCCGCTCCACCAACAGACATTTTTATCATGTCTCGGGGGGTCTGGAGGGTGGGGGTGGTAATGAATTTATTGCGAACATCTTGGGGAGGGGTCACAAGGTGGGGCAGGTTTCATTCATTCAGCAACTCTGAGGGGCAGGGGGGGGCTACTGTTTTTCGCAGGGCTGGGGGAGGGAGGGGGCAGGAGAGTGTGGGGTGGTTAGTTTAAGAGAACGTTTCTCATAGGGTTGTTTTTTGGGGGAAGGGGGAGGTTCACACACAAATACATACACTAAACTTGCACGATCTCGGGAACGCACCAAAATAGCCCTCCCCAGACCACAAAGCAAATTTGGAAGTGCAAATTTGGTTAGGCACTCCCCTATTTGGCTACATAACGCACACAGACACCCAGGGACAGACCACATGTAGCACCAACAATTTTAATTTCCCAGGTCTTGGGGGGGGGCAGGAGGGGGGGGTTATTATTTTATTTAAAGAGTTGGGATTGGGTTTTGGGTTTTTTTTGGATTGGGGGGTTCCCACAGAAATAGAAAGACAAAGGTTTTCTGATCTGAAGGGTAGGCAGTAGGCGGGAAGAGGTGACAGTGAGGGGAGGGAGAATGAGGGGAGAGGTGAGTGTGAGGGGAGAGAGTTGGAGTTGGGATAGGGGAGGGAAGAGGGGTGAGTGACCAAGGGGGAGGAGGATGAGTGACTGAGGTAAATGAGCAAGGGGAAGGGGGAGGGAGGGTAAAGAACCTGACTCTGCCACTGCAACGCGTGGCCGGGTACTGCTAGGAAAGCCATAAAATACCATCACCAGTTTTAAACTGTTTAATAAGCAGTCTTCCTATTGGTTATACCAATTGCATATTCATAATTTTTTTACATATTCAGCATGTCTTTCTGTGCATTATCTTTTTGCATATTCAGCATATCATAATAATAATGTTACACTATTGCTATAAGAGTTTATGAGTAGACAGCGCTTTGCAGAAAAAACAGACATGCCTGGAGATGGAGAATAGAGATGTGCATTCATTTATCATGAATTAGGCAATTTTTTAGAAATTGCCTAATTCATTGTGGATCGGGGGCCCCGAACCCTGAAACGGATTTTCCCTGAACTTCGGGGAAAATTTGTTTTTCGAGTTTGTATGGGGGAAGGGGCACATTTTATTTTTTTAAATAAAGAAACACCCCAAGCATTTAAATTTACTATAATACAACCCCCCCCCCCCACCATCCCAATCCCTACCCAAGACTTACTAACATCCCTGGTGGTCCAGCGGGTTCCCGCGAGTGATTTCTCCCTCCGTGCCATCGGGCTGTCGGGCCTGCCTCGCATCAAAATGGTGCTGATGGTCTTTGACCTACTATGTCACAGGGGCTACCTGTGCCATTGGTCAGCCCCTGTCACATAATAAGGGCAAAGGCTATTGGTGCCATTTTTTTTACTGGTAGCCGATTGCCCAAGTGCAGGAAATTTCTCCCGGACCCCGCTGGATCACCAGGGACGTTTGGCAAGTCTTGTGGGGGACAGGAGGAGCACAAGATGGAGGAGCACAAGATGGTACTAGCCATCCATTGCTCCTACCATGTGACAGGGGTTGACCAATGGCACTGGTAGCCCCTGTGACATAGTAGGTCAAAGGCTATCAGTGCCATTTTGATGTGAGACAGACTGGACAGCCTGATGGCACAGAGGGAGAAATTGCGATGTTAGTAAGTCTTGGGGAGGGATCGGGATGGGGGGGGGGGTGTTGTATTTAAAGTATTATAGTACATTTTAATGCTTGGGGTGGGTTTTTTTGAGCTTTGTTTTCCCGCATCGTTTTTTGGGCCCGTTTCATTTTTCCCATTTAGTTTTTTGTTCGTTTTTCCAAAAACTAACCGAGGAAATATGAACTTTACCCCGAAGCGTCTGACTCAAAAACGACACGGTACAAAAAAATGAAGCTCATCTCTATTGGAAAAATGGATGTGATTTTTGGTTTCAGCACACTAAGGGGGTCATTTTCTAAGCATTTTTCCCATAGACATAGAATGGGAGAAAACCTTTAGTAAATGACCCCCTAAAATACATAAAGATCACATGTTATCTTGTAGTCAGCTAAATTGATGTAGACCAGTGTTATTACTGTATTGCTGATTTTGTTAGCTTCCATAATTTCTTTTAGCATTCATTATCTGTTTGTTCATTTTGATCAAATGAAGGGTAATACACCCCAACTGCTATTTTATTCCCCTTTTCACCTGGAATTTCTATCCATAAAGATTCAACATTGCATTGTTTCCTGCAAAACATTTATCCTGTTTGACTCAATGCCATCTTTAATATATAATGCCATCCCTCTTCCAATTTAATCCATCATTTCGATATAATTTGGTATCAAGGTGTGCCATTGGCTATCTTCCTTCCACCAAGTCTCTTAGATGGTTATATCTATATTTTCATTTAGTGCTATACCCTCTAGCTCTCCCATCTTATTTTTTGGCTTCTAGCTTTTGTGTACAGACATTTCAAAATATGTATTTGTTTGCATTGACTATCTGCTTATCAGTTGACAGGGGTCATTTGGAATCTTTGTGCTCTGTCTGCTCTTTTCAGAAAGGCACCTGGAAAATTTTAGCATTTATTGCAACTATTTTAATAGGATACCCTAATTTCTCTGTTCTGTTAGTATCCTTCAAAGATACATCATTCTGAATCATGCATACCTTAACAATTGTCAGCTTTCCCCTATCATCTAGATTCAAAACTATGTTATCTCCTTTTTAAAGGCTAGTGCTAGCAGCTTGATTTCACTATGGTTAAGGTAGAGCTCATCATTTAGTAAAATACTAGGGATGTGAATCGTTTTAGGACGATTAAAATTATCGTCCGATAATTTTAATATCGTCTTAAACCGTTATGGAACACAATACAATAGAGATTCTAACGATTTATCGTTATAAATCGTTAGAATCGTGAGCCGGCACACTAAAACCCCCTAAAACCCACCCCCGACCCTTTAAATTAAATCCCCCACCCTCCCGAACCCCCCCCCAAATGACTTAAATAACCTGCGGGTCCAGCGGCGGTCCGGAACGGCAGCGGTCCGGAACGGGCTCCTGCTCCTGAATCTTGTTGTCTTCAGCCGGCGCCATTTTCCAAAATGGCGCCGAAAAATGGCGGCGGCCATAGACGAACACGATTGGACGGCAGTCGATCTCCTGCCGGCGCCATTTTCCGTACGAAAACGATTTGCGGCGGGAAATCGCTCCCTGACCCCCGCTGGACCTCCAGGAACTTTTGGCCAGCTTGTGGGGGGCCTCCTGACCCCCACGAGACTTGCCAAAAGTCCAGCGGGGGTCCGGAAGGACCTCCTGCCGTCCAATCGTGTTCGTCTATGGCCGCCGCCATTTTTCGGCGCCATTTTGGAAAATGGCGCCGGCTGAAGACAACAATATTCAGGAGCAGGAGCCCGTTCCGGACCGCTGCCGTTCCGGACCGCCGCTGGACCCGCAGGTTATTTAAGTCATTTGGGGGGGTTCGGGAGGGTGGGGGATTTAATTTAAAGGGTTGGGGGTGGGTTTTAGGGGGTTTTAATGTGCCGGTTTTGCGATTTTTAGATTTTTAGATTTTTCACAATTTTTCACGATTTTTCACGATATTTTACCCCCCCAAACGGCAACAATACGATTCCCTCCCCCTCCCAGCCGAAATCGATCGTTAAGACGATCGAGGACACGATTCACATCCCTATAAAATACTTCTCCTTCCCCAAAATAATTCCCAGTTCCTAACAAACCTAAAAACCTTAGACTTTGCCATTTTACATTACAATATGGTGCCAGTCTCAGGGCCGACTTGCATCTTTGAAATGCAGAGGAACTAGGGGCAGGAGGTGAGTGGGCAAACCTCTTGTCCTCCTAGAATGATGGACCCCTACAAATGGGGTAAATGGGGCTGGGGTGGTTCCCAGTCCCGAGACTATTTTTGAGAGGGGAGAGGCGCACATAGAGGAGATTGAAGGTCTGGTATGTCAGCCTCGTGAAGCCTAGATGGAGGTACAGAAAAATGTTTCAAAACTGAATTATTTTTTCCATGAATAATTTATATTAATCATCTCAAGGTATTTAAATAGTATTACAATAAAGAATTTAATGGAGCACTGGTAGCTGAACACCTATTGCTATGTTCTGTATTATTATTCTCTTTAAAAGTTAATGAGGGATAATTACAGATTTTAGTATTTTGGCTAGTAGATTTGTTATTATAACAGTATCACATCAAGTAACTTTGTCTCACCTCATGAACTGCAAACTTACTGCAAATATGGAAATTAGAAGCTACAGAACTAGAAAAGAGCCTGGAGATATTAACATCTGTGGGAATGAAGTAACTATCTCACAATTCAGTAGACCTTAAACAAAGCCGACACTGAAATCTGTTCAGTACATGGGGCGGATTTTTAAATATGTTCAATTACTATTTGTCTTCCAGATGTCAGTCTTGCACAGCTTTAATGACACTGGGGATTCTTGCCTTTTACATTGTCAGCATGAAGCAATTGTGCCTCTGATGAATCATTTCCTACATAGAAAATACCCATCTAGGAAAAGTGTGTCATACCAGATCTAGCTACTTGGATACTGAAGATCTGCAATTAAGATGCTGCATCTATCCAGAGGATAGGTTTGGTTCATTATATACACATCACTCTCTATTTCTCCCTTTATATATTTCTACCTTCCTTTCTCTATATATATGTATCTGTATCTGTCGCTTTATATATAATTTGCTAGAAAGATGAGTTGGTCACTGCTTGAATCACACTTAATAAAACATTTTTAAATACACATTTTGGAAAATGTGGTGATTGATTTGGTTCCTTAGCATTTTCTCTTGATATCCCTCCTAAAATTGTCTCTATACACACTGTTACATTTGCTGTGAGAAGCACATAGATCCTGTATCTGCTGGAGAAGAAGTATGAATTTATGTGTGTTCCATTTGCTTCAAAAAGAATGCATGTTCTTTGTCTATCGAGGAAATGGTGTGAAGTACACACATTATTCACAGGATGTCTGTTTCTGCTGTCAAGGGACTGAGTGTACAGGCATGGATACTGATTTCCTCCTTTATTTTGGACAGATTGTATTCATATGTATACATACATACACACATACAAGGATACATTTAGCTATATTATTGAGAAAAAGAAAGGGAGAGAGGGATATGTCCAGAAATAAGAATGTATGGGTATGTTTATTTACTCTATGGTATTTTCAAATGGTATAAGTTTGATTTTCTAAGACATAACTATAACTAACTACATGCCCATAGGGCTATATAGCATTTTCAGTAGCTACCACTTATCCAAATATCTATGTTGAACATTGCCATTTAGCCCGATTAAAAAGGGAAATTGGAGGCATGGCACCAGCTGTCCATTGCTCCTACCATGTGACAATAGCCGACCAATGGCACCGGTAGCCCCTGTGACATAGTAAGGTCAAAGGCTATCGACGCCATTTTGAATGCTGGCAGCCGACGGCGTGAGTACAGTAGATGGTAGGGATGTGCAGAGCAAAATTTTATGTTCATATTTTTTATGTCCGAAAGGGGGTCCCACTTGCGGCCAATATGGACATAAAATAATCCAATGAGTTGGGTATATGTACATATGTGCAAAAAAAAAAATTAAACCCCCTCACCCTCCTTAATCCCCCCCCCCCCAGACTTACCACAACTCCCTGGTGATTGAGCGAGGAGTGAGGACGTCATTTCTGCAATCCTTGGCGAGAAGCATGTGACGTCGGTGGCACGTCGAGTGACGCGGCGTCACGTGATTCCCGGCTCGTTCGCGCCGGACGGCTCGTTCGGCCCAAAAAGAACTTTTGGCCAGCTTGGGGGGGCCTCCTGACCCCCCCAAGCTGGCCAAAAGTTCTTTTTGGGCCGAACGAGCCGTCCGGCGCGAACGAGCCGGGAATCACGTGATGCCGGCGTCACTCGACGTGCCGCCGACGTCACATGCTTCTCGCCAAGGATTGCAGAAATGGCGTCCTCACTCCTCGCTCCATCACCAGGGAGTTGTGGTAAGTCGGGGGGGGGGGGATTAAGGAGGGTGAGGGGGTTTATATTTTTATTTTGGCTCAACAATCGCGATTTCCCACATATCGAACATATCTATGTTCGATATGTGGGAAATCCGATCGTTTATGTCGAATCAATTTTTTAAGTAAAAAAAAAATATGAGTTGCGTTTTACTAATGCGGTCAATCCGAATGCACACCCCTAGTAGATGGCTCCTGGACCCCCCGCTGGACCACCAGGGAGTTTTGGTAAGTCTTGGGGGGTCAGGAGGTTGGGGGTTTGTTTAAATTTGCTCCTTTAGATGGCCGAATAATTTGGTGAAGATTTGTTGTATTCGTGGGGAATCGCGATACGTTTCGCTTCTCCACAAATACAACAAATATGGCCCTATACGTTGCGGATTACCAATACATTGCAAACGAATGCACACCGCCTAATATCTTTAATCTCTGAATTTGTTTCTAGGAATGCCCCAGCAATAAGAAATGAAGGATAAACATGAAGCCCCACTTCCAATCCAGGATTCTACAGCCTCAGATACCAAATGTCAAGGAAAATGCATCTCTTCTATGTATGGCTCCATTCTGGAGTGTTAAAGTCAAGTTCATACCTTTATTTGCTGAGGATCCCTAGAGCCCCAGTAGTTAAAATCAAGAATAAGAGCATCTCTTCATCTTTGATGTCCTGAGTACAAGTCAATCCATCTATTGGACAATAAAACTCATCATACTCCTTCCTGTAATCATAGTCTTAGATAACTGAGACTAACCTGCATCTTGGGAGGGGATGCAGATCCTTAAAGGTTGGGATGGTAGACATTTGTGCAGATATGGGGAGAGAAAGAAATAAGTACATTTTTATGTTTGCCTTTTCAGGGCCACTTTATCTTTGTTCCTTCTAACCCCTTTTTCCTTTGTTCTAAGCATAGTTATTGAACCAATGCTCCCTCTTTGTACTCACAGAAAGGGAGTGATGTCCCAATGAGCATTGCATTGATGGCCATGTTGTATACCCAAACAGGTACACTAAAATAGTGCAGTGCCTCCGTCTATATTGAAGATAAAGTATACAATCAGAGGTCCTATACGCAGTACTATATTCTACAAATAAATCTTTTTTATTAAACACATTCAATATAAATCATCCTCCTCTAATACATAGGAACTCCTAGCTAGACAATAATTAATGAAAGAAGGACTTGGTCAATTCATCCAATATGTAAATTTGTGTGACCCACATTTACAGTTTACCTTTCAATCAAGTGTAGTCCAGTTACCTTTTTTGGATATGATGATTACTGTAAAGGATGGTATATTGGTTTTTTCTGTGTATACTAAACCCACGGATCGCAATACTACATTGCATTTCCAGAGCTTCCATCCCAAGAAACTAAAGGAAAGTATACCGATTAGTCAGTTTCTCAGGTACAGACGGATTTGCTCGTCTGTACAGGAATACAAAGTTATGGCTAAAAGGTTAATGAAGAAATTTGAAGAAAGAGGTTACCCACATAAATGTATTAGAGGGGCTTACAAACGAGCATTATATGCCAACCGTGATAATTTATTACAGCTTAGCCCCCGTAGTACAGTGATGAGACCAATTTGCACGTTACCGTTTTCCACTAAGGTACATCAAATTAAGAAATGCATATTGAAGCATTGGCAGTTGGTGAGAGCACTACCGGGGTTTGAAGAGCCACCGATTTTTGCTATGAAACGCGGAACCAATATCAGATCGTTGTTATCTAGAACGGATTCGGTTGCGCCTGTAGCACAATGGGGACAACACAAATGTACAGGATGTTCAGTGTGCGAAAATGTTTTGGAAATCCAAACATTTAAGCCAGCTCAATGGAAACAACCCTTTGTATTGAGAGGGAATTTTTCTTGCGATTCAGCTATGGTAATCTATGGGATAGTGTGCCCATGTGGACTCTTATATATTGGTTATACTACACGAAAAATCAGGTTGAGAATCACAGAACATAAAAGTAGACTAAGAACCGTAAAAGAAGGTGCTCCTTTGGTGGCACACTGGATTGAGGCAGGGCACACTGTAGATCAGGTACGTTTTTTTGTGATACAACAATGCAAAATTAAGACTCAGGGAGAAGTGACACACATTATGCATAAAATTGAACAAAAATACATTTTTCAGTGGAATACTGTACGTCCAAGGGGGTTAAATGATTCATTGGAATGGGAGGCATTTTATTAATATACTATGTGGAGGTGGTCTTTCAATTTAACTAAATATTTTAGGTAAGCATCGGAGAAATACACTGGTTTTCGATGACAGGTTATACCTAGAGAATAGATACTTGAGGATATTCTTTGATACGTGATATCTGGAGAATAGGATACTTTCTGAATCATTTATTGTATTGTTTTGAAAGTCCTAGTTTGATAGATGCAGAATTGGTGTAGATATTGTTAATTCCTGCTATACTATAGAGAGATGTTTCACGGATGTTGGGAGTGGATGTAATGTCTATATTTTTGAAAAAGTTTTAGACATTCAATATGCATTCGTGGTGCACGGCTTTGATTGGTAGAGAGATACTTTAAAAGGACGCGACTACTTCCTGGTAGCAGAACGTTTAAGCATAGCGTGCCGATACGGAAGAAGACAACATGTTGGTTTTAAGAGGCATACAAGAAGAAGGTTTGCTTGTTGGTTTAAGTAAAAGGTATGTGAGCTTAAAGGCTGTAGGTACGTGTTTCAAGAGTCGGCTTTTGATAAAGGAGTATAGTGGTATTTTAATAAGATTGCCGCGGTAGAGGGATATATATAATATATATTATGGTACTATATGATTTCAGGAGATGAAGGGAAGACACATGCGAAGAAGACTGGTAGTACCGTGAATACCAACAGCTTTAACAGAACATAAGGAGACAGAAGTGAAAGGAGTGTATTTGGCTACTTCGCTATTAGATGTGGTCAGCTAATGTTTTGGTATGGAGGGGGATTCAACTGACTCTAGAAAGTTAAGGTTACAAAATGTGAACTTGTTTGAATTGACAAAATTGTTTCACTTGTGTACTGTTTTAGGAGTTCCTGCTAGACGTGGGAAGGCACTTTAAGGAGTAGGGTTACAAGAAGAACTAGGGTGATTATTATAAGTATGGTGATCGGGAGGTGCAATAATCAACTTCAACGTGATTAACTAATGCGTTTATGAATACATCCCTGAGGAAGTCTGCTACGGCGGACGAAACGAGATTGTCGTCGAGTGATTGAACATATAAATAGACATTTAATATTCTATGCGTTATATACTGAGAGGGAGTGCGCTGTATATTATGTGAAATGTTCATAAGATATTTGTCGACATATTAATCATGTTGGGGTATTTTATAAGTTAGAGAATGGTATGTGTGTGGAAAGTATGATTGGGGGTAATGAATGAGTGAGCGGTTTTCATTAATTATTGTCTAGCTAGGAGTTCCTATGTATTAGAGGAGGATGATTTATATTGAATGTGTTTAATAAAAAAGATTTATTTGTAGAATATAGTACTGCGTATAGGACCTCTGATTGTATACTTTATCATGTTGTATACCCAACATAACTTAGCCCCGCATTGGAAACCAGGGCCAAATGATTCCCTAAGCACAGCTCAACACATGAGCCTACTTGGCCCTTATCCTCTGTCAGGTAAGTCTCAGCCTTACCCTTTTATTTTATCATTATTCAAGCTCAAGAAGAATGCAGGCTAATATCTTAGCCTAAAGAGAGAGCTTATCAGACAGCATATGGTCTGACTTTTGGCATCTTGCTCCTTAAAACTGCATAATTATATCTCACATTCACTATAGAAAAAAAAATAATTTTGGACTTTACAGCTGCATCATGTTTTCAGCTTTGTGTAAAATGTTCAGTTTCATATTGAATATATTTGTAAAGAAATATCCAAGTTAATTGCAATATAATTATATATAATAATGCATTATAATTCTTGCTGAATATTTTGTTTATAAAATACAGCATAATTTTCATATAATCTATTTGGTCTATACATTTAGAAACTGGTTTCAAGCTCATTTTATACTGCTCAGTAAATTGTCTTTGATCAATATGGCATGCATTTAAAACTAGTTTGCAATATATTGCTAAAAAGTTCAATAGAAACAAAATTACATTACATTATTCTAACATTTCTAACTAATGAAAGAAGTACCAAATAGAAGTAACCTAATATATCTTTAAATCTATTTAATCCTATCCTCTCATGGTTAAATAGAATTAATTATTCAATTATTTTTTCCATTTGAAGTTAAATCAGTAGATTTTCTAATTTTAAGTATCAGAAATATAACAAGGGCAGTATGCAATCATACCACGTATGGGCCCTTGCACCCATGCCATACATTTCAACAAATACCCAGAGACCAATATTTTATTGGAAATTAAATAGATCTCAACTATATTAATAACAAACTCTGACAATAGGTCTAGTCTGTGTACCCAGTCCTTTGCATAACATAGTGGTAATAAGACAAGGCAGAAAGATTGTATGCCTGGCCCAATATGAACAAGCAAGACTGGACCCTTCCACTGAGAACACAGATCCCAGACTATCATAGCCTGCTCCATTCCAGAAAGGCTGTCATTCCTCTGGGCCTATTTCATTGCTGAATTCTAGTCAACTGCCTGCTGCCAAACCATGGTCTATCTGCCAGGCAACAGACAACTCCAGACAGTAGAGAGGTCCTTGCCATATACAATAGTGTCCCTAACATACCTGCTCCACCCTCCTTCCCCCCAAACTTGGGTACTCTGCCACAGGACCCACACAGCCCCACCAGGACTTGCTAGGGTCTCCCCAAAACAATTTGTGCCCTGTAAGTGCACCCTTGTCCCTTTTTTAAATGTAATCATTGGAGCAACATTTTCATCTAAGCAAATCCAGGCTAAGATCAGAGTAGTGGATACCATCTGAGTGGAATAAATCCACAGTTTACATATGCCCAATCATGCCTAATGTTGAACTCATCCCGTGGTCAATTATACATTTTCCACCTGCGGATTAATATTTGCTTTCTCCACATTATGGGAGGTAGTGGACCACACCAGCAGTGAGGAACAATCTCAGACCACATGAAGCAGGTTGCAGGCAACCAGGAAGTAAGATGTGCAATGTCAGAGCTGATATTCAGCAGTGGAGGGCTAATTAAGTTAGCAGGATATACTTATACAGGAAACTTAACCTGGATATTCAGTGGCACAGCAGAATATACTCAGCTATCTTAAAGTTAGCTGGATAAGTATACGGCTAACTTTAGGACAGCCCTACAGCATGACAATAAATGCTTCCTGCCTGCCTTCAGCCCACCCCCAATTTATATGGCTATATTCTAGCCGCATAACTAGGTGAACTAGGTAATTGTTATCTTTAAGAATAGGGTTCCATTTGTCAGAGAAGGGCAACCAAAATGATAAAGGGGATGGAACGGCACCCTATAAGGAAAGGCTAAAAAGGTTGGGGCTGCTCAGCATGTAGTGGAGGAGTAGTATAATGGTTAGAGCAGGAAATGAAAACCAGCATTCAAGTCTCATTGCTGCTCCTAGATTCATCAAAATGTGATAATTTTCATACGAATAATGTCTGCAATAAGGAAAAGGTGTGTGGCTTTGATTATTTAAGAGTTACTGCACTGTGCACTATATTAGAGAGATGAGACATAGAGACTCTTTATAAGGCACTCATAGTAGTCAATTCTTTATACCACTATTGGAGGGCCAGCTAGTAACTTGAGGTGAGGTTTTGGTGGTGGTCTAGGGTTTTGGGGCCAGTTTTACATGCACAATGTGATATACAAACAGCACAGTACACATTGATGAAGATTTGATATGATTTGGAGTAAGGAAAGTCAAACAAGCCAGGGTCTGGGCCTCGGCTTAGGCTCGAGGCTGGGTCCTCACCTAAGGATTGGCCACGGCCCAACACATGAACTGCAACCTAGCTCCGAACATGACGCTGGGGCCTCAGCTGATGTCTAGGCTGTGGTTGGTCTCTGCAACCTCAGCCTACATCATGCACAAGGTCTAATTTTCACCCTGGTCCTAGGCCTCAGGATTGAATTCACCTTAGACCAGTAAATGGAGGCTAGGAAAGATCCTGGCCATGGGATTTTTTCAGGTAGGAGGGAAGGGTGGGGGCCTCGGAATGTCCCATTTCTTTTTCTAATGTTTATTTATTTTTTTTATTTAAATAAACAAAATTAAAATTTGATAAAATGGATTTCTTGGAAAATCAAACCTTCAATAACGAAATGTAAAACAAAACAAAATTTTTTCTTCTTCCCATCTTTATTATTCTCCATTTCTTTCCTAATTATCCCTAGCATTCTATTTCCTTTCGTGGCTGCTACTGCACACTGATCAGAAGATTTCAACATATTTTCGATGATGACACCTAGGTCTACTAACGTGGATTGTGGAACCTTGCATTGTGTAGCCTTAATTTGGGTTATTATTCCTAAGACATTAACTTTTAAACAGGTGCATGGGAGCACAAGTGTGCGCCTTTGTTGTCTGCACCCAGGGATGTGGCCTTTTTATAGGATAAATGCATATGTGTGTGCATGTAATAAAATAACCTGAATGTGTGCACATGTGTGCACAATTTTATGTAGATGCATGCCTATGCACTGAAATGCTGCTTCTAGCATCTAAGAGGAGAGATTTTAAAAGACACATGCACTGATGCCATTACCAGTTTTACAAATTCATTCCTAGTTCACCTAGGTAAGGAATAGAACTTCCAAACCCCCATAGTTTATTAGCTTACCTTCTTCCCTGTTATCCCCGACCTTTAAAACATTCTCTGATGTGTTTAATTTTTTTTTTCTTTTATGACTTATACGCTTCCATAGTAGAAATAGCGTTGCATGGCAGAGGACCCTGATGCATACATGGGCAGCTTTTAAAATCTGTTCTGCGTGCACCAGCCTGACTTGTGCATGTATCTCTTGATTTTGACACACCGGACTTTTAAAATTCACCTTTAAGTGCATCACTTTTTCACTTGTCCACATTACATTTCACTTGACTTTTGCATATTAGACTTAAAATATCATGTGATAGAGCTCTGTTGCATAGTATACACTGTTTAACACACGTTATAGCACTACCATAGCTTGATGCATCTCCTAGAAGTTTGAACATAAGGCAACGAAGGGTAAAGTGACTTGACTAAGTTCACAAGAAGCAACAATGAGACTTGAATGCTGGTTTTGTTTCCTGCTCTAATCATTACACTACTCCTCCAGTGCATGCTGAACAGCCCTAACCTATTTAGCATTTACTTAAAGGAGGGGCCGTTCCATCCCCTTTATCATTTTGGCCACCCTTCTCTGACACTACTCTCAAAGATAACAATTACCTAGCAGGATCCCAAAGAATAGACCCAATCCTTCTAACAAAAAACAAAGGTTAAGTAGAGGCTTTCCCAAATTTTCATGGCTAATTATGGACTTTTACACCAGGAACTTATTTAAACCCTTTTTAACTCAACTAAATTCTTTTATCACATTTTCTGGCAACAAATTCCACAATTTAATTGTGCACAGAGTGAAAAATAATTTTGCTGATTTGTTATAAATGTGCTACCTATTAGATTTATGGAGTGATCCTAGCCCTAGTACTATTTGAAAGGGTAAATACTCATTCCCTGTTTACCCATTCCACCCCACTCATGATTTTATAGATCTCTATCTTATCCTATCTCAGCTCTCTCTTCCCCAAACTAGAGAGCATTTACCTGCTTTGCCCTTCCTCGTAGAGGAGCCATTCAATCATATTTTGGTAGTCCTTCTCTGTAACATTTCTGGGGGCAGCAAATCTTCTTTTTGGTTGAAAGAAGTCAATACAAACAAGATCTCCTTCCTTCTCACCCCCGCTTCCTCTGTCTCCCTGGCCCCAGCAGTCTCTCTCTCTCTCTCTCTCTCCCATATTGCCCCATCCCCCCTTTTTTTTTGCTCACCTCTCTCTCTCTTCCCCCTGCTCAAGCAACTCTCACTCTCTCTCTCTCTCTCTTTATTTTCCCCCTTCTTCTACCTCTCCCCCTCTCTTTCTCACTGCCATCCTCCATTCTCTATCTTCCTATCTCCCTACCCCCCTACCTGTCCCCCCGCTTGCTCTCTTTCTTGCTCCCTCTATGATATCCCTTCCCCTTCCCCTTCTCATGCTGAGCAGTGGCATGAAGAGGAGACCAGAGTCCTCTTCCTCCTCTGCAATCTGTCTGGTCAGCTACTTTGAATCACATGGCTGTAGAGAGTTCTGTGCGGTTCAAAGTTGCATTCAGACCTGAGCTGCAGAAGTGGAGAACATGCAGATGAACCAATGCTCTCCTCCTCCTACTGCAGAACACCTGCAGTCTGCCCAGATGACGCACAGCAATTCTGCAGTAAGGGCCAAATTTTGGTCAGGGGATAGCACCTACGGCACACCCCGTTCTTATGCCTGTGCTGCTATATCTTTTTGAAATGTGGTTGACAAAACTGCCACAATACTCACTATGGATTTATATAGAGGCATTATGAAATAGGGATACTAGGGACAAAAAATGTGTTTAGGTTGGTGCATGTGTTTTGTAGGTCACAGTCATTCATCAGGTTCATTTGAAATAAAAAAAAATTGTTATTCCTTTCATTTTTTTTTTTTTTCATTTTACATTAATGTCAATGCGGAATATCTCCATCGACTTCAATGTAAAATAAAAATTGGTTGGAGCCCAATTCCGTCACCTGGGCCTGGCACAAGGTCAGGTTCTATTGCTGACATTTGGGTCTGGGTTCATCCAGTGGAAAGATGAGCCTCAGTAATGTCACTAGAGTGCCCTCTTTATGATAAAATGGTGCCATATTAATGTACAGCCATACACCAAGATGGTGCCATCCCACTGGGAGGAAGGAACCCAAGCAATGTCAGCGATTTGCACACTTCCACCAGGCAGCATAAAACAATGTTGACAGAAGAAGAAAAAAGAACTGCTGAAAGCCTGTACCTTGACTTCTGAGCCTTGGCCTTGAGCCTAGGCCTAGGTCTAGACCATAGACCCATTGTCATCATCAGGCCTAGGAATCAAGCCTAGGCCTAGGCCATGGCCAGGGCCCTGGTGCCATGCCCCAGCTTTGGCCTCAGTGATAGGACTGGCCTTGGACCAGGCCCTAGTGTCAGCTTAGGCCCAGCCATGTACCCCAGTGTCAAGCCCAGGCCTCAACAATAGGACTCATCCTCAGGCTGGACTCCAGGGATAAGACTAGGCAAATTTTTAAATACATGAATATGAAATTAACATAACATTTTCAGATATTTCACCTGAGGCTAATTTTTATTTCATTTTATTCATTGAATCAAAATGGCCTCATTTATTGCATTTTTCTCATTTATTTAAAATGAATCTTTATTATGATTTTCTGTTTTATTTTCTATTCTTTTCCTAATAATAATTAACATTCTATTTGATTTTCTGACTGCCATTACATACTGGATTACAGTCAAAAGGCAATCCCAATTGTTAGAATCAACCTGCTTAAGAATATTTACCTCTTGTCTATGACCCTGCAGGCAAATGCAAGGAATCTGATGAGGGACCTAAGCTACTAGTGTATAAAAATATTAGTCAACAAAGCCTGGCTCACAAATGCTAAGAAGTTCATCAACTCGTTCTATGGAAGCCTGGGCACCATTACCTGGGAGCTAAGTTCCAAGTCCAAAAAGATGAGGTTCCTGACCTTGTCCTCAAGTTTGTTTGTGGCTAATGGGATGCCAAATTCAGTGGCTAGATCCTGGATCTGCTACAATAGATTAGCACAGGTACTGGATATATCAGGACCCACAAAGAGAAAGTCATCCAAATAATGAATAATGATAGGGGTCAACGAGTGCCTAAGAGTATACCTATTTAATAAAGTGCTAAATATTTTATAATTATATTCTATGGAGCAAGTTACAGGCGTGCATTTGTCAAAGTAGAATGCATCCTCGATCTGAGTGAGAAATTGAAAATTTCACTTGAGATTTAATAAACATCCCTATGAAATAGGATTTATTTTAAGAAAATAGAAATATTAGATATTGAATTAATGTTTAAAAAAGAGATAAGGACTTCAGAGAGTTTATGGTTGTTGCACTGGAGGTGGACAATTGGCCTGGTGCAGGATTGGTACTACCCTCCGGTCGGACCCGAAGAGTGTCTGCCACCAGGAGGCGGAGCACAGGAGGAGACAGAGGCTAGCTGGAGCTTTGCCAATAGCAACCGGGGTTCCCTCAGGTTGAGCCCTTGGTTACCTGGGTCTCCTGGTTTAGGTGGGCCTTGTAGGGTCTCCTAGAGAGGAAGCGCAGGGGCGTGCCCAGCACGAACAAGGGTGCGCAGTCGATGTTAAAGCACAAAAGTTCAGAGGTCGCAAGAGGCCAGAAGAGAGTGTCTGAATGGATAGCGAGGATCAAGGCCACAGTATCAGTCCAGAATAGTCAGCTGAAGCAGGAGTCCATACCTGTAGTCAATCCGGGAGTAGTCAGGTCAGGCAGAGGTCAAGTTCCAGGCAGAGATCAAGAGTAGTCAGTGGAAAGGCATAGGTCGGTTCCAGGCAGCGATCAGGAGTTGTCAGTGGATAGGCTGAGGTCGGTTCCAGGCAGCGATCAGGAGTAGTCAGTGGACAGGCAGAGGTCATTTCTAGGCAGCAATCAGGAGTAGTTAGTGAACAGGCAGAGATCAGGTCTGGGCAGCAATCAGGAATAGTCAGAAGCAAGCAAAGGTCAGTACTGTGAGATCAGTCCGAAGGGTACTACCAGGGATGGAGAGATGAAGGAAAAGAAGATGCTGGAACAGGAGACACTGGAGACACTCCAACAGTAGATGCTGGAACAGGAGACACAGGAGACACTGGAACAGGAGACTCTGGAACAGAAGACACTGGAACAGGAGACACTAGAACAGGCAAACTAGAGAGACCGGAGTGTACGACCCGATTGCCAAGGCAAGAAAGTGGTGTCTGACCACTTCCTAAAGTACTGCCATTAATCAGGGCATGCCACGGATCTGGGATCTGCCCCTGGCCCTTTAAAAGGCTGAGCTGTCCGTGCGTGCATGTGCCTAGGGGCAGGGCTGATGCCATGGAGGACGCCGAGTCCCGCCGTGAGACCTGGATGGAAGATGGAGAGCGGGGAAGCCAGGGACGCCGCAAACTGGCTGCAGCTGTGGAGGAGGAGAGACCGGAGTTTATGGATGGGAGAGAAAGGTGAGCAGGCCCGGCCGTGGAGCGGATGCAGCCGGGAAGCTCTACAATGGTAGATTAATGATCACCTTTAGTCTTCAAATAATCATCAGTCAGAAAAACTTCTGGGGCAGGGACATGAAAATACATGTGGTATCTAATTTATAACTTAGTTTAAGTTTGTAAAGGCAAGTAATCAAACACAACACTGCTATGCAAGTCTATGTTTCTATGTAAGACAATTGTGCTATAATACAAATATAGTCAATAAACTTATCTTTAAATAAAGAATGAAGACTTTGGTAGTAATTCAAACGATTGACCTTGTGATCTGTCCTTTCAACCACATATTTTGAGGCTCACTCATTATGCCCCATCCCATCCTCCCCATGATGGCCTCTCCTTCAGAGACACTCTGACCCCCAGTACTGCCTTGGCCCCAAATGGACTCCTACCCATGACATTGACCAATCCTACAGCCATAAGACCATGCCCTACCTCTTCCTCTGTGGCCTCTTGCTGCACCCTGTGTGCCATCTTACTAGCCATTATGCATGCTACAGCAGTGCACAGTTACTCCTCTGTAGCATATTATGCATGATTGATAGCCTGGCAGGCTGTGATTCTTATCCTGTGGGACACAAGGCAATCTAGAAACACTGATTTGGAACTATGGGACATCTGGGAGACCCTGATAACCTTGGGATGAGCCAAGATGTGGTAAGACTTTCTTTCTTCTCCAATTGCCAGGCATGCAGATGGAGTGAGAGAGGAAAGCTGTAGGTTGCCCCAAGTTACATTTTTTAAATTTTCATTTGCTGCCTGTAGGGAGGACCAGAACTAATTCAGCAGTGGAGCCCTCCCACATGCTCTCCTTTTATTGGAAACCTTTCCATAGCTGGACTCAGGAAGGTTTTCTTGTATTGCCAACACAATGAGACCCTTCCTTTCAGTAAATTCTCAATTTAAAATTGTTATTATTTTGCAATTGTATTCCATGTGGCTCCTACAGCACCTCTGTGTGGCACCTGACTGACCCATGATTGGCCAACCACCGACCATGCCATTTAACTTTCCTCCCACACCTTAACCAATCCCCCTTCAGTGCTAGGACAAGTATTACCACAGAGCTCTTGCTTGGGGGATGGCCCTCTTGTCCCAGAATCATGAGGGCCACTAAGCCTGCAGGACCTAGCACTATGAATCCTCCCTTGGGCCCAGCATTGCTCGGCCACCTGGGTGGATTATGTCACTCTGAGCAGGCGTCACCAAGAGGAGGATGCCATGTGCTAAATCAGAGCCTGATTGTGTGAGTGGATGACATGCTGGGCAATGGCAAACAGTAAGAAGGACCATGTGGTAGAGGAAGGCCAGGCAACTCTCCCTCCCCCCACCAGCTGAGGTAAGGTGCAAGTCACCACAGCATGGATTTGCTGTTATAGGTGGCTCCCATACACATGGGTTGGTGCTGCACATATCTCTAAAAATATGTTATGATTACTATTGTATGTTTCATTTATGCTGGCTGCTGATGCAGAGTAGATCAAATGTGCCATCAAACTGTGAACAATCTAAGGCAGGAAGATCAGGAGATGGAGAGAAAATTGTCCGTGTGTGTAGACTATTATTACATGAAGTTAGCAAGGAGCTCATTTAAAACAAATCAGAGATAATTCTTTCACTCAACACATAATTAAGCTCTGGAATACATTACCAGAGGATGTGGTTTTGGCAATTAGTATAACTGGGTTTAAAAAAGGTTTGGATAAGCTCCTAGATGAGAAGTCCATAAACTGTTATTAATCAATAACGAATAGTAGCTTGGGATTTGTTTAATGTTTGGGTACTTTCCAGGTACTTGAGACTTTGACTGTCCCCTGTTTGAACAGGATGCTGGACTTGATGGACCCTTGGTCTGACACAGTATGGCATGTCTTATGTTCTTATTGGGAAGTGTGTGGGGAGGGGGGAGGGGGGGAGATCATTTTGACAGGTTTATATTTCATTCCAGAACAATAAATGATATTTGAAGGTAACCAGCCTCTATAAATGGAAGTAAATTAAAACAGTACTATACTTTTCCTCCACTACTTTTGACCACATTTCAAAATTCACAGCAAATATGCTAGCAACATTTTGGAGCAATTACAGTCACAATAATGTCTCCTTACTGTCAAAATTATCAAGCTTTAAGCTTGAAAAAAATATTTGTGCAAATATGCTGATATTAAGGTTTGTGAGACCCATGGTAATAGAAATCATGAGTGCAGAAATGTCTTGTTATGTTTGAGAATGTCATGTGAATTATGTAAGTTTTGTATTTGCCTCTTTGAAAATGTAACTTATCTGGAATGGGTATTGATTCCTTTGATATTGCTGATTCTCTAAATATGCAAACGGCAATCTAACTCATCTCAGGATTTCTTGAGAAAAGTATAAAATTAATTTTTGAAAGGGTTGACATAAATCTCAGGCACTGATCATTTGGGATTGGCAGATGTTTCACACTCTTCTCTAACATCCACTATCACCTGCTCAGCTATCAATCATAATGATGCTTCTCTATTCAACAATCTTGACTTTTTTCTTTTATTCCCTTTCATTTTGTTCTAATGTTAATAGGAAGAAAGGTGCTACTGTCTATGAAAACACTAGTAACATTTGTTAAAGCTTCAAATAATATTTCTATTCAAAAGAATCTTACAAATTGTATCATGATTATGTCAAAAAAGCTGCAATTGTTTTTTTTTTATTTCTCTGATTTATGTTATCTACTCTAAATTATCTTCTATTTTGGAGAATCTTTGGTTAATGCCTGTGGTTGATGTCTATCTTTAGTCTGCCCTTGTCCCCAAAATTATCCTCCTTTTATCTGTTGTCTTGATTTTTTGTAGCTAGTATAGGCCAAAGTCTAAGAATAACAAGGTAATGTTCTGTCTCCCCAATGTATGTACATTTTTCTTTTTTACACCGAAACCATGCAAGGTGTAAAGTTCCCTTTTCTTATTGTTTATTGTTGGTTATGGTTTGAATGTTTCTGAAATTTCTATTGGATTCTGTTCCTGTTTTCCTCTCTCTCTCTCTCTCCTTTTCCTACTGCTCCCTTGAACCAAAACAATCTGAGACCGTTCCCTGCCTGGAGTGATTTTTTAAATTAGGGAAAAACTCTTCAGGGACACAGCTCATCTTGAATTCTCCTCCAGGCTCCAAGAAGCATCTCTTTTTCACCTATTCATTAATATTCAGTTCTAGAACAGCAACACCTGTCTCCTCTGACCACTAGACTTCCATAGATTTATAACAGATGAATCAGGAGGAGTAGAGGAGTAGCCTAGTGGTTAAAGTAGTGGGCCACAAACCAGGGAAATGAGAGGTCAGATCCTGCTGCTGCCCCTTGTGTTCTTGGGCAAGTTATTTCAATCTCGATTGTTCACAGGTACAAACTTTGATTGTGGGACAGGGAAATGCCTGCATGTAATCCACTTTGAAGTGCATGAAAAGCAGATTATTAATTGAATAAATGCTGTCTGTGTAGCTATTCTTGTTGCCTTGTCACAGTGAGTGTTGAATTGCTCATTGTACTAAATAATGTTTGGTATTAACAACTGAATTCTCTGGTATCTGAAGCTGCGAAGAGGGATTAACTGACTGACTAGGAACACGTGCAAAAGGAAGTAGACTAATAAAGCACTGGAAAATAAAAGGAGATAGTCATCAGAAATTTCATCAAGCATCTAGCTGTATGTTTTTCAAAAGAGGGTGATGAGAAGATCCCATTCCCAATTTTATTTATTGCTAGCATTTCTCCAAAGTCATTCACATGGTGCAGTCAGTTATTCAGCAAGTGAGAAAATCCTGCTGCTTTCCCTCCTTCTCAACTGTGATGACTTCAGTAGCCTGAGACTAGTGATAAGATACTCAGAGTTCTAACTTGGTCCTTCCAGTGTTTTTCATTGTTTCAAAGGATAGCAGAAAACACTTCCTCAGGAAACACGGTGTTCTGTCAAAATGCATAATAGGCGTCTCCTCCAGCCAGGGTTGCTTCTTTAAGGAAACATATTGTGATAGTCAAGGCTTTAGAAAATGATGAATCTGAGAAGGAAAGCTACCTAAAGCAGATTAAGAAGCCATGGGAAATATTGGAATCATAGAGATATAAGTTTTCTAGCACTACAGGTATAGAGGATATTCAGCATGCCAATTTTAGTACAGCTAGAAATGTTATCAACAGTCAGATAGATGCCTTATATTCTATATCATAAACACAGCCAAAAATTGAAAGTTTTAAAGAAACTGTATCCTAGTACTCCAGTCTTTCTAAATGCTCTACAAGGTCTTCAAGGTCACAGAAATCAGTCCATTCAAATCTGTCCTCAGCAAGTCTAGTTATCACCAAAGTACACACAGAAGCAGAAACTGCACAAGAACATTTTTCTTTAAGTAAACAAGAAGCTGTTATAAGGCTAGCCAGAGCTAGAATTGAGAAGGAGAATAAACAGTAGCCACACACAGAAAACTGAATTGGAGGCAGAAGAACTTTGTTATCACAGCTGCAGTCACACACAGGATAACTGAGCTAGATGTAAGTTTAAAATGCTGCATCAGGACAACAAAGCCACTGCTGCAGAAGTCCAAGCTAAGAGCCTTAAACCAATTGTGGGACAAGAAAAATGGAGATTGATAAGGTTCTCTCAGACGATCCTGTTCAGCATACTAGGAACTATGTCCTAGCACTTGCCTCTGAGCATGGAAGCTCACTCTTACTCCTCAGCCAGGAGAAATAACAGATGCTGAGGCAATCCAGCCTGTCCATGAAGAACTCTACACCTAGTATAGATCAACTCAATATATGCTCTACTTTAGATATGAATCATCTTCACAGTGATCAGCATGCTTGTACACTTATAGAAGCACTACAATCAGCTTATGATCCAGGTATGCATGTGCAAAGAGACACTCTACTTCAAGCCTATATCCTAGTATCCTATTTGAATTGGGTTCTAGACTTGGATGAAAGTCTGTCATCAGCAAGAGTATATGCAACATGTCCGCCACAAAAAAAAAAAAAAAACAAATGCACATGATCCACCTCAGTGCCTAGAAATGACATAGTGAGAAAGGATCCCAACATCATATCATGCAACAGCTTCCCACAAGAACATAATTACCTGAAAAGTGAGGTGTCAGACAGGTCATGTCTGCCCAAATACATAACCCATCATGAATTTGTCATCCCAAGGCTCAATAATTTTGAATCTTATCCTGAGAACTAAAGAGCTTGGAGATTAATATTCAACAGTGTCATCAGAGACCTGAATCTGACCACAAGCAAAAAAAAAAAAAAGAAAAGACCTATTAGTGAAAAGGCTTAGAGCAAGTCCTCAGAATATGTGAGGAGCTAAGGGTAGTGTCCATAGATAATCTCTCAGAAAGTCTTATGACGATGGGGCAAAGAATTCAACAGTACAATGGTAGTCCTGAAATAATTGAAGATGCTATCCTCAGAAGAATTAAGAATTTTCCAAAAATTTCAAACAGTGACAACCATAAGCTGCAAAAACTTGGAGATTTGCTTCTAGAACTGGAAGTGAAGGCCTCAGTTTTCTGGACACTGGTGATAAAGTGAATTCATTTGAGAGAAACTGCCACACAGCCTGCAGGAAAAATGGATTTCAATAGAATCAAGATATAAAGTAGAGAATAACACTGCTTCTCCTCCAGGCTCAATCAGGACAAAGCAGGGACAATAACTGATATGAGTTTCAAATTTGGTGCATTAGATAAAATCTCTGATGTGACCAGTGGAAACCACCCTTGAGATGGAAGATCAACTAAAAGGTAAAATAATATGAAAACATCCATATTTGTATATAAGACAGAAGTGTCACCCATTACATAAATATATCCTGCTCCCCTCTCCACAAAAAATCCAAGAGAATAAATGATAAACAATGCCCTATACACAATAAATCTTACCCTCTATAGAAATGCTGTAGTTTTAGGGAAAAGATTAACCATAACAACTTGCTCAAAGAATATGTTACAGATGCTGCTCTTCAACAGTCATTAACTGTGAGATGGTAACAACGATAGACATGTAACAGCCTTTCATCCAGATGCTGTAAGTCTAAACTCCCATAATGCTGCTGCCCCCATATTGAAGCACAGTGGAGAGAACAATTTATCTGAGATGGCACTTGAAGTCACACTGAAATATACTGAAGTTTGTAGGGATGTGCAGACCAAAAGTTTAAGTTCATAAGTCCATAAGTCGAAAGGGGGGGTCATTTGCGGTCAATATGGACATATGGAGAATTCCATAAGTTGAGTCTATGTCCATATGTGCAAATAAAAATTTAAACCCCTCACCCGCCTTAATCCCCCCCCCCCCCAAGACTTACCAAAACTCCCTGGTGGTCCAGCGGGGTCAGGACGCCATTTCTGAACTCCTTTGCAAGGAGCACGTGAGGTCGGCGTCACGTCGGAGTGACGCGGCGTCACGTGATTCCCCTTGGGTCCGCTCTGGGACCCTCATTGGGCCCAAAAGGCACTTTTGGCCAGCTTGGGGGGGTCAGGAGGCCCCCCCAAGCTGGCCAAAAGTTCCTTTTGGGCCCAACGAGGGTCCGGGAGCAAACCCGCGGGGAATCACGTGACGTCGGCGCCACGTCGGAGTGACGCGGCGTCACGTGATTCCCCGTGGGAGCGGACCCGAGTGGAATCACGTGACGTTGGCGCCACGTCGGAGTGACGCGGACGTCACGTGATTCCCCTCGGGTCCGCTCCCGGACCCTCACGGAACTTTTGGCCAGCTTGGGGAGTTTTGGTTAGTCTTGGGGGGGGGGATTAAGGAGGGTGAGGGGTTTAAATTTTTATTTAGATCAACAATCACAATTTCCAACGTATTCAACATAGCTATGTTGAATAAGTTGGAATTCCGATCGTTTACGCCTCATCACTTTTTTAAGTTAAAAAAAAAAAAAGTTGCGTTTTACATTTAAGTTCAAAACGAATGCACACCCCTAGAAGTTTGTAGAGAATGTCATGACAGAATGTCATGTTTCAAGATATGCCTAACCGCAGTATACCCCAAGGGACAGCCTAGGAGGTCGGTAAAGATGTACGTTATCATGGATGATCAAAGCAACAGGTCCCTTACATGGTCAGAGTTCTCTGACTTATTTAACATCAAAGAAGACTATTCCCCCAAGGTTCATCACTCTCAGCCACATTATTCAACATTTATTTACTGCCTATATGCGCATTAATAGCAAATCTAGGAATCAGCTTCTTTCTATATGCAGACGACATACAATTCTACATCCCTTTCGATAAAACATTTGAAAAATCTGAATCATCTCTGTCAATATACATGAAGGCTATACAACAAAAACTTTCTAAACTAAAACTAACTCTAAACACCCAAAAAACTTAAATATTGTGTTAAGGAGAGATACCATGATAATCAAACTGCCAATCCTAGACCTAGGAATTATAAATATCATTCCTTCAGATCAAGTACAAGACCTAGAAATACAGATCAATGAGAACTTCACCATGAAAAAGCATATAAGCAAATTAATCAAAACAGGATACTCCAAGCTGAGAATATTACATTTGCTGAAACCTTTGATAACAATACAGGACTTCTGCACTGTCTTACAAACACTTATTTTCAAACTAGACTACTGCAACTTCCTATTACTAGGCCTACCCTCAGGACTACTAAAACCACTACAATTACTTCAAAATGCCTCTGCTAGATTCTTACTAGGTACAAGGAAATTTGACAACATCACCCCAGTGCTGACAGAATTGCACTGGTTTCTTGAAAATCCAGAATTCATTATAAATTATTAACTCTAATTTTCAAAATCATCAATATTAATTTATGCTTATTAGGAGTGACAGTTCAACATCACACACCACAGAGTGTCCTAAGATAAAAAATACAAAGGACTTCTACTCGGAACACACACCTAATGCAAATAAGAGACTGAGTATTTTCCATAGTGGGCCCCAAGTTGTGGAATTCTCTTCCAGATTCATTACATCAGATAACAGAAAGAAAAAGTTTCAAGTGTGAACTGAAAACATGGCTCTTTAGAAATGCATAATATTTAATGTAAAACACTAATATGCTGATAACTTCAACATCAGTACCAGAGGTGTTAATGGAGTGAGGAATAGCAGTGAATGATGTAAAATGTATTGTTAGTAGAATTAAAATTTGTAATTGCAGTTGTGTTGACCTAGAAAATGTATGAATATGAACTAGATTATATATTAGCAGTTGTGTTGACCTAGAATATAAGGGTGTGGATTCGTTTGCAACGTATTGGCAATCTGCAATGTATAGGGCCATATTTGTTGTATTTGTTGCATCGCAAAACGTATCGCAATTTCCCATGAATACAACAAATCTTCACCAAATTATTCGGCTGTCTAAAGGAGCAAATTTAAACAAAATCCCCACCCTCCTGACCCCCCCAAGACTTGCCAAAAGTCCCAGGTGGTCCAGCGGGGGTCCAGGAGCGATCTCCTTCACTCGGGCCATTGGCTCCAGTAATCAAAATGGCGTTGATAGCCTTTGCCGTTAATATGTCACATGGGCTACCGGTGCCATTGGTCGGTAGGGGTGTGCATTCGTTTTGAACTTATATGTAAAACGCTACTTTTTTTTTTTTTTAACTTAAAAAAGTGATGAGGCGAAAACGATCGGATTTCCAACTTATTCAACATAGCTATGTTGAATACGTTGGAAATCGCGATTGTTGATCCTAAATAAAAATTTAAACCCCCTCACCCTCCTTAATCCCCCCCCAAGACTTACCAAAACTCCCTGGTGGTCCAGCGGGGAGTCAGGAAGCCATTCCTCTATTCCTTTGCGAGGAGCACGTGCCGTCCGCGTCACGTCGGAGTGACGCGGCCGTCACGTGGTCCACCGCGGTTCCGCTCCCGGACCTCGTTGGACACAAACGGAACTTTTGGCCAGCGAGGGGCACGGATCTTCACCAAGTTGGATCTAAGGGGTGCGTACTATCTGGTACGCATCCGACCTGAAGACATCTGGAAAGCCGCATTCAACATGAGGGATGGTCACTATGAATATACCGTGATGTCCTTTGGGCTATGTCAAGCCCCAGCGATCTTTCAACACCTTATGAACGAATTCCTCCAAGACCTCTTTTACTCCCTCATAGTCGTATATCTTGGTGACATCCTGATCTTTTCCAAAGACCTTGAATCTCATCGAGATCATGTCTGGATTGTTCTCCAACTTTTAAGAGAAAACCATCTTTATGCCAAGTTAGTGAAGTGCCTCTTCGAGCAAAATTGCTTACCCTTCTTAGGGTACATCATATCTGATCGAGGTTTCTCCTTAGATCCAGACAAAGTCCAGGGGATCCAAGACTGGCCCCAGCCAGTGGGCCTATGGGCCTTACAATGTTTCCTTGGCTTTACTAATTATTACCGAAGTTTCATTGCCAATTATTCTACCCTAGCTGCTCCGCTTACCACCATGACCAAGGAAGGGTCTAACACTCGTGTGTGGACTCCCAAAGCACAAGCCGCCTTTCAGACACTCAAAGAAGCCTTCTGTTCCGGTCCTTGTCTTCAGCATCCAGACCCAAGATGTCCATTTGTCGTCAAAGTTGACGCCTTTGCAATTGGGGCAGGAGCAGTCTTAAGCCAGTTCTCTCCAAGGGTAAATTGATACCTTGTTCATTCTACTCACACAAGTTCTCTCCTACAGAGCAGCGTTACACTGTTGGTGACTGAGAACTTCTCGCCGTCAAGTTGGCACTCCAAGATTGGCAGCCCTGTTTGGAAGGGGTGCAACACAAGTTTCCATCTTCACCGACCATAAGAATCTTGAGCACCTTAAGGAAGCTCAACTCCTGAATCCTCAACAAGCCCAATGGGTGTTCTTCTTTGAACGGTTTCACTTCATTCTATGTTATCACCCAGCTTCCAAGAACCTCTGTGTGGATGCAATCTCAAGATCCTTTGAACCTGAGGATGTCCCCGATGTTCCTAGATATATCATAGATCTGGCCTGCATATCCCTTGCCGTGACCACTACAGTTTCAGCTGGGAAAACTGTCATTCCACGTAGATTACGTGAACGAGTTCTGAAATGGGCTCATGATTTCAAGTTGGCAGGACACCCAGGTCATTCCAGGACCCTAGAGATGTTACGGAGATACTACTGGTGGCCCAACATGGTGCAAGACTCTCTTAACTATGTAGATTCATGTCTCATCTGCGCCCAACAGAAGCCGCCTACCAGATGGCCTTGGGGCCTACTCCAACCACTTCCAGCACCTATCAATCCATGGTCCAGCATCTCCATGGACTTTATCACAGACCTTCCTCCATCCCTGAACAATACCGTAATCTGGGTCATCATCGATCGTTTTTTGAAATGGTTCACTTTATTCCCTTGCCGGGCCTCCCATTGGCCCCAGAGTTAGCCAAGTTGTTCCTGAAAAACATTTTCCATCTTCATGGACTTCCAAAGGAAATTATATATGATCGAGGACCACATTTTGCCATCTGGTACTGGCGCTTCCTATGTAAAAAGTTTAACATTGCCTTGAGTTTCACATCAGCCTATCACCCACAGGACAATGGTCAAGCTGAAAGGACCACTTAGACTTAAAAAAAATTCCTCCATTCTTACATGAATGATCAGCAGGACAACTGGTCTGATCTACTAAATTGGGCTAAGTTGTCACACAATACCCTCATCGCTGCTGCCACCGAAGTATCTCCATTCTCTGTGGTATTTGGAAGATAACTTCTGCTGCCACTTCCAGTTCCAGTGACTGTTCCTTCTCCAGCTGCGCAATCCATGGCCCACACCATTCGTCAGGTGTGGAATCAAGTCAAAGAATGCCTTACCCAGGCCGCTGAATGTTCCAAGCGTACCTCTGATGCCCAAAGACGTCCCACTCCGTTCTTCTGTCCTGGCCAGAAAGTGTGGCTAAGCGCCCGACATATACAATAGAAACTTCCCTCTCATTGTTTGGCTCCCAAATACATTGGCCCGTTTCCAGTGATTCGAAGAGTGGGAGCAGTATCATATCAGCTCCAGCTTCCATGTGCCTTGGGCATCCATAACACATTCATGTATCACTGCTGAAGCCTTTGGTCCTCTCCTGGCCCTCACGTAGAGTTCCCTCTCCTCCACGGGTCTCTACCGAACCAGATACATCTCTCCAGGTAAGAGAGGTCCTCGACATCTGTCTGCATCAAGGAAAATGAGAATACCTCCTAACATGGGAGGGTTATGGGGCCGAGGAGAACTCGTGGGAATCTTCCCACAACATTCTTGATAAGGAACTCCTGAAGACCTTTCATAGAAATTACCCTGAAAAGGCACGGCCACATAGAGGGAGGCCTAGAAGGGGGGTACTTTTGAGCGCCCCATCCACATCTGGCCTGGGCAAGGGCCTGCTCACTTTTCTGGCTCCTCTGCAGGTCCCGGGTCTGCCTCCTCAGTGGCATCCATGAGCGCCTCCAGGCCTCGGCGTCCCGAGGCAGCAGTCGCTGGGCCTTCCACTGCACACCAGGCCTCACGCCGGAGATTGGCATCTCCCGTGGCATTGCCCACACTCCTACACATGCGCACACGGGCCACCTGGCCTCTTGTAGGGCCAGGGGCAGGTCCTAGCTCCACAGTGTGCCCTGATTGAAGTAACTACTTAAGGAAGTTCCTGCCTGCACTTCCTTGCCTTGGCAGTCGGCACTGCAAGTTGTGCTAGATTGTCACTACATCCTAAGCCTTGTTCCAGTCTCATTCCAGCAGTGTTCCAGTCTCGTTCCAGCCTTGTTCCAGGATCCTACTGATCTAGCCTTGTTCCTGCATCCTACTTTTCCAGCGCCCCTCTGTTCCTGCATCTGTCTGTTCATCTCCCAGGTAGTACACCTTCCTGTCTGCTGCCTGTATCCTGACCTCTGCCTGCCTTGTGACTTCATCTGACCTCTGGAACATGACTTCTGCCTCATTGACTACTCCTCGCACTTACTATCGGATTCTGACCTTTGCCTGATTGACCACATCTCCTGATTCTGGCTCTGTCCCTTGCCTTGTCATCGCCTACACTGTTCTGGTCTTCCTTGTGACCATCTGACCTACAGTCTTGAGTCCGACCGCACTCCCTTGCTGTCCGTGGGCACGTTTGTCTACTTCCTCTCCAGGAGACCCTGTGAAGCCTACCTAAGTTCAAGCGGCGCCATCTTGTTCTCCTACCATGTGACAGAGAATGACCAATGACACTGGTAGTCCCTGTGACATAGTAAGGGCTGGTGGTCCAGCGGTCCACATGGTAGGAGCACAAGATGGCGCCGGCCACCCATTGCTCCTACCATGTGACAGGGGCTGACCAATGGCACCGGTAGCCCCTGTGACATAGTAGGTCAAAGGCTATCGGCACCATTTTGATGCGAGGCTGGCCAGACAGCCCGATGGCATGGAGGGAGAAATTGCTTGCAGGACCCCGCTGGACCACAAGGAATGTTAGTAAGTCTTGGGGAGGGATCGGGATGGTGGGAGGGTTGTATTTAATGTATTATAGTAAATTTTAATGCTTGGGGTGGGTTTTTTTGAGCTTTGCTTTCCTGCGTTGTTTTTTGGGCCTGTTTCGTTTTTCCCCGTTTAGTTTTTTATTCGTTTTTCCAAAAAACTAACCGAGGAAAATCAAACTTTACCCGATGCGTCCGACTCAAAAAAACGACCCGGTAATAAAAACCGAAGCTCATCTCTGGTCAACATGTCTAGATCAGAGGCATTATTTGCCAATGGATCAGAACTGAGTGGACCCTGCAAGATCTGTCTCAGCAGCTCACCAGATACAGGCAACATGCTAACTGGATTTGATTTCCAATCCTTACAAAGAGCAACAATGGATTTCCAACTGAAAGAGATTCCTTCAAGTTGTGGGTGGACACATATATCCACCCACAGATAACTGCACTTGCCATTAACATGATTCCTGAAGATAAACTGGGAGCATACCAGCTCAACCATTTTTTAATATGGTCAGCACTGAGATGAGCTATTACACAAATCATTCACATTGTGCTCTTTTTTGGTCAGACCCTGGATAATACATCAAATGCTTGTTACCACTGGCATCTCTGTATAAAACCTTACAGAAATGATGAATTTTCATGTTCTTAGAATGTAATTCTGCATTGTGCACAGCTTTGATCTGATTTATATTCCACCTTTAAGCTACTTCAAAGTGGGTGTTTCCTTATCCCCAGAGGGCTCACAATCCAAGTAATACTAAAGAAACCAAAACAGCAAATCAAGGAATAGTAAAGATATTCATCAGACCTGTCACTGAGCAAGTGCTCCTTATGTTTCATGATAATACTTGAATGTTATGGTCCATTGCATGTCTTTGATAATTCTCTTGATGTTATATAATATTTCATAATAGAGGTATCAACAATAACAAGTGGATTTGTTGTGTTTCCACAGTATGGGGTCAATTTTAAAATAAGCTTGCAGGCGTCCATGTGTGTGTGGTTCCCGGCGTGCACATGGATGTGTTGATTTTATAACATGAGCGCTCCAATTAAGGAGCGGACTGGGAGGGAACTTCCCTAACCCCTAACTACCCTTCCTACCTTTTACCCTCTCCTCTCCTCCCCGACCACTAACTCCTACCTAGCTATTTACAATTTTTTTTGTTTTAATACTCATTGCTCCTTCAGAGAAGAAGTAACTTCTACATGCCAGCCGGCTGCTGGTGCATGCTTCTCTGGGACAGGTACTAATGGCTGCTGTCCCGGTTGGCCCCTGCCCTACCCCTCCCCACCTAGACCCCACCTCCTGGCCTGGCCCTTTAACATGCCCCGGCACTTCTGCATGTATCGAGAGATACACGCGTGGCCAGGCCATTTGTAAAATGTGCTCGATATACGCAAAGCCCGGCCACACGCATATCCCCCAGATTTTATGTGCAGGACCTTTTAAAACTTTGGACATGTATGTATATGTTTCTTTATTATACTTGCACCCTGTATCATCTTGTTATATTGCTTAGCTTAGAGTCTCTGCAGGATGTAAATCTCTTTTTTTCTGATTGGTTATTGTTGGTTGCGATTTGAATGTTTCTGAATTTCCTATTGAATCTATTCCTTTCTCTCTCTCTTCCTCTCTCTTTGTGTCTCTCTCTTTTACCTATTGGCCCCATGAACCAAAGAAATCTGGGAATATTCACTGGCTAGAGGGAGTTTTCATTTAGGGAAAAATCTCTTCATGGGAAAAGCTCATCCTGAATCTTAAGACTCCTAGAAACATTAATTTTTCACCGATTCACAACCACAGTTTATATAACTGCAGTAGTTGTCTCCCTCTTACTACTGTGCTTCCAGAGATTTATAACAGATTAATCAGGCTCTGCTGTCTGGGGGGAGGAGCCTCTCTAAGATGGGGGTATAACGCTGACACTGGGAGTCCTACCACTCCAGTCTTTCTTGCAATGCCTCATTCTTCTCGAAAGAGATGTGTAAAGGAATGCACTACAGACATAGCCCTCTCCGGCTTAACTCAGACTGGCCGATGGATACCCCTGTAGTTCGAGGCTTGAGACTGCTGCTGGAATCACTGGGAGAGGAGTGGGAAAAAGAGTTACTCACCCTTTCCCTTGATTCATCTACCATCTCATCAACTGGTGTACGGACTCCCCTGCCGAATCCTGCATCAGTGAGAGTGTTGACCCTGGGAGGGGAAGTTTTACGGGCAGAGGAGACCAGATCTCCTCCATCTTTAACCAAGATGGAAGGTTTGCCAGAGGCCTTTGGCATTCAAGTGCTCAATACACCTGGCTTCCTGCGGGGAGCTGAGTTTGGAGATGGTGTAGAAGTCATTGATCACATACAATATGCCCAAAACTCTTATTCCAGAACCTCCAAAATTGTCACACACACATCAAACCAAACCAAGGTACCTGGTATTCTAATTATCAACAATAATAATGTAGAACCACATACAAATGCTAATTGTAATTATTAATATTGTGTTTGTAGGACCTCTGGTCCTTTGGACAAAATGGCAGTCGAGGATGTCGACCGGAGATAAAAGCAAAAGAAATGGAACCGCAAGAACAGCCATTGTTGGAGACCCGATTTTTCTTGGATTAGACGTTACCCCTGAAGCAGGACCAGGACGGTCCAAAACACGATCGTGTCGGGACGGTGTCAATGACGAATAGATCGTTGGGAACTTCACAATAGATGAGTAATATGAATGAAGATGAGTACTATGAATAATTGATCATATAAATGTGAGAGTTTTACTCTGACTAGAATTGCGGCATGGTGATGCATATAATACAATGTTCCCTGTACGTTCCAGGATCAGTCCAGACGGTGGGTTATGTCCCCCGTCCAGCAGATGGAGTCAGACCAGGCTTCGAGGGGGCGTAACCATATATACCAGTACCCCCTCTGCAGGAGTTCAGTATCTTCTGACTTCAGCAGATGCGAGTAGGGGAATCAGTGTTTCCCCATTTTGGCAGGGAATTCCTGTTTTTCTGCTTCTTTTTCTTTACTCTAGTTATCTCTGACAATTTGGATCAAGTTTAAAAAAAAAAAAAAAAAAAGAGTTAACAAGGGCTAACTCAATTTTGGGGAGGCGTGGTTTCTCTCTTCTGCCTCTCCCTTCAATTCTATCTGTCTACATGATTTTGTTTCTCCCTGGTTGGGGGTAAGTGTTTGGCTCTTTTGTGAATTTTTTTCTTTGTTTGCAGCTTCTACACGCCGGTGCCTCATGGAAGCCCGTGGGGCCGGCCACTCCACGTTGTCTTCGCCCGCGGCCCGATCCGATCATATCGAGGGCTGCTGGGGCAGGGAGGGGGGACCCTCAGAGCGGGTAGCGTCGGCCGTGCAGGCCCCGCCGCGGCACCTAGCTTCTTCGGAGGCAGCGGGCAGCGCAGGCTGACCGGGCCCCCCCGCGGCGGTTCCTCCCTGTTCTTGCCCCCCCCCCCCCTGAGGCTGTTTTGTTGATTTTTTTTTTTTGTGTGTTCCCCGGCGATCTCGATGCCGCGGCCCTCGCGCTGCTCGGCCTGCGGCGAGCCGGGGTCCAGAATTTCCCGTGAGGGAATCTGCGCACGGTGTCTCCCCAGGGGGGAAGGCACCTCGCAGTTCCCCAGCGATTTTTCATTTTTATCTGCTTTGCCCGGGCAGCGCGGGCCGGCCACCTCGCCAGTTTTGGCGGGAACGGTGGCAATTTTAAATTCGCAGCGCGCTGGGGAGGCTTATGCGGCGCAGGGGGAACAGGATTTTCAGGAGGTTACTCCGCTGGTTTTGTCCCCGGAGCCCAACTTGCAGGCACTGGAGCATTTGGATTTCCCTTCCTCTGGGGCTCCCTCGAGCAGGCTGGGGTTTTCCCCAGAGTTTATCATGCTAATACATTCGGCCTATCTACAGAGTTTGGAAACTCCTGTGGGACCTCCCCTCGCCAAGATCCCTCGGCTCTCTACGACTCCTCAGGCCCCCCTGTCCCGGTAGCTTCGGGTTCGGGTGCGGGGGCCACTCAAGTTTCCACCCGGGTTCGCTTAGCCCCCGGAATAGGGGGTGCGACTTAGGTCCCGGGGGGGGGGAGATGTCCCGGAGGCTCCTGACGGGGTCCTGCCAGATGTCCCTTCGGAGGGTGATGATCCGCGGGCGCTCCGCATCTTTCAGAGGGAGGAGCTAGACGACCTCATTCAGCTGATCCTTCTTGAGTTGGACCTGGACCCTCCGCCGGACCCTCCAGCTCCAGTAGCTGGAGGGTCTTCGGGGAGGATCTGGATCAGATCATCAAGTCCCTGGGGGAAAATGCTGTTCACCGTCTCCCGGAGGATAGACACCGGCCTTCAAAGGCTTTTTCTTCTTCTCGGACCAGAGCAAGGGCGCAGCAACGTTATAGAAGTTACAGACAGGCTGGACCTCGGACTTCTGCTCCCAGATCGCAGACCTGGTCTCGTTCCTTTCGTGGGCACAGGCCCACGAGGGACGGGGCAGGTTAGGGGAACCCCACTCCTAAGTCCACTCAATGATGCCAGCCTCGCCCACTCCTCCATTCCCTGGATAGAGGGTCATCTAGGGTTTTTTTTATGAGGTCCGTATCACCTCAGACCAGTGGGTCCTGGATACCATAAAGCATGGCTACGCTTTGGAGTTTGTCTGCCCTCCGAGGGCACAGTTCATCTTTTCCCCCTGCGGCTCGGACCTCAAGAGGAGAGCAGTTCAGCTAACTCTGGACAGGCTGCGGGCCATAGGGGCCATCTCTCCCGTCCCTTCAGGAGAGGTGGGCTCGGGCCACTATTCCATCTTCTTCATCGTGCCCAAGGAGGACGGATACTTCCGGCCCATCCTGGATTTAAAGGAAGTCAACAAGTCACTACGGGTGGTCCGGTTCCGCATGGAGACTCTTCGGTCAGTGATTGCGGCAGTGCATCAGGGGGAGTTTCTCGCCTCCCTGGATCTGACGGAGGCCTATTTACACATTCCAATCCTCCCAGCTCACCGACGGTTCCTTCGCTTCAAGATTCTGGACCAACATTTTCAGTTCAAGGCCCTCCCCTTCGGGTTGGCGACCGCCCCCCGAACGTTCACCAAGATCATGGTGGTCGTGGCTGCAACCTTACGGAAGGAGGGCATCCTTGTTCATCCCTATTTGGACGATTGGCTCATTCGTGCGAAATCCTTCAGCCACGGACAGTCAGCGGTGGCCAGGGTCTTTCAGGTTCTCCAATCCCTGGGTTGGGTGGTGAACTTCTCCAAAAGCTCCCTCGTGCCCTCTCAGCGCTTGGACTTCTTGGGGGCGAGCTTCGACACGCTTCAGGGCAAGGTCTTCTTACGACCGGACAAGGCTCAATCCTTGCGGGACCACATACGGCAGTTTTCTGCATTACCAGTACTCACCTCCTGGGACTATCTGCAGCTCCTGGGCGTCATGGGTTCCACCATAGACCTTGTGCCCTGGGCATTTGCACACCTGCGGCCCTTACAGGCGGCGCTTCTTTCTCGTTGGAAACCAGTCTCCCAGGATTATCAGATGGTACTTCCCCTTCCACAGACTGCCAGGGACAGCCTGGGTTGGTGGTTGGACCCGTCGAATCTGGCTCGCGGTGTCTCCCTCGAGGTCCCCTACTGGGTCGTGGTGACCACGGATGCCAGCCTCGTCGGATGGGGAGCCATCTGCGATCGAAGCACCATGCAAGGGATGTGGTCAGCGGTGGAGGCGAAGTGGCCAATCAACCGTCTGGAAACCAGAGCGGCCCGTCTGGCGCTACGACATTTCCTCCCCCTCCTACAGAACCGGGAGGTCAGGGTTCTCTCGGACAACGCCACCACCGTGGCCTACATCAATCAGCAGGGAGGTACTCGGAGTCGGCACGTCTCGATCAAGTCGACACTTTTGATGCAGTGGGCAGAGCGACATCTCGTCCTTCTCGCAGCCTCGCACATTGCTGGAGTGGACAACGTTCAGGCGGATTTCCTAAGTCGTCAACAGCTGGATCCCGGAGAGTGGTCCCTCTCCGACGAGGCGATGAGCCTTCTCATGCACCGGTGGAGGGTCCCCCACTTGGACCTGATGGCGACCGTGCTCAACGCCAAGGCCCCCCACTTCTTCAGTCGCAGAAGGGAACGCGGCGCAGAAGGAGTGGATGCCCTGGTACTCTTGTGGCCGCCACACCTCCTGCTCTACACCTTCCCACCGTGGCCCCTGGTGGGCAGAATTCTTCGCAGGATAGAGAACCATCAGGGTACCGTGATCTTCGTCGCCCCGGAGTGGCCCCGACGGCCTTGGTTTGCGGACCTGCTACAGCTGGTGATAGACGGCCCGATAAGACTAGGACATCTTCCCCATCTCCTCCATCAAGGCCCGGTATTTTTCGAGCAGGCAGAACTCTTCTGTCTTGCTGCCTGGCTTTTGAGCGGCGGCGTCTCCGGTGCCGGGGCTACCCAGAGGTGGTAGTTTCCACGCTGTTGCACGCACGAAAGACTTCGACTTCGTGGCCTACGTTCGGTTTTGGAAGGTCTTCGAGATGTGGTGCACCAACCAGGGCACGAAGCCCACATGGGCTTCGGTGCCCCAGATCCTACAGTTTCTCCAGGAAGGGGTGGATAAAGGACTCGCCTACAATTTGTTACGAGTTCAGGTGGCCGCCCTGGGTTCGTTATTACAGCAGGGTGGTTCTCTCCTGATTCAGCCGGACATCGCACGTTTCCTCAAGGGTGTTAAGCATAAGCGCCCGCCGGTGCGGGATCCATGTCCCTCCTGGAGCCTTAATCTGGTGCTTCGCGCCTTGTCGGGACCACCCTTCGAGCCCCTCCGCGGAGCAATGCTTAAGGATCTCACTCTTAAGGCGGTCTTCCTTGTGGCCATCTGTTCTGCACGACGCATTTTGGAACTTCAAGCTTTGTCGTGCAGGGAGCCTTATCTTCGGTTCATGGATTCGGGGGTCTCCCTCCGCACCGTCCCTTCCTTTCTTCCAAAGGTGGTGTCGTCTTTCCACTTGAACCAGACGGTGGAGCTTCCGTCATTCGCTCCCTCCGAGCCGAAGACTCTCCGGCTCTTAGATGTGAAGCGCACGTTGCTTTACTATCTGGAGGCTACTAATGATTTCAGGATTTCTGATCATCTATTCGTTCTTTGGTCCGGTCCCAGGAAGGGTGCCCAGGCCTCGAAGACGATGATTGCTAGGTGGTTAAAGGATGGTATCACCGCTTCTTACATTGGAGCGGGACGTACTCCTCCTCGCGGCATCATAGCACACTCGACGCATTCTCAAGCAGCCTCCTGGGCGGAGGCCCGGTCTGTATCTTCTCAGGAGATTTGTCATGCGGCAACCTGGAAATCACTGCACACGTTCTCGAGGCACTATCGCCTACATCTCGCCTCTTCCGATGTTGGACATTTTGGCGAGCAGGTTCTCCGAGCAGGCCTCGCAGGACCCCACCCGAGGTAGGGAAGCTTGGGTACATCCCACCATCTGGACTGATCCTGGTACGTACAGGGAAAAGAAAATTATTCCTTACCTGCTAATTTTCGTTCCTGTAGTACCGTGGATCAGTCCAGATGCCCGCCACTTCTGGGTTCTTCGTCCTGCTCCGCTCTGCTCTCTTATTCTGTTGCAGTTCTCTGTGTCTTTGTGTCTCCCACAACTCCCTACAAGTTGGTTGGTTATCTACAATTAACTGTTGATGTTTCCAGTTGTCGTTCATTACATAGTTGATCAAACTTGATCCAGAATGTTTCTTGTTTCTTTCTATCGGGCTTTGATATACTCGATACTGCTCCTGCAGAGGGGGTACTGGTATATATGGTTACGCCCCCTCGAAGCCTGGTCTGACTCCATCTGCTGGACGGGGGACATAACCCACCGTCTGGACTGATCCATGGTACTACAGGAATGAAAATTAGCAGGTAAGGAATAATTTTCTTATTGGGGTCTATAAATATTTTACATAAAAGAAAAAAACATTCAAAAATTTTTCTCAAACAAAGTAGCTTCGTGATTAATAAAGTAATTTTGGACCTGCAAACTACTAATGGGTCTGAATGTGTAACAGACTCACGTAGACCAGAGGTCCTACAAACACAATATTAATTACAATTAGCATTTGTATGTGGTTCTACATTATTATTGTTGATAATTAGAATACCAGGTACCTTGGTTTGGTTTGATGTGTGTGTAGAAGTCATTGAGTCAGGTAGCAATTCCTCAGGCAATGAAACATTGAATTTTCCTGCTTTTTTGGTAAGACCAACCCATATTACACTAGAGTCCATATGGGGTACTATTGAAGGTCTGAGCAAGATGATTTATTCACAGTTTAAACCTATGGAAAATAAAATTAAGGATTTGGAGACTAGATTTAAATCATTGGAAGCTGATAAGACTCGAATTAAAGATCTTTGTGAGGAAACTAAGACAGGTTCAATCGGTTAAAGGTCTGCAATTGTGAATAATTAAGGAGGATAAGCAAATGGCTTCTAAAATTGAGAATTTGGAAAACACTTTAAGAAATCGCAATTTAAGATTCATAAATTTTCCAAAATGTTCATCTGTTCTTCCTAAGGATATGTTGAAAAGATATTTTCTGGAGGTGTTAAAGATTCCAGAATAGGCATTACCACCTATAGCCAAAGCTTACTATGCTCCAAATTTTAAGAAATAACCTGTATTGATACCATAGCAAGATTCATCACTGATTATGGATAATCTAACTATGATTTTGGAGAAATCTATTACAGAAGAAATCAATCCGGCTACTTTAAAAGTAACATTTGTTCTTGAACCGGACAGGGATTGGGTCTTATGCCTTTTCTTCAGGCACAAATCTGTTATTAGTGAGCCTTTCACATTGGCAACTTAAAGATCCATTATCTCAGATCTAGAGTCCTTAATTTATAGCCTACGTTGGTGGCACTGCCTTCTTTTTCTAAGTATAATATGTGATATTTTTTCCTGAAATTGTGTGAGGCTCCTTCCAGTTTGAGGACTTGATTTGAAATAGGCCTTTGGATTGTGATTGTATTTACTTTTCTTTTTCTTCTGTATTTCTTGTGCCTTTTCACATTTTCTTATCAAGATTTGTCTTGTGATATTTTGTGAAATAGAATAAAGTATAAATAAATAAATAAATAAATAAATAAATAAATAAAAATCTGGCTCTGCTGTCTGTATGGCTGTTTTTGGTGGCTGGTCACAATGAGTGTTGAACTGTTCATCATGCTAATAAATAGTGTTTGATATTCAAGAACAGTTTTATGTTTACTGAAGCTAGGAAGAAGATTTCACTGACTGTCTAGGGCAGGGCTTCCCAAACCTGTCCTGGAGACCCAAAGCAAGTCAGGTTTTCAGGATATCCACAATAAATATGAATGAGATACATGTGAATAAAATGGATACTCAGTGTATGTATGTACATTTATCTCATGTATATTCATTGTTTATATCACCAACCTATGGTATTCAGTAACTAAATAGTGCTTGTTTTGTCATTAAGTACAGTTTAATGGACTTTCATAATACCCATATCAGAAACATTTAATTTTGAACTTCCCTTAATTGTGATCGGGTCGTATTTAATCATTGGCCTGCACTATGTTATTGTATGTTTCAGTATTTTTTAAGAGATTTTTTTTGTTGTTGCAATTAAAAAATTGACAAGTGCATTTCAACTAAAAGACATCACTTCCCTGAGAAATGTTCATGCTGTAGATATTTTTGAGCCCAATATAGTACTATGCTTCAATTGTCTTTGTATCAGGGGCTTGAGTTACCCTTCTTCAAACTCACATTGCTGTTCACTGAAACAAATAGTAAAGAAAGTGCATATGTTCATAACTATGACAAGGAACAGCAAAACATCAAAATTATATTGGATATTGAAAGATGTAAAGTCTCTATCATTTGTTATTAAAGATCTATATTGAGCAGATATCATGTCTCAGGTCAGCTGTCAGTGTGCAATTCAAAATGTCAGCAACTGAAAAGCACAACATGTATTTAAAAAGAATGAGTTCATCTGCTAATGATGTCATTACTTGAGGGAATCCTCGCTGATGTCTCAAAAGAAGTTTTTTGCTGCTGTCACTTTAATAGACTTTTGTGGATATCCTGAAAACACAGCTGGCTATGCGTTCCCCTGGACTCATTTGGGAAACTCTGGTCTAGGGACTCAAGCTACAGATGGAGTGTTGAGAGCAGTACAAACTACAAATGAGGTGATAAACATCTGTAAACATGAATATCAAGTCAGATTACTTTAAGACACATATATCTCCTAATTAGATGTTATGTGAATCTATGGAGATTTCTCTAAGTATCCTCTCTTTTTCAGCGTCTTAAGTTGAGAGAATACTAACTGCTTTACAGCTATAAGAGACTTCAGAATTGTCTGAGAAATAAACTTTTTGCAAGAAAAGGGAAGCAGGGATGCAGAACCCACCATTTTAGGCCTATAGTGCCTAACCTCCTCTTTTAAACTGTTAGATTTAGGCAGCCTAACAAAGAAGAAAAAGTAAATGAGGAGAATGACAGTCTGTGCACACAGCTGTAACAGCAGGAGCAAAGTGGAGTAAAGCAATTCTTTGAGGTGTAGATTGAGTGCAGAACCTTCATGATTACCTGATGTTATCATTTTATAGGGGTGTGCATTCGTTTTGAACTTAAATGGAAAACGCAACTTTTTTTTTTTTTTAACTTAAAAAAAAGATGAGGCTTAAACGATCGGATTTCCAACTTATTCAACATAGCTATGTTGAATACGTTGGAAATCGCGATTGTTGATCTAAATAAAAATTTAAACCCCTCACCCTCCTTAATCCCCCCCCCCCCAAGACTTACCAAAGCTGGCCAAAAGTTCCGTGAGGGTCCGGGAGCGGACGCGTGGGGAATCACGTGACGTCCGCGTCATGTCGGAGTGACGCGGCGTCACGTGATTCCCCTCGGGTTTGCTCCCGGACCCTCGTTGGGCTCAAAAGGAACTTTTGGCCAGCTTGGGGGGGTCAGGAGGCCCCCCCAAGCTGGCCAAAAGTTCCTTTTGAGCCCAACGAGGGGTCCGGGAGCGAACCCGAGGGGAATCACGTGACGCCGCGTCACTCCGACGTGACGCCGACGTCACGTGCTCCTTGCAAAGGAGTTCAGGAATGGCGTCCTGACCCCGCTGGACCACCAGGGAGTTTTGGTAAGTCTTGGGGGGGGGGGATTAAGGCGGGTGAGGGGTTTAAATTTTTATTTGCACATATGGACATAGACTCAACTTATGGAATTCTCCATATGTCCATATTGACCGCAAATGGGACCCCCTTTCGACTTATGGACTTATGAACTTAAACTTTTGGTCTGCACATCCCTATCATTTTATATTCTGGAACCTTGTGTATATAGTCCATCTGTCATTTTTTTGGATCATAGTGATATAACCCATGATTACTTCCTGCATTGGTAAAATCCAGCACTCCCATGATACGATTATTAATGGTTTGGACTATTTGATTCCTTTGAGTATGCCCCGTTATTGCTGAGAAAGTTTGCTGTCTGAATTGGAAAGTGGATTATCATGTAGGTCTAATGGATTTATCTTGATGTGGAGCATTTGTAAGCTCCAAGGATGTTATGTCAGCTAATCGAATTGAATCACCTCTGATTTTGAGATCTGCATAAACTGGAGTTGGAGTAGTTGTGACTAGATCAGTGGTTCTCAACCTTTGTTCTATTAGGATACACCTGAGAGATGATGCTTACAGCAATGACACACTAAATACATGACTATCATGAGACTAAATATAAGCATATGATCAGCATCCACAGGAGTCTCTCACTTCCTAATGAGTGAAGAGCAGAACTAAAACATTTCCCTGTACAACACACCATTCAAAAAAAGATATTCTGTTTCTGGTGTCATCTTAATGATAGCATCACAAACTCCCTCTACTACACCAGGTGCATTGTGAAATAAAACAAACTCCACTCTGTACATGTCTATCAAACCTGCCATACCTCAGCAGCACGAACTCCAAGAAATGAAATAGCAATAGCCCTACCCATAAAAAGTCAGCAATTCTTCACCAGTGTAATATTATATTGAGAAAATACAACACATAAGGTTAATATAAGCCTATAGTAAAGTACCTCATCTCAGTCACATCACACAGAATACAGACAGACCTGCCTTTACCAAATATAGAATAAAAGACCGCAAATTACAAATGTGGAAATAAAACCTGGACTGAAAACTCCAAGACCACCTTCTGCATGCAGTGCAAAACTGGAGACTAGAAACAAAAATATATTTCCTCCTACACTAAGCAAAGTTCAAAGAGAGAAGAAATGCATATTCACAAAACTGACATAGTATGGCTCTTGTACCCTAACACTCTCCTCCATGACCCTTCACCCCTCACTTCTCCAAACTACTCAATCATCCCTTCACATGCTCATATTCCTGTTCAACATTCCTGACAACCCTACACCACATACTCTTTCCCGTGCTCACTCTCTTCCCTGCTCAGCTCTTTCTGCTTTTCCCTCTTCTCTTCCCTACCCAGAATACCTCTAACCACCTCTTTCCTATCTCTCCCTGCTCAGCATCCCCAACTCCCTGCTCCCCTCTCCCCAACCCAGCAGCCCCACACATCCATTTTTCTCTATTTCTATCTCTCTTCCCTGCCCAGCAGCCCACAAGCCCTCCCTCCTCAACCTCTCCCTACCCATCAACACCAACCTCCTTTCCCCACTCCTTCCTATCCAGAAGCTCCTGACTTCCTATCTTCCCATGCCTTCCTGCCCAACAGACTCAAACTCTTATCTTCTCACACCTTCCTAGCCAGTACATTTCCTCCATCTCCTGGCTCCCAGCCAGTAGAAAAGACTTCAGTCCATTCCAGAAGTCTCCCTCCCTCTTTATCAGCAGCAGATGAGGGCAAGAAGCATTGAGGAGAAGATGAGGAGGGAGTAGCAGCAGATCTATAAAGCACATACCTTTTTACCCTCATTCTCCTGCTATCATATTCAGGTTCCATGGGGTGAAGAGAGCATCAGCAGCAACACTGCCAGGCCAGGCAGAGAAAGATAAAGTTGGTGTCCTGCCAGCCCATATGAACAGAAGTTGGTGATATAGCGCTCTGTCTGGGTGAAGGAAGAGGGAACAAACTGCCACTGGCCAGGAAGAGAAGAAGGAAGCAAAAGCAGCTTCCTGTCATACCCAATAAAAGAAAAGTCAGCCAACACTTTCACAGACTGATGAGGAAAGATCAGTCTTCCGGTGGCTCTGCGACACATATCTTCGGACTTTTCGATACACTAGTGTGGCCCGACACAAATATTGAGAACCACTGCACGAGACTGTTAATGGTGCATCTCAACAAGTAAGAACAGAAAACCTGGGTCAAGTAGTTTAGTATTGTAGTTAATTACCATCTCTCCATTGCACCAGTTGTACAGAATTCAACAATTGTGGGGCAGATTTTATAACCTGAGCACACGGCCTACATTTGTGCGCGCTACCTGGCGCGCATAAATGTACGCCCAATTTAATAACATGCGTGTGCAGCCGCGCGCATGTTATAAAATCCGGGGTCGGTGCACGCAAGGGGGTACACACTTATGCACCTTGCGCGAGCCGAGCCCTAGGGGAGCCCCGATGGCTTTCCCCGATCCCTCCGAGGCTGCCCCAAAATCGTAGCAGCATCAGAGGGAACTTTCCTTCCGCTCCCCCCACCTTCCCCTTCCTTCCCCTATCTAACCCACCCCCCATCCCTACCTAAATCCCCCCCTACCTTTATTTCAGGAGTTATGCCTCTGGCAAGTTACGCCTCTGGCAGGAGTAATTTGCGCACTCCGGCCGGCTGCCAGCGCACCATCCCCCGGCACGGCTGCTGTGCCAGAGGACTTGGTACTGCCCCTGGACTGGCACCCCACCCCCGGCCCCACCCCTTCCCCGCCCCTTTTTCAAAGCCCCGGGACATACGTGCATCCCAGGGCTTGCGAGCATTACCAAGTCTATGCAAAATAGGCTCAGAGCGCGCAGGAGCAGGTTTTCGGAGTTACGCACGTAAGTTACGCGTGTAATCCTTTGAAAATTTGCCCCTGTATGAATAACATGTACCCCTTACTGCGAGGATGCAGTCATTGTGTATGTGTCTTTGTGAAAATAAACAAGATAGTTACACTCAATAAACAAGACAGTTGGACTCAACTGAAGTGCCCTCTGTCTTTACTAAACCTGCCCTTGAAAGCTCATGGTTCAATAAATTAGTTAGTATGTGAGGTGCCATCCAACTCTTGTCATTTTTGTCAACCAGACTAACATGGCTTTCCCTCTGAAGATTGTTCATGCATGAGAAGTGTTGTGGATGAAAGTAGGAGGGAGAACACCCAGGGTCCACCCCATAAGACTGACAGTAAATGCAGTTTACAATGGCAATTAGGTGCCTCTAGCAACCCTAAACATCATTCCATTTGTGTTAAAATGATAAGGGTATTATTCCACTGTTAAACTGCTTCTAATTCAGTGCAAATGTGGCCTACAGCAAATTTCACTAGACAAAGGACAAGCATTGCAGACTAAATCTTACTCACTGAAAATTTAAAAAGATAATTTAGAAGGAAGCAATTTTTGGTGGAGTTGATGGCATTTATTTATTTATTTTTATTTATTTAACATTTTTCTATACCGAACTTCATGACAAGATTCATATCAGACCGGTTTACATGGAACTTAGGGACTAACTAAACATAACCAAATAACAGGAAGGCCGAGGCACAGTTACATATAACAGGGAGACAGAACTTGGGGGCTAGAGTAGCTTGGGAATAAAAGGATAGCAAAAAAGAGGCTGAGAACTAATGTCTAAACTGTGGCTGGAGCGGGAGTCTTGCCACTTCAGAAGCGTCTGGTTGAGTTAAGTTGAAAATTTATGTCTGCCACCTCTAGTTTTCTCTTTATATCTGATATTGCATAATTCTTGCTCTTTTGTTTTTTCTTTTGACTGCTACATTTTCTCATTTCAAGGCCTTCCTCTTTATACTTACACTTGATAAAAAATATTGGGGAATCTCAAAGGAAAAAAATGAGTAATTTGTTTCTCCACTGATTTTTCTCCCATTTTTATTCATTACAATAAACAGTGATAAATTCCAGGGAGAAATAAAAATGAAAAAATGGAAACAGAGGTCCCTAGTTATCTGACTAACTGAATATTGGAGTTAACTGGTAACCAGCTTTCTTTACTCCATCTGGAATGCTGCTGACATGCCTCCCTATTATTCAGCTAAAGTTTAGTTGGATAATGAGTTACCCAGATGAACTTTAGCTGGAAAAGTGGCGAAAATATTCAAAAGTCAGCATTTAGCTGGATAACTCACAAGTTATCCAGCTAAATGCCACTGAATATGGACCCCATAATATTTAGATGTATAAAGCAGAATAAATGAAGTGATAATACCTTTTCAGACATCACTAGTGATTCCTCATTTGGAGTTTTATGATCAGTTCTAGAACCTACAATTCTGAAGGAATATAGAAAAAGTAGAAGCAATTCAGAAACATAATAACACAATTTTGTAAAGTTTTACCAAAACCCTTTGAGGTGAGGCTAAGGTCCTACTGTAAAAATGTGTACTATTGAATTAAAAAAGAAGAGATACAATAGGCATACTCAAATTTCTCAAGGGTATAAATGCTTAATATGCAAGCATTCTTTATGCAAAATTTAATGGGAAAGGATCATAATATGAGATAGGAAGAAATAAATGCAGAAGTAAAATTATTTCTTCTTAGAAAGAACAGAGAATGCATGAATAGTCTCATTTTGGAAATGCTGGGAGTAAAAATGCTCTTGGTAAAATGGTATAAATGAGGCCATTTTAAGTTTGTTCCAAAAAGAAGGAACCTAATATAGCCTCTTATGAAAATACCCCAAGATTTGGGAATATTTTCAATTTTGTGTGCGTGGAGAATTTACAAAGGCCCAGAGGCTCTCTGACCCACCTTTTACCCCAACAGAAGCCCCAGGGCTTAGACCAGGACCAGTCGGGGCCCAACCCCCTGGGGTCCTTCCAACCCCCTTCCTTTCTGGAAAATAGGTCCAGGCCTGGACCAATTTTACTGTGCCTAGATGGACCTACTGGGCTTAACTGAGACTAGCCAGTGCCTGGCGAGGCCCTTTTGACCCTCCCTTAAAACAAATGGCACTACAGGGGGCTTCCCTGGCCCCCACTTTCATATTCTAAGGGGGTCAGTGGTTTGAAAGGGCAGGAGCAATGCACAGTTGCTCCTGCTCATCTGGCAATCTTTCAAAGGGCATTTGTAGCTCTGTAAGATGTGCTAAAGGTAAGTATCTTTGGCGCCTTTCTCAGGTACAGATGTGACATGTTGTATAGCCCTATACTCCTGGATGTTGATAGTATTTCTGAGAAATAGACATTGTATCTCAAAATATAGATAACTGTACCATAGGATTGTGCAAAAAAGGACATGACCTTTCAAATTATGTATTTCTCATTTTTCCCTTGTCTACCAAATATTTCCATGAGAAAAAATGTCCCAATATTCTTTTTGTCTTATAAGAAATGATAATAAATAATACACTGAAAGGCCAAGATTTACAGATAAAAATTATATTCCATCCTGATAGAAGACTGTGTTTATAGAATGGCATGCATGTAAAAATCCTTCCTTATTACATTTGCACATATTGAAAATTGCTAGTGAACAATAAATCATATGGAATCCATTAAAGCTTTATAGATATTATAGCAATTAAGTAAATGTGGAGACCAGAAAATGCTAGGAAAAAAAATATTTATTGGTTGAGAATATTTGACCATCAATAGAAATAAATATACATTCTTTTGTGCCTCCTGCGGCTTTAGTAATTTGCTTGAAAGTAATTCCAGTCCATTGCTTTCTTGTATTTCATGGCAGTGCATTCTTCCAGACACAGCACTTCATTTCAGAGTCTTACTTTGAAAGCCTTGGCATGCAGCTGACCCTACTATAGTTCTATCATTCTGCTACTCTGAGCTGCCTGATAAGCAGTGAAGGGGACTGCATATTTGATTGCTTGACAAAAGACTATATAACGTGAAAGCTGTCAAGCAGTAGAAGATGGAGGCAATAAAAAAGACTGAGATTAAAAGCTTCTCCATATACTTCTTTCCCTTTGGGAAAAGGAGTGCTAAGATGGCATAAAAAGAGTTATATAACCTCAGGCAAGATATAAAGAAATCTGACTGTCCATGAAAAGATTATCTTGACAAGATCATCATCATCCTCACTTTGACAACAAATCTAAAGAACCTATGAGTTATTGTCACCAGTCTTTATTTTTCCTCAGGTAGAAAGCTCAATTTGCAGAAGATAATTTTAAAATATCATAGTCAAGTTTCACAATATTTTTCTATTATTGTTGATGTTTCTGTCCATTGTTCCTGTTCAAAGTGCTATGAACTCTGAAAGAGTTGGAAATATGAAAAATCTGAGTAAAGCTACTAAAATTTCTTTCTAATAAAAATTCCATAAGTTGCTTGGAGAATACATTTAATAAAATAAAGGTTGTATACTGTACCTCTGAAATAATGGATGACTTCCAATAATTCAAAAGTCCTTTCATTCGAGCCTCAATGTTGAGGTTCAAGAAAGTTTAGTTTACTTTTATGTTATGTTTAGAACTTAACTTGTTTAAAATCAAGTTTAAACTATAAAGCAAGCTATAAAGCATACCTTCTTGGAAAGTAGAATAGCACTGCATGGATCAATTCACAGGCTTTTTATTTGTAATTTAATTTAATTTATATTAGGCCTTTTGTAATGGTCAGTCACATCAAAGTGGATTTCATTCAGTTATTTCCTTGTCTCCAGTAGACTTATAATCTAATTGTTATAAACTGCTTTGAACATGATTTTGGTAAAGAATGTGGTATAGAACATTTTTACAAATAAATACATAATTAGAAGATAAATTCAAACATTTGCATGTGGTGGCATAGACTGCATGCTTGTATATAGCCATGCATAATTGTATGCACCTGTTATAAAATATATCTATGTTTACCCCACAACCTATGCACATATATAGGCCAATGTACAAATACATGCAATGCATTAAAAACATGTACTTCAGTGCACTGTACGCGTGCTCTTTACCCACCCATTTTAAAAAATAGACATATATATATATTATGTTGAAAAATAAAGTAGAACTTACTTGCATTAGTTGGGATTTACACATGTAAATCGGAGTATTTTAAAACACACAGTATGAGTGAAATTACCAGTTTAACTTATTAGTCCACTAATTTGCTCAGTCCTTCTAAAGGTCATCAAAACCCTCTTGGATCTTTAGCCTCAACTTCCCATTTTATCCAAACCTCCCACCCAGTCAATAGCACACAATAAAGATGATTAATATCACTAAGCCAGATGTATAGCAAGCATAAAAATACATGAGTAATTTGGCAAATGTACATGTGTAAGTGTCTTTTAAAATAACAACTTACATGCATAACTGTTGACCCTGTCCAGGAATGCCCCTGTGCTGCCCCTTTTCATGTGCATATATGTGCTTCTGAAAATGAAAACACACGCATATTTTCGACTTGTATAAAGTATGGAATACTTGAGTAGAGGCAACTTATGCATGTATAAACAAATGTTTATGCACATAGCATAGAGATGGCAATGGCCCGCGGAGCGGGGTACTCACCACGGTGCAGATCCTCAGTAGAAATGATAGTGATCCACAGAGCAGGGAACACCAGTGAGGTCCTCAGTAGAGATGGTAGTGGTCTGTGAAGTGGTGTACAACAGAGGAATCCCTGGTAGAACAGGAAGTAGTCCGCAGAGTGGGGTTGTTAGGGAAACTGCAGAATCAGCTGCAGCACTGACATTCGGCCTGGAGTAGAGATGACCTGACTAGTATTGTTTAGACTGGAACTGCTGGCAAGGAGTAATCCTGTCCCACAAACACACAGTCTAGTTTGGCACGCACACTTGTTGACATTGGGCTATAAAGGACGAACAGCTATGGCTGCAAAACGGGGAGAGCAAGAAACATACTTTCGCTTTGCTGGCAAGCAAAGCACTGCGTGTCACTTTGTAGACCTACGAAGTGACTGGGTCCCTTTTGCCTGTACTGGGCTCTCTCTCTGAGACAGGCTGATGAAAAGGGTGTTGTGAGTATTGGCCGAAATATATATTGTGCACGAATACAGATGAATATGCTTAGAATTGTTTTTGATGCTTAGGAACTGTAAGAACTGTAAGAACTGTACCTTTTAATGCTTAAGAACTGTACATGCTTAGAACTGTATACTTTAGTACTTAGAACTGTATATTTTTGTGCTTAGAACTGTATACTTTAGTGCTTAGAACTGTATACCTTTAATACTTAGAATTATTAAGATTGTATATCAATAAACATATTATTTTACTCTTACCTTATTCTCGCCTACCTCACTCCTTACAGGGGTACTCACAGAAAGGGAAGCGCAGGTTCCAGGGAAGTCCCGGGGAATGGGGATCCGAGGAGCGGATAGTCAAGATGAGGAGAGGACCCCCGAGGAGCAGGTACCCAAGACGTCTATGCCTGGAAGCAGGAACTGGAACGCAGGTCCTCTGAGAGCGAGCTGGATTTAGCAAGAAGGGTTCTCTTTGCCAAGTCATCGGTAGGCAGGGCCAGCTGGCTTAAATGTCCTGGAGGGATGATGTCATCTGGAGGGGATGCCCCTGAGGTTCCCACCATGATGGCTTTAAGTCTGGCCAGTGCGCGTGGATGCATCTAAGGACTTCCGATGGCAAGATGGTGGTCAGCGGCGTCCGTGCCACCCTGGAGGTCTGAGAGTGGTAGGCAGGCCATCAGCAGCTGGAAGAGCTGCCAGTCTACTCCACAGAGTCAGGGAAGTAAAGAAAGAGGTGAACAAGAGTGGTCACAGCATCTGTGACCGATGGGCATAACAGTAGCCCCCTTCTTAGAGCCCCTCCTCGGGGGTTTCGGCTTCCTTCGATGTGAAGTATGGAAGTTTTTGATCAACTCCTTGTCAAGAATGTTTACAGCAGGCTCCCAGCTATTTTCTTAGGGACCAAATCCTTACCACAAGATTTATTTATTTATTTAATAATTTTATATATCGACATTAGTGGTGAACATCATGCCGGTTTACATAATAACTGCGAGCAGATGGAAATTACAATGAACAGGGAGGGGGAAGGGGAGAGAACAGGCAGGAGGCAGAGGGGCTGAAAAAGTGCAACGATGCATAGAGGGTACATAATACATGATATAAACTTATGTAAACAACAAACTGGAACAAGATCATCAAGATAATGAACAGTAAAAAATTCTGTACAGAAAACACGGCAAATTTTATACAGGCTAAGTGGAGATGGGAGGGAGGATCATGGAGGGGAGGTGTCTGACTAGTCTGGGTATGCTTGTTTAAAGAGCCAAGTTTTAAGTTTCTTTTTGAATTTGGCAGGCGAGGGCTCAAGGCGAAGAAAGGCAGGAAGAGAATTCCATCGTGAGGGGCTGGCTATAGAGATGGCATGATCTCTTGTGGATGAGAGGCGTGCCTTCTTTAGAGAGGGAACCTGGAAGGAGCCTTTATTGTTTGATCTGGTAGGTCGGTTGGAGAGGGTGAGACTGAGATCAGATATTCCCAACACTTCCCGTGCCCCCTGTTGATTGTAACTTTGACTTATTCCTACTTATTGTTATCTTTCGTTTACGTGAATTTGTTACTCTAGTTTTCTTTTTTCCCTTTGTTAAACTGTAAAACCGATCCGATATGGTAATTTACTATGAAGGTCGGTATAAAAAACTGTTAAATAAATAAATAAATTACTTCCAAGATGTCCTCAACCTGATACGTGATATCTTCTTCCGAAGCTAGCAGTTGGGGTTCTGGAGTTTTCTTGGAGAATTCTGATAGGATGAGTGGTTTTAACAGTGAGATGTGGAAAGCATTATAAATTTTGAGCGAAGTGGGTAGATGAAGGCTATAAGTGACGGGGCCCAGCTGGCGGAGTACAGAACAGGGCCCGACGTATCTGGAAGCAAAGTGAGCTGAAGGTAACTTTAAGCAAATAAAGCGGGTCGTGAGCCACACCTTGTCTCTGGGGTTCAACTGAGGAGCTGCCCGATGATGGGCATCTTAGAACTTCTATGATTTTAAGGCAGCTTGTTGCAGAAGCTGTTTGGTATGTTCCCAGAGTTGATGCAGTTCTTGAGCAGAGGCTTGCACTGCTGGAGAATGTACAGACAAAGGTATTGGAAGAGGAGGCAGAGGCTGGCGACCGTACACTACTTGAAAGGGCATTGACCCAGTAGACGCAGACTGATGGGAGTTCAAGGCAAACTCAGCACATAGCAATAAGTCAGACCTGTTGTTCTGCTGAGAGTTTACGTACGCCTGAAGAAACTGCTTCAGGGTATGATTAGTCCTTTCTGTCTGTCCATTGGCCTGAGGGTGATAGGCCAATGTGAGGTCCAGGGCGATGTCAAATTTTTTACAAAGCAACCACCAGAATTTAGCCATGAATTGGACACCCCTATCCGAGAGGATGTGTCTCTGGAATTCATGAAGGTGGAAGATGTGGCGGATGAATAGTTTGGCTAGCTCCAGGGCAGAAGGAAGGCTGGAGAGCACCACAAAATGAGCCATCTTCGAAAAGCAGGTCCCGGGGTTTTTGGAAGGGGGCGTGTCGGGGGCGTGTCAGGGGTGGGACCGATGACACTGCGTTTCGGGGGCAGGGCATGGCGTTTTGGGGGCGGGACCGGGGCGTGGCACCGGCCCGGGGGCATGGTCCAGGCCTCCGGACCAGCCCCTGGGTCGGAGGACGGCGCGCCAGCAGTTCGCTGGCGCGCGTAGATTTACGTCTGCTTCTCGCAGGTGTAAATCTACGGACAAAGGTAAGGGGGGGGGGTTAGATAGGGCCGGGGGGGTGGGTTAGGTAGAGGAAGGGAGGGGAAGGTGAGGGGAGGGCGAAAGAGAGTTCCCTCCGAGGCCGCTCCAATTTCAAAGCGGCTTCGGAGGGAACAGAAGCAAGCTGCGCTGCTCGGCGCGCGCCGGCTGCCCAAAGTCGGCAGCCTTGCTGCGCCGATCCAGGATTTTAGAGGATACACGCAAACAAAAGTACGCGATCGCGCTGTTTTTAAAAATCTACCCCAAAGTGTTTATAGATAAAGTAGGATAGATTGCAAAGAAAACTATTTTAACTACTTTGATAGAAAAAGAAGAATCAAAATTGGCTCAGTGGGAAACTAAGGGGGTCATTTTCTAACCGTATCACACACGAAAAGGGTTGGAGTCGTGGTGGAGTCAGGACCTGAAGAGGAGGAGTTGGGGTGGAAACTTTGTTGGCGGCGATAAGGTAAGACCTGTTATCGCTGGCAGTAGTGCACCCAATAGCACCACCTTTCACGGTGGCGCTATCGGGTGCTAAAGCTGGCATCGATAATACCACGGAGGTGCGATTGCTGCCGGCTTTCGCAGGCCTGCCCCCTGCTTTGCCCATCCCCCACCCCTCGTTACCGCACGATACAAAGAGCTCTGTGACATTAAAAAACCCAGGCCTAAGATGGTTAAGATATTTAACTGCTAAATCATAATCTACTAAATCATAATCTACTAACAAACACAAGATCATGATCAATGTATGGCAAAACTTTATAGATTATCTCTCATTTTGGTACAGAATGTGATACTGAACCTATAGACCTTCATTGTTTCTCTAATCTCCTTTATAATCCCATGAGAATGTATTCATATAACAGATGGGGGGAAGGGCAGAGAAGGGGGGAGTTAGGGAGGGAGAATGGAAAGACTGAGTATATTGTGAATGTCCATTTGTATTGTATATACTGAAGGAAAATGTTAATAAGTCTTGCTGTGTCATATGATTGTTTATTGTAACTCACTGTTTTAAAATTTAATAAATGGATTTGAAAGAAAATAAAAACACAGTTAATCAGGTGCAATAGTAGATTATAAAGAAAGTTGTGAGAACAACAAGGTGCTGCTGTTCCATGCCCCTTTCAGTACAGCACAGATGGATAAGACATAGCCATTTTGATAAAAAGCATTGCAGTTAGACAAAGAGGGAAAATAGTTAAAGAAGGTCAACAACTCCTTGCAGATGAGTATTGCCTTTAATCATTTAGCAGGATACAAACATAAACAGTGATTTTTCATTTATCAAAAGCTGTGATTCGTTCATTAAAGTGTGAAGGTATTAAAATCTGTAAAACTTTTGTTGTCCAAAAAAAGGTGCATGGCTTTTTTGTTTCAGACTGGGTTGGGGGTCTGATAAAATGAAGCAAGGGCCTTCATGCTTATGTTATGTGCATTACATTGGGGTCTGATGATTTCTTGGTCAGGAGTTGACACGTACAACAAAATAATAGCATTTCATCCCTGCCATATATTATCCCTGTAATTAGGAATCCAGAAATAATACTACATGGAGAATTTATCCAAACTGTCATCCAGTACAAATATTGTTCCATATTTACTAATACAAATAATTCTGTAATATCAATGACAAAATTACTGGCACAAAACTTTTATAAATATTCTTCTCACTCCACTTTTTCAGGAATCTGAGATTGTACATATTCTCACATTTTAAATTTTAGCAATTTTGTTTTCAGTTTTTAATCAAGCTTTATATAATCTTGGACAAGATCCACTAACTTTCTTTCCACAGCTGCCATTTTTCTTTTCCAAAGAATGGTTACGTGCCTCCATTTCTGCCAAAACCCAGTGGACTTGAGAAGGAGGAAGAAACCTTTACTTTAAGTTCAATTAAATTTAAGGTTGGTTTGACATCATGCAATCTCATATGTGTTATGCTGAGGCTTTTAGCCAGTGGTGCATGGAGACTATCAAGGTCAGGAACAACACTAATAGTACTGACCACAGGGACTAAAAGTTAAATGGATCTGCTATATTGAACCACTAAAGAATGTAGTTTAAAAAATAGCTCATTAGAGCTGCAGGCTTGTGTTTTGGCATTCTGGTTTTGAAATTATGACAGCAAGGGTCATCTGTTCCTACCCAAGCTCTTAGGTTGAAAAAGGAAACAGCCACAGGTAAAAATCATAAAGACATTTATAAAGAACAGTGCAGTGCTATACATGAAAGCAGCTGCACTTTTTTTTTTTTTATTTAAACTTTATCGTTTTCATTACAAACATCTTCATGAAATGAAATAACAGGAAAATATGTTATACATTCAATATTCACGTCATATAATATATAACCAACTTTTTATACTTGCAAACATATCATATAATAGGGGGAAATTAAGGAAATAATATATATTTATTCATATATATCTTATAATCTAGGATTTCTTTTCTAGAAATGAACTCCTAGTACAAATTTCACCTAAGAGAGAAGGAGTGCATTTACTTTATTGGAACTTATTCTCTGAACACACTGCTTGATTTTTATCTGACAAAAACACCTCTAGATGTGATGGGTCAGAAAAGGCAAATTTTTTACCCTGATATGTTATAAAGCATAAACATGGAAATTTCAAAAAGAAATTGGCTCCTAATGCCAACACTTGATCTTTTAATTTCAGGAAATGTTTCCTCTTTAATTGTGTGGCCCGAGCCACATCAGGGAAAATTTGTATCTTTTGACCACAAAAGGGCACATCTTTACAACCAAAAAACTTTTTGAATACTCCCTCCTTGTCCTGCTCTGTTATAAAGGAAATAAAAAGGGTAGCTCTCTTGTTAATTATGTCAAGGGATTCTTCCAAAAATGTAGATACCCCTATACTAGAAGGTGTTTCTGTACCCACATTTTCTTCCTCCTTTTTAGTTCTTTTAAAGGGAAAATAAAATATTCTAGATACCTTTGGGATAGCTTTATCTTCATAAAGTAATATTTCTCTCAATAATTTTTTAAACATCTCTTCCGGAGATAATAAGTGTGTTAAAGGAAAATTTGTAATTCTTAGATTTTTAGATCTTAACATATTTTCTATATGTTCAATTTCTTTATGCATGACTATGCTATCACGAATAAACACATTACCAGAATTCTGCATTAATTGTACCTTATTAGACAAAACATTAACATCTTTCTCACATTGAGTAATTTTCTTAGTATGTACTTCTATTAACTCCCTATTTGCATTAATTACTGTGGACAAGGAGTTATTCATCAAGACAACATTATGGTCAAGCCGTGATATCATTCGCCCTAAATCAGCCAATGTAAAATTATCCGGTATTGCTACCGGGTCCATACTACATTGTATATCAACTGGTAGCTTAACTTTAGATACTTCCAAAGATAAGGAAGGTCTTATATCTTCAGTCTTAGAGGTGTCAGGTTGTTGTAATCTTCCTGACCCCCCATAGACTGCTCCTACCAGATTGATTGCTGTTTCTCCTGATGTTTCTGGATTCGGTTGGGGTGGAGAAGAAGGTCCGTCGCCAGGACTAAGGGAGACCAAGGACACAGCTCCCAAACTGTCCTCTTGTGGCTTTTCCACCAGTCGAGTGACATGGTGGTCCATGGGGCCGGTGCGATCTTGTGGCACTGGTGAAGATGTAAAGATGTTTGCCTTCCTTTTCCTGCCCATGAATAGGAAATAGTTAATCACTCGTAAAATGTAAAGGATAGACGCCGGACTCCGGACTCCTCCGGACTAAGCCGGACCAAGCCGCGCGCCCCTTTGGAGCGCGGAGCACGCGGCTTAGGAGGCGCGCCGGCGGTGCGCCGCACTTCCGCTGTTCTTATCATCGGTGGGGGGACGCGCTTGCTGACGTCACTCAGCCGCGCCCCCAGCACTTCCTGCCGGCAGATGGTTCCACGGGGTCCTCGGCTCCTGGTAGGACTCGGGGAGGGCAACGACCCCCTCCTTCACTCTCGCTCGCTTCCCCGGTATATGCTCTCAGCACCGCTGGTCTTATCGTCGGTGGGGGGACGCCCTTGCTGATGTCACTCAGCCGCGCCCCCAGCACTTCCTGCCGGCAGATGGTTCCACGGGGTTCTCGGCTCCTGGTAGGACTCGGGGAGGGCAACGACCCCCTCCTTCACTCTCGCTCGCTTCCCCCAGCAGCTGCACTTTTACTTTGCTGTACAGCATTGTAGGATATTCTGTATTTATTGAGCAGCAATGTGTTCCTTCTAATTTCACTTATATGTCCATTAGCTATAAGTGATGTATATTTCATTCAGAAATTGATTTGATACAAAAATTGATACTTAAAATTCAAGAAAATGGAAAATATTCAATTGTATCAAAGCAAAATATGTATCAAAGCAAAATATGCATTTTATATGTATGTAAAAATGCATACATATTCTCAAGAAATCAGCAAGAATCATGCATCTTACATCTGGGCAATATTGTGCATTTGCTGTATTATCCTTGTCTTGTACAATAAACCAGGAACACTGTGCATAGGAATGGATAGTATCACAAACCATCAATATTGAAATATTTAAAATAGACTGGTGGCAGAGATGGGGAAGATCCTAAGAAATTTGTAAGCATATATTCAAGGAGTGGAATTTGGGATAAACTAGCATAATGGATTACAAAAATAAATTAAAGCACAAAGGTGTTTCAGATTACCGACAGATTATATGCAGCATTGTCTTTAACTCTTCTGATGGTAGCAGATGGTCCAGGTAATGTCCATTTGTCTTAGTTGCTTTTACATTATTTCCTCAGTGAATACCTTCCTTGTCTAGAAAGTGTACATGCAATTACAGTTATCCCTGATGGATTCAATTCAGTTTTGTACTTTAATACTTCCTTAATTGTATCAATCTGTTGTGGGATCTTCAACAAGCCATATTTAGTATCCATAATTTCATTAAATTAGAAATTTAGATATAATTAGAGGTACATACAGGTTAAAAGTGATACTATTTTAAATCAGTAATTATTTTGTTTACCATTTGATGATTTCATTTGATATGAAGTTAGCTTAAAAATATAGTGCTTGATTCTACCAAATTAGTTTTTGGTTCCTGAAGTCTAATATAAGGAAAAAGTCAAATAGAAACTGTGATGAAACCAGAATTTTTGATGGGAAAAATAATTCTTCATTTGGGCTAATTGAGGACACAAGTTACCAGATGTTTCATTAATACTTCCCACTATCCTTTCATGTGCTGGATCATCCTAGTGCAGATATTCCCCTATTACTTAACTTCTGGAATATTCAACCCCAAATATATGTATTCCTGTCTTGGGCATGAGTTACTTTGGACTGGAGTGAGGAACAGCTCCATTTCCTGATAATGGATCCTGTAAAAAAAAAAAATCTTCATAGCAAATTTTACTCCTCATTTATAACTTTCACAAAAGAAAACCATTTTTCATACTCTTTTATTTTAAGCCTTCCTATTATCACCAATTGGACACTTTGTGGTAGTGACTCTCCCACTTCAATGGCTGAGTGAAAAATTCCAGTTAATAGGATATCAGATGTTAATAAGAGCCACTATTAGATGTTATCAAAATACTGACTGAGATAGGAAAAATGTGACTGCTCTTCTTCCTGATGGATTTTCTTCAAAAGAAATAAGGAACAGAACTTACCTCAGCAGTCTCTCAGGGGTAGAGAGGGAAGACAGAGTCTTGATGGAAATAACATAGATGAAATGCAATTATATGTAAATGTTTGGAAGAATTAACTTTTATTTGTTACTATTCTGATGGCAGACGCTTGGACTGAGAGGGAGTTGTTGCCACCTGTGGGGAGGAGCCCCACAGGGTCCACTGTTGGTAGGTAAGGCAGAAGACTAGCAGAGACCTCACTGGAGCTTCATCACTACCAGCCCACGTTCCCCTCAGGTTGCGAGCTTGGGTTCCAAGGCCGGCTGGATTTACGTGGGGCCTCCGCAAAGATGGAAGTCCAGAGAAATGGCAGGCAGTGTAGCTCATAGTCAGTGTCCAGGCAAGGGTCATGGCAGGTGATGTAGCTCATCATTGGTGTCCAGGCAAGGGTCGTGGCAGGCAGCGAAGCTCATGGTCAAATCTGGTCTGAAGTCAAAGCCAAAGATAAAGGGAAGCAATGATGAGGGCAGGAACTCAGGAACAACACGCAGATCGCAGGAAGCGAGGAGACCTGTTGTCAAGGCAAAGGCTGGAAGCAGGATCCAGCCTTATATACTACCTCAGGGATGATGTCATCTGAGAGGGTCGGCAGTATTTTCCCACCATGGGCCCTCTAAAAGACATAAGGAGGTCCCTTTCTGGAGGAGCATGGAGAGAGAAGGGGCCAGCGGCGTCGCTGGGGCTCACGTCGGGGAGGTGGATCATGAACAGCGGCGGCACTGCAAGTCAGCAGCGGCTTCCTGCCATTTCTATGGAACCTGGGCCCGATCCCACCATGGAGCAGCATCGGGTAAGAGAAGCCGACCGCGGTACTCCATGGCCGCAAGCGCAACAATTTCTCTTTAGCAAGTTTTAAGAACAAGTAATCAATAGCAATAACACTGTCAGGATGAATGTTCAGTTTTCTTGTTATATTTCAATAGATATGTATACATATAAAAGGTGAAAATGAATAAAACCAGTTCTTTACCCCAAAAGAGTACTTATCAGATAACTTGGCCACTTTTCTTTTTAAAAAAATGACTTTGTCTTTTTTGTATACTGTAACTCTATTTTCATCCATTTAGGTAAGTACGACGGTTTCAGTCTCTTTTCCCAGTATTCTCTATGTAAATGTTGGTGATAGCTCAGTTTTTCCCTAGTCTAGCTAGACTGTGTTGGTTCTGGGATGGATACAATTAGCTGTTTCCTTTGCTCTGCAGTCAATCTTCTTCCCTTCCACCGCTGTTTAATCATGTAGCTGGCTAAACCACTGTTAGGGCTCGTAGCTTGAGCAACAGGAGGAATCCAATTGGGGAGCACAATTGCCTGGCTTGACTTTGTGCCTCACTAAGCTTTAAATAAGAGAAATGGGGTATTCCTAACTACACTGGCACCAACAGTCTCTTCCTCAAATGTACTAATTTGAGTTCCCTCAAACTGTTCTCCAAGGTTCTTGTTGGACTGGGCTAGCTTACTGAATGAAAAAAAAATAAATTAAATTTCTCCCTCACAATCTATGCAAAGAGGAATAGCTTCAGCAGTTTCTTCCATATGTTTTACAGAAATTGCACTCTCACTCTCTTTTTATGCTCACACATTTACTTCAGGGCACTGTTTTCCAGACAAGGTACTGAAATAATATAAGGCTGAGTCACTCTTTAGAAATATATACATATATCTCCTGGGTTTAGAATACAGGGTTGTCCTCTTTGCTGCAGTACAAGTATAATAGTTCACCACTGTACTTGTATCTCTTTTCACACTTACAATTCTGAGTTTTAAACTCTGAATATCAATTCTTTCCAGCATTTAATTTGTTCCCTTCACTGAATGTGAAGTGTTGTACTCTATTTTCCTTATTAGAACAACTTTGTGCTGTGGGATTCTGTTACTGATTAACCTTATAAGTAATATAGGTAAGCAGTTTAAGCAAATTGGCCCTTAGGTCCCACATTAACTAGCCAGATACACCTTAAAAAACAAATCACTGAAATTATCTGCTTCCCTCATTCACAGAGGATATGTTTATAATAGAGCAGGTATCATCAATGAATCTTTTTCCCTCTCAGGAAGTAAACTTCTCTCCTGGACTTTAAATTTCCCCTGTTCTCCTTATTATTGGAGAGACAAAGGTATAGCAGAGATGAACACAGCTGTGACCTTAAAAAATCCCTTCACAATCTTGCTTCCCAGGTTCAAGCAGTACATGAATCTTTTATAAATGGCTGATAAAAACACGCATGATTCAGCCACAGATATTAGTTTTTCAGGATCAACTAACTCTAGCCTGGTTCTTACCTGAAATATACTGAAGAGGTTAGGGCTGTTCAGCTTGGAGAAGAGATGGCTGAGGGGGGATATGATGGAGGTCTTTAGGATCATGAGAGGTCTTGAACGGGTAAATGTGAATTGGTTATTTACACTTTCAAATAATAGAAGGACTAGGGGGCATTCCATGAAGTTAGCAAGTAGCACTGTTAAGGCTAAGAGAAAATTCTTTTTCACTCAACGCACAATAAAGCTCTGGAATTTGTTGCCAGAGGATGTGGTTAGTGCAGTAAGGGGTAGATTTTCAAACAAGGCGCGTTGGCATACTTTTGTTGGCGCTCCAGGCGCAAACAAAAGTACGCGGAATTTTAGTAGATACGCGCGGAGCCGCGCGTATCTGCTAAAAACCTGGATCGGCGCGCGCAAGGCTATTGATTTTGTATAGCCAGCGAGCGCCGAGCCGCACAGCCTACCCCCGTTCCCTCCAAGGCCGCTCCGAAATCGGAGCGGCCTTGGAGGGAATGCCCCCGGACCGCCCCGGGCCGTAGCCACGCCCCCGTACCCGCCCCTAAAATGCTGCTGACACGCCCCCTAAACGCAGCGACGACCGGGCCCGCCCCCCGAACGCCCCCGGCACGCCCCCCTCAGAGAACCCCGGGACTTACGCGAGTCCCGGGGCTCTGCGCGCGCCGGTAGGCCTATGTAAAATAGGCTCACCGGCGCGCAGGGCCCTGCTCGCCTAAATCTACCCGGTTTTGGGTGGATTTAGGCGAGCAGGGCTCTGAAAATCCGCCCCTTAGTGTAGATGGGTTCAAAAAAGGTTTGGATAAATTCTTGTAGAAGTCCATTAATGGCTATTAATCAAGTTTACTTAGGGAATAGCCACTGCTATTAATTGCATCAATAGCATGGGATCTTCTTAGTGTTTGGGTAATTGCTAGGTTCTTATGGCCTGGATTGGCCACTGTTGGAAACAGGATGCTGGCCTTGATGGACCCTTGGTCTGAGCCAGCATGGCAATTTCTTATGTTCTTATGTTCTTACACCCTGGAGGAAAGGAGGAGCAGAGGTGATATGATACAGACTTTCAGATACTTGAAAGGTTTTAATGATCCAAAGATAATGACAAACCTTTACCTTTGGAAAAAAATCAGCAGAACCAGGGGTCAAGATTTAAAACTCTAGGGAGGAAGACTCAGAACCAATGTCAGGAAGTATTTCTTCATGGAGAGGGTGGTGGATGCCTTGAATGACCTTCTGGAGGAAGTGGTGAAGACCAAAACTGTAAAGAACTTCAAAGAGGTGTGGGATAAACACTGTGGATCCATAAAGTCTAGAGCAGTTGTTCTCAACCCTGTCCTGGGGACCCCACCAGCCAGTCGGGTTTTCAAGATATCCACAATGAATATGCATGAGAGAACATTTGCATGCACTGCCTCCATAACATGCAAATTTTCTCTCATGCATATTCATTGTGGGTATCCTGAAAACCCGACTGGCTGGTGGGGTCCCCAGGACAGGGTTGAGAACTACTGGTCTAGAGGATGTGAAATGAAGAGTGGGTGGCTCAGAGGAACGACGGCTACTACCTGGTGATAGTACCCTTATTCAATAAACATACACTCGGTTAATGTGACTCCAACATTGCACTAAGCTTCAGCGGCATTGAGGAAATGTGGAAAAAAGGATTTGCATTCACAAAAAAGCAGGGAGTAGCTTGCTTGTTATGGCAGTTACAACCCCAAACCAAATAAGCCTGATACTTCACTTTCAATGCATATAAAGCATAGCTCTCTGCTTCAACGGCAGGGGAGAAAGTCTGACACTTCACGCATATCCAGCATAGCTCTCTGCTTCAAGGTAGGGGGGAATGAAGAAACATGGATCTTTATTCAGGCAAAAACCAACAAGGACAGAATTACATAGACTGGATAAACAGATAAGCATGGGTGTAGCTTGCTTATTGCGGTGGTTAATACCCCTAACTAATTAAGCTATTTCACTTAGATGCAGTTCCAACACTGCTCTCTACATTAATGGTGGGGGTGGAAGGGAAATAGAATAAAAAAGGTTACTAAGAGCCAAGAGTAACAGATAAGTATGAGAGAAAAAAAAAGTGTGAATGCTTGCTGGGCAGACTGGATGGGCTGTTTGGTCTTCTTCTGCCATCATTTCTATGTTTCTATAAGCATTAATTGTCTTAGACCCCATTATTTGAGCTTCCCAAGAAACAAATGAATACAACAAAGCAAATTATTTTCTTATGCACATCCTTAGCGAATTTGTGTTAATGCATGTGTTATAAAATACTATGGTCAAACTACACACAGCAAGTACACAAATATATGCCACTAGGCACAATTTTTTGAAAATTAAGAACATAAGAACATAAGAAAATGCCATACTGGGTCAGACCAAGGGTCCACCAAGCCCAGCATCCTGTTTCCAACAGTGGCCAATCCAGGCCATAAGAACCTCCTATGTTTAATCAGGCATTCAAGATCTGACTATTGCTCAAAGGATGTATAGCAAATGGATCTATACCTCATCATTTGATGACACTTAAAACAGGATGGGGATATGCTTGCTTACATTATAACTTGTGATGTGCAATGATTGTTAAAAGTTTTATTTTGTACCTCACTTAGGGCCTCATTTTCCAAAGCTATCGCAGGCTTGCGCTGTTAGCGCAAGCCTGCGATAGATAGCAAAAGTAGCACAGGCCTGCGCTACTGAAATCGAGGAGGAGTCGGGGGCATCACCGGGGCCGACTCAGTGAGAACGGCGCGCAGAGCGGAAAGGTAAGGCCCTTTTCGCTCGCTATTTCGCGCCCAATAACTACACCTTCTATGGTGTAGTTATTGGGCACGATGCCGGCAGTGATCGCACCGCCCCCCCGCCCGACCCCCCGTCCCAGAGTAGCGCAATTTTCTAAAGTATTGCAGGCCTGCGATACTTTAGAAAATGAGGCCCCAAGAGAAAAGGACAAGGCAGGTAAGGCATGTTCTAAAATAAATAAAAATATTGTTTATACATGCTGTATTTTGTATTTATATATAGTTTAAACATTGTTCAAAAACAAAATGTAAGTTTTTGAACAAAAAATGACTTTTTTTGCATAAGGAAATACATGAAACTATACCAGTTTATGCAAACTTGACACACACTTGCCACATATTCTTTAAAAATCTACCATATAATTTGTTAATGATTGGCATAAAATCTTGAAAAATTTGCTGCAGGAAACTGGGGCCTATGCTTATCATTTCTGTTTATAGTAGCTTATTGCAAACCAAAGTATCCAATGAAACTGAAGTATTTTTCTTATATTAGCATTTTACATATATATTAGCAGTTCCAAATTTATGTACAGTATTGCCTCAATATAATAAAACAAAGTTTTCAATATAAATAAAATTAAATTCTTTTTTTACTTTTTCTCATTCATTTCTGTGGAGTTGAGACATACACATGTTTGTAAGTACTTTGAAAGTGTATGTTTTGTGATTATAGTGTGATCAAAATATTACTTAAAGATATTTAAGACTTCTGATATACTCTTTTCAAGAAAGCAACTTTATTTAAAAATATTCAAATTCTCTTTCATAAATGGTTTACAGTTCTCCGTCTAGATAAATTTATTTAATAAAGTTGTAGTTCATTAAACATATACCTGATATGGTCTATGTTATATTATAAAACAAATACAGTATCAATATTTCAAACTTTATTTAAATAAAAATCTGATTTTTTTGTGTTTTGTCAAAATATTTATATATATGTAAGACTTTAGTCACCCCATTTCTGGACTTAGAAATATTTCCTGCAAAAAATGTTATTTATTGATTTGGGCAAATAAAAATATTCATATCCTTTATGAGTAAAAGGCAGCTAATAAGTCTTGTAATAAGTGAGACGAACCCTTTTTATGTTGATTTATAGAATGGTCCAGTAATACTATATCAGATTGATTACAATATTCTTGAGCCTCATTACTTCTTTTTGGATTTGCAAAATATTCCACCTGACATAATCAACATATGGCATATAGTAGAAGATGTACCCTTCCTATGATGTGATACAAGTACAAGCTAAGGGGGTCATTTTCCAAAGGTATCGGGGTGGGTTCTGGGCAGCGTCAGCACTGGAAGGAGAGGAGTCGGGGTGGTATCAGGGCGGGCGATGCGAAGACATCGCTGACGGCAAAAAGATAAGGAGCCTTATCTGCGTCAGTAATGCGGCCAATAGCACCACCTTTCATGGTGACGCTATTGGTTTGTGTATGCCGGCGGGCGATAGCACCGCGGTGGTGCAATCGCTGCCAGCTTTCGCAGGCCCGCCCCCTGCTTTGACCCCCCCAGCCCCCATTACCACCAGATTTTCTAAGTTCTGTGAACTTAGAAAATCCAGGCCTAAGACACAAAACTAAAACCACAAACACCTCAATCACCAAACTGCAACAGCTGAATGTGCTCTTAAATGCATTTCCATTGGAAACAATGATGAAAATTCAATATTATGAAGATCATAATATAAAACCATAAAAAAGCTTTGTTGTACACATATCAATATAATTACATCTGCAGAATTTTAAGAAAATAAAAAGAGAAAGTTGGCTAAAAATCTGTGAAAACAACATCTGTTTATGATAATTGCCTATCAGCCATGGAAAAGTAATCAGAAATTTCTCAAGCATAAAATAATAAGGCCACAACAAAGGGAACCGAAATAATATGCTGTAGTTAAGCTAATAATCTCAGTATACAGGCCACAACCACATGAATTGTGTATGTTTAAACATGAATATCTTTAAGAATGCAGAATAAATATAAGGGCTACCTCAGCATGCTCTGCTTCTTATTCTGCTACACAATGGAAGAATACCGAGATAAATATGAAGACAATAAATACCATGCATTCAGAAAGACAAAGACTCTTATGCAATGCTTGATCTTTCAGGAATTGCCCATTGCTTGTAGTAGCAAGACCTTAGACAACTTTGTAGCTCACATTGATGTCCTAGTTGTGAAGCCATAAAGTAGAATTCCTGAGGTTGGTGGCATCACTGATGACATCAGTTTGGTTAATTTTTAGTGTTCAACTGTTATACAAGTAGTGTCCTATTCATTAGAGATGAGCTTCATTTTTCTGGCTCGCATCAGGTTTCAGTTTGGGTGCTTCGTGGGAAAACTCGTTTTCCCACGGATTGTTTTTCACCAAAAACGAAGCTGGAACCTGAACCCGGAAAAACGAATAAAAAAAAACACCGAATCGGAAAAAAAATAACCCCAACCCTTCACATTTACTGTATTATAACCCCCCCACCATCCTGATCCCTCCCCAAGACTTACTAAAAGCCCTGGTGATCCAGCAGGGTCCCACGAACAATCTCTTCCTCCGTGCCATCTGGCTGTTGTGGCTGCTACGAATCAAAATGGCGCCGATGGCCCTTTTCCCTTACGATGTCAAAGGGGCAACCGGTGCCATTGAGGAGGGATCGGGATGGTGGGGGGGTTGTAAGAAAGTAAAATTGAAGTGTTGGGGTGTTTTGTTTTGTTTTTTTAATAAATGTGCCCCTCCTCCTGCACTAACCTGAAAAATGAATTTTCCCCGAAGTTCGTGGAAAATCCGTTTTGTGGTTCAGGTCCCCCGAACCACTACAAATTAGGTAATTTTGTTGAAATTGCCTAATTCATGATAAATGAATGCACATCTCTACTATTCATAGCCTTCAAATCCATTCACTCTTGAGGTAATGGATAAGAGGAGCAGGAATTCAGCTCCAAGAGACATCATCCACCAACACTTAAAATGCAGGAGGAAGACAAATAGGAACTTCTCCTGGATCTATGGTAAAAGAAGATTTCCTTAGTCCTGCATATATTGAGTTGGTCCAAAGGAAAATAAATTGTCCCAGAGATGTTTCATTAAATAATCAATACTCAAAATAATAAATCCAGATGATGCCAGACAATCGTATGATTAATACTAAATTATAAAAAAGTCTAGCTAGAAAATGCAAGTATGTATTTTGAACTGGGGAAACCACATAAAGTGCCAATATAAAGATGCCTCCTATGGCTCCTTAATCCAACTCCAATGTAAAGGTTGTTGGAAAAAGGTTATAATCATTGGAAAGCCCCAGCAGTCCAGTGTAACTTAAGTGGTGTACAGCAAAATGATGCTATACCACTTCAAAACTCACAGTTCTGTCGCAAAGATGCTGAATTGAAAGCTTCATGCAATAAGTCTTTTAATCCCGACACTGCAATGTTTCAAGTGGGTTCTCTTCATCAGGGAATGACTTTTAAGCATGGATGATATCCATATGTCTAGGCTATGAGAAATCACCAATAGAGTGTTGTGCTTACGCTGAAATTGTGGCAATGCTATTTTTCTGGGTCAAAAGAGCTTCTTCTTCACTCAGAATGCGCGATGTGTGCAGTGTCGGGATTAAAAGACTTATTGCATGAAGCTTTCAATTCAACATCTTTGCGACAGAACTGTGAGTTTTGAAGTGGTATAGCATCATTTTGCTGTACACCACTTAAGTTACACTGGACTGCTGGGGTTTTCCAATGATTATAACCTTTTTCCAACAACCTTTACATTGGAGTTGGATTAAGTAGCCATAGGAGACATCTTTATATTGGCACTTTATGAACTCTCATTAAATAATCAGTCATTGATCATAATCTGCTGCAGATACTGGATTTTGATAGAGACCTGATAAATGACATTTGGGGTATTATTTAAATCGCATTAGGGCCCTAACACCTGCAATAATGCCATAAGGCATGCGATAAATAACGCATCATGAGATGCATATGAAAATTTGAAAAATTCAGGCAGAGAGAGACCATCTGGACAGGCACACATATTAGTCAACTGATATTTCAAGCATATCCAGCATAGCTCTGCTTCAACGGCAGGGGGGAAAGTCTGATACTTCATGCATATCCAACATAGTTCTCTGCTTCAACGGCAGGGGAGAATGTCTGATAATTCACTTTCAATGCATATCCAACATAACTATCTGCTTCAATGACAGGGGGAATAAAGAAAAGTGGATCTATATACAGAAAACAACCAACAAGGACTGAATTACATAGTCTGGGTAAACAAATAAGCATGGGTGTAGCTTGCTTATTGTGGCGGTTACTACCCCTAACTAATTAAGCTAGATATTTCACTTAGATGCAGTTCCAACACTGCTCTCTACATTAATGGTGGGGATGGAAGGGAAATAGAACCAAAAGGTTACTAAGAGCCAAGAGTAGCAGATAAGTATGAGAAAAATGAAAAAAAAGTGTGAAACTTGCTGGGCAGACTGGATGGGCCATTTTGTCTTCTTCTGCCATCATTTCTATGTCATCATTTCTATGTCAACTTTTTATACCACTATAAGAGGGGGCATTCTGAACTCAGGGTGAGGCTTTGGTGGTGAACAAAGTTTTAGGGGGAGAGATTTACATGCTCAGTCGGCCAGTGCCATCTTGTGCTCACCATGTGACAGGAGCCGGCCAATGGCACCGGTAGCCCCTGTGACATAGTAAGGGCAAAGGCTATCTGCACCATTTTGAATACTGGCAGCAGACAGCCCGAGTGCAGGAGATCGCTCCAGGACTCCCGCTGGACCACCAGGGACTTTTGCCAAGTCTTTGGGAGGGACTCCTGACCTTGGGGGGACTTCTGACCTCCTCAAGACTTGCCAAAAGTCCCTGGTGGTACAGCGGGGGTCCTGGAGCGATCTACTGCAATCAGGCCATCAGCTGCCAGTATTCAAAATAGTGCCAATAGCCTTTGCTCTTACTATGTCACAGGGGCTATCGGCGCCATTTTGAATACCAGCAGCCGACGGCCCGAGTGCAGGAGATCGCTCGAGAACCCCCGCTGGACAACCAGGGATATTTGGCAAGTCTTGGGGGTTTCAGGAGGATGGGGGTTTATTCGTTAGTGATACGTTGTATTCGTGGGGGTTCAACATATGTTTCTTGACCCGCACGAATACAACAAATATGGCATATACATTGCGGATTGCCAATACGTTGCAAACGAATGCACACCCCTAATATACAGGCCAGTTTACTAATGTGCAGTAACCCATGCTAATGTTGATATAACACACAGGGGGCCGGAGTTTAATACCTAGGCCCGATTTTATAACATGTGCGTGAAGCCGCACGCATATGATAAAATCTGGGGTCGGCGTGTGCAAGGGGGTGCACAATAATGCTGGCTTTCCCCATTCCCTCCAAGGCCGGTCGGAAATCGGAGTGGCCTTGGAGAGAACTTTCCTTCCACCCCACCCCACCTTCTCCTCTCTTCCCCTCTCTTCCCCTACCTAACCCACCCTCCAGTCCTACCTAAACCCCCCCAACCTTTATTTTATAAGGTGCGCCTGCCTCAGGGCCAACCCACAATCCCAGGCACAGCAGCAAATGGCCGTTGTGCCTGTAGGCTCCAGCCCCACCCCACCACGCCCCACCATGCCCACCCACGTGAACAGTCCCTTTTCGCATGCATTAGCCAGCTCGGGGTGGAGTCAGCCCCAGAAGAGGAGGAGTCGGGGTGGCACCGGGGCCAACGCTGTGGACACATCGCAGGCAGCAAAAGGTAAGATTCCTTATCGCCACCAGTTTAGCGTCGAATAACTACACCTTTTATGCTGTAGTTATTTGGTGCGATCACTGCCGGCTATCGCAGGACCTCCCCCCGCTTCGCCCCCCCCCAGCCCCCCATTACCGCTGGAATATCTAAGGCCTGCGACCTTAGAGATTCCAGGCCAAAGTGGCATGGATTATGTCTGTCTTCCTGTGGATGTACTTGTCACTTGTCCAATTTAGTGCAAGACAAAGATCTGATGTGAGTATTAGGGACATATTGCTTATTGGAATTTCTTCGTTTCTCAAGTTGTGTATTAGGAATCTTCCATATTAGAAACATTTTCACAGTGATTTTATTTGCATCAATTTTCTTTTATTGGAGGATGATATGGATATTAACATGCTTTCCTATTTTCTAAATAGTATAATTTTTGTGACATCTTTTACATAATTCCTTACTTGAGCTTCATCTTGCTATTGGTTGGAATTATGTTTTGTTTTGTTTTTAATGAAATGTGATGTCTGAATAAAGCTGTTATTACATACAGAACATGTAAATGGTTTCTAAACACTGTGGTTCTCCAAGTAAGCTGTACGGTTTCCTTCATTAAGAAACCTTTTCCAATATTCTGCATCTGAATTAAGACTGCTATATTTCTTGATTTTCTGATCATACATGAGTTCTCTCTCCCTACTGAAGCCTTCACTGCAGTCTGCATATCAAAATGGTTTCTCCTCAGCATCCTTTCTCTTGTACCTGCATTTCTTCCTGCTAACCAAGGATTTTTGTGTGCTTTTCCCATTTTCTGTAGTTGAACTCAGGCTTTTCCATTTTTTTTTTAAATTTCCGGGGTATGGCAGTAGGCATGTGCCAGCATCCTATGGTGGTATTAGGGTTATTGACAGGTAGGCATGTACCAGAAAGTCCCTTATATTGGTGTTACAGATTGCAGGTAGGCATGTGCCAGCAAGTCCTCTATGGTGGAATGAGGGATATAGCATATATGAATGTGGCAGTAAGTTCACTATTGTGGTTTTAGTGGTATGGCAGATAGACATGTGGCAGCATGTCCTTATGATGGAATAAATGACATGGCAGGTAGGCATATGGCATCAAGACTTCTAAGGTGGAATAAAGGGCATGACCGGTAGGAATGTGCCAGCAAGTCCCCTATCATGTTATTAAGGGTATGGAAGATAGGGATCTACATGTCCCCTATGATGGTATTAGGCATATGCAGGTAGGCATGAGGTGGTGATCCCTGATGATTGCATTGGGTTATGGCAGGTAGACATGTGTTATCAAGCTCTATAAACAAAAATTCAGGTTCACCATCAAACATATAGCAAAGGCTCCCAAAATACTAGCAGGAGAATGACTTTCATATCAAAGTGAGACCATCATTTGCAAAGCAAGTCCATCATATTGTGAAACATTGGATGAGTGTCACCCTTTATCTTTGGTGTATAGAGGTCTCAAAATGACCGCATCTCAAAGTATAATTTTCAGTCATGCACATATTGCATTTTTAATGAAAAGATTATTTTTGTATGCAAGTAAATTCGCTTATCATGAGGAGAGTATTAATTTTCTTAGCATATTGTCCACCTGGCACTGCTTCAGTATTTCATCATCTTTATCAAGGCAAAAGATGATAAATGTCACAATATTGCAGCCACTAATCAGTCTTAACATTTGCGATGCAATCAGAATTAAAATAAGACAAGTATCCTGGATCTAAAAGTAGTAGGCTATGGATCAAGTCCCCTATGGCAGTATTAGGAGTATGGCAGATAAGTATGTGCCAGCAAGTACCCTATGGTGGTATTAGGGCTACAAGAGTTAGAAATGAGAAAGCAAGTCCACTGAGGTGGTACAGTATTAGTACTATTGCATGTAAGCATGTGCTAGCAAGTTCCCAATGGTAGTAATAGAAGTATAGAAAATAGATATGTGCCAACAAGTTATCTATGGTGGGATTAGGGGTATGCATGTTGGCACCTGCCAATAAGTTATCTACTAGAGATGTGAATCGTGTCCTCGATCGTCTTAACGATCGATTTCGGCTGGGAGGGGGAGGGAATCGTATTGTTGCCGTTTGGGGGGGTAAAATATCGTGAAAAATCGTAAAATCGTGAGCCGGCACACTAAAACCCCCTAAAACCCACCCCCGACCCTTTAAATTAAATCTCCCACCCTCCTGAACCCCCCCCCAAATGACTTAAATAACCTGGGTGTCCAGCGGCGGTCCGGAACGGCAGCGGTCCGGAACGGGCTCCTGCTATTGAATCTTGTTGTCTTCAGCCGGCGCCATTTTCCAAAATGGCGCCGAAAAATGGCGGCGGCCATAGAACAACACGATTCCACGGCAGGAGGTCCTTCCGGACCCCCGCTGGACTTTTGGCAAGTCTTGTGGGGGTCAGGAGGCCCCCCCCAAGCTGGCCAAAAGTTCCTGGAGGTCCAGCGGGGGTCAGGGAGCGATTTCCCGCCGCGAATCGTTTTCCGTACGGAAAATGGCGCCGGCAGGAGATCGACTGCAGGAGGTCGTTCAGCGAGGCGCCGGAACCCTCGCTGAATGACCTCCTGCAGTCGATCTCCTGCCGGCGCCATTTTCCGTACGGAAAACGATTCGCGGCGGGAAATCGCTCCCTGACCCCCGCTGGACCTCCAGGAACTTTTGGCCAGCTTGGGGGGGGCCTCCTGACCCCCACAAGACTTGCCAAAAGTCCAGCGGGGGTCCGGAAGTACCTCCTGCCATGGAATCGTGTTGTTCTATGGCCGCCGCCATTTTTCGGCGCCATTTTGGAAAATGGCGCCGGCTGAAGACAACAAGATTTAATAGCAGGAGCCCGTTCCGGACCGCTGCCGTTCCGGACCGCCGCTGTACACCCAGGTTATTTAAGTCATTTGGGGGGGTTCGGGAGGGTGGGAGATTTAATTTAAAGGGTCGGGGGTGGGTTTTAGGGGGTTTTAGTGTGCCGGCTCACGATTCTAATGATTTATAACGATAAATCGTTAGAATCTCTATTGTATTGTGTTCCATAACGGTTTAAGACGATATTAAAATTATCGGACGATAATTTTAATCGTCGAAAAACGATTCACATCCCTATTATCTACAGTGATGTTAGAGGCATGGCAAGAATGAATATGGCAGCAAGTCTCATATAGCAATATTAGGGGCATGTCAGGTACTCAGGCATAGAGGTAATAGTCAGACTTGTGTGGCAGTACCCACCCAGAAAGAGAAAAATAAAATCACTCTGTACTGGCACCAGTGGTTCACTGCAACTCTCTCCACTCTCTTTCACTCACACCTAGACCTTGCATGCAGGGCCGGTTCAAGGGTATTAGGCGCCCTAGGCGAAACGTCAGCTATGCCGCCCCCCCCCCCCCCCTCCTCCACACACAATTAACTTACATTGTGCATTAATGAAAATAATGAAGTCTGTATTTATAACAGAACACTTATTTGACATTTTTATGCCATGTAAACCATTGAGATGATTTGTCTTATCGACGGTATAGAAACTTTTTTATAAATAAATAAATAAAAATAAATAAAATAAACATAAACCAAAGCTATACTTGTTGCTCAAACAAAAAAAGCAGACACATCACATAATATTAAATAATTAAAATGGCAGTCAATCAAGAAAAATAAACTTAAAAAGCCATCTTTACTTACCCCCTCCAGCAGCTCTCTTACTCCTCTTCCATGCAAGCTGTAGTACACACCAGAAGCAGCAGTAGTGGCTAAGCTCTATACTCATGGTCCTCTTCCTTAAGGCCCATGTCTCTCACACACACACCATAGCAGTCATGCCCCCATGACCAGTTTCTGTCTCTCACACACCAATCATTTCCCAAACAGTCTTTGACAAACACACCAGTCACCTTCCTGAACAGTTTCTCTCATGCCATACACACACAGGCTTCCCACTCCCGTGTTCCACTTACATATATGGGCTTCTCACTCTCATAATCACTTTCTCTTTCTCACACACACTCACCAGTCTCTCACTCCCATGCTTGTTCTCTCCACATGCACAGGCTTCTCATTCCCATAATCACTTTCTCTTTCTCACACACATACCCAGAGTTCTCACTTCCATGCTTTTTCTCTCTTTCACACACACACACACATCAGTCACATCCCTGACTGTCTCACACTCTCACACATCAGTCATCTCTCTGAGCAGTCACTTTCATTGTCTCTCACATATACACATACATCAGCTCTCTGACCAGTTTCTCTCAATCACACACACATGCTCTCGATCAAATACATTCTCTCACTTACACACAGGCTCTCAATCACACACAGGCTAGCTGGCTGCTTCTCTCTCTTTCTCTCACTCACTTCCCCCCCCCCCCCCCCGAGAACAAATGGTAGCTGCCGCAGCCTCCTCCAGCCCCCACAGGCCAAGAAGGAAGAATCCCATCGGCCGCAGGAGGCTCGTGCTGCTGACTCCTTTCCCGATTACCGGCTGCTTCAATTGCTCAGGGGCCGATGCTGCTGTCGCCGCTATTTTTTTCATGTGGCACGGCTCTTTCTCCTTCCCGGAGTTCCCGTGCATCATTTCCTGTTCCGGGTCGGGGGGGGGGGGGGGGCGGGAAGAAGAAAAGGGCAGCCGCGGATGCAACAGCTTTTTTTTTTTTTTTTTGCAACGCGGGGCAGGGGTGGGCTGCCGGCAGCGGCTCTTTTATTTTTATCGGGGGGGGGGGCGGCGGCTTAATGCAGCTCTTTTATTTTTACCAGGGCAGGCTACGGCTCTCTTAATTTTACCGGGGCAGTGCCGCCCCCGGGAAGCTGGCGCCCTAGGCGACCGCCTAGTTTGCCTAGTGCTTCCGCCGGCCCTGCTTGCATGTGCGATCCTCCAGGGGAGAAAAAAAATCAGCAGCAAAGTTCCACTGTTGTCTGACACTGCCTTCCTTTCTCTGCTCTATGGATAAGACCAATGCAGCAGTGACTAGCAGCAACCAAAAAGCTTTTTTCCAAAAGTTGAAAAGAGTGTTTTTTAAAACACTCTGGGGTAGATTTTTAAACAGCGCGATTTGGCCTACTTTTGCTTGCGCATCAGACTCAAGCAAAAGTACGCTGGATTTTAGTAGATACGCGCAGAGCCGCGCGTATCTGCTAAAAACCTGGATCGGCGCGCGCAAGGCTATTGATTTTGTATAGCCGGCGCGCGCCAAGCCGCGCAGCCTACCCCCGTTCCCTCCAAGGCCGCTTCAAAATCGGAGCGGCCTCGGAGGGAATCCTCTAACGCCCTCCCCTCACCATCCCCTCCCTTCCTCTACCTAACCCACCCGCCCGGCCCTGTCTACACCACCCCTTACCTTTCTCCGGGGATTTACGCCTCCCGGAGGGAGAAGTAAATCCCCGCGCACCAGCGGGCCTGCTGCGCGCCGGGACGCGACCTGGGGGCGGGTACGGAGGGCGCGGCCACGCCCCGGACCACCCCGGGCCGTAGCCACGCCCCCATACCCGCCCCCAAAACGCTGCCGACACGCCCCCGAAACGCCACGACGACCGGGCCCGCCCCCCGAAACACCCCCGACATGCCCCCCTCGGAGAACCCCGGGACTTACGTGAGTCCCGGGGCTCTGCGCGCGCCGGTGGGCCTATGTAAAATAGGCTCACTGGCGCGCAGGGCCCTGCTCGCCTAAATCCGCCCGGTTTTGGGCGGATTTAGGCGAGCAGGGCTCTGAAAATCCGCCCCTCTGTGAGCTGGAGAAACTGTGTTCTTCTAAAACAATATCTCTACAGAAGAAATGTACACTTTGCACAGTACTTCTCACATATTCTCAGATTTGAGGATGAACATTATCGGATCCTGAGAGCAGCAATAGGCTGGAATGGAAAAGGCTTCACTGTGATGTGATATGTCATGTCGGTGGTCTCCTTGCAAACATGTCTTTCCTAGGATGTGGCAATGAGGTCACACATGACTCACAGGGAAGGGTTGGCTGCTTCAGTTATTTACACTTTCTAACTGCACCTGTTCCTTTCTCATTGATTCCCTTAGCCTATAGACTTCAAAGTCCCATAGAAATGAATGGGGGACAAAACAGATCAAATGAATAGGATGTGTTTCATTTCTGGAATGGTTGCCATTTGTTTTTGGAACCCCATTAATGAAATAAAGGTGACTTAATCATTTCACATGTCACATACTTTAACGATCGCACATCCTAATATGTGCGTATTATAAAAATACTATTATGTTTGCCCCACTAAATACGCGTGTATGTAAGCAAATGTGAATGAACATAATGCATTGAAACCATGTATTTCATGCACTGAACAAGCATACTTTACCCACCTATTTTAAAAATATGCATGCATTTATCTTGCAAGCAAAATTAAAGTTGAACTTAGTCACATAATTTGGGATTTACACATGAAAATCAGTGTATTTTAAAATCTATATGTATGAATGAAATTACCAGTTTAACCAATTAGTCCACCAGTTTGCACAGTCTTTCTCCAGGTCATCAAGACCTTACATCTAGATGTTCATATTTATAGAGTATTGATACAATACTGGAAGCATATAGAGAATATGAAGGCTGGGAATGGCTTAATTATGATGAGCAATTCAGGGACAAGATGGAAGAAAATTGCTTCATGTCTTGGGGCATGCAGGACGCCAGCTTGTGGTTCAGACAAATGAAGAACAAAGCCCCCGATGCAGGAAATAGTGCTCGTTCATCATCCCACTCCAGATAGCATATCACACAGGCAGGACAGATAAGCAATAGCATGCCCAATACAGGAACATGTTGGAGATATAACAAATCCTCTTCTGCATTTCAGGACTGTAAATTCAAGCACCTTTGCTCTATATGCATTGCTCCCCACCCAGTGGTGAAGTGCTCAAAGAATACCACTACAGGGAGTAATCCCAAATCCTAATAAATTCAGCAGATTAAAAAAAAATCACCATCTCCAATTAATTTGGAAGCAATGAAACGCTGGCTATATTGATATCCAAGGAGGAAGCCAGCCTATAGCTTGATTCAAGGTTTTCAACACAGATTCATTATACCTTGCCAAGGTGTTATTGAAGTAACGCACATGAAGAACAACCCTATGGCAGCAAGGCGCGCGCACCCGGTACATGAAAACTCTCGATGAGTAGGATGGAACTTTTTAAAAGGGCCCCCTTTTAAAAAGATGAGGATCTCCCATTGGCCATTATACCCAAGAAAGAGCCAGGAAGATATCGACTGATCCAAAATTTATCTTACCCATCCTTTAGCCTCCGTGAATGACCACATATCACAGGTCCAGTACACATCCTTTGACAGTGCTATTGACATAATATGCAATTGTGCTAAGGGAGCATTGATGGCCAAGACAGACATTGCATCTACATTTCACCTTCTCTCAGTACACCCATCCAGTTTCCCGCTATTGGGATTCCATTTCAGAGGTGAATATTACTTCGACAAGTGTATGCCCATGGGGTGTTCAGTCTCATGCGCATACTCGAAATGTTCAGTTCATTCCTTCATTGGGTCACAGCCCAGCAGGCTGGCTTGAGCAACATAATTCACTACTTAGATGATTTTCTCTTTGTGGGACCAAAACAATCACAGGCTTGTTCCCGCTAAGTGCTTTCCACAGCATAGCCGCTCAATTTTGAGTACCAATAGCACATGGGAAAACTGAAGGCCCTACGACAATAATAAAGTTTCTAGGCATTGAACTCCATTCCACCCGGATAATATCCAGACTTCCCCAAGATAAACTATAGGAGATGCGGGAGAAGTTGAAGCAGGCAATATCATCCAAGAAGATGACATTGGCCAAAGTGCAATCCCTTATTGGTATGCTAAACTTTGCATGCAGAGTGATACCCATGGAAAGGGCCTTCTTGAAGAGATTAACTGCAAGCACCAAGGGCATTGGCGACTTGAATCATGTTATTAGGATTACTAAGTCAATAAAAGAGGTTCTGGCTTTATGGTTAGCCTTCTTGAGTACATATAATGGCATATCTATATAGCAAGATTCACCCATCTCCAATCTTGACTTAGGCATATATTCAGATGCATCAGGAGGTTGGGGTTTTGATGTATTCTGGCAGGGTGCTTGTGCTGCAGAACAATGGCTGGCAGCATGGGTAGAAGAAGGTTTGACATGTAATGTCACTTTCTTGGAGTTATTCCCCATTCTAATCATACTGGTCATATGGGGCAAAAAAATAAGAAATAAGCACATAATATTCTGGTGTGATAACATGGCAGTAGTCCAAGTACTTAATAGATAATCCACCAAGTGCCATAAGGTAGCCGAATTACTAAGGGAAGTGGTGCTAAATAGCTTGCAGCTAAACATATTAATACAGGTGTGACACGTCCCGGGGATGGATAATAGTATTGCTGATGCCTTGTCAAGAACTAAATGGGATTTGTTTTGAAAACATGTACTAGGAGCAGACAAGGAAGGCATACCAGTGCTATTTTATTTTTATTGCTTTTACATAATTACAAAGATAATCTTTGCTCAGAAAAACAGAAACATGAATTCTCTCACATTTTCATAATTTATTCCATACAGAAATAAAATAATCAAATATTTAGACCACAATTTTGTCAAAGAAAGGGGGGTGGATATTAGGGATGTGTAGTCGGAAAATTTTCATTGCATTCATGATACGTATTCATCAGAGGTCATTTCCGTTGCATTCGGACGTATGGCGCCCCGATAAGTTAATACGTATATTCTGTTGTGATCCCAGGCCGAGGGGTTCCCAGCCGGGATCTCTTACCAGGCCAAACAGGTCCCTCGATGGCGGCCGCAGATCATGCGGGCCGCGGCGCGTCTCTCCCACATCCGGAAAGCAGCATCGGGGAGGGCGCGGTAGGACCCGCCCCCTTAAAGGGGCAGAGGCAGGAAAGTCAGGTCAGCCCCAGAGGTGACGTCAGACGCCCGGGGAGATTTAAACCTCTCCCCGGGAAAAGCTCTCTGCCTTTGCAATAAGGTTCTCCTGGTGCTGTTGGTGTTTTGCTTTGACTTGCCTACCTTGACCCTGCCTGGATTGGACTTTGCTTTGCCTGCCACCTGCCCTGACCTTTGCCTGGAATTGGACTTGCCTTGCCTGCCTCGACTTTGCCTAGAACTGGACTTTGCTCTGCCTGCCGCGTGCCCTGACCTTTGCCTGGAACTGGACTTTGCTTTGCCTGCTGCCTGCCTTGAACTTGCCTGGAACTGGACATTGTCTTGCCTGGCATCTGTATTGAGTTACTGCTCCACCTTCCGGGAGGGAATTCATCTGGACATCTTCCCAGTGAGTACCCCCGGACCAAGGGTCCACAACTGGTTGAGTTTGGAACAGATTGCAAAGGCCATGGACCCGGTGTACTTGCAAGGTCTTCAGGCTATTCCTGGCCTGGCTCAACAGCTCATGCAACAGAGGCAGCAACAACAACAACAACAACAATGCCTTGAGGCCCTGACCGCCACGGTAGAACGCTTAGCAAACCAGCTCGACTCAGTCTGTGGAGCAGAAGCGGCGGTTCCAACGCCTGTGACTGCAAACCCTACAAGCATGGTAACCCACCTGCCTGCTCCACCCCGCTATGCTGGAGACGCCAAGCAATGTTGTGGATTTCTAAATCAGTGCTTCATTTGATTTTCCTTACAAGAACAGCAGTTTTCCTCAGATCGAACCAAGACGACCTTCATCATCTCCTTGCTAGATGGGAAGGCTTTAGCCTGGGCATCCCCGATCTGGGAACGAGGAGACTCCATTTTGAACAATTTACCACGATTCATTCGGACCTTCCGTCAAGTATTCGACGAACCAGGACGTCAGTCTACTGCTTCTTCGGAGCTCCTCAATCTACGCCAAGGTACTCGGACATTGGCAGAGTTCATGGTGGAATTCCGCACCTTGGGCTTCTGAGTTGGGTTGGCAGAACGATTGTCTACGAGGAATTTTCTTGGAAGGACTCTCCCCTCGTATCAAGGATGAGTTGGTGGCACAAGAGATTCCAGAGGATCTTGAAGCGGTGATTGACCTCACAGGTCGTATTGATCATCGCCTACAGCAGAGAGCCCAGGAAGTGAGAGCCTACCGTCGCACAGTTCCCTTGGCTCCCACCTTCTCCCGTCCAATGATTTTCTCTAACCCTCTGGAGGTATCCACTGAAGGCAAGGAGGAGCCCATGCAGTTGGGTAGGAGCCATCTGACCACAGAGGAAAAACAACGCCAAAGGAGAATGGGACTGTGCCTATACTGCGGTAATAAGGGGCATCTTCTGGCTCAATGCCCCGACCGTCTGTGAAACTACCGAACCTAGGTGTCTTGGAGGGGTTTACCCTAGGGAGCAGTCTCATCCCTTAATGTACCATTCCGGTTACAATTTATTATCCTCAAGGATCGCTCACCACACTGGCCCTGATCGACTCAGGCTCAGGAGGAGACTTTATTCTGGCTGAGCTGGTCCACCAGCTACAACTACCGATACTTCATCGTGAGTCTCCATTATACATTTCCTCAATCCAGGGGGAGAATCTTCCAGGGCAAGTCACCACCTGTACTGCTCCAATAACTGTCCAGACGGGAGTCCTCCATCAGGAGGAGATATCCTTCTTCATTTTGGAAAAGGTAGTCCATCCGGTAGGGTTGGGCCTCCCCTGGCTACAAAAGCACACACCCACTATTGACTGGAGAACTCTTCAAATTACTGCTTGGGGACCAGGATGTTTTACCACCTGTTTAAAGCAGAGACCTCAGCCCAGAATTCAACTAGCCACTTCTAAGCTGCTACCACCATCTCAATATGCAGATTTTTCGGATGTATTTTCTAAGAGAGAGGCAGATATACTCCCAGCTCATCGCACTTTTGACTGTGTCATTAACCTGCTTCCGAATTCTTGTCCACCTAGGGGCTGGGTGTATCCATTATCTGGGCCTGAATCTTTAGCTATGTCCCAGTACATTAAAGAAAATCTGGAACGAGGATTTATTCGACCTTCATCATCTCCGGCAGGAGCAGGGTTCTTCTTTGTTCCCAAGAAAGATGGGTCATTAAGACCATGTATTGACTACCGTGGACTTAATGCGATAACTCGCAAGGACCAATATCCCCTCCCGCTGATTTCAGAATTACTAGATCGCCTTCATGGAGCTAGAATATTCACCAAGCTGGACTTACAGGGGGCATACAATCTAGTGTGGATTAAACCTGGAGACGAATGGAAGACAGTGTTTAATACGCGACACAGACATCATGAATATCTGGTAATGCCATTCGGCCTTTGTAATGCGCCAGCGGTATTTCAAAATTTAATGAATGAAATATTTCGAGATATGTTGTACCAGGGAGTAATTATCTATTTAGATGATATATTAATCTACTCTAAAACTCTGGCCGCCCATCGCATAAAGGTTCGAGAAGTTCTTTAACGACTATGAGAAAATCGGTTATTTGTAAAACTGGAGAAATGTTTATTTGAAAGACAATCATTACCATTTCTGGGCTATATTATTTCTACCACTGGTTTTCAAATGGACCCTGATAAATTGGCTAGCATCCGAGAATGGCTGCAACCAGTGGGACTCCGGGCCCTACAACGTTTTTTAGGGTTCGCTAATTTCTACAGGACGTTCATTCCTCAATTTTCTCACCTGGTGGCACCTCTCACGGCCCTGACAAAAAAGGGAGCAGACCCCAGACATTGGCCTGATGAGGCAGTGAGGGCTTTTGAGGATGTAAAAACTGCATTTTTACAAAAACCCTGTCTCCATCATCCTGACCCCACGCGACCGTTTATTGTGGAAGTGGATGCCTCTGACGTAGCGGTTGGAGCGGTACTCTGCCAACACTCCAATCAAGGGAAATTACTCTCCTGTTCCTACTTTTCTCGCAAATTCTCCCAGGCAGAAAAGAACTACGGGATTGGAGACAAGGAATTGCTGGCCATTAAGATGGCCTTCGAGGAATGGTGGCAATGGCTGGAGGGAGCGCAACATACGATTACAGTTTATACAGATCACAAGAATTTGGAGTATCTTAGTAAGGCACAGCAATTGAACCCACGCCAGGCTCGGTGGTCACTATTCTTTAGTCGTTTTGATTTTGTATTAAGGTACTGACCTGCAACAAAGAACGTCCGTGCTGACACCCTGTCCTGGCTGCATGAGACCGATGACACACCTGACTCCCCCAGCTATATTATTGACCCGGCCAGAGTGGTCCTGGCCATCACTAGGACGGCACCACCAGGGAAGGTAGTGGTCCCTCTTCGCTGTCGTCCCAAGGTACTCTCTTGGGCGCATGATTCTCTCACGGCAGGCCACCCTGGAAGAGCTGGTACCTTGGACATACTATCCCGCTACTATTGGTGGCCCAATTGTAACAAGGATGTACGGGATTACGTGGACTCCTGTCCAAAATGTGCCCAACAGAAACCATTACCTGGTCGACCTTGGGGCCTCCTCCAACCCCTACCACCACCTCAGTAACCTTGGACCCATATCTCCACAGACTTTGTGGTAGACCTTCCTGCTTCTTCCAGCAATCAGGTTATTTGGGTGGTGGTCGACCGATTTTCAAAGATGGCGCACTTTATTCCACTGCCCAAGCTACCGTCCGCTCTTGAGTTGGCAAAACTGTTTGCTCTTCATGTGTTCCGTCTTCATGGTCTACCACTCCACATTACATCAGATAGAGGTCCACAATTTACGGCCAAATACTGGGGTGCGTTGTGTAAAAACTTTAGGATACAGTTGGACTTCACCACTGCTTTTCACCCACAAGGGAATGAACAGGCGGAACGCATCAACCATGGATTGAAGACATTCATCTGCCTGTTTGTGAATGATCGTCAGGACGATTGGTCCTCACTGTTGCCCTGGGCCGAATTTTCACACAATTCACACAAGCACTCGGCCACTGGGAATTCTCCCTTCCAGATCTTTTACGGGAAGCAGCCCCGACCTCCTCTTCCTTTGCCAGTTTTGGTTGCCTCTCCGGCGGCCCACCTTTCCGCATCACAACTTCATGAACTTTGGAAGTCTACCAATGCTCAGCTGTCCCATGCGGCAGCTGCCTCCAAGAGGATGTCGGATAAGCATCGTCGTCCTGCTCCAGTATTTAACACGGGAGACCATGTTTGGCTGTGCCCATCACATACGTCTCCGGGTCCCATCTATGAGACTGGCTCCTAAGTTTATTGGACCTTTCTTGGTCAGCAAACGCTTGGGTACAGTCACTTATCGCTTGCGGCTTCCAACCAGTCTCCGTATTCATAATTCATTCCACATCTCCTTGATTAAACCTGTGATCCGCAGTTCGTTCCATGCTGCCCCCTCTCAACCACCCACAATTGCATCTGAGGATGATCCAATTTATCAAGTACGGGAAGTTCTTGATGTCCGTTGTAACCACAGGCGATGGGAATATCTGATTGCTTAGGAGGGCTTTGGTCCGGAGGAGAACTCGTGGGAACCATCCGTAAACATCCTGGATAAGACCTTACTCCAGAACTTCCATCTTTTACATCCCGGTAAGCCTGGTCCTTCTAGAAGAGGGCGTAAGAGGGGGGGTACTGTTGCGATCCCGGGCTGAGGGGTTCCCGGCCGGAATCTCTTACCAGGCCAAACAGGTCCCTCAACGGCGGCGGCGGATCGCAAGTGCCGCAGCGCGTCTCTCCCCACATCCGGAAAGCAGCGTCGGGGAGAATGCGGCAGGACCCGCCCCCTTAAAGGGGCAGAGGCGGGAAAGTCGGGTCGGCCCCGGAGGTGACGTCAGATGCCTGGGGAGATTTAAACCTCTCCCTGGGAAAAGCTCTCTGCCTTTGCAATAAGGTTCTCCTGGTGCTGTTGGTGTTTTGCTTTGACTTGCCTACCTTGACCCTGCCTGGATTGGACTTTGCTTTGCCTGCTGCCTGCCCTGACCTTTGCCTGGAACTGGACTCTGCTCTGCCTGCTGCTTGCCCTGACCTTTGCCTGGAACTGGACTTTGCTTTGCTTGCCACCTGCCCTGACCTTTGCCTGGAATTGGACTTGCCTTGCCTGCCGCCTGCCTCGACTTTGCCTGGAACTGGACTTTGCTTTGCCTGCCACCTGCCCTGACCTTTTCCTGGAACCGGACTCTGCTTTGCCTGCTGCCTGCCCTGACCTTTGCCTGGAATTGGACTTGTCTTGCCTGCTGCCTGCCTCGACCTTGGCTGGAACTGGACATCGTCTTGCCTGGCACCTGTATTGAGTTACTGCTCCACCTTCCAGGAGGGAATTCATCTGGACATCTTCCCTGTGAGTACCCACAGACCAAGGATCCACAACTGGTTGAGTTTGGAACATATTCCTTTTCCGGTTCCCAGTAAAGTCAATGGGGGAAGGATTTCCAGCCTATTTTTGGCTGTAGAATTGGGATTTTATTATCAATTTTGATAAAACTTCTGTGGAGCAATCATCAAAACAACAAAAGAGCTCCAAGGTACTTAGACTGTGGCAAAGTGGCATCAAATTGGCATCAATAGCCTAAGGCACTATAAAGGAGAAAAGGGGTACCAGAAGTGGCAAGAGTGCTTTAACAGTGGCACAAAGCAGCAGTGAGAGTGTAAAAAACACACCACAGCTTCAAAAGAGAGCACCGATAACAGTTGCATGAACCCTTGAAGGCAGCACGACAGGCAAAGTGGCAAGACAAGTGGCATTGACATCCTACAGCACAATGAAGGGGGAACATAGGAAGCAGAAAGACTAGCATCAACACACTGAGGAAACATGATAGTGGTAAGAACACCACAAGGAGTTGAGTGAGTCATCTGATGTATGCCAGCAAGGCAGAGTGGCAGAAAGCTGATAGGGGCAAGGCAGGCTGGCAGAGCGGAGGTAGTCTGGTCCCTGCAGTTTTGATAGGGGAAAGACAGGCTGGCAGAGCTAAGGTAGTCAGATCCCTGTGGTTTTGAAAGGGACAAGACAGGCTGGCCCAGGAGAGAGTTCCCTTTCCTTTGTGCAGGAAAGGGCTCCCTAGAACGGGTTCGCCCCTAGAGTGGGGTGTTTCCGTTGGCGTCTAGTGAATACCCAGAAGCTACTGACTGTACTTATGCACTTCAGCTGATGACAAAGGAACTTGAAGAACTCTCAGAAATAAGAAAACTGCTACTCAAGTCCAAATCTACAATATCAACCTATGTTGACTTTATACCCTACAGTGCCTCTATAGACAATGGGAACACAGAGGATGAACTAGAGTACAACTACCACCAGTTTTCTATAGCACTGGAAACATTAATGTGTCAACTAAGAAACATCTAGGGAAAATGGCCCGTATTATGAAGGTCATGAAAACTATATCCTAGCTCCAAGCTGGACAGACAGGCACAGCGTTAGAGGTCAAGCCCTGGTAGGGACATAAGGCCTGGATGTACAGGCACAGTGTTAGAGGTCAAGACCTTGTAGGGATGTAAAGCCTGGATGGACAGGCACAGTGGTCAAGGACAGAGGTCAATCCCACCTAGGAACACAAGGCCTGGATGGACAGGCAAAGCAATCGAGGCCAAACACTTGTAGGAACACAAGGCCTGGACAGACAGGCACAGATGTCGAGAACAGAGGTCAATCTCACCTAGGGACATAAGGCCTGGACAAACAGGCACAGCAATAGAGGACAGAGGTCAATCCCACCTAGGGACATAAGGCCTGGATGGACAGGCAAAGCAATTGAGGTCAAACACTTGTAGGAACATAAGGCCTGGATGGACAGGCACAGCAATAGAGGACAGAAGTCAATCCCACCTAGGGACATAAGGCCTGGACGAACAGGCACAGCAATAGAGGACAGAGGTCAATCCCACCTAGGGACATAAGGCCTGGATGAACAGGCACAGCAATAGAGGACAGAGGTCAATCCCACCTAGGGACATAAGGCCTGGACGAACAGGCACAGCAATAGAGGACAGAGGTCAATCCCACCTAGGGACATAAGGCCTGGATGAACAGGCACAGCAATAGAGAACAGAGGTCAATCCCACCTAGGGACATAAGGCTTGGACTGACAGGCAAAGCAATCGAGGCCAAACACTTGTAGGAACATAAGGCCTGGACGGACAGGCACAGCAATCGAGGCCAAACACTTGTAGGAACATAAGGCCTGGACGGACAGGCACAACAATAGAGGACAGAGTTCAATCCCACCTAGGGACATAAGGCCTGGATGGACAGGCAAAGTAATTGAGGTCAAACACTTGTAGGAACATAAGGCCTGGATGAACAGGCACAGCAATAGAGGACAGAGGTCAATCCCACCTAGGGACATAAGGCCTGGATGGACAGGCAAAGCAATTGAGGTCAAACACTTGTAGGAACATAAGGCCTGGGCGAACAGGCACAGCAATAGAGAAGAGAGGTCAATCCCACATGGGGACATAAGGCTTGGACTGACAGGCAAAGCAATCGAGGCCAAACACTTGTAGGAACATAAGGCCTGGACTGACAGGCACAGCAATAGAGGACAGAGGTCAATCCCATCTAGGGACATAAGGCCTGGACAGACAGGCAAAGCAATCAAGGGCAAACACTTGTAGGAGGTCCCGAAAGTTAAAAAAAGTAAAAAAAAAAGAAAAAAAAATTGAAATCGGCCCGCGGCTCACGGGTAAAAAACTGGATGCTCAATTTTGCCGGCGTCCGGTTTCTGAACCTGTGGCTGTCAGCGAGTTTGAGAACAGACGCCGGCAAAATTGAGCGTCGGCTGTCAAACCCGCTGACAGCTGCCGCTCCTGTCCAAAAAGAGGCACTAGGGACGCGCTAGTGTCCCTAACGCCTCTTTTTACCGCCGGCCCTAATTTAATAAATTAAAATACTGTACCGTGTGCACAGGAGAGTGCACACGGTACAGCACTCGCCCGCTCTCCCGCGATTTTACTGTATCGGCCCATAAGGGATTGAGTTTTACCATCTTCTTTAACAAGTAGGAGTCAGTTTCCATTCTGCTTTGCTTTGACATGCAAATCAGTGTAAACAACATGTTTGAATTTGGCACCAACACTCACAGGAAAGAAACCAACGTCCTGCTAATGGAAAAGATTCTGAGAGTTTTTTAAAGAGAGGTTGGAGACAGTGTTCAGGGCAGGTGTGGGGTGAAAGGGATTGTTAGGGCATAGAGATCTGTTTTGCTTTTTTGTGGGTGAGGTTAGGACATATGTAGCTTTTTCAGAATGAAAATGTACAATGTGTGTATGTGGGGGGGGGGGGGGGCGGGGACGAAAGAGTGGCAATGTCACATGATTTCCAAGGGTGAGGGATAGGTGGAATCCCAGAAGTTCAGTGGTGTTTCAAGGAGTGAAGAGGTACATGATGGATCCTAGAGCCAGTTGTGATTTTTTTGGGAGGTGGGTGGTAGGCAGAGTTAGCATCTGAAGGCCCTAGTGTTTATCTTTGCTTTGGGGGCAGAGATCCTCTGCTTTGGTGTATATCCCTCCTTTTCTCCTGCCAGGGCCTTGTAACCTATGATACTTGGGCTAATTTCTGAGGCTACATTCAGTTACATGGCTATTTTAGTGTCTGTATATTCTGCCTTTCTTTCAGGATCAGAGGAACACCTTTTTGGTTGGGGGGGGGGGGGGGCGGATTGCATATTGTCCACAACTTTGCCTTGAATTCCACCCTCATCTAAACCCCCAACTATCATTCTCTTACATACATTGTGTCTGGAGAGGAAGGAGGGTAAGGAATCTGGGAAAAGGAAGAGAGGAGATCACAGAGAAGGAAAATGAAGGAATATTTGACAGGAAATATAGACAGATAAGGGATGGAGGAGGACAGAAGGATAGGGATAAAATGGGGGGATTCAGGGAGGATTAGAAAAAGGAATGGGAGGAAAGGAGGAAGAGGAGAAAAGAGGGGTAAGGAGTGAGATGGAAGAGGAAAGATCAGGTATGAGAGGGTAGAAAAAAGGGAGCATTGGGGATGGGTGGAAGTGAAGGAGTAAAGAGTTAGGACTAGGGATAGGGTTGGAGGAAAATGAAGAGGGAAGATTGGGGTGGTGTTGAGAAAGACGAAAGCCATAGTATCCCATCACACATTCAACCTCTATTTCCCTTATTTCCCCTTTCAAACCCCTTTGATCTCTCACTCTTCCTCTTTCACTGCCTCACCTTATCCAATCCCTTCATACTGGTTCACTCCTCATCCTCCCATGAACTTCTCACGCACCCAGGTTCACTCCTGCCCCATCCCATCTCTCTCTCTCGCTCTCTTCCAGCTACAATCCCCGTTCACTCCATCCCTTCCTCCTCCCTCAATCCAGTTTATTCTTTCCCTCCTTTGCCTCCGTTCCCTTCCCCCTAACTCTCTCCCCATTGCATATACCAAATCCCCCGTTCACTCTGTCCTTCCTCTTTTTTCCTGCAAACCCCAGTAGCCCCTCCTTTTCCTGTCTCCTTAGTTCATACCATCCCTCCCTCTCTCCACAATCCAGTTTACTCCTTCCTTCTTATGCCCCTATTCCCAGTTCCTTCTGTCCCTTCCCCCTATCCTAATGATTAGTTCACTACCTCCCTTACCCCAATCCCCAGTTCACTCTGTTGCTCCCTCTCTACACCTGTGATTCAAAGTTCACTCCCTCCCTTTCCTTCCCTCCCCATCCCCATTTGACTTCATTCTTCCATCCCTTCCCCATCTCTAGTTTTCTCCATTCCTCCTTTCCTTCTTACATTCCCAGTTCACTCCATCCCTTCTCCCCATCCCCAGTTCAGTCATTCCTCCCTCCTTCCTGATCCTCAGTGAGATCACTCCCCTCCCCCCCAGTGTTGCCAAGTCACCTCCTCTGTGAGCCCCTGGATCCCCTCAGTCACCACTGACTAATTTAAAACAGAGGAGGATGAAAGGGAGCTTTATAGTGATTCCTCCTCCTCCTCCCCTGCTGGGCTACAATGTTATTCATGACGCTGGAGCTCGGCAGGGGAGAAGGAGATGCTATAGAACTTCCAACTCCTCCTCCTCTTCTTGTTTAAGTTAATCAGAGGTGATCTGGGGATCCAGGGCAGGTGAGTGGAAGGAGCAATGCAGCGAGTGTCATTGCACTGCTATTAATGCATTTTTTTTAAAAAGGTCCCCCTCCCATGAAAATTTGGTAAGCGGGAAAGGGGGAGTTGCCCCCTCCTTCTCATTGGTTTAGTAAATTGGTTGTTAAAAGCCAACATAATGGGTGCTTCAGAACTGGAATCTTTGAAAGCTACCATGCAAGTTTTAACAGAGTTTAGTACATAGATATCTAAATATTACAGAGACCAGTGTATAAGACCCATCAGTTCATGGAATCAGCAGTCTAATCAGAGCAAATCAGAAACAAGATTTAACAACCATTCATGAATGGAATCTCACATTTTGTTTCACATGACTCTAGTTTTCATCTGCTTCTTAAACTAAGTGGTCCAGTAAGGCTTCATCATGGAGAAATATTGTCAGACCAAGTCAACTCATTTAATTTCAAACCATACTTTCCCATCATTTAACCAATGTGTACTCAGCCTCCTTGTTTAGAAGAAAACCTCTTCCATACAAAGACTAAGATACCTGATCTGAAAGTAGGGATTTTGTCTCAGCAAACTGAACAAGCACCTCTCGTCAAACATTATGGACTCCAGGTTCCTCAAAGATGATTTAAAAGGCCTCCACAATAAATCATTCTCATCATTTCTGTCACAGAAACAGAGAATGATCGATTGCAGCATTAAGACCCCATGGTGTAATTGTCTGCAATTTATAACTTCAATACTGTTTTTCTGTCAGTGACCATTGTCTCCTCCTTGAAGATGAAGTGAGGTGACTCTGATCACAATAAAACAGAAGTAATCACATTTTTATCCCATAGCAACAAAATGTAGTAACAGGGTTATGTTTAATACTAGTTTTGGAATGCAGCATTTAAGATCAGTAATTTTTATCATCTGAGCTCATTGTTTGAGTAACCACGTGCTGTAAATGTAATTTATCTTCACCAATATTTATTTGCAGGTAAAGATATTTGTTTACTGTACATGAGGATTTATTTTAAAAGAATTCCATCTTTTTCTTCTTTAAAATCACTGCTATTTGTGAAGCAAGCATGTGGTGGATGGGGATTTAGCCTTTTAGAATGCATCTTTATGAAATTTCATATCAAACAGAAAAGAAATATCTACAGGACAGCATGAAGTTCTGGTACTCTCTCAGATTGTGTAATATGCATTAGGATCTCAGCATGCACCATACTTATAAGCAAAAGTTTATATCTATAAACAGTTACCAGTGCTCACTCTCTTGACACAAAAGACATTTCTTGTCACAGCTGGCAAGCATAGGCTAATTTTATAGAATGCCAGCTGGATTGTCAGATAAGTTAAGGCTATCGCCTGCCAAAGAGAGACAAAATGCAGTGTTATGTTTTTGCACCATGTGCTGAAATAAATACCTAATCCAATGTAAATTAGTTTTCTTCACAAGCACATTCACATCATTAGTCTATATTTGTTCTACCATTAAAAAGCTTTGTTTTTCTAAAGGCTGACTCTAATTCTATTTCTACATTAAAACTCTTGAAAATGCAGCTTAGTTCTATTAAGGGCCTTATGTACCAAGTACTTTTCCTATTGGCACCAAATTGGATCCCATTGTGTATTTAAGGTTTTGCCCATCTGTAGAGGACTGAATATGTAGGGGGTGTTTTTGCATTAAATCTGCTGCGGTAGTTATCATATATAATACTTAGGCAGTACAATTCCATGATGTAGAAAAATATTCAGTCATTTGGTTTTAACTGTAGACATAGCCAAGATAACTATATATCTGGGAGTAGCCTGTTTTGTTAGCTTTTAGTCAAAATGCAATTTTATTATAAACTATTTTCATTTTGCTATTGAATTTAACAGTTGCACACTAGGAAGAAGATGATAGAAAATCAATGCTCACAGACTGAAAATTTTCAATCTCTTACAAAATAATGTAATTATTATTATTTTTTTAAATTTGTAGGCCACATTGTCCAAGGTCCTAAGCTGTTATGAGCACCGGTCGCGGTAAGCTGCGACCGGGAACCGCCCACTTACCCGCACAGCAGGGCCGGGCGCAGGACGCGAGGGCCGGCATCGACAGCCGCGTCGGCGGCAGGGCTCCTGCCCTGCAAGATGGCCGCAGCGTCTCTGCGGAGCAGCCGAGGCCACGCCCCCTGAAGATCTGTAAGGCCACGTGGGCAGCAAGAGCCCAGCCTTAAAGGAACCCCTACAGGAAGTAGGGGGTTCCTTCCTGCAGCGACTATCCACTATTTAAGGCAAGGTCTGAGCCTTCAGACCTTGCCCTGGCTTTGGCTCAAGTGGTGTGTCTGTGTTTTGGTTCCTGTTCTGATTCCCTGTTCGTGATCCCTGGACTGGCTTTGGATTTTGCTTGGCTCCTGACCTTCTGACCGACTTTTGATTATTCTGGCTCTCAACCCCCGGACTGGCTTTGGTTTCTTCTGGCGCTCGACCCCTGGACTGGCTGTGGATTCTTCTGGTACTTGCCCTTGGACTGGCTGCGGATTTTTCTGGTACTCGACCCCTGGACTGGCTGCGGATTCTTCTGGTTCCTGACCCCTGGACTGGTTGCGGAGGACGCTGGTTCTTGATCCCTAGCCTGGCGGTGGTATACTCTGTTTCTGGCTTTCCGGACTATCTCTGTTTCAGCTTCTGCTTTCACGACCTGCTGGAGGCGCCAGCTTTCTGGATTAAACGACCCGCAGGAGGCGCCTGCATCCAGATCATCATCAAATACATTCAGCAATCTACAGATTAAGCCTCGCCCACCGACGAGAGGACTTCACCTCCTCGCCGGACCAAGGGTCCACCATCCAGGTCATAACATAAGCAGCTTCCAGTAATTCTATACATAAATCACAAAACATTATACTAATAGTAAAACAATATACACCAAAGACATATAACATAGTCCATAGCCAAAAGGATTCTGAAATGAATGCAGTCAAACTTTACTAAATCTGAGTCACTGAGAATTAAGATGATGCTTAAAATTGTTGATTGACTTTAGTTTACAAGATACTGTATATTACTGGGTCAGTATATATGACCTTTGACTTGGGAATTGCAGATGTTAAGTGAGTTAAGAAGGGAAAGGATGTCAAATTAAATCAGAAATGACTGTTGAATCAAGGAAGATTTTGTTACCACACTTACACATCAAGCTGGGTTTGATGAACTTTGTCAAGGCCATGGAAAAAACTAAAGCAGCCTTCAAATTTCTCAGTGGTAAATTTCCAAGGTTAAGTGAAGCCAAGATAAAGGAAGGCCCTCAGATTTGTGAATTCTTTCAAAATGATTCATTTAATTAACCATGCATTGTGTGGCAAGCAAAAGATGGCATGGAAAGCCTTCCAGTTAGTGCTAACACATTTTATCGGAAAATACAAGTTGGTGGAAAACCACTTCAAGGTATACATGTCACTAAAGATATATATTTTTTCCACTCTCATTTAGATTTTTTTCCAACAAATTGCAGAGCAGTGAGCAATGAGCATGGCGAGAGATTTCACCTGGACATTGCAGAAATGGAAAAATGGTATCAAGGCAAATGGAGCCCATCAATGCTTGCAGAATATTGCTGGACAGTGATAAGAGATTTTCCGTTTAATAATTTTTTTTAATTTATTTATTTATTTAGGTTTTTTATATACCGACCTTCCTGTAAAAAAATTACTAATCAGACCGGTTTACAATGAACAAAAACTATGCATAAGAGCATTACATGGAACATTGCGAGAGTACAAATAATTAAATAGGAAACCAGGGCTACGAACTTGCCCATTGTAACAGAAACAATACTCTACATAGTTAAAACATAAATAAATAAATAAGCAAATAAATAAATAAATAGATAATTACATCTGAACAGACATTGATCAGTACTTAATAATCTGAAGTTAACAGGAATCTAAGTAAGATAAATACTTAATAAATCTGTTTAAAAGTTTTTTTAAAGTTTTTAAAAGTTTTTAAAAGTTTGGCTGGTCTAGGATATGGCTGGAGGGTTAGCTGGATGGTGAGCAGAGTTAAATACAAGAGACAATCCATAAAGAGCCAAGTAGCAACTGAATAAGGACTAAACTATGTACAGTACATATCCAAGTATGATATTCAGAAGCCATTTAGATGGATAAATGAAAAGTTATCCATTTAAATGGAAAAAAAAAACAATATTTTAAGCTGCATGCATCTAAATTCTAGCCACATAAGTTGTGCGGCTAGAATTTAACCATATAATTTTTGGGGTTGATTGTAGGAATTCCATTGGGGGGGGGGGGGGGCATGCTTAGCCACATAAGTTGTGTGGCTAATTCTGAAATTCGGATTCAGTCACTTAACCTATGGTTAACTCTGGTTGTGCTGTAGGGCTCTCATAAAGTAAGCTGGATATACTTATCTAGCAAACTTTAAGATAGCCAGGTTTATTTAGCGGGGCAGCTGCACCACTAAATATTCCAGTTAAGTTAGCCAGATAGGTATATCCGGCTAACTTAACAAGCTTCTCTGTGGCTGAATATGTGTCCCTATATAAATAAATAATAGTTTTTGGCCTTTTGTTGCAAAGTAAATATTATTTCAATAATCCTTTTGATGATTTAATTTTTCAAGTGTCACATAAACAGGACAGGAGAAATATTATGCAATCATGCATACATGAAAAGAACTAAGTTTACAATTTATGATTAAAACTCTATTATCTTCACATTAAAATATCAATTTTAAAAGCCTGGAATGCACATTAATTAGGATATGTGCAAATAAGTCAGGCTTCTGTACGCCAAACATATTTAAAAAGCACGCAGATAACATGCATAAATGCAGCACTGCACACATCTCGAAACTTTTCAAAAATGGGCGGTGCATGGGTTGTTCGGCAGGGCATGGGTGTGTTAGGGCCTGGCCAAGAGATTCCTTCATATATACTTAGATGCCCCAGTGCACACAGAGGTCCCCTGACGTGTAACTTTACTACTGCTATTGATGGCATATAAGTAATAAAAGAAACAATTCAGAACCATTCAAACCATTTCTGAGGGGTTTAAAGGGTATCTGGTAGGGGTGTGCATTCGTTTTTGCTGTATTGGTGATCCGCAATGTATATTACACTATTCGTAGTATTCGTGGGGAAGCGAAACGTATCGCCATTCCCCACGAATACACGAATCTTCCCCGAATTATACGGCCACCTAAATAAAATTTTAAACAACCCCCCCACCTTCCTGAACCCCCCCCCCAAGACTTACCAAAACTCACTGGTGGTCCAGCGGGGGGTCCGGAAGCCATCCTCTGCACTCACACCCTCGGTGCTGGTTTCATCATGGCGCCGATAGCCTTTGTCACAGGGGCTACCGGTGCCATTGGTCAGCCCCTGTCACATGGCCATCGGCGCCATCTTGTGCTCCTACCATGTGACAGGGGCTGACCAATGGCACCGGTAGCCCCTGTGACATAAAATGGGCAAAGGCTATCGGCACCATTTTGAGTAGTGGCATCGGATGGCCGGAGTTTAGGAGGTCACTCCGCGACCCAAGTTGGACCCCCAGGGACTTTTGGCCAGCTTGGGGAGACCTCCTGACCCCCACAAGACTTGCCAAAAGTCCAGCAGGGGTCCGGGAGCGACCTCCTGCATGCCGGCTGTCCGATGCCAGTACTCAAAATGGCGCCGATCGCCTTTACCCTCATATGTCACAGGTACCGACGGTCGGCCCCTGTGACATAGTGAGGGCAAAGGCAATCGGCACCATTTTGAATACTGGCAGCAGATCGCCTTTGACCTCACTATGTCACAGGGACCGACCGTCGGTACCTGTGACATAGTGAGGGCAAAGGCGATTGGCGCCATTTTGAGTACTGGCATTGGACGGTCGGCATGCAGGAGGTCGCTCCCGGACCCCCGCTGGACTTTTGGCAAGTCTTGTGGGGGTCAGAAGGCCCCCCCAAGCTGGCCAAAAGTCCCTGGGGGTCCAACGGGGGTCCCAGAACGACCTCCTACACTCCGGCCATCCGATGACACTACTCAAAATGTCGCCGATAGCCTTTGCCCATATTATGTCACAGGGGCTACCGGTGCCATTGGTCAGCCCCTGTCACATGGTAGGAGCACAAGATGGTGCTGATGGCCATGTGACAGGGGCTGACCAATTGCACCGGTAGCCCCTGTGACAAAGGCTATCGGCACCATGATGAAACCGGCACCGAGGGTGTGAGTGCAGGGGATGGCTTCCGGATCCCCCGCTGGACCACCAGGGAGTTTTGGTAAGTCTTGGGGGGGTTCAGGAGGGTGGGGGGTTGTAGTTAATTTTAATTTTAGCTGGGACACGAATAGAAATCGGCGTATTAACGCATCGGGGCGCCATACGGCTGAATGCACCGTATCTGCTCCCCGACGAATCTGAATCACAAATGCAACGTATGGCATCCCTCTGCACATCCCTAGTATCTGGGGGAAGTACATGATATCAAACCAGGGGGTCTAGAGGATCTAGTTGTTAATTGCATAAACTGGTGGATGAACTGGTAAACTGGGAATGGCATCTGTGACTTACATGATAGAAGTGGGATTTGTGCGCCATGGAACATGGCCATTTAAAACTTGGCACACATGTGAGTGCAGTCAGGCTATTTTATAATATGTGAGCATATATTCATGCAAGTTATAAAATGACTGTGCCCCTGGATGCCTTCCAACTTGCATGCTCCAATGTGCACCCATGTGCTGGTTTGAAAGTTACTGACCCTCTACATAATAGACATAGATGTAAAATGTAAAAAGTGAAATAACATGGAAACAGTCAGTAACCAATCAGCTGTTGTTGTGTTCTGCAGTAGCAGGTGCCCACAGCCACGTCCCTCAACCTCACTGTGACGGCGACCTGCCGCGGCAGCATCAGGGGAGACACCTGCTGTCAGTCCCCATTGTCCCCGCGCACTGGTGCGGGCCTCCGAGTTGGCCACCGGGTCAGGAGCCATCCCTGTTCCTCCTGCGCGGCATCAGGCAGCTCTCCTCCGCGGCCCGATCCAAGATGGCCACCGCCATCTTAGGCGCGAGGCCGTACCTCCTTCTGAGATTTAAAGGGACCTTGTCCCTTTAATTACCTGCAGCTGATTCCAATGAGCCAGAGCAGAGGTTTATAAGGAGACTTCCTCTTCTCATTCCTCAACTTGGTAACGTCCCTCGTAGTCAGGTCTGCTTGCTTTGGTGAGTTCTTGTACTTCGGATCCTTGTTCCTGTCTCATCTTGGTGTTCCTGGTTCCTGACTTCAGATTGGCTAGCGGTAATTCCTGGTGTGTGACTTCGGACTGGCAAGCGGCGATCCCTTGGTATAAGACCTCAGACTGGTAAGCGACGACCCTCTGGAACTTGACCTCGGACTTCTTCTGGACCATTGTCTCCAAGGGCCCACCTAAGTCCCAGCGGCCCGGGTCCCTACAGGCTCCTCCCAGGGGGACTGCGGACTTCCAGATGTGAAGCTCCAGTTAGCCCTTTGCACCGAACTCTCGACTCCTTGACCTCTCAAATGTCCACTTAAGTCCCAGTGGTATGGGTCCCTATGGGCTCCTCCTGGGGGGACCGCAGACTTCCAGTGGTGAAGACTCCATTCTTCTCCTTGACGTCACGACTCTTCGTCTGCTTCCACAGTTGCCTCAGTCTCCAGTGCTGAGGGTCAGCTGGTCGCATTTTCTGTTCTGTCTCGCCACCCGATGGGAGCACCTACGGATCTTCCTCCTAAGGTATACCATCCTCCCATTGGCCCAAGGGTTCACAAGCCTGAGCATAACAGCTGGTTTATGTGATTGATAGCAGGTCTGTGAACCCTTAGTGCTGTGATGTAGTTGACGCAGCCTTGTAGGAGGACCAATAAGGTCTTCACTGTCAGCAGGCAAATGGTAGAGGGCCAGTTTAGAGCTTCACCTTTTCTAGCTATCTCCCCCACAGCTTGAGTCTTGGGTTCTGGTGGCTGGCAGAACATAGATGGGTCCCTAGGTCAGTGGTGATAACTAGAGTCCAGAGATATATCAGAACCAGGGCACGCAGTGGGCTAACAAATACAGACCAATGTTGGAGCAGGCAGCTAGGAAGAATAGTCAGGTCAGGAAAGAAGGCAGATCCAGGCAACAGGCAACCTTGGTCAGGTGCAGGTAAGTGGTAAACATCCAGAGAGACAATTGAGGAAGGTCATAGACACTGAAGACACTGGATGAGACAAATAAAGGAGACAAGGCAAGTCTGGAAGAAAAAGCTGGATGAGCCTAGGCTGGATGAGGCAAGGCTAGAATGCAAGGCTGGACAAGGCAAGGCTAGAAGACATGGCTAGAAGAGGCAAAGTTGGATGAAACAAGGATGGAAAAAAAGGCTGGATGGAGGAATCAGAAAAGCTGGCAACCCACAGCTGCTTGGCTGGAGACCTGTTGCTGAGGCAAGATAGGGTGTGTGGCTGGGCCTTTCATACCCAGCTGTGTGATGTCATGGGAGGGCACCAGTACTCAGGATTCCTGCTGTGGAGACCACAAGAGGTGCTGTGCCCATGTGCCTAGGGAAACTCATGGTGGGGTAGCACAGATGTGGCATCTATGCTGCAGAATTGGATCTGGTGGCATCTGTAGCTGGCTGAGGTGACTGCCATTGCTCGTGGGAGTCTCCATGTGAGCCACAAATCCTAACAGTACCCATCTTACAAAGCCCTTCCCCAGTCTTCTGGACATGGGTTTATAAAGGAAATTATTGTGGTCTTCATGGACTAATTGAGGAGCCTGTAGATTTTATGCTGGCTCCCAGGAGCTTCAATCTCCAAAGTCTTTCTCAGCTTTGGTTGGATCACGGTGCCGTAGCACTTTAGGCAAGTGACGGAAAAAGGTGCCTATAATCCCCATAAGAAAGAGGATGAGAATCCATACACAAGCAACCAACTGTTGATGCCTGCCACTAGTGGCAGAAAGGTCTGAGTACTCCGTGTCAAGGCTTGGCTGGGGTTGGTAATTATCAGCATCCTTAGGTGTGGTGGGTGGAGCAAGCAAGTCAGGGACCATGGCTCTTGATAAGGAGATTGCAGGCTGACCTTTGGGCAGACACTGTTCTTGGCAGTAAAGTGGCCCCTTGCACCACATCAAGGATCAGAAGTTTTCCCAGCTTGACTAGACAACAGTCAGTAAAGTGCCCTGATGTACCACAATACAAGCACAAATGGAGCTGACAACACCTCTGCTTCTCTTTTAGTGATGACTTGATGTGATCCACTTGCATAAGCTCTTCTTGAAGGCTAGCAGGTTCTGAAGGCATCATGGGTCCCACAAGGTCTTTGGAGCCAGACACCAGATGAGTGGTTCAGCGAGTCAAGCTCTTCTCTTGAGACCTTTATAGAATCTGAAGTCCAATTGTATAGCAAAACTGATTAGCCCATCTAAGGTGTCAGGTGGATCTTTGCCAGCTAGTTCATTATCAATATGGTCTGAATGGCCTTGTTGGAAAATCACAATCAGTCTGTTATGTCTGAATGCATTTCAGAGGCCAGAGTGCAGATATGTACCAGATATTTTCCCACCCACTGGGAGCCTTGCCTAAGCTATAGGAATTCAGATGCCTTGGAAGTTATGCACCATGGCTCATCAAAAATCTGTCAATAGTCATGCAGAAAGCATGCCAGATCCCACAGGATTAGATCATCTCTTTTCCAAAAGGGTGAGACATAAGTCAGTGCGGTGCAGCAAAGCAATGAAAAAATATACATCACTTTGACTCAGTCTGTCAGAAACAAAGGTGACTGCAACTCAAATTGTATCCAAATTGTATCCAACATTGGTTGAGAAAGCCTCTACGTTTTAGGTGATCTTTGGGGATGGAAGCAAGTGAAGCATGGGAGTAGTAGGCTGGACTGGTGGCATCAGAGATCAAATCACAGGAAGCTGATGATCTTATCCAGTTGACTTTGTGCTGCTGTACCTGCTGTGTTATCCTGGACCTGGTAGTCTCAGTTTGTCTCAGTTTGCCAAGCTCATAGCCTTAGCAATCTGTGAAGGATAAAGGTTGCGTGAGCCCTTAGTGTTATGGTGTAGTTGACACAGCCTTGTCAGAGGACCTACAAGGCCTATTCCGACAGAGGTTGAACAGTAGTTGGCCAGATTAGTGCTTCACATTTACCAGCCTCCTCCCCTACATGTTGAGCCCTTGGGTTCCTGTGGCCAGCAGGACTTAGGTGGATCTCTGGAATGGTGAGAACTAGATTTCAGAGACATACCAGCGCAAGGGTAAGCAGAGGGCTAAGAGTCAGATATAGGCCAATGTCAGGGCAGGCAGCTAGGAAGAATGGACAAGAGGTTAGATCCAGGTGGCAGGCAAATGAAGTTAGGTTCAGGCAAGGGTTCAGAACCAGGTGGTAGGCAAATGTGGTCAGGTCCAGGCAGGAGGTCAAGATCTGAAAAGGCAAGCTGAGGATGGATGAAGACACACTGAAAACAGTAGATGAGACAAGTAAAAGGAGACAAGGCAAGGCTAGAAGACAAGGCCGAGCAAGGCAAGGTTGAAAACAAGGCTAAAAGAGGCAATTCTAAATGAGGCAAGGCTGGAAGGCAAGAGAGGAAGACAAGGGTGGAAAAGAAAAGACTAGATAAGACAAGGCTGGAAGAGGCAAGTCTGGATGACAATGCTGAACGCAGGAATCAGAAATACTGGCAACATGTACTGCTAGGCAGGACACACGTTGATGAGGCAAGGTAGGGTGCACAGATGGGCCTTATATATCCAGCTGTGTGATATCTCAGATTCCCACCATGGAGCCCACATGAAGCGAGAACATCTAGGGAAGATTGCAGAGGGATAGCATCAAGGGATAGCATCGTGGCAGTGACTCTACAGCAGAGTGGGATCTGCTGGTGTTGGAATATAGCTGTGTTGAGTGCTGTGGCTCACAGGGTCTCCCTGTGAGCAAATAATCCTAACAGTTTAATTGTCATATTTGAATTCTTCACATCAACATTAATAATAAATGGCACATTTTATCACTGAAGCAAATGACTTCTAAAAATTGTATACAAATGTAATAAGAAACATGCTTGAAAGTGGTTGTTTAGCTGTAAAAACAGTACAGATACTTAAAAACTATTTTTAACATCAACCAATGGGAAAAATAATAAATATTATTGCACAATTTTAAAAGCTTCCCTGAATAGATAAGCCTTTAAGTACTTCTTAAAAGTTCTGCAAAAGGTTTTCTTTCAAAGTATAAAAGGCAGCTGGTTCCAAAAATTCCTTTTACAGAGAAAACTTGGTCTCTTGACTCAGTAAGCTAATCAACTTATTATGATATATATCAGAAGATACTGACCTGCCAATTATTATTTCATTTTTATTTGACTTTCTGCTTTTTGACACTCCAAAATGGATTTCATTCAGATATTATATTTCCCTGCCCCTAGAAGGTAGATTGATTTTTAATAAGGTACTGATACATGCAGGACTTTCAGTGCTTATAGTCTTGTGAATAATCAATAAAATGTTAAACTGCAGCCTCCATCCCACTTGGATTCAATGCAGAAAATTTAATATTGGTGAAATGTGTTTGAATCTGGTAGTATCCATGAGTACCTATGCTGCAGTATTCTGGATTACCTGCAGGGCCCCTCAAGTATTCTGTGGTAAACCTAGATAAACAGAAACATAGAAAGTGATAGAAGATAAATACTATGAAGGTGGATTTCAAATAGCTCCACATAGCCCCATATAGTCACATATATGGCCGCGTGGAGATCTTCTACATTATTATATAACTTAAAACAGGGATGGCAAACTCCAGTCCTCAAGTGCCGCAAACAGACCAGGTTTTCAGGATATCCACAATAAATATGCATGAGAAAGATCTGCATGCACTGTCTCTATTGGATGCAAATATTTCTCATGCGTGCTCATTGTGGATATCCTGAAAACCTGGTCTGTTTGAGGCACTCGAAGACTGGAGTTCGCCATCCCTGACTTAAAACATACTCAGCAAAAGGTACATTTTTAAAGAACTGTGTGCACATCCATGTGTGCACGGTTCCTGGACTGGGAGGGAATTTCCTACACCCCCTACCTCCCCTGCCTGCCTTTTTCCTTCTCCTTCCCAACCTCTAAATCCTCTCTAATATATTTTTTTTCTATACTTGCCTGCTCTCTGGAGCAGTAGTAAGTAGCGTGCGCCGGCAAGCCCCCCTCCGCCAAGTCCTGCTCCTTTTTTTAGTGAGCCAGTCTTCCATGCATACCGGGAGATACATGCATGGCCATGGTATCTCCTGGGATTGGTACATGCCAGCTTTTTAAAACTTGGCCACAAGTGCGTATATGATTGAAAATTCTAGTGTATCCCCTCTCACTCACCAATACTGATATATGGGCACATGCACCCTTGTTTTAAAATTACTGTCTAATTTTCTTATATTTAAGTGGTCAAGAAATCAGTTGAAATAAATAAACATATATATATATATTTTTTTTAATTTATTTTGAATTCTTATATACCGACATTCCTGCATAATATACAGATCACACCGGTTTACAGTATAACAAAAACAGTCGCGGGTGGGCGTTACATTGAAACAATGAGTCTAAGAGAATAGGAGCAAAACATTTGAGGAAAACATTTTTGGGAGAACAATTAAACATTAGAGCATTAAACATTAAATATTAAATATTAATAATAAAACATTGGCTTAAGGGCATAACAGTGTTAAAGCAATTGGGGAGACCAAAAGCATTATAGACCTGTAGAAGCTTAAAGGGGGGTGGCTGTGAATAACAGTACAGAGTGACTAAGGCGGAAGAAATAAAGACTTCAGCAATGAATAAAGGACTGAAAAACATTAGCTGTGAAAAACGGGTGAGAGCAAGGGGTCAGGGGAAAAGGGGTAGAAATAAGCAGATTAGCCCCAATACCCAAACCTAATAATAAGAATTGTCAGGATCATTCCCCCGGTTAAGTTGACTGGAAATAAAACCATGGCACTTAGGACTGTAGCACAGCTGCACACACTGGAAAGTTTAGATCCCACAGGGTTCCTGGAGAGTTCTGTGAGTGAGAAAGTTTCTAAAGCCATTTTATTGGTATCCATTGTTTTTGTGGAGAACTGCAAGTTGTTTATAGGTCTGTTTATTTATTTTTTTCATTATAGGCATTTTGCTAGTTCAGTATATATATTTATTTCAGATTTATCTAAGGCTGCCAAAGAAAAGATGATAATGTTTTGGTTGTTACAACAAAAGGTTCTGTCCATGAGGGCAGAGATGATCCTTAGATTTCTGTGTAAATGCCTTTTAAAATGTCAGAGTAGAAGATATATATTTTATGAATCACCACAACTAAGATTATTACAGTATTGCTGTAGGAGCAACCACTTCTCCAGTTTAAGATTCAGTGTAACTTGCTGTTAATGCTGTGAATTATTTGTGTATATTTTTGCTGTCTGTGGCTATGGAACCTGAATTAGGATTTTTTTTCATGTTATTTAGACTCTGGCTAACACATTTTCCATTCTAACCTCTGCAAATTGTGAACTGATTTGAAAAGTGCATGGATTTGTTTTTTCTTCCTTGAATATTTTGTTTCTATTAGTTTTTCATTCCTATATGAACATCGCGGAAAGATTAAATGATTTCTTTGCTTCGGTGTTTACTGAAGAGGATGTTGGGGAGGTACCCGTTATGGAGAAGGTTTTCATGGGTAATGATTCAGATGGACTGAATCAAATCACGGTGAACCTAGAAGATGTGGTAGGCCTGATTGACAAACTGAAGAGTAGTAAATCACCCGGACCGGATGGTATATACCACAGAGTTCTGAAGGAACTAAAAAATGAAATTTCAGACCTATTCTTAAAAATTTGTAACTTATCATTAAAATCATCCATTGTACCTGAAGACTAGAGGATAGCAAATGTAACCCCAATATTTAAAAAGGGATCCAGGGACGATCCGGGAAACTACAGACCGGTTAGCTTGACTTCAGTGCCAGGAAAAATAGTGGAAACTGTTCTAAACATCACAATCACAGAACATATAGAAAGACATGGTTTAATGGAACAAAGTCAGCATGGCTTTACCCAGGGCAAGTCTTGCCTCACAAATCTGCTTCACATTTTTGAAGGAGTTAATAAACATGTGGATAAAGGTGAACCGGTAGATATAGTATACTTGGATTTTCAGAAGGCATTTGACAAAGTTCCTCATGAGAGGCTTCTAGGAAAAGTAAAAAGTCATGGGATAGGTGGTGATGTCCTTTCATGGATTGCAAACTGGCTAAAAGACAGGAAACAGAGAGTAGGATTAAATGGACAATTTTCTCAGTGGAAGGGAGTGGTCAGTGGAGTGCCTCAGGGATCTGTATTGGGACCCTTACTTTTCAATATATTTATAAATAATCTGGAAAGAAATACGATGAGTGAGATAATCAAATTTCCAGATGACACAAAATTGTTCAGAGTAGTTAAATCACAAGCAGATTATGATAAATTGCAGGAAGACCTTGTGAGACTGGAAAATTGGGCATCCAAGTGGCAGATGAAATTTAATGTGGATAAGTACAAGGTGATGCATATAGGGAAAAATAACCCATGCTATAATTACCCAATGTTGGGTTCCATATTAGGTGCTACAACCCAAGAAAGAGATCTAGGTGTCATAGTGGATGACACATTGAAATTGTCGGTTCAGTGTGCTGCGGCAGTCAACAAAGCAAACAGAATGTTGGGAATTATTAGAAAGGGAATGGTGAATAAAACGGAAAATGTCATAATGCCTCTGTATCGCTCCATGGTGAGACCGCACCTTGAATACTGTGTACAATTCTGGTCGCCGCATCTCAAAAAAGATATAATTGCGATGGAGAAGGTACAGAGAAGGCCTAACAAAATGATATGGGGAATGGAACAACTCCCCTATGAGGAAAGACTAAAGAGGTTAGGACTTTTCAGCTTGGAGAAGAGACGACTGAGGGGGGATATGATAGAGGTGTTTAAAATCATGAGAGGTCTAGAACGGGTAGATGTGAATCGGTTATTTACTCTTTCGGATAGTAGAAAGACTAGGGGGCACTCCATGAAGTTAGCATGGGGCACATTTAAAACTAATCGGAGAAAGTTCATGTGGTTAGTGCAGTTAGTATAGCTGTGTTTAAAAAAGGATTGGATAAGTTATTGGAGGAGAAGTCCATTACCTGCTATTAAGTTCACTTAGAGAATAGCCACTGCCATTAGCAATGGTAACATGGAATAGACTTAGTTTTTGGGTACTTGCCAGGTTCTTTTGGCCTGGATTGGCCACTGTTGGAAACAGGATGCTGGGCTTGATGGACCCTTGGTCTGACCCAGTATGGCATTTTCTTATGTTCTTATGTTCACTATTTCCTATTAAAGATATATCAAGTATATTATTATTTAATATTTAATATTACATAAAAAAATTTAAAAAAAAAGAAAATGTTTAACACAGGATAAGAACATGAACGTTGTGCATTTAAAATAACTCTGAGAAACTTCAACCAGCTTTGCTAAAATTATCTTTTTTTAAAATTAAAGATTAGGAAGAAACTATTATAGGACATCAAATTATCATGCAATATATGAATTATTTCAGCAATAAATGTAAAATCTGAATTATCAATTACTTTTTACCTGGACGTCTAAATAGAATAAAGCAAAGCAATGAACCAAAAAATAGCAGACCCTCTCACAAAGGTTGAAATTAAACACCTATTAGGGCAAGTGTGAATAGCACCTTACTGATAACTAACTTGCCATAGTTTAAGATCATAAAAAGTGAAAAACCTGATAAGCCTACTGCTATCTACATAGGTAAATGAGTTATACTTTTCCATATTAGCCTCCACTACTCTCTAGGTCTCAGAAAATTCTGTTCATCTCATTATAATTTGTTTTCAGTGCTTTTATAAAAGAACTAAAGGAAACACAAATTGCAAAGTATATAGATACTATTATAATTATAAAAAATAAACAAAACTCCCATGTCCATTTGTTGACCATAGAACATAAGAATTTCCATACTGGGTTAGACCAAGGGTCCATAAAACCTAGTATCCTGTTTCCAGCAGTGGCCAATCCAAGTCACAACTACCTGGCAAGCATCCAAACATTAAATAAATCTCAACATTAAATGAATCTTAATTAATAGCAGTTTATGGATTTTTCGCCCTTCTCTGCACTTTATCCATTGCAACTATATCTTTTTGAGATGTGGCAACATGAATTGTCCACAGTATTCAAGATGCAGTCTCCATGGAGCGATATAGAGACATTATGACATCCATCATTTTATTTTCCATTCCCTTCTTAATAATTCCTAACATTCTGCTTGCTTTTTTGTTCACCTCAGCACAGTGAGCTGATGATTTCAATGTATTATCCACTATGATGCCTAGATCTCATTCCGAGGTGGAAACACCTAAGATAGAACCTAAAATTGTATAACTATAGCAAGGGTTATTTTTCACTTTGCACTTGATCATGTTAAATTTCATCTGCCATTTGGAAGACAAGACTTCCAGTTTTGTAAGGTCCTCCTGAAATTTATCACAATCTGCTTGAGATTTAACTACTCTGCATTTGATCACCTTAATCATCATACCACATTCCAGATCATTTATAAATATATTTAAAAACACTGATCCAAGAACGGATCCCTGAGGTACTCCACTGTTTACCTTCTTCCACTGTGAAAACCAACCATTTAATTCTCCTCTCTGTTTCCTGTATTTTTTAACCAGCTGTAATTTACTAAAGGATATCACATCCTATCCCAAGACATTTTATTTTTCTTGGAAGTCTCTCATTCGGGACTTTGTCTAAAGCCTTCTGAAAATCCAAATAAACCACATCTATTGGTTCAACTTTGTCTACGTGTTTATTCACTCCTTCAAAAAAAAGTGTAGGAGATTTGTAAGGCAAGACTTCCCTTTGGTAAATCCATGTTGGCTGAGTCCCATTAAACCATGTCTATCTAAATGTTTTGTAATTTTATACTTTATAACAGTTGCCATGATTTTTTTTCTAATAATTTTTCTAATTATTTGTTTTTTGGATTGTAAAGCTTTTGCTAAGTTAATGTTCAATGTAAACCGAGGTGATGTTTCCTTACGTGCAGCGGTATATAAAAACCATTAAATAAATAAATAAACAAACAAGATATCATCTCTAACAAGCGTTTTGTGCCAAGTAGTTATCATTCAATGTTTTCATAAGGAGACTATCTCTAACCAATTATTACTTTGAAGATTCTCAAAAGTAAATTCTCACCTCCAATGAAAATTTTTCGGGAAGAAGAGGAAGGTTTCATACAATCTCGTTATATCACTGCATCCAGCAGTGTATAGCAATTCTAATCATAAACCGATCTCCTCCAACCTGTTGTAGATTTTTTTTTGTATCTTTTTTTTAGCACGTGTTATTTATAGTGATTAACGTGAAATAAAAACTATTTTGTTAACTATATCTCACTGAACTGATCTCTCCTTGAGATATTTTTCTATTATCACAAAAAGCCGAACTATTACCAAAAACGCCGACACATAAGGGTAGATTTTCTAAATTTGCGCGATCGCGTACTTTTGTTCGCGCACCAGGCGCAAGGGGGTACACATTTGTGCAACCTGCGAGCGCCGAGCCCAGCGCGCGCTGCCTGTTCCCTCTGAGGCCGCTCCGATTTCGGAGCGGCCTCGGAGGGAACTTTCTTTTGCCCTCCCCCCACCTTCCCCTCCCTTCCCTACCTAACCCACCCCTCCGGCCCTATCTAAACCCCCCCTTACCTTTGTAAGGGGGGGGTTTAGATAAATCTACGCGCGCCAGCAGGCTGCTGGCGCGCCATCACCAGAGCCGGGGGCTGGTCTGGAGGCCTCGACCATGCCCCCGGGCCGGCGCCATGCCCCCAGGCCCACCCCCACAACGCTGCATCACGCCCCTGAAACACTGCACGATTTTAGACATGCCCCCGGCATGCCCCCGACACACCCCCTTTAGAAAGCCCCGGGACTTACGCGCATCCCGGGGCTCTGTGCGCGCCGGCGGCCTATGCAAAATAGGTGCGCCGGGGCGCGAGGGCCCTGCGTGCGTAAATCTGGCCGGATTTCCGCGTGCAGGGCTGCATCACACCCCCGAAACACCACACCATTTTAGAGATGCCCCGGCACGCCCCCGACACACCCCTTTTAGAAAGCCCCAGGACTTACGCGCATCCCGGGGCTCTGCGCGTGATGGCGGTCTATGCAAAATAGGCACGCCGGCGCGCGAGGGCCCTGCATGCGTAAATCTGGCCGGATTTACGCGCGCAGGGCATTTAAAATCTACCCCATAGGTTTTCTCATAGTGCGGGAAAACTTCCCTTCTACTTATCTATACGTGGAATTCATTAGTCATATCCAAGTCCGTGTCCCAACAGGGCCTTGTTTCGAATCCTCGATTCTTCGTCAGGGGACAAGATGATATAGTCTAATGATTGGTAATGTTCGGCATTTCTTCAAATTTTAACCGGCCATCAATCTGGTCGCCAGTGAAACATTAACATGGTTTACTTTAACATCATGCTTATGCATAAGATAAAAGAATAAGTTGAAACTAATTATGTTTGATGCACTTGATTTAGCTTTTTTTAGTATTATAATAATTAGTAATGTTTTATTCTTTGTTGGATCCTCCTTAGTGTAGACTAAGTGGACATTGGGTTAAAAAGTTAATTCTTCTTCCAAAGGTTATAAAATGACTGGAAAAGAAAGCAGGGAATAATATTTAGGTATTTTAAGTATTTGCTTACATATATAAAGAAGACACTTTCACAAAAGGATTAACAGATTTGACTTTTTGCAACAATATAGTTTGTATGTTTTAAAAACCATTAAACAATGGCTGTAATTTAAGTCATACAAGCTGTAATTTTTATAACATGATAAACTTATATTCAACACCTAAGAGTGCTGAACCCTCTGATTTTTGTCAGCTCTCATATTTGTAAAGGATTATTGGAGGTGAGCATCATTTATGCTATTCTATTACATTTGAGAAATTGAGATATGCAATCCAATATCTATACAGCAATTTTAAAGCTTAGCTATTCCAAGATTGCTATATGTAAGGACTTTGATTCTCTCTGGGTTTTCACCATACAGAGAATCAGAGAAAAGTCTGAGGTAATCAGGTTTTATGTTTAAGAACCCTCAGATGAGTTAAAATGTGTTGCTTTTGAAAATCATAGACTGTTTAAACAACTTTCATGAATTATTTGAAGAAATAACACAACACATTTGATTTAATTTCTTTTTATTTGTTATGTATTGCTGAATTAATATTCAATTTTTTTACACATTTCTGTTCATGAGACTGTGTTTAGCAATGAGCAATGATACCCCATGCTGATTCATGTTGCAGTCTTAAAAAAAAAAAACAACTGCCTTTAGGCTACCAATTGCAATCAATGAATATTTTATATTAGTAGCAATTGCACCCAACAGTAATTATCTTATCACAGAAGAAAAGGTTAGAAAGAAACTTCTCCATTGGACACCCACTGTGGACATAATTGAATATCCCTATGCCTTCATTCTTTATTGCTTTCAATAATAGTTAAATACCAGGGAATCCACACATAATAAGACATGATTTGATGAGACATGAATAAAAAGAGCAACAAACAAATATAGTCCCCAAATCTTCATTTTGCAAGCAATTATAAACATTTCTGTAATGTACTATATAGTCAGCTATTTATAAAAGGAAATTAAGTAATTAATTAGAAAACTTTATGGGTAACTTCCTTCTTTAAAACAAATAGCTAATATCATAAAACATAGATTCCAATCCTTAAAAATGTTTGGCCTATGTAATGTGTCAAATATATGAATCTGTTTGAGTCATAATAATTGTTTTTATTACTGCATTAAATTATATACTGCTCATGTCAGGAAATGGTTAAGCTTCAATGCAAAAAACAGTGCAGTCAAGAATTTGGGTTTTCGTTCTTTCTTTATTTCTTAACTTAGTCGTTTTATATATCTTCATTCCAAAAGAAGATCACAACGGTTTACAATATCCACATTCATATTCATGGTTAATATTCACCTTCTAGTTCCACACCACATTGTATACATATTCTAGTTCAAAATTATAAATATTCTAGGATATCACACTACCTACTATATAATCTATTTGATATTTATACATTTTTTTTCTGTTATCTGATGTATTGACTCTGGAAGTGAATTCCACAACTTGGGGCCTGCTATGGAAAACATTTGCTCTCTTATATGCGTTAGGTATGTGCTCTAAGTGAAAGGTACCATTAGAAGTTCTTTGTTTTGTGATGTTAGGTCTCTCTGTGGTGTGTAGTGTTGAATTGTCAGTCCTAATAAAAATGGGTTAATATTGTTGATGATATTGAAAATTAGAGATGTGAATCGGAACCGGAATCGGTTCGGTTCCGATTCAAATCTTATAATTTTTATTGTCCGGCCCAATTGGTTTTTTGTTTATTGGCTGCGCCCGATCCAATAAACAAAAAACCCACCCTGACCCTTTAAAACTGATCCCTTAGCCTCCCCCACCCTCCCAACCCCCCCCCCAAAATGTTTTAAAATTACCTGGTAGTCCAGTGGGGGTGCGGGGAGTGATCTCCTGCTCTCGGGCCATCGGCTGCGCTAATAAAAATGGCACCAATGGCCCTTTGCCCTTACCATGTGACAGGGTATCCATGCCATTGGCCGGCCCCTGTCACATGGTAGGAGCACTGGATGGCCCGTGCCATTTTTATTAGTGGCAGCCGATGGCCCGAGAGGGGGAGATCGCTCCCAGCGCCCCCACTGGACCACCAGGTAATTTTAAAACATTTTTTAGGGGGTTGGGAGGGTGGGGGAGGCTAAGGTGTCAGTTTTAAAGGGTCGGGGTGGGGTTTTTTTTATCGGGCCATCGGCGCCGTTTTTATAAGTGGCAGCCAACGGCCTGAGAGTGGGCGATCGGTCCCGGGGCTTCCATTGGACCACCAGGTGATTTTAAAACATTTTGGGGGGGTTTAGGAGGGTGGGGGAAGGTAAGGGATTAGTTTTAAAGGGTCGGGGTGGGTTTAGTGGTTGTTTTGTTGTGCCGGTTTTCCTGCCCCCCCCCCAAATAATTCCCGTTAGTGGACACAAACCCGATTAACGATTTTTCATGATAATTTGGGGGAATTTCTATTGTATCGCACTCTTTAATGATTTTTGACGATTTAAAAAATATCGGACGATATTTTAAATCATCAAAAAATGATTCACATCCCTATTGAAAATTAGAGATAACACTTTATAATGAATTGTGGATTGTACATGAAGCCAGTGCAGAGCAATCAGTGAAGGGGTGATGTGTTTGAATTTCTTTGTCCCTAGTAAGAGTCTTGCAGAGACATTTTGTAGTGGTTTTAGTAGACTTGAGGGTAGGCCTAATAAAAGGGAGTTGTAGTAGTCTAAGTTTGAAAATTAAGTGTTTGTAAGACAGTGCAGAAGTCCTCTATTGTTAATAAAGGTTTCAGTTGATATAATATTCTCAGCTTGGAGTACCCTGTTTTGATTAATTTGCTTATATGTTTTTACATAGTGAAGTTCTCATTGATCTGAATTCCAAGATCTCATACTTGATCTGAGGGAGTAATATTAGTGATTCTTAGGTCTAGGGTTTGTGGTTTGATTATCATGTTATTTCTCCTTAACCACACAATTTCCAGTTTGGGGGGGTTTAGAGTTAGTTTAAATTGAGAAAGCTTTTCTTGTATGACCTTCATGTATGTTGACAGAGATGACACAGTTTTTTCAAATGTTTTGTCAAATAGAATTGTATGTTTTCTACATATAGGAAGAAATTGATTCCTAGATTTGCTAGTAATGCACATATAGGCAGCAGATAGATGTTGAATAGGTGGCTGAGAGTGATGAACCTTGAGGGATGCCTATATCAATCGGGAAGGTGTCTGGAATGTTATTACCCAGTTTGACTTGGAATGTCCTATCCTTTAGGAAGGAGGAGAACAGTTTTTTGTTAACATTTCCATCTATTCCAGTTTTTCTCAGCTGGTGGCATAGTAGTGTATGGTCAACTGTGTCGAATGCCTTTGTTAAATCTATAAGTACCAGTATATGTGATTCATTGTTGGCAAAGCTTTGTAGTACAGGGTCAGCTAAGGAAATGAGTAGGGTTTCTGTTGAACAAATTTTTCTGAATCTGAATTGGTTTGGATATAATATATTGCTGTCTTCTAGGCAGTTTTCTAATTGTGATAAGTCTGCTTTTTCTAGGACTTTTGTGATGAAAGGCAGGTTGGACATTGGTTGTAATTGTCCAATCATCTGTTCTGTCAGTTTTAATTTTTAGGATTGATTTAATCACAGATTGTTTTGCCCTATCAGGGACCAATCCTTCTGCTAGTGAGTGGTTTATTATGCTTGTGAATATTGGTGTTATTACGCTGTTTACAGTTTTCAGTGAACTTGCAGGGATAGGGTCTAGTGGATAGGTAGTGGGCTTCAGTTTAGTTATGATTTGATTTACTTCAAGTTTAGATGCAAGGTCGAATGAGTTCCATTTCACTTGATCACATTTTTCTTCAGACTCTTTTGTTGGTAGGCAGTGGGAGAATGTTGATTTAAGTGTATTGATTTTGTTTAACAATGAATTGGCATATTCATTTCATGAGTACTTTGTAAGGTCGTAGTTATTTTAGATGGAGAAGGATGGGTCTTTGATTAGGTTTTGACTGTTTTAGAAGGCAGTATAAGTGGGAAGATATGCACTAATCAGGACATAAACCTTTGGTAATATTTTTGATGATCTCTAAGTGGCAAAGCAGTGTGACAAACCAGTGTTCAGAGCCAGAGGGCTGCTAGGGTTTATAAAGAGAATGATAACCAGCATAACAAATAGGAGGTGATAATTCCTTTATAGAGAATATTGGTGAAATTGCACCAAGAGTACTGTGTTCAATTCTTGAGGCTGTATTGCCTAAAAGTTAGAAGCAGAGTAAGAGGAGATCAGAGAAGGACCATGAAAATCATGCATGGTCTGCAGCAAATAGCTTATGAGATAAGACTCTGATCCATCAGATGGGATGGATGAGATGGGCAACCTCCCAATTCTGGGAGGTTTGAATGCACATCATTAGGGAGCATGGTGCCAGCATGCCATGCCACTACTACAGAGGCAGAAACTGTCTGTTCTATGGGCCTCTGAATAATATACCCAGCTATTTTAAAGTTAGCCAGTTATGTATAATCGGCTAACTTTAGTACAGCCCTTCGGTCTGACCAGAGTTAGCTGGTAAACATATCTGGCTAACTCTGCTTCTCCCCAGAATGCTTCCTGCCTGTCCACAGAATGCCCCCGACTTCTGATTATACATGGGTATGCCATTTAGATGTATAACTATTATGTTATCTGTCTAAATGGTATTTGAATATGGCCCACAATATGTAGAGTCTGAGCAATGGGAGTAGAGGATACATTCAAGTACCTTAAATGTATAAATAATATAGAAAAAGTAAACCTTTGTCAGTGGAAAGGACATTCTAGGAAAAGGTCATAATATTTTAATAGATGACTTTTAAAAGCTCTACATGTGCACAAGTCAGACTAGAATGTGCTGAGCAGATTTTATAAGCCACCCATGTGCACAAGTATCTCCCACTACATATTTAAGTCAAAAGGTTTTAGAAAGGAGCGGGGCATGGGCATGTCAGGAACGATGAAAAGCATGCGCTGGGGGTCCCCTATCCCAGAACTTTACTTCTGCTATGGATGGCGTGTGAGTAATCAAATAAAAAACCTAGGCTAGTCAGTGGGGTTTTAAGGATTGGTACTGAGGGAAAGGGAGATTATTAAACTAGGGGGGTTAGGAAGTCCTATCCCTCACCTGGGTGAACTGAGAACAAACTGGGAAAATGGGCAATTGCGTCAGCGCATGTGGCTTTTAAAATTCCCCCACTTATGCGGTATAAGCAGCATTTGTGCATATATGCGCGAGTCCACTTAACGATGCATGAATATGTGCGCCCACGCAACCTATTTTATACCATGCGTGCATATACACAGCATATATGTTATAAAATGGCCATGTCCCTGGGCATAAGCCAACAAACGCGTGAACATGTATGCCTGCGTGGCTGTTTTAAAGTTACCATCTAAAGGGGTGGACTCAAGGGTAACATTAGATAATATTTATTCACATAAAGGGTGGTGGGTACATGGAATAACCTCCCAGTTGAGGTAGAGAGTAAAGCCATAACAATGCAAGGAGGCTTGAGATAAACTATGTACAGATGATGCTTAGTTATGAAAGAGTGAAGGAGAAAGAAATTAAAACTGGAGCTTTCATATTCTATGTTTCTCTGACCTAAAGAGATTTACTGCTGTGCATGACTTTTGAACTCAGAATGGAGACCATAGTACATTTTTTCTCTTCAGTACATGTATTAATTTTAATTTTTAAAGCAATATTTAAAATGAATGCCAAGAAATATAGAAAATATCTAGTTTGTACAATCTATTTTTCTCCTCTATTCATCATGCAGGTTTCATTAAAACAATTTAGGGGTCTTTTGTAACCCTATGGTTGAAGCAAAATTCACGCAATTGCTTCAGCTTCAAACTCCAAGTTAACTCTAGCAGAAATAAAAAGTTCAAATCATGTCTTTGAGAAGGACCACTGTTGCAGAGTAGTAAGGCTTTTGACACATCCCTGCATTGGCAGCTTCTAAACAAACTAAACACCCAGCTATGGGCTCTAAAATGACTGATTGGGTTAGAAACTAGTTCATTGGGAGGCAATATAAAGTAGTGGCAAACAAAATTCACACCGAGAAAAGGGGATTTACCAGTGGGGTTCCATAAGAACCAGTCCTCATTCTTGCTGTTTTAATTTTCATAAGCAATATTGCAGAAGGGTAATCGAAAATGTTTTAATATTTTGCAAATGACACCATAATCTGCAACAGAATAGATACTATAGAAAACTTGAGGTAGGATCTAGTGAAGCTTGAATAATAGTCTAGAGTATAGTAGTCAAGATATAATGCTCAAAGATAGTCGTGCATTTGGGTTACAAAATCCAGGAGAGCAGTACAATAATATAAAGGGTGAAGTTTTGTGCACAAAACAAGAGCAAATTCTGAGGATATAAGGTGAATAGTGGTCTAGAGGACAGCTACTGCTATGGTCAATAGTCTTTAGTATTAAAGATCTAAACATGTATATCCTTGAGAAAAGGATGAGACATTTAAGTATCTCCAAGGAAAAAATGCACAAGAGGAGGTGTTCTTTCAATGGAAGGGAGACTTTGGAATGAGGGGTCATGGGATGTGGGTGAATGGGGGGTAGAGTCAGGAATAATCTAAGGAAATGTTTCTTTATAACAACCTTACTATGGAGGCAAAAGAGACAAATGCAATGTCAGAATTTAAGATAGCATGGAATAAGCCCAGAGAACATCTAGGGCAAAGGAAGGGATTATAAAGTTGAACAGGAGAACTGTATGAGCAAATTGAATGGGGCATAAGATCTTTATTTGCTTCTTTTTATATATATATAAAAAAAAAAAATTGGGGGTTTGGGAGGGCCACTAGAGGCCACTCCATTTTTTTTAAACTTGGGGGACAGCAAGGAACAGCTGAATTTAAATAGCCAGTAGGAATATACAAAGCAAAATTTTCATTTTGGTTTGTTCATTCATTTCTTAACTCACCTCCATTTGTTTCATTGGTTTAAAAAGCGAAAACATGTTTATTCATTTCATTTGTTTTCCATTAAAGTTAATGGGGGTTAATGGGGGTTTCAAAATTGGGGTTTTCTAATAAATGATAATGAAACTTTTGGATAGACAACATCAGAAGGAGAACGAGAACTCCAAGCCACCAAGACTGTGACAAGGTGGCACCAAAAGCGGTATAAATAGCCAAATGCACCACAAAGGGATAAAAGAGTGCCAGCAGTGGCAGGAGTTCTCCAAGGCACTGTCAAAGAAGCAATTCAGATGCAAGAGTATCAAGAATATCCCAAGGCTTCAAAGTAGGGCACCTTTAACAGTGGCATGAACCCAGAAAGGCAGCACAAAAGGGGCATTATGAAAGGGGAACAAAGCAGCAGTGCAGCAAAAAATTCACCAGGTACTGACAGAGGGACAAATTGGCACCAAGAGTGGCATGAAGATCCTAAAACACTATGAAAGCTGCAAAGCAGCAACCCACAGCAGCAAAAACACCTCAAGTTGTACAGTCATATCAGGAAGAACCCTAAGGTGCCATAAGTGTTAGAGCAGAAAACACAGAGTGGCAGCAAGGCTCCTGAGGTATGGACTCTTGGTTATTACAGTGTGAGAAAGTTGTAGGGAAACCTACAAGATGGTACAAGAAGCGTATGGCAGTAAAGCAAATGGCAGAAAGACCCCAAGGTGCAATATAAGGGGTATAGCAGCAAGGAAGATTTGCAGCAAGATTCCCAAGGCGTTGCATCAGTGGCATGGATGGCAGCAAGATAGAGTAGCAGAAACTCAAGCTGTAATGTCAGGAGCAGGACGGTAAGGCAAAGTAGAAACAAGATGTACATAGTGTAACATAAGGAGCAGGGCAGCAAGACAGAGTGGTGGCAAAACATTTGAGGTATAGATTCTAGGGATGTGAATTGTTTTTTGACGATTTAAAAAAATTGTCAGATATTTTTTAAATCGTCAAAAATCGTTAGAGTCGCGATACAATAGAAATTCCCCCGATTTATCGTGAAAAGTCGTAAATCGGGGGAGGGGGAGGGCGGGAAAACCGGCACACCAAAACAACCTCTAAACCCACCCCGACCCTTTAAAACAAATCCCCCACCCGAACACCCCCAAAATGTTTTAAATTACCTGGTGTCCAGTGGGGGGGGGGGGGTCCCGGCGCGATCTCCCACTCTCGGGCCATCGGCGCCATTTATATTAGTGGCAGCCAAAATGGCGCCGATGGCCCGATAAAAAAACCAAAAACACCTGACCCTTTAAAATGACCCCCTTAGCCTCCCCCACCCTCCTGACCCCCCAAAACCTTTTAAAATTACCTGGTGGACCAGCGGGGGCACGGGGAGCGATCTCCCACTCCCGGGCCATCGGCTGCCACTAATAAAAATGGTGCCGATGGCCCTTTGCCCTTACCATGTGACAGGGTGTCCGTGCCATTGGCCAGCCCCTGTCACATGGTTGGAGCACTGGATGGCCGGCGCTGGACCCCCAGGGACCTTTGGCCAGCTTGGGGGTGCCTCCTGACCCCCACAAGACTTGCCAAAAGTCCAGTGGGGGTCCGGGAGCTACCTCCTGCACTCGGGCCGTATTGCCAGTATTCAAAATGGCGCCCGCGCTACCTTTGCCCTCACTATGTCACAGGAGCCGACGGCCGCCCCCTGTGACATAGTGAGGGCAAAGGCTAGCGGCTGCCAGTACTGAAAATGGCGCCGGCACTAGCCTTTGCCCTCACTATGTCACAGGGGCCGACCGTTGGCCCCTATGACATTGTAAGGGCAAAGGTAGCGCCGGCGCCATTTTGAATACTGGCAATACGGCCTGAGTGCAGGAGGTCATTCCCGGACCCCCGCTTGACTTTTGACAAGTCTTGTGGGGGTCAGGAGGCCCCCCCAAGCTGGCCAAAAGTCCCTGGGGGTCCAGCGGGGGTCTGAGAGCGATCTCCTGCACTCAGGCCGTATTGCCAGTATTCAAAATGGCGCCGGCGCTACCTTTGCCCTGTCACATGGTAAGGGCAAAAGGGCATTGGCACCATTTTTATTAACGCAGCCGATGGCCTGAGAGCGGGAGATCGCTCCCCGCGCTCCCGCTGGACCACCAGGTAATTTTAAAACCTTTTTGGGGGGTTCAGGAGGGTGGGGGAGGGTTTTTTGATTATCGGATCGGGTGCAGCCGATAATCAAAACTCAAATCGGGCTGGGCGATAAAAATTTTAAGATTTGGATCGGAACTGGAAACGATCAGTTTCTGGTTCCGATTCACATCTCTAATAGATTCTGCGGAATGGCAGCAAGGCTGAGTGATTGTAAGACCCCCCAAGGTAATTCATCAGGGGTATAGCAAAACTGTATAGTAACAGCAAGACTCCCAAGGTATAGTATAAGGGTTGTAGCAGCAAGACAGATTGGCATCAAAACCCCCTTACATGTAGTCTAGGGCATGGCAGCAAGGCTGAGTGAACCCCCCCCCCCCCTCCAAGGTATATTGTCAGGAGCAGGGTAGCTTCACCTTGATTGGTCCTCCGTCCTGTCTATTTGTCCTCTTCTCTCACTTCAGCTCTGTCCTGGCTACTACTACTTCACTCAGGAATTTCTTTGTTGATATACTTAAAAGTTGTACTGCAGCACTTTTCACTGGGCCAAAGACTTGAATGGGAAACAAAAGAATTATATGAAAATGTCTGTTTTATTTGTTGCTTCCCTCCATTCATGTTGGGGATCCATGAATGAAAGAGAAATGCTCTCATTCCTTGCATTTTAGCCATTTATTTCAAACTAATGTGATTTTACACCTATTTACTTTGATTATTTGATCTATTGTTATTTTGTGCTTCACTTTACCTGACATGTTATTATAGGTGGAATATAAATGTTTTAAAATAAAATGAATAAATAAATAAGTAAATAAATAAATCAATAAATAAATAAATGTGCATCCCTAATAATCAGCAAGCTGGCAACTGGCAAGATTACAAAATAACTTTTGCCAGGTAATTTTAGCCAAGTATATTAAGTGAGAGATAACTCAGTGAAAGTTAGGGTAACTTTATCCAAATATTCTAACCCCATCCCCTGATATCATCATCCAGTGGTAGTGGCTTTGAAACCCTGCACTGGCTGCTTAGAGGGTGAGAAACTGTATGGCTGCCTTTGTTTTGACATATGTTGCTGCTGTTACTGCTGGAAGAGTTTCTTCACTACAACTTTCTAAGTACAGCAGTTTGCTGTTTTCCAATTCGAGCATTCATCCCTGACCCCTAACATCAGGTTATGGGCCTTCATGATTTACTTATAATAATAGAGGGAAGGGAAAGAATAAGAAAGGACATTTGTTATATTCACTTCATATGTAAGGGTCATGGAAGTGTTATAATTTGGGTAGTGAGATTGTTGTAAATTGTGGCTTAATGAATACTTGGTATAAGCATACAAAAGCTATTTTATATTGGATTATCTGCAAGATTGGCATTTAGATTTACTTTTTATCACTGAAACTCAGCTTTCTGATAATACAGGCATGCTCCCATTTCAGACATGTCCATCAGGTTTTTTCTTTACTCATCAGGCCAGCCCTCTTTCCTTCCCTTGGAGTTTTATTGGTTTATCATCTGCCTGAATTAGATGTAAAGTCTTTAGATATATTAAATGAGATTATTGTTGATTTGAGTTTGCAATTTTCACACACACACACACACACACACACACACACACACACTCCCCTGCACTGGGTATCTCACTACATGCTGCCACTAAACCCTCATCTAAGCCATTTATCTGAATCAGGCCAACATCGATGTCATTAGGTGGTCCTTTCCACTCCACGTTCCTGCTATCCCAGCATACCCAAATTCAGTAGAAAGCTTCTATACACCCACTTCCTACCTCCCTAAAGTAGCAAGCCTCAGTGACAGCTAAAGCTCTGGGAATCCTGCATACCCACTAATAACTGGACTATTAGGCCCATTCCAAGTACTAGGTGTGATTTTGCTGTACGGCAAAACAATTCGAGTTTAGGAGGTCGTTCCCGGACCCCCGCTGGACTTTTGGCAAGTCTTGTGGGGGTCAGGAGGCCCCCCCCAAGCTGGCCAAAAGTCCCTGGGGGTCCAGCAGGGGTCCGGGAGCGATCTCCTGGACGCGTGACGTCGGGAGCTAGGAATCAAAATGGCGCCGGCGCTACCTTTGCCCTGTCACATGATAAGGGCAAAGGGCCACCGGCGCCATTTCTCTTCACAGCAGCCGTGGGCAGAGAGCGGGACATCGCGCCGGGATCATCGCGCCAGGACCCCAGGTCATTTAAAACATTTTGGGGGGGGTTCGGGAGGGTGGGGGTTTGTTTTAAAGGTTCGGGGTGGGTGTTAGGGTTTTTTTGGTGTGCCGGTTTTCCCACCCCCTATTTAACGATACAATACAAATGCCCCTGACGATAAATCGTGGGCATTTGTATTGTATCGTGCACTCTAACGATTTTGGACGATTTTAAAATTATCTGACGATAATTTTAATCGTTCAAAAACGATTCACATCCCTAGTATGTATGTCTATGTTCATGTGTGTGTATGTGTGTGAGTGTATGTATGTATGTGTGTGTATGAGAGAGAGAGAGAAAGAGAGAGAGTTCATATCTGGCCTTGGTCTTACCCATCCCACCTTTGCACAGTTCTACTGCCTTTCCTCTGCAAATTAAGCTCTACACATACACACCCAAACAGACACACACACACTCACATTTAATATAATTACAAAATGTACAACCAATATGCTAGCAAACTGTTTGGAAAAATAAACTGCTAGCATACAAGGCCAGCATTTGAACAAATGGGGGGACAAAACAGAAAGCTTAATTACCATCTAACATTTTTTATTCTACATCCTTCCCTCATACCTGCCCTCTTCATGAAGAGGAAGCACTCAAAGGACACTAGTCACATATGTTTTCCTTTCATATACCATGCAATTTCCTCTCTGTCATTCTGCTATGATCTTATGGATAATCTGTAAGGCTAAGGGTGCCACCTTTTTTCTGGGTCCCGAGAAAGTGGAGTTGAGTCATCAGTATATATCTGTTCTGGCTCCCCTGAGAAATTAGTACAGAGCCAGTAAGGGTGCCAGTAAGGGTGCCAGCTACTTATTTGTGTAGGGCTACCAGTACTGGTGGACCCCTTTAGAGAAAGCTCTTTCTCTTTCCATTAACTGCAGTCACTGCAGTTTGAAAAGATTCAGAAATGATGTAATACAATGATCTGAAAAGTTAGACAAGCCAAAATATGGCATGACCATTGGCTTTCTAATGACCCATGTCAAATGTAATATCCTCATCTACGACTCTAATGGCCTTGGAGTTCAAATAGTACTCACAGATTACCTTTTTCTCTGACAACCAATAGGCTGGTATTGGGCAGGGAGATGTATACTTGAGGTCAGCATATCTCTGGTCTTCTCTGCATCTGTATCGGTCTTAGTCAGCTTGCCTCCTTCCCCTCACTTGTTTGTCAATGCTTTGGCAGTAAACCACATCTGCTATGTAAGCAATAAGCTAAGTACACTACTGCCAGAATATCTGCATCCCATTGTACCAATTTGTAGTATAATGGCCTTATTTAAAAAACAAAACAAAAAAAGAGTATAGTATAATAGGGGCTGATGAGTAAAGATGGCCGGCGCCATCTTTAAAGATGGCGCCGGCCATCCAGTGCTCCTACCATGTGACAGGGGCCGGCCAATGGCACGGATACCCTGTCACATGGTAAGGGCAAAGGGGCATCGGCGCCATTTTTTTTTAGAACAGCTGATGCCTGGGAACAAGAAATCTCTCCCCAAGGCCCCCCTGGATCTCTCCTCTCCCCGAGGCCCCCCGAGGCCCCCCTGGACCACCATATAATTTTAAAAGGTTTTGGGAGGCTCGGGAGGGGGGTCGATTTAAAGGGTCGGGTGGGGTTTTTTTTTTAGCGGCGCGGGCCTCCCTAAAAAAAAAGGGTCGAGAGGGTGGGGAGGCTAAGGGGGGTCTATTTAAAGTGTCGGGTGTTTTTTTTTTTTTTTTATGGGGCCATCGGCGCCATTTTAATTAGTGGCAGCCAAAATGGCGCCGATGGCCCGAGAGTGGGAGATCGCGCCGGGACCCCCCCCACTGGCCCACCAGGTAACTTAACATTTTGGGGGGGTTCGGGAGGGTGGGGGAGGGTAAGGAATTAGTTTTAAAGGGTCGGGGTGGGTTTCGGGGTTGTTTTGGTGTGCCGGTTTTACCGCCCTCCCCCAAATAATTCCCGTGCCCTATTTAACGATACAATACAAATGCCCCTGACGATAAATCGGGGGCATTTGTATTGTATCATGCACTCTAACGATTTAGGACGATTTTAAAATTATCTGACAATAATTTTAATCGTTCAAAAATGATTCACATCCCTAGTGCACATATATATGTGAGTATGTTATAAAATTGCCATGTCACTGGGCTTGTGCTGATGCACAGGTGTACTGTGTGCCTGCGTGCCTGTTTGAAAGTCACAGTCTTTATCTCACTTTCTTCTTAGCTCACAATTATCAGAGAAAAAAAAACATATGCAAGAGAAATAAAATTTGAGTTAAAGCAACCCTCTTACCTTCTTATGGACAAATTGTTGTCATTGTATGATGATTAGTACACATATTGAAAGAGCATTATTAATTCATGTACTATGATACAAATAAAAAAAAAATCACAATTATTTTGAGAGAGAGAGAGAGCGAGAGAGAGAGCGCCTTGCTATAGTGCACCTCCCTAGACAGGTATTTGTATCCCTATGGGAGGCCCACCTAGTAACGCGAGGTGAGGGTTAAGTATTAGTGTAGGGGGTTAGGGGCCACTTTGACATTCTACGTGACACGTACGAACAGAACAGTGGTCTCTTGTGAAGATCTGATGGCCTTCGGAGTGAGGAAACTCACTCCAAGATGAGATTTGTGCAATGTTCTCTCCACCTAGCTTGATGTTACCCAGGTAGAGAGTCCATCAAGCTAGGTGGAGAGAACATTGCACAAATCTCATCTTTGGGTGAGTTTCCTCACTCCGAAGGCCATCAGATCTTCACAAGAGACCACTGTTCTGTTCGTACATGTCACGTAAAATGTCAAAGTGGCCCCAAACCCCCTACACTAATACTTAACCCTCACCTCGAGTTACTAGGTGGGCCTCCCATAGGGATACAAATACCTGTCTAGGGAGGGGCACTATAGCAAGGCTCTTTCTCTCTCTATCTGCAATAAACGTGTAACACAAATGAAAGAGATATAGTTAGGAGCCACACTAACAGTGCAGCTGTTTCACAGCACACAATAAATCCTCCCTACTTTCCATTTTCACAAATCGCGTTAACTGATGTTAGCGCAATTTGTGGAATTATCACACACGGTAATTCCTTGGAAAATGAGGCCCTATATGTGCTCTTTTTTAATCCAATTCCCTTGAAATTGTTTCACCTAAGTTATCTAGTATTCCTATTTTCTAGCAGTTTTTATATCAGAGAATCCTGGTAATTTAGCATAATTTATCAAGACCCTCTACTGTTATTCTGGCTTCTATTATTACATATATAGTCATCCAATACAATTCTCCTTTCTCAAATTAGAATAGTGATTTATAAAACATCAATATGATAATATTTTAAATTCACATTGGAAGATGGTAAAGTAGCAGCTGTAATTATGGTACTGAGGAGGCATACTTATATTCTATCAGTGCTATATAATGAATCTTCCTGCAGAGAAAATGAAACAGACTTGATTAATTCTCATTACTGAAATGGTCACACTTGGGATAATAATAGTTTTATTTGATAATATTGAATTGGCAGACTATTTTACTTTTAAAATGAGAACGAAATAGAGGTGTGAAGAGGAAAAAAAGACAGACATACTAAACTAATATTCATTACTATTATCATGAATTCAGAGTTGTGAACTGTTTAAAGAATAGGTTTACCTTTAAATTTTGTACTATCACTTGTAAATGCATTGCATTTAATATTGTACTTTGTTAGTGTTTTTCTGGTTTGAGAAATATTAATCCACTAAACACACCTCATTATATTGTACTGAGAATAATTAAACTTCAGAGGGATGCAACATTTAAATTGGGTTGCTACAAATAAAATTGTACTAAATGACAGAATTACTATGAAATGTCTGTGTGGGGTATTGAATGGCATATAAGATTGGCATAGAAATACAGTCTTTCACCTTTAGATTGTAATTTGAAATCTGGTTCTGATAAATGATGTTGCAAAACCATTACTATTTGAAAGCTTTTTGGGATCCTGTGTGAAATGGGGAATCATTTATATTGCAGTTGGTTCTACTTGACAGCAATAGAGAGACCCCAGATTGAAAGGGTATAGAAAATAAATTATCATTACATCTTTAAAACTGCCCCATCAAGAGCAGAGTTGAGGAGTAATGGAGTTGCACTGTTGTGATTTGATACTGCTTGTGATATAATCATTTTCTTCCAGTCATGACCAAGGATGTATTTGTTGACAAGTTTTTCTTCCTGCAATTAAATAAGTAATTTTTTCTCCATTATAACTCAACATTTTGAATGCCTGACGAAAGCATGGTGGATACCTGACCTGTCGAGTCCCCTATGGAAGGAAGTTTTTTTGGAAACTCGGCCACATCAGGGGAAAAATATTTGAGCTAAATAGATGGTGGTTGTCAGCACGTTATGGCAATTGTTATATATTAGTGAACAATTCAACATATTGATTTATGGCTACAGCTCTGTGATGACTGGAAAATTGGGCATCAAAATGGCAGATGAAATTTAATGTGGATAAGTGCAAGGTGATGCATATAGGGAAAAATAACCCATGCCATAGTTACATAATGTTAGGTTCCATATTAGGTGCTACTACCCAAGAAAGAGATCTAGGCATCATAGTGGATAACACAATGAAATTGTCGGTTCAGTGTGCTGCGGCAGTCAAAAAAGCAAACAGAATGTTGGGAATTATTAGAAAGGGTATGTTGAATAAAACGGAAAATGTTATAATGCCTGTGTATCGCTCCATGGTGAGACAGCACTTTGAATACTGTGTACAATTCTGGTTGCCGCATCTTAAAAAAGATATAATTGTGATGGAGAAGGTACAGAGAAGAATGACCAAAATGATAAAGGGGATGGAACAACTCCCCTATGAGGAAAGGCTAAAGAGGTTAGGACTTTTCAGCTTGGAGAAGAGATGTCTGAGGGGGGATATGATAGGGGTGTTTAAAATCATGAGAGGTCTAGAATGGGTAGATGTGAATCGGTTATTTTACGCTTTCGGATAATAGAAAGACTAGGGGGCACTCCATGAAGTTAGCACGTGGCACATTTAAAACTAATCGGAGAAAGTTCTTCTTCACTCAACGCACAATTAAACTCTGGAATTTGTTGCCAGAGGACGTGGTTAGTTCAGTTAGATTAGCTGTGTTTAAAAAAGGATTGGATAAGTTCTTGGAGGAGAAGTCCATTTCCTGCTATTAATTAAGTTGACTTAGAAATTAGCCACTGCTATTACTAGCAGCGGTAACATGGAATAGACTTAGTTTTTGGGTACTTGCCAGGTTCTTATGGCCTGGATTGGCCACTGTTGGAAACAGGATGCTGCGATTGATGGACCCTTGGTCTGACCCAGTATGGCATGTTCTTATGTTCTTTATTTTTTGATGTGTAAAATCACATTTTTTGTGGCACTGCATTTGTTCACATGAATATTGGTGGTTGGAGGTTGGTTAATGATTGTATTTAATTATATCTTAGGTAACATGTGGAGTACCGTGGTTTTATATATATATATATATATATATATATATATATATATATATATATATATATCAAATACCATTATACATTTTTTATGTGATTTTATTATGTAGCAACCCTATCACATATGTTTTATAAGTAGTGGGGGCAAGTTTTTTTTGATAGTTTTGTTTAATTTTCTCACTACACTGGATATATTTTCTTGGTATTTCAGAGGTTAAAGTACTTGGAAAGCATGTGAACACATTACCTTTTAATAATGTTATTAAGATGTGAATCTATTTTAATATTGTTTTAGCATCATGGGTTTAAATTTCTATTGTGAATATTGATTAGATGTATAATCTGTGAATGCTTTGTTATGCACAGTGAATGTAGAGATTGCAGAATAATTAAAAAAGCTAAATAAAGAAATAAATACATATTTTTAGCTCTCTATAATGAAAAAGGAGTTGACTTAACCTAAAGCAAAATTAGCTTCAAATAAGGGACCAAAGAGCATTTAGCTACCACTGGAGTAGCCTCCTCATTATACTCCACCCTAAAATTTTCCTCCCTCTCATAGAGGATTTGAAAACTCAGGTATAAATGGTCTACATGGCTCTGGTAGGGTAAATTATGTGATTCAGAGACACCTCATTCTGCAAACTGAACTGGAATCATAAATAAAAAAATGACACCTAATGTTTACACACAAAAATACTATTAAAGCCACCAAAACAGAAAACAGATTTGACTGGGAGACTCTGTTATCAAAGGCACTAACTTGGGGACATATTTTGTAGGAAATAGAATGATTAAATGACTTCTAGTGTCCTCAGCTAGTAGATATGAAAACAAGATTGTTATGTTAAATGAAAAATTAAGGGGTTTATTTTTCAAAGCATTATCACCTTTTTGCATGTGATATAATGCAAATTAGGGGGAGGGGAGGAGTTGGGATGGGAGTGGGAGGAGTCAGCTGCTGCACAGCTGTCGGTGATAATGTGAGGAACATTATCGCTGGCCGTAGCACAGCGAATAGTGACACCTTTTATGGTGTTGCTATTCACTGTGAAAGGCTGCAGCCGGCTATACCACGGCCGTCAAATTTGCACCGCTGCGGTGTGAACAGCTGCAGTCTTTCTCAGGCCCACTCCCCTTCACCCATGCCCCCTTTTGCACAGTTTGCAAAGAGTACGTTTGGAAAATTGAAAATGTTAAAACAACTAAAATCTTATTCAGACCAACTAGCCCTATGTGCAGTGGTATATGCCTTAATTCTGAATCATATAGATTATTGTAATGCCATTTATTTTGGGCTACCAAGTAAGATAATTGGAAAATTATAACTGATTCATGTGGCAGCTAGGATTTTGACAGCTCAAAAAGGACATCAGAAATACCATTGTTGCTGCAAATGCATTGGCTGATGGTAGAGGCAAGATATAAATTTAAATGTTTATTCTTTAAAATTTTAAGAAAGCGTGGTTTGCCACATTTGAAAAATAGTTTGAAATGGCATGAGACAACACGGAATTTCCATTCAGTTGGAAAACACCTAGTGCAACTGGTACCACCAAAAAAATTATTTCATTTGAGACTATTTAATAGGTCTTTTTCAGCCTCGGTTCTGATTTTATGGGACAATGTGCTGCTTATATAAGAGCAGAAACTGAGTTAAAGCAATTCCATAAAAAATTGAAAACATGGTTGATGTCTACAGTCTTTAATTAATCTTGTAATAGATAATTATTGGGATTGTAAACATGGTGTAAGAGCTTGTACTATGATCTAGAATGGTATCAGGGAGATCTAGTAGAAGCTATTATTGATGTGTTATAAAGATTGTTGATAATTGGCACAGAAATGTATTATCTTATTGTTTTAATATTGTATTATCTTATATCTATTTATTTAAACACACAAAAGTAGAAAACATTAAACCTAATATATATTTTGCTCAGAGCAATTTCTGATAGAAAAACAAATGGACATATCAATCGATATAAGGCAGTACAAAAATAAAGTCTCATAGATCAAAATTTAAGAATCTGGGATATTCGTCCATTGCCAGTAAATATTCCAAATACTATTATATTTGAAAGATTGGTTCTTAAGAGTATAAGACCTGCTCCATAATTGCAATGTCAGCCAAAACCCTCTTCCAAAGTGTTAAAGATGGTACCATTTTCCAACAATAAGCTAAAGTTATTCAAGCAATATGTAACGTAGAAAACCAAGTTCTTCAAGGAGACATTCATGAGTTGATTTCCCCAATTAGCAAGCAGATACAAGGGAGCTGTCATCTGAATATCAACCCTAATTATAGTTCTAATATCTGTTTGTACCTTGTTCCAAAAATCTTGCACAATAGAACATTCCCACCATATATGTATATAGGAATCAAATATATCACAGCCGTTACAGCATAATAGGCTAGAAACACTGAATCTGGCAAAAAATATTGGGTAGATTTTTTAAAAAGCATGTGCGGCCCACAAGCTTAGGGCAGGATTTTAAAAGAGTTAGGCACAAAAATCTGGAGGATTTATGCACATAACCAGCCTTACGCGCACCGGGCCTCACTTTACTCTTGGATGGCTTCAAGCGACTCACTTCCCCTTGTTGTTAGAGGAAACAGGATACTATCAACTCTGTTTCCAGGATCCAATCGGACACAGGTTTTCTTTGCTCGTCCAAAATGGTCCTTTCCCTGCCAAAAACTGTGACAGCTGTGGAGGGTTATAAAACACATAGGAATTACCTTCGTGTTTTACCAAACACTTACAAGGATACTTTAGGAAAAATGCACCTCCAAGCTGTAATACCTGCCATCTCATAAGGAGAAAAGCCTTCTCCTCTTTTGTGTTTGCTGTGCAATGTCTGGGAATACCCTTACGCTGCATCTAGAAACTGCTCATTTCTATGTCTAAGATAAGAGTTTTAATAGCTAATCCCAGTCTGGCTCAAGGGTTAAGTTAACAATCAGTGATGCTGGTGTCACAAGCTTAGGGCCTCATTTTCTAAGGTATCGCAGGCCTGCGATACTTTAGGGAATGAAGGGCGAGGGGCCGAAACGGGGAGCGGGCATGCTCTAGCTGGCAGCGATCGCACAGTCACGGTGCGATCGCTGCCGGTTTCGCACCCAATAGCGCCACCATAGAAGGTGTAGCTATTGGGCGCGAACTCGGACGCGAAAAGGGCCTTAACTTTTCATCGTCCGAGGCATATTCATGGAGTCAGCCCCAGTGACGCCCCAACTCCTCCTCTTCCGGGGTCAACTCCGCCCCCATTTTGGTATCGCAAGCGATAAGGGACTTTTCACGTGTGAAACATCCCTTATCACATGTGATCCCTCTGGAAAATGAGGCCCTTAGTGTCTGAAGTCTCTAAGAACATTGAAATATTCAGAGGCTGGTCACAAATAGGCACCAAAGTTGTCACTCCTCCATTTTGTTCCATCGATCTTTTTAATTTTGGAAGATAAAATATTTTTTATATCAGTGGCATTTCAGTTTCCCCTAGATGTAGTACTTCTCCAAGATATCTTTTAAAGGTATCTTGAGGGGAAATTAATGAAATTTGGGGGAAATTAATAAACCTTAAGTTTTTATTTCTTATTGTGTTTTCCAAGTGTTCCAACTTCATTGAAATGCTCTTCCTTTCTTTTATAGTGGCATTTTGAATCTGTTGGATGTTTCTGATTTGGTCTCTGTTGGTTGCAATCTATTGCTCCAAATCTGTATTTGATTTAACCACAACTTTAACTTTATATTCCAGTTCTTTTACAGAGTCATTTATAGGTTTAATTTGTGATAATATAGACACTTTCATATCCACTATTCTCTCCCATAATGTTTCTAGGGTAAAGCCAGACGGACTTATCACAACTGGCAAAGTTATTTCGGGATTGCTTCCATTTGCTCCTTCAGATTCCTCCAGCAATATATCTCTTTCTTCCCCGGTCAGCCCCGATGGAAAGCCTGGGCTCGAGGTCGTAGCTGTTCCTTCATCACACCACACTGAGGTCCACCGCAAAACTCCTCGGTCTGGTGGCAGGTCACTCGACTCTAAGGAACTCCACGTTGTGGCCGGATTCCCGGGAGGTGTTCCCTCAACAGGACTTAATGGAGATAGTGAGCCAAGAAGAGAGGGGAGCTCTTCTTCCCCTCCCCCTCTCTCCAGCAGCTGGATTCCTGCATTCGGGTCTCTGCGGACCATATGGGCATCCATAGGACCGGCGACAGAAGTGGTCGGAGGGGCTGTGGGGTAAGGCTCTCCTCTCAGTTTGCACTTTCGTCCCATTTAGAGGTAATTCACATCAGGAAAATCTGTTTTAGATCTCTGTCCTGTGGAGCTCAGTGTAGCATTCAGCTACTGGGCAGCCATCTTGGTTCCACCCCCCAGGTTTTTGGCAGGGAAAACAACCGTAAGCTCCACAGAATCCAGAGAAAATGTATTAAGTCCCTCTTAAAGATATATTGATCTCTGTAAAGGCTACTGGGGTGGTCTTATTTCTTTTGATAGTGTTATTTACATTTTTCATTAGGTTAAGTAATTCCATCCCCTCCAATTGAGGACTAAATTAGAGAAGGAAATGATAATATTTTCAGAAACATTTGAATTTTCATAATGATAAAAGATGTTTTTCTCTTTTCTTTCTATTTTCCTATCAAGATTGTTATCTTGTTTAATTTTGTAAAATTGCATAAAGATAAAATAATAAAAAAAAACAAAACAAAATGGTCCTTTCACAGTTCCTTTTCTGTAGGTACTTTTCACTCTTAGATCCAAATTCCAATAATGCACACAGGCTCCCTGAGACACAATGGGAGTATCTCTGCCAACTCTTTCCTCTATTCCCTGATACTCCAGGAGACGGTAGCAGCCCCTGGCCTTGCTCTAACCAGGGTAATATACCCTTTCCAAAACCCAACCCTTAGGGGATGAATCCGTCTGTCTGTAAAGAAATTCAGGACCTCCCCTTGACCAACAGATAATCTTTTGTTAGCTGGAAACTTCCCTACTCTTTTGCCCTCATACTTCTCATAGGGGGAAAACACATTAACCACAATATACTCTCTGCATGTTACATTTTCCACTCTCAGCATTATACACAGCAGCCACAATAGCATTGGCAGTGAAGTCCATGGGACCTTCCCTTCTCTCCAACACTGGTGGTGGTGGTAGCTTTGTGAGCTTCACCTGGACCCCTCTCTATCCTTTGCTCAGCAGTTACTCTGCCTTCTAACCACACTGGCAGATGTGGCATGACTCTTCCTTATTACATTGCACAAACAATCATAACACGGGCTCCTGGTATGGCTTGTGTCGCCAATGTGATGCCTTCATGCTGGTTCATATGTGTGTGTGCACAGGCTTGTCTCATAGGCATGACCTATTCAAACTACTGATTGTTTCATTTTATCACCTTGTGCTCTTTCCAAACCATTGTAGCTATAGCTGGCAGAATAGAGCTGTACAATTTCTTAAGATATTTCAGCCAGATACTACAAGTCATGATGAGTTTGGGGTTAGGAATTATATTAATTTTCCTACGCAAAGGCAACAGCACACCTTCCTACTCCCTTTGAGAATTTCTTCTCTCATTCCAGCTAAAAAGTCATGTGCTGTGGAAGTCCACACATACTTTTAAATGGAATGAGAAGGACTATTTTCTGACACTCAGTTTACCTGAGAAAACAATTTTTACTTTGGTAAATAGCTATTAAACTTTTTCTAAAATTATATTAAACTATACAGAATGAAATATACATCCTCAAAAATGTACATTAACAATCATGCTTTTCAACTCAGGTCATAAAATCAGAGCTATAAGAGAACATCTGATGGGAGTGGACATGCAAAAGGAAGACCTGATGCTAACAGTCCATAGGCAACTAAAGCTGGGGCCGTTGGCAGGCTGGATTTCAAACCAGACCAGTTTACAGTCCTTGGATTTGTAAAATATAGGTCTGGGGTAAGCAGGATTAAAACAGATCAATATAGTTCATAGATATAAAATCTAGGGATGTGCACAGGAAAAAGTGTTTCATTTTATTTTGTTTATTTGGTTCATTTAATTTAAGGATTCATTTTGAGGCCAAAAACATTATTTGTGTCATTTGGTGATTCATTTTCCAAGAAAGTCAACGAGGGAAGCAATGCATTCTATTTTGTCCTCTAAACCTAGGGTTTTCTATCGAAGTTTAGAGAAACTTGCAGGACAACATCAGGAGCAGAGGTAAGAGCATGCCAAGACAGCAAGTGGGGGGCAAGGTAGCTCCAAGAGTGGCATGAATAGCCCAAGTTACAATGGCAGGGCAAAACAGCCCAGGTGGAGCGATGAACACCCCAAGAACAAAAAAAAAAAGGTTTAAAGCAGTGCTAACAGTAGCAAGAGTATCCCAAGGCTGAAAATTAAATGCAAAATGCACCAAATGTGGCATCAACATCCCAGGTTATATTTTAAAAGAGCTTCTTCAGCTACCAGTAAAACAGCAAATTTATTTAAGTTACTAACAGTGATTTTTTAAATTGTGAAACAGGATGATCCACATTACTGTTACTCTCTTCTTAACTTTATCACAGGGGAAATCCTTATTAGAAGTCCCCTCAAACAAAAAAGCATGATTAAGAGAAACTCGATATAGAGCTTTTTTGTTTCTGGTCCTTCTCAATGGAACTCTCAAGGTTTTCCATAAACAGCTGAAGGTATTACTGTATCAGGCAGCTTTTTTTTGTAATTATATTTTTATTGTGTTTTGTTTTGTAAATTTATTACTGGTTTTAAATTTATGTTTTATTGTCAATTGTTTAATTGTTGTAATCCACCTAGCAACTAATCCCATGATAAGCAGAATATAAATATTTTAATAATTAAATAAATAAGAGGAAAATAAAATAAAATGTGTCAAAATTTCTCCTGTATACTATAATATGAGCTTCAAAGTAGTAGCAAGGAACCTTCTAGAGATATTCCATCCCCAGTTAAGAGTGAATATTTTTAGCCTTGAGTACTCAGGAGGGGACTGAAAGGCATATTTTCATGATGATGATTAAACCTTCATAATGTAAACCAGTATAACAATTGAATGGGAGGTGCTAATGGTGATTCCTCAAGTGATTCCTGAATATCTTTCAGACTACTAATTAGATACAACTCCTTGTAATAATTGTGGCCTATTTGACCTATCAGTAGTGTACATGCCAGTGTATGATGGATATAAAAAGCTAAAAACTGTTTGTAAAATTCTCTGCCACTCTGTGAATTTACCTTGAAGAAATGATCTACCTAGCAATAGATGCTTCCTGCAGATATAGTGAGGCTTTAATTGTGTCTTCAAATTATAATGGCACATTTAAAATTCAAAGTAATATTTTTCAAGACCAAATGATGGACTGATACTGCATACAAATATGTCGGCAAGTATTCAATTACATCATTAGAAAAACAATTGGCAGTCTCCTCATCTCATTGTCTTGCAGCATCCCATAACAATGCAAATAATTGATCAGGTCTTAAATGTTTCAGACAAAAATGCATGATATAGACTTTTCAACACTTTCCCTGTTCAGAAAATATCATTAATTCTTCACACTAAGTTATATCTCAAGCAAACTTTTAGTTCAGAGAGAGAAAAAAAACCCTACAAGGTTCATCCTTTATTTTTAAACTCCTTGACTTCCATTTCATTCTTTCACCAAACAATATCTTTATTATGCATTCAGTATTAGGAGCAAACACTACCCAACCTTCAAGGACATGGCTTAATTAATTTGTATGAGAAATATAATTACATCATATAATAGAATCTGAAGGTTTATGGGATTACACTCATGAGTGGCTGACTATTATTTTGTGCTTGCGAATGGCAACTGTGTACAAAAGTTTAAAAATTGTGCAATTCACATTGCTCCAGTTGCAATACAACTTTAATTAAATATAATGATTTCATTTAAAAATAACATATGTAAGCCTTTAGCTTATTGAGGTAATGTGTATATAATAAAATTCATAATTATTAGCTGATTCAGTGTTTGGGATCAATATTTTTGAAGCATGTAAAAATTGCGTGGGCAGGTATTGTTTTTACCCATGGATTGTGCCCCAGTTCTCAATGGAAACGCTTGAGCAAGCTTTCCTTTGAAATTGCCCAAGATAAAAGTATCCACAGAGATTTTAATTTGTTGTTGCTGTAGGTACTTTTTCCAGACAAAACACAGGTAGTTTTAAAAATGCAAAAATGATCCATATTATGCTCAACATTTAGCCAATGGGAGACTCAGCTATACCTATCTATCTTAAAGTTAGACAGACAAGTTTATCTAGCTAGCTTTTAGGGGTGTGCATCCGTTTTTGACGTATTGGCGATCCGCAACGTATTTTGTCCTATCCGTTAAATACGTGGGGAGGCGAAACCATCGCGACTCCCCATATATTTAACTTATTATCCGATTAATTTGGTGCGCTCCGCGGCGCACGCTTTTCTTCGCCCCCATTAGCTACTAGCTACCTATGATTTTCACAAAATGGCAGCGCCCATGCCCTACATTCCGGTATCCATGCCGACCTGTATGACCCTTTCCTGTGAGTCAAAGTGACATTTTGAGACATTTTGTGACATGCACTGAATGCAGCCAATCACGCTGTCATTCAGTGCTCTCTTTCGATTTTACTGATGAGCCAGCACTATATAAATATTAGCACGAGGAGCCGCACACTTATTTCCAGCGATGCTGTGGGGAGGTGGGCTGGGTGTAAGAGAAGGCTGCACTGAGAGATAAACTAGTTAAGGAAAGAAAAAGCTAATTATTCTTTCTTTTGCTGCAGTGCCAGGGCCAGCTAGTCCTGTTTCTTTCAAGCTGTTTATTTTGGTGATCTCTGACTGAGAAGAGAAACTGTGCTAGGTCAGCTAGCACTGACCACCATTTAGGGTGTTGGGCTGGCTTGGAGATATATATTATTTTCAATTTCATCCATTTTTCTGGAGTGACAAAAATTCCAGCTTTTTTACACTGATTTTTTAAAATTCAAATTACTTAGTCTCTCTGTGCACTGGGCTTCACTGGGCAGTTTAACAGACTGAACCTAACTATTGGGTGGGTCTGTGCAGTCAAGTGCCCAGGGAGTCTGCCTCTTTTGTGCTTGCAAGCACAAGCAAGCAGCTTCTGTGTGCATGCCACACACATTAGTGCACAGCCAGGCACCGTGACAGTGGGCAGTGGGTGGTTTTAACAGACTGAACCTAACTATTGGGTGGGGCTGTGCAGTCAAGTGCCCAGGAAGTCTGCCTCTTTTGTGCTTATAAGCAAGCAGCTTCTGTGTGCACGCCACACACTAGTGCACAGCCAGGCACCGTGACAGTGGGCAGTGTGTAGTTTTAATAGACTGAACCTAACTATTGGGTGGGTCTGTGCAGTCAAGTGCCCAGGGAGTCTGCCTCTTTTGTGCTTATAAGCAGGCAGCATCTCTGTGTACACACCACTTACATTAGTGCACAGACAGGCACCGTGACAGTGGGCAGTGGGTAGTTTTAACAGACTAAACCTAACTATTGGATGGGTCTGTGTAGTCAAGTGCACAGGGAGTCTGCCTCTTTTGTGCTTACAAGCAAGCAGCTTCTGTGTGCATGCCACACACATTAGAGCACAGCCAGGCACCTTGACAGTGGGCAGTGGGTAGTTTTAACAGACTAAACCTAACTATTGGGTGGGTCTGTGCAGTCAAGTGCCCAGGGAGTCTGCCTCTTTTGTGCTTGCAAGCAAGCAGCTTCTGTGTGCACGCCACACACATTAGTGCACAGCCAGGCACCGTGACAGTGGGCAGTGGGTGGTTTTAACAGACTGAACCTAACTATTGGGTGGGGCTGTGCAGTCAAGTGCCCAGGAAGTCTGCCTCTTTTGTGCTTATAAGCAAGCAGCTTCTGTGTGCACGCCACACACATTAGTGCACAGCCAGGCACCGTGACAGTGGGCAGTGTGTAGTTTTAATAGACTGAACCTCACTATTGGGTGGGTCTGTGCAGTCAAATGCCCAGGGAATCTGCCTCTTTTGTGCTTACAAGCAAGCAGCTTCTGTGTGCATGCCACATACATTAGTGCACAGCCAGGCACCGTGACAGTGGGCAGTGGGTGGTTTTAACAGACTGAACTTAATTATTGGGTGGGTCTGTGCAGTCAAGTGCCCAGGGAGTCTGCCTCTTTTGTGCTTACAAGCAAGCAGCGTCTCTGTGTACACACCACACACATTAGTGCACAGCCAGGCACCGTGATAGTGGACAGTGGGCATTTTTAACAGACTGAACCTTATTATTGAGTGGGTCTGTGCAGTCAAGTGCCCAGGGAGCATGCCTCTTTTGTGCTTACAAGCAAGCAGCGTCTGTGTGCACACCACACACATTAGTGCACAGCCAGGCACCGTGACAGTGGACAGTGTTACTACTCAGTGACATTAAATCCATAATGTCAGTGAAAGAGAGATATAGTTGAGTGATTGGGACTGGCAGAGGAGGCACCTCAAAAGACACTAGTGCAATACCACCAGTACAGCTAAAAATGCAATTGTCACAATCTAAACTCTTTGTAGGGGATGGCAGTTCCATGCCGAAAAAAATGAAATCTGACCATGATGCATCACCACCGCCACCACTTGTTTCTGGCCCTGTAGTTTTGGAGGTGAGGGAAGGGGAGGCAGAGTCATGCCAGACAAAATGTAGACACCCAAAAGCAGCAGGGGGACAGAAGTCTCGACTAACACTTAGAGTTGACAAGGTATAGCAGCACTGTTTGCTTCTGATTCAGATGAAGAATCTTCTTGTGTGGGATTCTCATCAGAAACGGAAGAACTAATAGCTGACGAATCTTCGGTAGGATCAGTGAGTCCTGTCTTAGCCTTCACAAATGTGCAGCAGGGGAGAGATGAAAGTGATAAGGAGGAGGAGGAAGAGCAGTCAGCACAGGCACAGAGGGTGACTGAGGCCCCCCTGATATTGCTTCTCAGGGTGCACCCACTACCTCAGCTCCAGTGCCAGCATCCACCCCCAAGGTGTTAGAGAGTGGAGGATCACGAAAGACATCTGCGATCTGAAGACACTTTAAAGTGACAGAAGACCCACATTATGCTTGGTGTAATTACTGTGCCAGGGATATTAGCAGAGGCAAGCAAATGGGACATCTATCTAATTTTGGCATGAACCATCATATGAAGAGGCAACACCCAACAAGATTACTGCCATCTGGGGATGGTGGCAGTACCAGTTGGGGGACAGCTTCCAACCAGTGTGCAGTGGTAGAAAAGCAGCAGAGTCAGCCCACGCCCTCATCTCCTTCTAGCAGTCAGGTGGCAGGCCAGCAACCCCCTGACATGTGGTAGAAGCGACAATCCACCATGGAGGAAATGGGGTGGAGTGCGTTAACGCCATCCCGGGGTAGGAGGCAGGCAGCCTCAAAAGTTGTAACCAGGACCATTGGGGAAATGATTGCCCTTGATGACCAACCCTTGCAGTTAGTGGAGAATGTGGGTTTCAAGCGTTTTTTGAAGGTCGTAATTCCAAATTCCAAAATCCCCTTCAGAACCACATTTAGTAGAAAGGTCATCCCCAGTCTGTATAAGCAGGGTCGCAGTCGCATGCAAGCAATGCTAGCTAAGGCAGAGGGAAGAGTGCATTTCACCTGCGATATCTGGACCACAATGAATGCTGCACACTCTTACCTCCCTCTGACAGCACACTAGTGGGACATGGCTGAGGCAGGGACAGCCAGCAGCTCTATTACTGAAGATGTATGAGGGTGGAGGTGGGCTTTACTGCACACCCACCTGACGGACCAGGCCCATACTGCAGCCAATATTCTAGCATGCATCAGACAGATGCTGGAGGGCTGGCAACTACACCAGCGAGACGTGAAAATACAGGTAGGGTTCTTTGTCACAGACAATGGTGCAAACATGGTTAAGGCAATAACCAATGGGCGCTTTAAGAACATCCGATGTTTTGCACACACTCTGCACCTGATAGTGAAGTCAGCTCTGGGCTTCGAGTCCAATGACAAAGAGAATGAATACCTGCATAGGTTAATACAGAAGTGCAGGAACATAGCAGCACACGTCCACAGAAGTGTCAAGGTAGGTCAGGTTCTCCGACAAAAGCAGACTGATTTGGATATGCCTCACAAGCGTCTTATTCAAGACATTTCCACCCGGTGGAATTTCACCTTTATGATGCTGGAGAGGTTACTGGAGCTGCAGACACCCCTTCATGAACTTTCTGGTACAATGGACATAGGTGTGCAGAATCCCCTAGGGCATCATGATTGGTTAGTCATGAGGCAGCTGGTAAAAATCCTGCAGCCCTTCAAGGATGTCACGGAAGAGCTGAGTTCCAGAAGTTCCACCTTGGCTGACATCATTCCTATAGTTAATTTCCTGGATGGACATTTGGAGGCCTTTAAACGGGAAGAGGGAATGACAGTTGAGGTGCTGCAGTGTCTGGACTTTTTGCAGCAGCAAGTGAAAGACAGATTAAGGCTTTTAACAGATGACCGCACATACATGCTCGCCTCAGTCTGTGATCCCTGTGTGAAAGGGAAACTCGCCCTACAGTCCAATTGTCTGTCATTTGTGAAGGAGCTGCTGTTAGCGAAAGTCCGTGAACAGGAGCGCCATAGGCGGAGACAGATAAGGCTTGAAGCAGCGGTGGAAACAGCAGGCACTTCAGAGAGTTGTGCTGCTAGCCCAAGCAGGAGCAGCTCTGTGTCAGCGACAGATAGTACCTCCTCCTCCATGTCAGAATGCCCAAGGCATATTGCCCATAAATATTCATCAAATGTTCAATGAGCGAGAGAGAAAGCAGCTGAAATGAGTGACTCTGAGCCCGCCCAAGCAAAGGAGACACCAGCACAGCTGTCAGTAACACGGTATCTCTCAGAGTCAATAGAGAACATGCAGACAGATCCGCTGGCATATTGGGCACACAAGTCCACTGTCTGGCCACACCTAGCCAAAGTGGCTCAGCGATATCTCCCATGTCCACCAACCAGTGTGCCAGTGGACGTGTCTTTTCAATGACAGGGGATATCATGAGCCCTCACCTCTCAAGGCTGGCACCAGAGTTGATGGAAATACTAGTGTTTTTGAAAGTAAACCTGCCTTTGCTTGGGTTTCCAAATTTTCCCTGTGAATGGCAAGATGAATAAAAGCAATTCAAAGCCTTGCAGCAGCTCCAACTGCCTCCTATGCTCCAGATAGTATAAGCACTGCAGCATATATACCTGACTTCAAACGCTGTGCCTGACTGTCCACTGCCCATTCCATATGTCCCTACAAGGGCCTGACCTCAAACGCTGTGCCTGACCGTCAACTGTCTAAGCCTTATGTTCCTACAAGTGTTTGACCTCGATTGCTGTGCCTTACAGTCCAGGCCTTATGTCCCTAGGTGGGATTCACTTCTGTCCTCGACTGCTTTGCCTGTCAGTCCAGGCCTTATGTTCCTACAAGTGTTTGACCTCGATTGCTCTGCCTGTCAGTCCAGGCCTTATGTCCCTAAGTGGGATCGACTTCTGTCCTCGACTGCTTTGCCTGTCAGTCCAGGCCTTATGTTCCTACAAGTGTTTGACCTCAATTGCTCTGACTGTCCGTCCAGGCCTTATGTTCCTAAAAGGGTTTGACCTCGATTGCTCTGCCTGTCCGTCCAGGCCTTATGTTCCTACATAAGAACATAAGAACATAAGAAAATGCCATACTGGGTCAGACCAAGGGTCCATCAAGCCCAGCATCCTGTTTCCAACAGTGGCCAATCCAGGCCATAAGAACCTGGCAAGTACCCAAAAACTAAGTCTATTCCATGTAACCATTGCTAATGGCAGTGGCTATTCCTACAAGTGTTTGACCTCGATTGCTCTGCCTGTCCATCCAGGCCTTATGTTCCTACAAGTGTTTGACCTCGATTGCTGTGCCTGACAGTCCAGGCCTTATGTCCCTAGGTGGGATTCACTTCTGTCCTCGACTGCTTTGCCTGTCAGTCCAGGCCATATGTTCCTACAAGTGTTTGACCCCGATTGCTCTGCCTGTCCATCCAGGCCTTATGTCTCTAGGTGGGATTCACTTCTGTCCTCAACTGCTTTGCCTGTCAGTCCAGGCCATATGTTCCTACAAGTGTTTGACCTTAATTGCTCTGCCTGTTCATCCAGGCCTTATGTTCCTACAAGTGTTTGACCTCGATTGCTCTGCCTGTCAGTCTAGGCCTTATGTCCCTAGGTCTGATTGACTTCTTTCCTCAACTGCTTTGAATGTCAGTCCAAGCCTTATGTTTCTACAAGTGTTTGACCTCGATTACTCTGCCTGTCCGTCCATGCCTTATGTTCCTACAAGTGTTTGACCTCAATTGCTCTGCCTGTCAGTCCAGGTCTTATGTTCCTACAAGTGTTTGACCTCGATTGCTCTGCCTGTCCGTCCAGGCCTTATGTTCCTCAAAGTGTTTGACCCCGATTGCTCTGCCTGTCCATCCAGGCCTTATGTTCCCACAAGTGTTTGACCTCGATTGCTCTGCCTGTCCGTCCAGGCCTTATATCCCTAGGTGGGATTGACTTTTGTTCTCGACTGCTTTGCCTGTCCGTCCAGGCCTTATGTTCCTACAAGTGTTTGACCTCAATTGCTTTGCCTGTCCGTCCAGGCCTTATGTTCCTACAAGTGTTTGACCTCAATTGCTCTGCCTTTCCATCCAGGCCTTATGTTCCTACAAGTGTTGGACCGCGATTGCTCTGCCTGTCCGTCTAGGCTTTATGTCCCTAGGTGGGATTGACTTCTGTCCTCGACTGCTTTGCCTGTATGTCCAGGCCTTATGTTCCTACAAGTGTTTGACCTCGATTGCTCTGCCTGTCCGTCTAGGCCTTATGTCCAGTCCTAATGGCTGAACCCTCGTTGCAAAGGGAAACCTCAGTCTCTGGCAATTAAAACTAGTACACCTTCACAGCATTGATCCTGAAATAAAACAAATAATTTTCTTTAGTTTCAGGGCAGATAAGAGAACTTCCTTCATCTTGCTTATGAAGTCATGATCTGTTTGCAAATGATTAAATATGAACAATTTGTACCATTGTACACTCTAGTGGCCAATCCATTCCAAGGAAGTCCTTTCCTGCTCTTGGGAAAGGGAACTCTCCCCGGTGTTGCAGCGTATCTCTTAGGACCTGTTGACCCATGTTTAACTGCTGTTCACAAGGACTCTGCTCCCTGCCGCCATGCTTTGAAGGCTCGTGCTCCACTCTAGGGGCCAACCCATTCCAAGGAAGTCCTTTCCTGCTCTTAGGAAAGGGAACTCTCCACGGTGTTGCAGCCTATCTCTTAGGACCTGTTGACCCATGTTGAACTGCTGTTTAGGGGCGAACCTATTCTAGGGAGACATTTCCTGCTCATAGGAAAGGGAACTCTCCCCGGGTGTAGCTTGCCTGTATTTATCTACCCTCTGACCCATGTTGAACTGCTGTTTTTTTATATGGTAACCTCCTCCGCCTCGGCATTGATGATTTTCGTATGTATATTCAAGTTTCAGGAAGAGTGCAGATGATAGCACATATCAAATCTTGATTCTTCTAAAGTATACTTCATCTGTATGTACTCTCTTCTATCTGTGTTGATAGGTTTTAAGCACACTTTATTAGTACTTCTTCTTAGCTTCGGAATAGTAAAGTTCTTCAAAGCCTCTGTTTCTAGTAAAACAACAGCTGGCATTTGGGATTTTACTTCACTTGATGAAGTCCTTTTTATTAGTGTTTTACCTCCAGTCGTTTCTTCCATTTTGAAATCAACCTCTTTCTATGCCAAGCTGTACTCTGACTGCTTTCCGGCCTACTTGTCTTTTGTCAAGGATATTCTCACTAGGGATGTGCAGCCAAAAAAAATTTCTTTGCATTCATGATACGTATTCGTGGGGGGTCATTTCCGTTGCATTCATACATATGGAGAATTCCATACATCGATATGTCAATACGTTTTCCGGTTCCCATTAAAGTCAATAGGGGAAGGATTTCCAGCCTATTCTTGGCTGCAGAATTGGGGTTTTCTTATCAATTTTCATGAAATTTCTGGGGAGCAATCATCACAACAACAAAAGAGCTCCAAGGCACTTACACTGTGGCAAAGTGGCACCAAAGTGGCATGAATAGCCTAAAACACTGGAAAGGTGCAAAGGGGTACCAGAAGTGGCAAGAGTGCTTTAACAGAGGCACAAAGCAGCAGTGAGAATGTCAAAAACACAATACAGCTTCAAAAGAGAGCACCGATAGCAGATGCATGAACCATCAAAGGCAGCACGATAGGCAAAGCGGCAAGACAAGTGGCATTGACATCCAACAGCACAATGAAGGGGGAACATAGCAAGCAGATAGACTAGCGCCAACACACTGAGGAACCATGAGAGTGGCAAGAACACCACAAGGAGTTAAGTGAGTCATCTGGTATATGGCAGCAAAGCAGAGTGGCAGAAATCTGATAGGGGCAAGACAGGCTGGCAGAGTGGAGGTAGTCTGGTCCCTGTGGTTTTGATAGGGGAAAGACAGGCTGGCCCAGGAGAGAGTTCCCTTTCCTTTGTGCAGGAAAGGACTCCCTAGAAAGGGTTCACCCCTAGAGTGGGTTGTTTCCGTTGGCGTCTAGTGAATACTGTTGGCGTCTAGTGAATTCCGTTGGCGTCTAGTGAATACTGACTGTACTTACGCACTTCAGCTGATGACAAAGGAACTTGAAGAGCTCTCAGAAATAAGAATACTGCTACTCAAGTCCAAATCTGCAATATCAACCTATGTTGACTTTGTACCTTACAGTGCCTCTGTAAACAATGGGAACACAGAGGATGAACTAGAGTACAACTACCACCAGTTTTCTATAGCACTAGAAACATTAATGTAGCAACAAAGAAACAGCTTGGGAAAATGGCCCGTATTATGAAGGTCATAAAAACTATATCCTAGCTCCAAGCTGGACAGACAGGCACAGCGTTAGAGGTCGAGCCCTGGTAGGGACATAAGGCCTGGAGAACAGGCACAGCAATCGAGGTCAAACACTTGTAGGAACACAAGGCCTGGATGAACAGGCTCAGCAATCGAGGTCAAACACTTGTAGGAACACAAGGCCTGGATGAACAGGCACAGCAATCGAGGTCAAACACTTGTAGGAACACAAGGCCTGGATGAACAGGCACAGCAATCGAGGTCAAACACTTGTAGGAACACAAGGCCTGGATGAACAGGCACAGCAATCGAGGTCAAACACTTGTAGGAACACAATGCCTGGACAGTTGACGGTCAGGCACAGTGATTCATGTCAGGTACATGTGCTGCAGTGCTTATATTATCTGGAGCATAAGAGGCAATTGGAGCTGCTGCAAGGCTTTGAATTGCTTTTATTCATCTTGCCATTCACAGGGAAAATTTGGAAACCCAAGGAAAGGCAGGTTTATTTTCAAAAACACTAGCATTTCCATCAACTCTGGTGCCAGCCTTGAGCGGTGAGGGCTCATGATATCCCCTGTCATTGAAAAGACATGTTCACTGGGCACACTGGTTGGTGGACATGACAGATATCGCTGAGCCACTTTGGCTAGGTGTGGCCAGACAGTGGACTTGTGTGCCCAATATGCCAGCGGATCTCTCTGCATTTTCTCTATTGGCTCTGAGAGATACCGTGTCACTGACAGCTGTGCTGCTGTCTCCTCCTGTGCTTGGGCGGGCTCAGAGTCACTCAATCCAGCTGCTTTCTCTCTCACCCGTTGCACAACTGATGAATCTTTATGGCCAACATGCCTTGGGCGTTCTGACATGGAGGAGGAGGTACTATCTGTCGCAGACACAGTGCTGCTCCTGCTTGGGCTAGCAGCACAACTCTCTGATGTGCCTGCTGTTTCCACCTCTGCTTCAATCTTAATCTTTCCCCACCTATGGCGCTCCTGTTCACGGATCTCAGGAGTGTTCACTCTTATGTCTGCTGTGCAGGTACACCCTTTCAAAAGCACGTCAACTTTTCTTTTTTTTTATTGATTGTAGAAGCCTTCTTGCGTGAGTGACACCTTCTTGCGTGAGCGACGCCTTCATCTGTTCACAGATGAAGGCGTCACTCATGCAAGAAGGCTTTTACAATAAATAAAAAAAAAGAAAAATTGACGTGCTTTTGAAAGGGTGTACCTGCACAGCAGACACAAGATTGAACACTCCCGAGATCCCTGAAGCAGGCAGGACTCTGCTAAAACACGGCCGATGTTGGGCAGATGATCAACAGATGAAGGCGTCACTAACGCAAGAAGGTGTCACTCACTCAAGAAGGCTTTTACAATAAATAAAAAAAAGAAAAATTGACGTGCTTTTGAAAGGGTGTTGATGATCAACAGATGAAGGCGTCTCTCATGCAAGAAGGCGTCACTCACGCAAGAAGACACAGGACTCTGCTGAAACATGGCCGATGTCGGACAGGCGGGTCTGACCCCGTAGGAGCGGTAACAATTGAATTACAATACAAGGAACCAATGAGTACCTGTTAAGTGAAGTGGGAACATCCCGGGTGGGTTGGACAAACAGCTGGGGAGTAAGAATAAGCACATAAAAAATAATAATAAAAAAAATGACAAAAAACAGATAAAAAAATGAGTTGAATTAAGCCTTCTTGTGTGAGTGACACCTTCTTGCATGAGCGACGCCTTCATCTGTTCACAGATGAAGGTGTCGCTCACGCAAGAAGGCTTTTACAATAAATAAAAAAAAGAAATATTGATGTGCTTTTGAAAGGGTGTACCTGCACAGCAGACACAAGAGTGAACACTCCAGAGATCCCTGAAGCAGGCAGGACTCTGCTGAAACACGGCCGATGTCAGGCAAGTGGGTCTGACCCCGTAGGAGTGGTAACAACTGAATTACAATACAAGGAACCAATGAGTACCTGTTAAGTGAAGTGGGAATGTCCCAGGCAGATCGGACAAACAGCCGGGGAGTAAGAATAAGAAAAAGCACATACAAACTAATAATTAAAAATTGATAAAAAAACAGATAAAAAATTGAGTTGAATTAAGCAATTAAAGAATAAAATATGGGAGCTATTGAGTGGGACAATCACAGAATGGTTGCCCTGGATATAGGGACCGCACATAACTGTGCATCAGGGCGTTCCCTTGATCAACGGTTGTTGATGATATGGTTAGGGCAATCAGTGTGGCTGGGTTTAAAAAAGGTTTGAATAATAGGGATGTGAATCGTTTTAGGACGATTAAAATTATCGTCCGATAATTTTAATATCGTCTTAAACCGTTATGGAACACAATACAATACAGATTCTAACGATTTATCGTTATAAATCGTTAGAATCGTGAGCCGGCACACTAAAACCCCCTAAAACCCACCCCCGACCCTTTAAATTAAATCCCCCACCCTCCCGAACCCCCCCCAAATAACTTAAATAACCTGCGGGTCCAGCGGCGGTCCGGAACGGCAGCGGTCCGGAACGCGCTCCTGCTCTGAATCTTGTCGTCTTCAGCCGGCGCCATTTTCCAAAATGGCGCCGAAAAATGGCGGCGGCCATAGACGAAAAAGATTGGACGGCAGGAGGTCCTTCCGGACCCCCGCTGGACTTTTGGCAAGTCTCGTGGGGGTCAGGAGGCCCCCCACAAGCTGGCCAAAAGTTCCTGGAGGTCCAGCGGGGGTCAGGGAGCGATTTCCCGCCGCGAATCGTTTTCGTACGGAAAATGGCGCCGGCAGGAGATCGACTGCAGGAGGTCGTTCAGCGAGGGTTCCAGCGCCTCGCTGACCCCCACGAGACTTGCCAAAAGTCCAGCGGGGGTCCGGAAGGACCTCCTGCCGTCCAATCTTTTTCGTCTATGGCCGCCGCCATTTTTCGGCGCCATTTTGGAAAATGGCGCCGGCTGAAGACGACAAGATTCAGAGCAGGAGCCCGTTCCGGACCGCTGCCGTTCCGGACCGCCGCTGGACCCGCAGGTTATTTAAGTTATTTGGGGGGGGGTTCGGGAGGGTGGGGGATTTAATTTAAAGGGTCGGGGGTGGGTTTTAGGGGGTTTTAATGTGCCGGTTTTTCGATTTTTCGATTTTTCATGATTTTTAACGATTTTTCACGATATTTTACCCCCCCAAACGGCAACAATACGATTCCCTCCCCCTCCCAGCCGAAATCGATCGTTAAGACGATCGAGGACACGATTCACATCCCTATTGAATAAATTCCCGGAGAAGAAATCCATAAACTGCTTCAACAGGAAATCAGAGATCTCCCATGAAATGTTGACTTACTGTTTTACCCCTAATCTTTTCTTACAACTTATGAGTCTTTCTTCCACTCAGCTTTGCTGCCATACCCAAACTTTGAAAATTGAAGTCTTACTATTACTTTGCCTTGTTGCTATATGCCAGACTGCACAGCTGTGAGGGGCTGCTTTGCACCTCTGATGATTCCTTGGTGTGTTGATGCCACTCTTTGTGTTGATTTGTCACTTTATAAATGCCTTGGGAGTTTTCCTGCTTCTTTTCTTCTTTGTTGTCACATCTTGCTGCCTTATGATGTTGATACCATTCTTGATGCTACTTTACCTCTTTTGCTGTCTTCAAGGGTTCATGCTGCTGTTGATGGTGTCCCTCTTCAAGCCCTGAGGTGTTCTTTGACTTTTGCTGCCTATTTACTCCTCTCACGATATCTTGGAGAAATCCTGCCATGACTGATAAAACCTTTGCCCTTTATGGTGCCTTAGGCTGTTCATGCCACTTTTGGTGTCGTTTTACCATAGTCTAGGTAGCTTGGCATTTTTCCCCTTTCTAATGATGTCTTCTCATAAATTTCATAAGAATTGATGAGAAAATCCCAATTTTAGATCCCAAAATTTGCTCAGCACTTCTTCCATTGACTTTAATGACAAACAAATGAACACATAAAACAAATATGTAATTTTATTCATTTGAAATAAACCAGCCAAATGGAGGTGACCTACCAAATGAATTAACAAACCAAAAATATAATTTGCCTCTGCACTTCCCTATTACACAGACAGGATGAGTCTTCCAACAAGAGCAGAGATAGGAATTTTATCCTTGCATCAGCTACCTTCCCCCTATATTGAGCCCATGGGTGCTGGCAGACAACAGGACTTGAAAAGGAGAAACAGGAAACATAAGGCATACACTAAGGCAATGTAGAACCTAATCATGGAGACAGGAAGGCAACTGCAGAAGAAGAACAAACTAGGTCAAACAGAAACATGGTATACACAAAGGGGCGGATTTTCAGAGCCCTGCTCGCCTAAATCCGCCCAAAACCGGGCGAATTTAGGCGAGCAGGGCCCTGCGCGCCGGTGAGCCTATTTTACATAGGCTCACCGGCGCGCGCAGAGCCCCGGGACTCGCGTAAGTCCCGGGGTTCTCTGAGGGGGGCATGTTGGGGGCGTGTTGGGGGCGGGCCCGGTCGTCGCGGCATTTAGGGGGCGTGTCGGCAGCGTTTTTGGGGCGGGTACGGGGGTGTGGCTACGGCCCGGGGCGGTCCGGGGGCGTGGCCGCACCCTCCATACCCGCCCCCAGGTCGTGTCCCGGCCCGCAAGAGGCCCGCTGGCGCGCGGGGATTGGAGGCGTAAATCCCCCGACAAAGGTAAGGAGGGGGCTTAGACAGGGCTGGGTGGGTGGGTTAGGTAGGGGAAGGGAGGGGAAGGTGAGGGGAGGGCAAAAGGAAGTTCCCTCCGAGGCCGCTCCGATTTCGGAGCGGCCTCGGAGGGAACGGGGGTAGGCTGCGCGGCTCGGCACGCGCCGGCTATACAAAATCGATAGCCTTGCGCACGCCGATCCTGGTTTTTAGCAGATACGCGCGGCTCCGCGCGTATCTACTAAAATCCAGTGTACTTTTGTTTGCGCCTGGAGCGCAAACAAAAGTACGCCTATGCGCGCTATTTGAAAATCTACCCCATAGCAATCTAGAAGCAAATGGGAAAACTAGATACATGAAGCAATCTAGGATCAAATAAGAACTCAAAACATATGATTGACATAAGACCAAAATATATAAAAACTATATAAGCAGGATATAAAAACTTTTAAATAAACAATAAATAAATAAACTCAAGAAAAGTGTAAACTGGAAGCCTGAGTCTAAACTGGAAAAAATGGACGCTAGAGGGAACTGCGAACCATAGAGCTGGGAGGACTGAACAGATAATCCAAGATGCCTACTGAAGCCCTCTGCTAGTAGAAGGTAAAAACTGTCCATCTGGGCCTCAGAAATCTATATATGGAAGACCATGATTACTTTTAGTGGGCCAGAGGTGACAATGTTTAGACAAGAAATTTTACAAGAGTAAATTACTTGGAAAATTCACCACTTTTTGTCACATCTTCAATTAATATCTTTAAAAATGAAAGTTGCATATTTTGTGTGAAATGAACATTAAAGTTTCTAGGAATGTATGAGCAATACAATATTCATACATTCCTAGAAAAGGCTCAAGCAAGTATGCAAGAAAAGGCTAAACGTGTTTAAACTGCAAAAATGTCTATCTCAGGTGCAGATGTTTCTGTGTTTCTGAAATTTTATAACTGTATGTCATCTTCAGCTCTCATTTCATACAAGGTGCAATAAAATTGAATACATTATTATTTCTATTGCAAAGATTGCAAAAGTAGGCTATAAGACATGTCTCTTTCATCCACCACATGTCTTTCATAGAACTGGGTCTGGATAAACTCAAAGACTTGAGTTTTAAAACTTTTCTACTGTGAAAACTGATATACATATGAAGATCCATTTTCATTATATCACTTTGTAACACCTTGCAAGTGTTTAGGCTATCATCTTTCTTACTTTCCTTAATGTAAGCTGAAGCTATTCACTCTTTTTAAACAAAGTATTTCTCACATTACAGCTTTTGAAACTTTACCGAAGACTTATGAATTACACAAGGAGCTACATAGTAGTGAGCATGCAGTCATTGCTACTTTAATTACATAATAAATATTGGCGCAATGACTTTAACATTTAACTTCTAAATACATAAGATACCTTATCAGCAGCAACATTCAGGCTTAGTTAACCTATTTAAGTAGAGTACTTGACAAATCACTGCAATTCCCTTGGAGACAAATCTAATTGTTTTCATACTTTGAAACATTTATTTTTTGTTTGACAGCACAATTTAGTATTTATTTATCTTAATTTTCTGTACTATATTGTATTATTAAAATCTAAGTGATATGAATGAGTTCAAGTGATTTTTGTCATGTGTGGTTAGTACAGTAACACGTGAATATTGTTATGATGAGACCACACATTACTTTGTAGCTTTTAATGAAATGATCTAGAAGACAACTGAAAGCTAATTGGCTGCCATAGAGGTTTACCCTTGATGTATTATGAGGATAACATCTTATGGCATGTTTTATCTTGAAGTTTCAACTTTAGTACTGAAATTGACAGAATTGATCCCCTTGTCCAGATCTACTTCGTCTATTTCATCCTGAGAATCCTTTCCTTACTACCATAAAATATTTTTTCATATTTTTGGGGGGGCTCACAAGAATGTAGTTTTTTTTAGTTGATCTAACATTATTGTCATGGTTGTGAGACCTTGAGGTGTGGGGTAGTTGATACAGTCTAGCAGGTGAACCCACGACACCGACACCTGATGGACTCACTCTATGACTGGAGCTGGAACTTCACATATTCCAGCCCTGTTCCCGCAATTTGAGTCCTTGGGTTCCAAAGGCAGGCAGGACTTACATGAAAGTCTCATAAGGAGCAGTTTGATGAAGTAACGAGATATGTAGTGGTCATGACTGGAAGCAAGTAGACAGTTTCTGGGTCCAGACCAAAGGGCAGAGCATACTGTGAGCAGATGGTATTTTGGTCCAGGCCAAAGGTCAGAGTGGGCAGCAAGCAGAAGAAAAGTCAAAATCCAAGACAGAGATCAGCACCAGAGATTCAGGCCAATGCGGACAAGACAGAGCAAGACAAGACACAAAGAAAATGGACAAGGCTGGATAGACAAAGCAGGGCAAGAGAGGAGCACGGCAGGGAGGCACAGCAGAAAAAAGAGGTAAGGCAGAATGGCAGGACAAGACAGGTCAAGGAGGCAAAGCAGAGCAACGATGCATGGAGAAGAAGCAACACGCACTGCAATCAAGGCAGGGGAGCTGTTGCTGAGATGCTGAGGGCAGCCTCCCATGATATATCATCAAGCAGCACGGCTGGAGGTTCCCACAGTGGAGTCTATTTGAGCAGAGAGAGCATGTGTATCTCATGGTAGCAGCAGCATACTAGCCATGTAGGAAGAAACCTTGGAGTTGGGTGGGTCAGCAGCTTTTGGGGGTGAGTGCTGCCAGTTGCGGGGCCATCCTGCGGCCCACTAAGTGTTAAAATTACCTTGTCTGGGAGGCTACTACTACAATAGCATATAAGAATTTTATCTAAATATACAAGAAAAATAATTGCAATTATAAAAACTGAAATGCATATTTGTGAACAGGTTTTCAAATTTCCTGAAAATGTTTGTCTATTATATATTATGGCTTCAGCAGCTTCATATTTGCAGGTCAAACATACTACATTGTACCAAGTAATTTTATAATAATAATGGGGCCAATGTCCATAGAGTTTAGGCTCCTAAATTGGTCTTTTTCAAAAATGCTGTGGGCTGAGTGCCTAAACTTAGGCTCTTAGTTTCATTAGGTTCATAAATTTAGGATTATAAAAATGGTTGGCTACTGGGACAGAGTTAGGGTGAGGAAACAAAGTTAGGAGCTTTGCACTGATTTTTATTTTTCTGCCATCATGTTGCTATGTTCCTATGAAGTGATGGGAATGGTAATGTTAAATGAGTTGGACAGATGGGCAGACTAGATGTTGGAATCTGATGGAAAGGACCACTAGGGGTGCTCCCGATTCCAGGGAGATGAAGCACACCCAGGCCTTTGCAACCTGTTCAGGGATGCTGGAGAGGAAGTATACCCTTGGGCCACGACACGCCCAAAAAGGAACTCTGGGAAGCGCCAAGGCAGGTGAGAAGTGCCCAAGCACGGGCGGACAGGCTGGAGATGGGTGGCCCAGGCCTCTGCCAAACCTGAAGCATCACAGTGGCTGAAGGGCGAAGACATCAGACGAAGGCTCAGACATGAACTCAGATTAGACTCAGATGTGGATTCAGACATGGATTCAGAAATGGATTCAGACATGGACTCAGGAATAAAGAAGGATTCGGAAGGAGTGCTGCCACGCCACGTGCCCTACATGGTCCAAGACCTGCCAGTTAAGGCAGGTCATGGACCATGTTGAAGATGAAGCAGACACTGAGCTCTGACATCGACTCAAATACATTAGAGTTCAAGATGGCAGTGAGTACTGAAGGAAAGGAAGGCAGACATCTGGAAATCCGAGACAAAGGATGTCGGGATAGATGGATGAAGGTAACCAGCTACAACTTCTGGCAGCCGTGACCTGGACTGAGCCTCTGGAAACCAGCATCATCGACGCACCTGACAGGTCAGTCGATGGAGGACGGAACCTCCGACCCGGTGTGGAAGATGCATTCGAAGGTATCCCGAAGTTGAACTGAAGACGGACCACAAGGAGGTAATATCTGGAACCAGGAACATGATGGTGATCAGATGGAAGACATGGAGAATCTTTTGCTACGACGGATGGACGTTTTCCACCGAGCACCCTACACACCCCAGCTGGGATGGTCACGGACCACTCAGACCACTGCATGCCTTACACATCCCAGCCGAGCTGGGATGTGTAAGGCCATGCAGGGACGGAAACACCATGCAGGGACGGAACAAGCGGAGCCTCAGAGACTTGGAGACATAAGGACTTGGAGACATCAGGACGAGACAAGAGACCAGGACGAAGACACGGGATCCCACAAAGAACAGAGTGCCAATGAGGAGCTGAAGATGAGGAGTCTCAAGGAGGACTGACTCCTTGCAAATGCAATGAGAGAATGAAGCCAGTCCCTTTTTATAGGGCTGAAGAGGACCTCCTTTGGTGATGTCAGCAGGAGGGGCCAGGAGGACCGGCCCTTTAATTACAGCAAAGAGGCGCAGCCCCGCGCCTAAGGAGGAAGCAGGAAGTAACAGGATCCTGGACAGCGGCATCCCTGCCGCTGACGACAGTGAAGCAGGAAGCAAGCTGTGACCAGGCTCGATGCTGGAGCAGCAGTGTCCAGGCAGAAGAGGAATTCCAGGTGGCCTCCGGCCGCAAGAAGAGAAGTCTGGTCGGTGGCTCCTGCCATGGCAAAGGCCTGCCATGAGCAGTTCCATGCCGCTGATGAAGGCAGAGATGGCGGTGGCCACCAGGCCGTGGAACATAGAAAGGATGCCGGAGGCAAGATGGTGGCCTCCAGGCCACAAGAGAGGCAGAAACGCAGCTCCAGCCACGCAGAAGGGGCAGTGAAGATGGCAGCCTCCGAGCCACAGGAAACCACGGCGTCAGCGGCTCCTGCTGCGGAAGACCATGTGGGTGGTCTCCGGGCCACAGAGAGCAGGCTGGAAGAAGGTAAGAGGCTGCCTGTAGCTCCGATTGCGGGCAGCATCGCAACAGTAACCCCTCCTCAAATATCCCCTCCCCATGTCTGCATTTAAGAGACTTGGAGGGACTCAGACATAGACTTGGAACTTGGAAATGAGAATCTGGGTGCAGGCTCCTCCAGCAGTTCATATGGAAACCAGAAAAAAAAAATGTCCCTGGAAAAAAATATTGGGAGTCCAAAGGTGAAGGCCCATCACAGGAACACCCTTGCCGAGTACATGGCCTTTGCAACCTGTTGGAATCCAATGGAAAGGAGCACTAAGGGGTGCTCCTGATTCTGGGGAGATGAAGTGCACCCAGGCCTTTGCAATCTATTGCAGGGGATGCTGGAGAGGAAGTGAACCCTTGGACAATGATGTGCCCAAAGAAGAGCTCCGGGAAATGCCGAGGCAGGTGAGGAGTACCCAAGCACGGGCAGACAGGCTGGAGATGGGTGGCCCATGCCTCTGCCAAACTTGAAGCATCAGAGAGACCCAGCAATGCAATGCTGGTCTCTGGAGTAGACCTCCAGCCATTCGATAGCCCTTTTGGACCTGCCTCATGAGAGAAGCAAATGCTACAGGACAGACAGTGGCTGAAGGGCGAAGACATCAGATGAAGACTCAGACGTGAACTCAGACGTGGATACAGATGAAGACTCAGATGTGGATTCAGACGTGGATACAGACGAAGACCAAGATGTGGATTCAGATGAAGATTCAGACGAGGATTCAGATGTGGATACAGATGAAGACTGAGAAGTGGATTCAGACGTGGATTCAGATGTTGACTCAGGAATGAAGAAGGATTCGGAAGGAGTGCTGCCACGCCACATGCCCTAAACAGCTAGTTAAGGCAGGTCATGGACCACATTGAAGGTGAAGCAGACACTGAGCTCTGACATTGACTCAAATACATTAGAGTTCAAGATGGTGGTGAGTACTGAAGGAAAGATAGGCAGACATCTGGAAATTCAAGACGAAGGTAACTGGCCATGACTCCTGGCATCCATGTCCTGGACTGAGCGTTGGGAACCTGGCGTGCTTGACATACCTGACAGGTCAGCCGATGGAGTACGGAACCTCTGACCCAGCGTGGAAGGCGCATGTGAAGGTATCCCAAAGTTGGATTGAACACTGACCACAAGGAGGTAATATCTGGAACCAGGAACATGATGGTGATCAGATGGAAGACATGAAGAATCCTTGGCTACAACAGGTGGACTTCTTCCACCAAGCACCCGACACACCCCAGCTGGGATGGTCGCGGACCACTCAGACCACCGTGCACCCTACACAACCCAGCCGGGCTGATCACAGACCATGCAGGAACGGAACAAGCGGAGCCTCGGAGACTTTTGCGTTCGTGCCTATTCTCACCCTTACTCCACCCTCTCCACCTTTGTGGCGACTCCCTTCGGGTCTGATGGACAGATGCTGCAGCAGCTTCTCTCTGCCTCTGTGTCCTGGAGTCCCCAGGCTGGCTTGACGCTATGGATCCGCCATAATCCTGATGACATAAGGGCGTGCGTGCGCGCACGCTCCAGACTTGTACCGGCAAGGGCACAAACCTCGGGGGCATCCCCCCGTAGTGACATCATCTGCTTCCAACATAAAAGGTCTTTCTCTGCTGCTCTGCCTCTATAAACTTACCTAGGGGTACCTGCTCTTCGGGGGCCCCGCTCTCTCTCTTCTTGATTTCAGATACAGGACAGAATCCAGTACTCGCTCCACGAGGCCCTATATTCCTGAAGACTCAGAAGAATCCTATTGCCTGGAAGCAATCGCAGACGTGAACACTGTGAGTTCTATTCAGATAGGAACCGGTACTCGCTCCACGAGGGCCTACGCTCCTAATCCCAAAGACTCCTTTCTGTCTAAGACGTTATCACAGGTACGGAGATCGTGAGTTATTGCAGATTGCAGATAGGAACCGGTAATCGCTCCACGAGGGCCTATGTTCATAAAACCCTTCACAAACTCTCTTCTTTCTCAGAAGATACCGCATATCTATATCTATGGATTGCTATTACAGATTGCAAATAGGAACCGGTACTCGCTCCAAGAGGACCTATGTTCCTCAACTCTCCTAAACTCTCTTCTATTCCAGAAGCCATCTCATACACAGTTATTGTGAGTTCCTATTTCAGCTGTTTACAGGAACCAGTACTTGCCTGTGGCTCCTGTTCCTGAATACCGAAGAATCTCTGTTGCATAAGAGGACCTTACAGACATCTACCATTGTGAGTGTATCATCCACTACTGGTTATGTATCCAGCATACCCTGTCTACTCATTAACTATAGTCTCTCTCTACAGCTCAACAACTCAGAGATCGCTATTCCAGTATCTGAAGGACTTCAGCCCTGCTGAGCATATCAGCTCACTACTGCCACCTCTAGTGGTTCAACTTCCAGCTAATAAAGAACTATCTGTGTTTGTCTCAATACTCCAGCCTAGCTGGTGGTTCCTCTCAGGATCTCCTCTTGAGGATGCTGTCATCTGCCATCGAAATGCTTAACAACTGGATAGAAACCATGGTAGTAATGTAACAATCTTATATATAATAAACCACGTTTAGTAAAGATGCCAAACCAAAATATCTTACTTGCAACAATAATCCTCATACGGGAGCCCATTCTTAGGGGCGGATTTTAAGAGCCCTGCTCGCCTAAATCCACCCAAATCCGGGCGGATTTAGGCGAGCAGGGCCCTGCGCGCCGGTGCGCCTATGTTCAATAGGCCTATCAGCGCGCGCAGACCCCGGGACTCGCGTAAGTCCCGGGGTTTGGCGAGGGGGGCGTGTCGGGGGTGTGTTGGGGGCGGGCCCGAGCCGCGCGGTGTTTAGGGGGCATGTCGGCAGCATTTTGGGGGCGGGCCCGGGGGCGTGGTTACGGCCCGGGGCGGTCTGGGGGCGTGGTCGCACCCTCCGGACCCGCCCCCAGGTCGCGTCCCGGCGCGCTGGTGGCCCGCTGGTGCGCGGGGATTTATGCCTCCCTCTGGGAGGCGTAAATCCCCCGACAAAGGTAAGGAGGGGGTTTAGACAGGGCCGGGCGGGTGGGTTAGGTAGAGGAAGGGAGGGGAAGGTGAGGGGAGGGCGTTTAGAGGATTCCCTCCGAGGCCGCTCCAATTTCGGAGCGGCCTCAGAGGGAACGGGGGTAGGCTGCGCGGCTCGGCGCGCGCCGGCTATACAGAATCGATAGCCTTGCGCGCGCCGATCCAGGATTTTAGCGGTTACGCACGTATCTACTAAAATCCCGCGTACTTTTGCTTGCGCCTGATGCGCCAGCAAAAGTACGCCTATTCGCGCGGTCTGAAAATCTACCCCTTAATGCATAAGACGTGTATATTTTCTTTTTCACTTTAAATCCATGGGATTTTTAGCCGAATCCAAAGTGAATAGCTCACCATATATATTGAATAATTATTGGGTTTGTTGCAGTGAACCCTAACCGTTTTTTCTTCTTCTTTTACTTTTTTACTCTTTTTTTTTGTTTTCTTATGATTCACAATTTTCTCTTATTTATAGAGTTCACACTTCAATTCATATGTTCTTCACACAATACTTTTCACTGAAAACATATATCCACAGATAACAAAAAGCACTTATCATGATGTTGAATCGTATTGCAACTCCATATGCCCTTCTTAAAACGCCCAGTTCTGTGCCACAGTTTCAAACTTAAACTGCTTTCACCACAGCGCCCGATACAGCGTTTATTTCGTTTAAAGAACTCGTCAGGAGCTTGGGCTTCAAATCAACTATAATATAAAAAATCATAATTAGAACAACAATTATCTTTCATTTTTGTCACAAGCTTTAAATACATACATTTTTCTCTGCGGTTAAACTTCCTCTTGGCGTTTCTGATATACTTCAAAAAATGGAGCTGCCATACAAATGAATGGAGGAAGATATTTAAAGCCTTGATTGACTTAAAATCAGACCAATCACAACCCATTTCCTATTTTAATGGCAGCCAATAGATTACATTTCTTCATAGTAATGACATCCATTCAATGGTGTCATTCATTCCAAACGGATGTTCAGTGTTTAATCTAAAAATCCAAGGTTGTTCCTTATAATTTAATAAGGAATGTGTATCACCTCAACGTGAAGAGATTGGAACATGATCTATTACAGTCCAAATCATATTTGAAAAATCATGACCTGCACTCAAACAGTGTTTGAACCATTGGGGCTTCCATATTCTTTGTATTAAGATGACTCCGATGTTCCCGTAGTCAAATTTTAATTGATCTTGAGGTGCGTCCAACATATAATAAAGGACAACCACATTGTATGGCATAAACTACATTGTGTGTGTTACATTGTGTGACGTAAACTACATTGTGTGTGTTTGTACGGAAACTTCAGTTGAAGCTATATTGTGAGCTTCATGAGGTTCCACAAGACACTATATCTTTGGTTCGTGCTAAATCTAAGTGGATACCACCAGAACCTTTGGATCCTCATATTGCCATGTTTCGTGATTTAGTATTAAAGATATAGAAATGATTGAAAATACATCTGAGAAAAGATATGTCAATTTTTCAAAACATATGTGAGTTGCATTACGATCATTATCCACAAATTCTGAAATAACAATAAAACCTGCTGATAAAGGAAGAAGTACTGTTATTCAAAATACAAGTCAGTATATGGAGAGTTCAGAAGATCCTACTTTTCAGTTGAAAGAATTAATTGAGGAACATTTATTAGAAAGAAATACACCATATTTGACAAGAAAAGAACGTCAATTTTTGATGGTTTTGCACCCTAGAATTCCGGATTTATACGGAATTCATAAGGTGCATAAAAATTTGGAAAATCCACCATTGTGACCAATTATATCTAGCAATGGATCCATTTTGGAACCTTTAGCAATTTTTCTTAACAAAGTTTTACAGGTTCATGTTAAAAACATGAAATCATATATTCAAGATACTACTCATGTTCTTAAGAAACTGGATGATTACACTTTTATTACAGAACAATCAATTTTTGTCTCTATGGATGTAATCTCTCTCTATACCACTGTATCACAGACAACAACATTAGAAATCCTGGCAGAGGTTTTGGATGGACTTGATCATCGTATTTCTGCTTCTTTTTTGATGTCTATAGCAAAATTGGTTTTACAACATAATTATTTTTTGTTTGATAATCAATTTTATGTTCAGATCCATGGAATTGCCATGGGCTCTTCTGTTGCCCCTTCTGTGGCGAATCTGGTAATGAATAAATTGGAAACTACATATGTTTATACATCTTCATATTTTGAAATATACCTTTTTGGGTGCGTTTTATCAATGATCTCATGTTCATTTGGGAGTCAAGTGAAGATCAATTGCAAGAATTTTTTGTTTGGATCAATTCTATTGATGATGATTTAAAATTCACTTTTGAACAGAACAAGTCACAAATTTCTTTTTTGAACATTTTAATCATCAAAGTTGGCAGTACAATAAAAACTAGGGATGTGAATCGTTTTTTGACGATTTAAAATATTGTCCGATATATTTTAAATCGTCAAAAATCGTTAGAGGCGATATTTAATAGGAATTCCCCCGATTTATCGTCAAAAATCGTAAATCGGGGGAAGGGGGAGGGGAAGGGGGAGGGCGGGAAAACCGGCACACTAAAACATCCCTAAAACCCACCCCAACCCTTTAAAATAAATCCCCCACCCTCCCGTACCCCCCCAAAATGTCTTAAATTACCTGGGGTCCAGTGGGGGGGGTCCCGTTGTGATCTTCCACTCTCGGGCGTCGGGCGCATTGATAGAAAATGGCGCCGGTGCTACCTTTGCCCTGTGACAGGGCAGAGGTAGCTCCGGCGCCATTTTGGTTCCTGTTCCCCGATGTCACGAGCATAGGAGATCGCTCCCGGACCCCCGCTTGACCCCCAGGGACTTTTGGCCAGCTTGGGGGGGCCTCCTGACCCCCACAAGACTTGCCAAAAGTCCAGCGGGGGTCCGGGAACGACCTCCTGCACTCGAATTGTGTTGCCGTATGGCCGGCGCCATTTTGCTGTACGGCAATATGGCCGGCGCCATTTTAAGCATTTTAAGTGATTTAAGATTTACATGATATTTAAAAACATAAAACCACGACGATCCGATTCCCTCCCCCCCAGCCGAAATCGATCGTTAAGACGATCGATCACACGATACACATCTCTAATAAAAACCTCTCTATATCGAAAAACAACTGAAAGAAATAATTTACTGAGATACCATAGTTTCCATCCAAAAGCATTTAAAAATGGTTTGCCTGTAAGTCAGTACTTTCGTTTAAGACATATTTGTTCTTCAGATTGTGATTTTAGACAATCATATTTTGGCCAAAAGATTTTTGGAAAGAGGATACCCACTTTCAGCAATACAGGCAGCATATAAATGAGCATGGTATTCCCTCAGACAATCTCTGTTAGAATATCAATCTAAAAATCAATACAACGTGATGTTTTGGTGTTACAACATACGGATCAGTCAGCTGTTATTATTAAGAGTGTTCAACAACATTGGCACATATTATCTTTACATTCTGTTTTTTCAGAACCCCCGTTGATATCATTTCGGAAAGGTTCAAATATAAAAAACTTTGTTGTCCAGGCTACACCTACAAATGGGAGCAATGGATGGTTGGCACCATCTTGTGCTCCTACCATATGACAGGGGCCGCCCAATGGCACCGGTAGCCCCTGTGACATAGTAAGGGCAAAGGCTATTGGCGCCATTTTGAATACCAGCAGCTGACGGCCCGAGTGCAGGAGAATGCTCCAGGACCCCCACTGGACCACCAGGGACTTTTGGCAAGTCTTGGGGGGTTCATGAGGGTGGGGGTTTTATTCGTTAGTGATACGTTCCATTCGCCATACATTTCGGAACCACACACATGCAACAAATAGGGACCTATACATTGTGGATTGCGCATTCGTTCAAAACAAATGCACATCCCTAGAAAATAGTCCCCTAACCTATAGGGTCATTCATCAAATTGTATTAGGACCTTATCCCAGGCGTTAGGACTCTAATGCCCAGGATAACACCATAATGCTTGTGCTAAATAATACATCGCGAGTTGTGTATGCAAATGTTTTAATTTTAGCCAAAAGGGAGAAGTTTCAGTAGAGTTTATGAAAATGAGGGGTGTTTAAAGTTGTATGCGATAACGTAACATGTTATCGCATGATTTAACAATGGAAATAACTACACCTTTTTTTCTGGTTGGGGGGGGAGAGAGAGAGAGCCTCTGGGGAGGCACACATTTTAGTCATTTTTTTGTACCACTGTAGGAGGGCCATTCTGAACTTGGGGCCTAGATTTTGGGGGGAAGTTTTACATGCACAGTCAGAGGTTCAAACAGCACAGAGGACATCAGTGAAGATTTGATGTGATTCAGAGTGATACAAGGTATAAAAAGATGGGATTTGTGCAATGTACTCTCAACCAAGCTTTACACACTGGTCTACCTAACTACTTTTAAGCTAGGTTGAGAGTGCAATGTACAAATCTCATCTTTTTGTACCTTTCATCATGTCAAATCACATCAAATCTTCTTGTAAGTGGTATAACTAAGAAACCATGGGATTGTATTTTATAGAAAATATACCTCAGAAACTGAATTGGAGAAGTATAGATTCAGTGAAATGTGTTTGATAACATCTTACTGAATACAAATTAAACTTAATAAGAACATAAGAACATAAGAATATGCCATACTGTGTCAGACCAAGGGTCCATCAAGACCAGCATCCTGTTTCCAACAGTGGCCAATCCAGGCCATAAGAACCTGGCAAGAACCCAAAAACTAAGTCTATTCCATGTAACCATTGCTAATGGCAGTGGCTATTCTCTAAGTGAACTTAATAGCAGGTAATGGACTTCTCCTCCAAGAACTTATCCAATCCTTTTTTAAACACAGCTATACTAACTGCACTAACCACATCTTCTGGCAACAAATTCCAGAGTTTAATTGTGCGTTGAATGAAAAAAGAACGTTCTCCAATTAGTTTTAAATGTGCCATATGCTAACTTCATGGAGTGCCCCCTAGTCTTTCTATTATCCAAAAGAGTAAAAAACCGATTCACATCTACCCGTTCTAGACCTCTCATGATTTTAAACACCTCTATCATATCCCCCTCAACCGTCTCTTCTTCAAGCTTAAAAGTCCTAACCTCTTTAGTTTTTCCTCATAGGGGAGTTGTTCCATTCTCCTCATCATTTTGGTAGCCCTTCTCTGTACCTTCTCCATCGCAATTATATCTTTTTTGAGATTCGGCAACCAGAATTGTACACAGTATTCAAGGTGCGGTCTCACCAAGGAGTGATACAGAGGAATTATGAAATTTTCCATTTTATTCACCATTCCCTTTCTAATAATTCCCAACATTCTGTTTGCTTTTTTGACTGCTGCAGCACACTGAACTGACGATTTCAATGTGTTATCCATTATGACACCTAGATCACTTTCTTGGGTAGTAGCACCTAATATGGAACCTAACATTGTGTAACTATAGCATGGGTTATTTTTCCGTATATGCATCACCTTGCACTTATCCACATTAAATTTCATCTGCCATTTTGATGCCCAATTTTCCAGCCTCACAAGGTCTTCCTGCAATTTATCACAATCTGCTTGTGATTTAACTACTCTGAACAGTTTTGTATCATCCACAAATTTGATTACCTCACTTGTCGTATTTATTTCCAGATCATTTATAATAAGGGGGCCAAGATAGTAGCATGCAAGCTTCACTCCTTTACATCAATCTGTCTCCTTCCAATCTTTTCTTTTTCTTAAAGTTGGCAAATAGAAAGGTTCACCCATGGCTTATCCATCTTGAGTGGCGAGCCCTGCAATTGGACCTATGGATCTATTCACTTTTATAGATTCTGCAATGTTTTTTTTTCCTGAAGATGCCTTTGAATACTGTGGTTGATTCTTCAGATGCCCTGCTTGGCACAGACTCTGAAGTTGTCCTTAATTTGAGACCACAGAATCCTTTTTAAATCGTAAAGTGCAGGCTAATAGATATTAATATCTGGATTTGATTAGCCTATGTTGTTTCTTAGTTGTGTAGTAATGCTTTATCTTCTTTCCTTCACATTTAAAGGTACATTTTAAAAGCCTGGCATGTGCATCAATTAGGGGATACACAAAGAACTTGGGCTTCGGCATGCTGACAGTATTTGTAAAAGCACACCAATAACACACATAAAACCTGCCACATGAATATCAGAACATTTTCCAAAGGGGGTGGAGCATGCAAATGGTATGGTTGGCCAAGAGATGGGCATGTGAATACTTATGCATCTCAGTGCATGGTGAGGTCACTTGCCACATAACTTTACTTCTGCTAAGGATGGTATGTAAGTTATCAAATAAAAGGATCAATCCATTTCTGAGGGGTTTATAATAGGGATGTGCAATCATTTTTCCTGAATTAAGCAATGTCAACGATATTGCCTAATTTGGAATGGTTCGGGAGAACCAAAAAACAATTGAATTTTTTCTGAAATTTCGGCAAGAATTCATTTTTGAGTTAGTGCGCACCAACCCCCAATAGTGCGCACTAACCCAAAAATCAGGGCCCCCAAAAAAAAACCCTGAACCACGGGAAAAATGAAATTCTCATGGGGTGCCCTGAAATGAAGCCCGATACGAAATTTTTACCCGAAGCACATCTCTAGTTTATAAGATATGGGGTGGGCTATCAAACTAGGGTGGTTTGGAGGACCTAGCTGTTAATGAGGTGAACTGGTGGATGAACTGGCAAACTAGAAATGGTGTAGGCACACAGCCCTTTTAAAATCCTCCAACTTATGTAGTAGAAGTGGGATTTGCATGCCCGTGCATGCAGCCACTTAAAATTTGGCACATATGTGCATGCGGCCAGGCTATTTTATAACATACATGCATATATGCACTCAAGTTATAAAATGGTCACAAGCCTTGTTGTGCCCCAATGTGTGCCAACATGACAGTTTGAACGTTAGCATACATATATATTTAATTGCTGGTGATTTAGGTAACATCTACTGTTTCCTTTGTATACAGTATGGAGCATTGGATACTATCATTCTGAGGGTTTGAATAACATAAAAAGTTAATGTAAATTGGTTATTTACTCTCTCAAATAAGACAAGGACTAGGGAGCAGTCCATGAAGTTAGCAAGTAGCTCATTTAAAACAAATCAAAGTGTTATGGAGTAACAATTTAGTGGACCCTTGGGCCGACCTGCAAGAGACTGGGAAAGGTATTCAATGTCTCTGGTACACCGCAGGCTGGGAGGCAGATGTTCAGGCAGGACGTAGAGGTGCTCTTCACCCTGGCAGCTGGTGCTCCTTCGGGAGGAGCCCGTAGGAGCCCAGCCGCTGGGACTTAGGTGAGGCTTCACCCTTGGAAGCCGTAGCCCCCTCCGGGAGGAGCTCGTAGGAGCCCGGCTGCTGGGACTTAGGCGGGTTGATGATCTTGAGACTGGAGCGGGCAGGCTGATGAGCAGGACTGAGAACTGGAACCAGACTAGAACAGTAGGCAGGAACTATAGCAAGACTCGGATACTGGAGCAGGACTGAGAACTGGAACCAGACTAGAACAGTAGGCAGGAACTATAGCAAGACTCGGATACTGGAGCAGGACTGAGAACTGGAACCAGACTAGAACAGTAGACATTAACTGTAGCAGGACTTGGGTACTGGAACCAGGCAGGAACTGTAGCAAGACTCGGGAACTGGAACCAGGCATGAACTGTAGCAGGCAAGCAGGAACCAAGCAGGTACTGTAGCTGGCAAGCAGGAACCAAGCAGGTACTGTAGCAAGCAAGCAAGAGCCAGGCAGGTACTGTAGCAGGCAAGCAGGAACCAAGCAAGTACTGTAGCTGGTAAGCAAGAGCCAGGCAGGTACTGTAGCAGGCAAGCAGGAACCAAGCAGGTACTGTAGCTGGCAAGCATGAGCCAGGCAGGTACTGTAGCAGGCAAGCAGGAACCAAGCAAGTACTGTAGCAGGCAAGCAGGAACGGAGCGAGTACCAAGGCAGCTCACTCCGGGGCACGGAGCAACAGGGAACCGGTTGGGAAGCCCGTTGCAAGGCAAAGACTGAGTGTCCGTGGCCGGCTTATCAAGGTCACGGCGTCTGACGTCAGGAATTGGACAGAGTCACCACTGGCGGGAAACGGCCTAGAAAAGCGCACAAGTGGCGCGCGCGCGTACCTAGAGGCAGGGCGTCCATAGAAGGCCGCCTGGCAGCGCGGCCTTCACGGGGATGCTGCCGAACAGGCAGCAAACTAGGCCAACAGAAGCGGGAACAGGTCCAGGAACACGGAGGTAAGGGTCTGGTCGCGGCGCTCGTGGCCAGAACCGTAACATCGAAGAACATTCTTTTTCACTCATCACTTCGTTAAGCTCTGTGTAACTGGGTTTAAAAAAGATTTGGATAAGTTCCTAGAGGAAACCCATAAACTACTATTAATTGATGAGCAATAGTAGCTTGAGCTTTATTTAATGTTTTGGGTATTTGCCAGGTACTTGTGACTTGGATTGGCCACTGTTGGAAACAGTGGGCTTGATGGACCCTTGGTCTGACCCAGTAAAGTATGGTAATTTTTAAGTTCTTATATTCTTATAATATACAATTAAAACAATAGGAGATGAATTTCTTTTTATGATTATTCTTTTTTGAATAATGATTGGAATGTTATGCTTTTCCAGTATGATTTGGAAAATGTGGTTGAACTGATGAATATTAAAAAATAATAGCTAAAGAATCTAATGTTTTGAAAGTCTGAGAGATGTTAACAGTAGTTCTCATCTGACAAATGATTGACTGAAATGTTATGACATGGCACTGTCATCAAGCTACTTAAACAAATTCTATGTAGAATTTTGAGTGCTTAATAAATTACCATCTAGATCTGATATGTATGTCCAGTTTCTAACAATCATTAATCATTTTTACAATCTATAAAAAGCCTAGCAGCAGAATGCTTTGGGGAGATAGGTTCATCTACATCTTCCAGCACACATAAAACTCTTTGTAGCAGCTTCAACTAACTGAAACTGAGGGCCTGATTTACTAACACTTTTCTCTGATTCTGACTCTATAGGAAAAATGCTTAGAAAATGACATCCTCAGCTTGTAATCTGAGAGTATCTTTACAGACAAAAACTGGTAAAGTAAGCATTATATGTAAATGTATAGTTTGTCTTTAAGTTCAAGTTTGTTTTAAGAGAAATATCACCCATAGATAAAGGGGGGCTTATATGTTTTCTTGTTTTATTTTATTTATTTCTGTCTGATATCTTGCTTTTTCCTATGAAGAGTGCATAGTGAGTTACAAAGAAAGATGTGACTGTAGTATATATGGCAGGAAAGGGAATATAAAATACATGTAAACTGGGAACTGAATAATGCAAAACTATAGGTAGCAATAAGTGGTGTACACTGATCATATAGTATAGGGAAAAAACCCAGGGGTAAATATTCAGCCACTAAATGGATAGTTTAGTTAGCCGGATACGCATATCCAGCTAACTTAATCAGGATATTCATCAGCAAATATACCCAGATAAGTTACAGTTAGCTGGATATGTGGTATCTGGCTAAGTAACTTTAGACCTGCCTCATGGCACATCTAGAGTTAGCCTAAGTTATTGTAGATTATTGGATGAGATAGCTCCTGGAGAGCCGGGTAAGCATTTTAAATTGTGGCTAAGCCATTTAGACAGATAACTTTCCCTTTATCCATCTACATGGCTTTTGATTATTTACCCCCTAGTTTTTGCTTCATCTGGATTAATTATAATCCCTACAATAGTTGTAATCTTAAGAACTCTGGTACCAGCCATAGCAGGCTGTCCAAACAGAAAATGTATTGCTGCTGCAATTAGAAATATCTGAATGAGACTACTTATTTCTTCACTGGTTGTTAATACAAATAAGCCATAATAGGCAGCGATCTGGATTATTTGTTGCACTGTAAATGTATAGATAGAATATATTATAAGCAGGTCGATACAATCTCGACATTGGGAAAACAGGCGCTCATGATTAAGTGCAAGTTCTCCCAATGTGCACCTTTTGACCTCTCCTGTGCACCCGATTTAATATTTAAATTGGCTGCCACAGTAAAAAGGAGGTGCTAAGGGAAATTGTGTGGTCCTATCGCTTCCTCGGCAGTGGGTGCCCAGGAGAGGTCGGCTGTCAGCCAGTTAAGAAAACGGATGTTCAATTTTACTAGCATCTGTTTTCCTAACCTGTGCACAATATTTTCTGCTTTTCTATACACTTTTTGGGCTGCTCAAAAATTAACGCCTGCTCCGGATATGCATTAATTTCTGAAAGTTAAAATGTGCGGGTCAGGCGCACATTTTTTTTTTTTTTGAATCGGGGAGAATAGCTAATAGCCTCATGAACATGCATTTGCATAAGATGAGCACTATTAGCTTTGTGGGGGGTTGGACTTGCATTTTGGACACACTAATCCCCTTATAGCGTGTCCAACCACGAGTTAAGCAGTGCTCTTGACTGAGCACACTGTAATGCATCAGCTTGAAGGAGTGTACACTCATGGCATATTTATGGAACACAGCTGCAAGAATTCTAACTGGTAAAAGTAAAAGAGACCATATCACCGAAATCCTAATTGAACTACACTGGCTACCCATTAAACAAAGAATACAATACAAGACTCTATGCACCATACATTAATTAATACATGACGAAAAGGCAGAATGGCTGAACACAGCCCTTTGCGTACACGTCCCTAATAGAAACCTGAGATCAGCAAACAAAGCACTGCTAACTATTCCCTCAGTAAAAACAGCTAGACTAATTCAAGTAAGGGATAGGGCCCTATCCCTAGCAGGACCTATAATATGGAACACCATGCCTTTAGAAATCAGAATGCAAAGAGACATCAAAACATTCAGAAAAAGTTTAAAAACATGGCTATTTAAGCAAGCATACCACAAAGAGAATGGAGAATAGAATCCAGGGAAATGTAGGATGCGTCAGCAAAACTCCCATACAAACACACCATCTTACTCAAATTGTGTGTATTTTATTTTTATTATATTTCAACAACATAGGACTAGATTTAATATTAATTTATCATATAGCTGATATAGATAGAAGTAGACTTGACTTATCACACCCACTAAGTAATATTTAATATGAAACTATGTTACAGTATTTGATGGCACCTGATTAGTTAATATAATTTAACACATTTAAGCAACATGAAATTATGTGCCCTATTGTGAACCGTTGTGACAGCATCTAGCTTAATGATGGTATAGAAAAGATTTTAAATAAATAAATAAATTAAATAGCGGAATACCCGTGCTTCGCTACGGTGGAGAAGTTGATAGAAACGTGTGAGTTTATTTCACGCAAGTTGAAAATGTATTGTTTTGAGTGAGTGAGGGCTTTGGAGGTTATATATTTAAAATGAACATGTTATTATCATAGAGTGAGGGGCCGACCGTCGGTACCTGTGACATAGTGAGGGCAAAGGCGATCGGCGCCATTTTGAGTATTGGCATCAGACGGCCGACGTGCAGGACCACCGCTGGACTTTTGGCAAGTCTTGTGGGGGTCAGGAGGCCCCCCCAAGCTGGCCAAAAGTCCCTGGGGGTCCAACGGGGGACCAGAAGCGACCTCCTGCACTCCGGCCGTCCGATGCCAGTACTCAAAATGTTGCCGATAGCCTTTGCCCATATTATGTCACAGGGGCTACCGGTGCCATTGGTCAGCCCTTGTCACATGGTAGGAGCACAAGATGGCGCTGATGACCTTGTGACAGGGGCTGACCAATGGCACCGGTAGCCCCTGTGACAAAGGCTATTGGCGCCATGATGAAACCGGCACCGAGGGTGTGAGAGTGCAGGGGATGGGTCCTGGACCCCCTGCTGGACCACCAGGGAGTTTTGGTAAGTCTTGGGGGGGGGTCAGGAGGGTGGGGGGTTGTAGTTAATTTTAATTTTAGCTGGGACACGAATAGAAATAGCCGTATTAACGCATCGGGGCGCCATATGGCCGAATGCAACGTATCTGCTCCCCGACAAATCTGAATCACGAATGCAACGTATGGCGTCCCTCTGCACATTCCTAGGCCCTATTAGGTATGCGCACGGGATACAGAAAGTAAAATGTGCAGCCAAGCCGCACATTTTACTTTCAGAAATTATCGCCGACCCAAAGGTGGGCACTAATTTTTTCCCGTGCTGGGAAAGTGCACAGAAAAGCAGTAAAAACTGCTTTTCTGTGCACCCTCCAACTTAATATCATAGCGATATTAAGTCGGAGGTCCCGAAAAGTAAAAAAAAAGTTTAAAAAAAAAAAAATTTTGAATTCGGCCCACGGCTGTCGGGCCGAAAACTGGACACTCAATTTTGCCGGCGTCCAGTTTACGAGCCCATGGCTGTCAGCGGGCTCGAGAACCGACGCCGGCAAAATTGAGCGTTGGCTGTCAAACCCGTTGACAGCCGCCACTCCTATCAAAAAAGAGGCGCTAGGGATGCGCTAGTGTGCCTAGCGCCTCCTTTTACCCGGATCTACCGCGTCACCTAATTTAAATAGAGAATTGCGCACTCCGGCAAAGGGCCGGTACATGCGCCGGGAGAGCGGGCGTTCATCCGCTCTCCCACGGACTTTACTGTATCGGCCTGATAGTAGGCTGGAACCTCAGAGTACAGGAGCTGTTTAGCAAAATCATCCTGGGTGCAAAGATCAAACATAAGAACATAAGAACATAAGAAAATGCCATACTGGGTCAGACCAAGGGTCCATCAAGCCCAGCATCCTGTTTCCAACAGTGGCCAATCCAGGCCATAAGAACCTGGCAAGTACCCAAAAACTAAGTCTATTCCATGTAACCATTGCTAATGGCAGTGGCTATTCTCTAAGTGAACTTAATAGCAGGTAATGGACTTCTCCTCCAAGAACTTATCCAATCCTTTTTTAAACACAGCTATACTTACTGCACGAACCACATTCTCTGGCAACAAATTCCAGAGTTTAATTGTGCGTTGAGTAAAAAAGAACTTTCTCCGATTAGTTTTAAATGTGCCCCATGCTAACTTCATGGAGTGTCCCCTAGTCTTTCTACTAACCGAAAGAGTAAATAACCGATTCACATCTACCCGTTCTAGACCTCTCATGATTTTAAACACCTCTATCATATCCCCCCTCAGTCGTCTCTTCTCCAAGCTGAAAAGTCCTAACCTCTTTAGTCTTTCCTCATAGGGGAGTTGTTCCATTCCCCTTATCATTTTGGTAGCCCTTCTCTGTACCTTCTCCATCGCAATTATATCTTTTTTGAGATGCGGCGACCAGAATTGTACACAGTATTCAAGGTGTGGTCTCACCATGGAGCGATACAGAGGCACTATGACATTTTCCGTTTTATTCATCATTCCTTTTCTAATAATTCCCAACATTCTGTTTGCTTTTTTGACTGCCGCAGCACACTGAACCGACGATTTCAATGTGTTATCCACTATGACACCTAGATCTCTTTCTTGGGTTGTAGCACCTAATATGGAACCCAACATCGTGTAATTATAGCATGGGTTATTTTTCCCTATATGCATCACCTTGCACTTATCCACATTAAATTTCATCTGCCATTTGGATGCCCAATTTTCCAGTCTCACAAGGTCTTCCTGCAATTTATCACAATCTGCTTGTGATTTAACTACTCTGAACAATTTTGTGTCATCTGCAAATTTGATTATCTCACTCGTCGTATTTCTTTCCAGATCATTTATAAATATATTGAACTCCAAGAGGATTGTTTGGGGAGGATTGTGTACTTTTTCTACAACGTTGTCAGCTGTGAAGTAAATCCTCTGGCCTTTCTTCAGATAAATCCTCTGGCCTTTCTTCAGATAAACAGCGAGATGAATGACTGGGGGAAAACGTTCATGAATAGGGAAACAGAATATGCGCCAGGCTGCTTCAGAGCTGCTGATGTAATGCCCTGTCTCATACCATGATACCTCGTCATGTTGTTTCTCCGGGGCAAATATGGCCTGGTCACTGCCCTTTTTGATATATTTACAGATGTACTTGATTGATTTTACAGAATTGCAAAACTCGACGTTAATATGAGCATGGAAGGTTCGGGAGGGGGGGTCATGTGATCTCTGTAAAGAGGCTTGTTCAGTAGTTCCTTTCCAAGAAGCACTTTTAGTCCAAGGTTGGGAACAGGAATCCTGCTTCTCCTCTACCTCTCAGTTCCCAGGGAAGAAGAGGGATGGGAGTTTCCCCACTAAGGGGCCGATGCCATGAATATGCACAGAAAGATGGCACTGGGAAGTCAGTGCCCACTTTCTTAACGCACGCCCAGGTGCCCCCCTTGGGGATGCTATGCAATATTAAAATTAGGGGGTCACGTTAGGAAGGAGGCGCTAGGGTCGATTGTGTGCCCCTAGCGCCTCCTTGCTACTGATTGTCCTTGGCTGTCCGCCAACACCAATCCTTGCTACCTATTTTCGTTGGCTGTCCGCCAGTTAGGAAAATCGATGCCAAGTTTATCAGCATCAGTTTCCCTAAACGCCACACAGCCGTACAGCTAGGAGGTTCAGGAACCGGAGCATGTCAGTTGAGAGTCCATTTCCTGCACCCAACTGCCAGTGTTTTTTTTTTTCTAAACATTTTTTTTTACTTTATTTTACTTTATTTAGAATTGTTTTTCCTCCTACTTAATACCAATATTAAGTAGGAGGCAGATTGTGATGAGCGCTATTAGATTCAATCTGTGTTGGATTTGTGTTATAGAGGCTCTAATCCCCTTATTGCATAATGAGATTAATTAGCGTCTATAAAACCCACATCCAACTGTTGGTTTTACAGTGCGCTCGGCTGAGCGCACTATATTGCAGCGGCCCCTAAGAGAAGGATATTTTCAACAGACAACTTTTGCAAAGTGTTGAAGTGGAGCAGGGGGAGAGGAGTGAGCTGCTCCACTCCCGGAACACATTTCAGCTTAGCTGGATGTTGTTGTTATGTGTTTCCCTGGTCGTTATGCATATGCTAGAGATTTTTATGGGCCTACAGCTCATGCATGGCCCTCCACTGTGCAGTTTTTAGTTTTGTTCTCCCTTCCCCCTATAAATATTGCTTAATGAACACTTTCTTTCTGCATTCCTAGACTGCTCTCTCCCTGAAATTCAGGGATTAGATTCATCTGCTACCATTGAATCTTAAATCAGTTACCTGTTCAAGGGTCATCTGTGAGAATTACTCATATGCTTGTTTATTTTCAACTTACCATACTCCTTCAGTTCATCTGCATGCTGAAAATGGAACACACAAAGCTACTGTACAGAGCCTCTTGCTATTATATGCCTGTAATATATGAAATTCAATTGATGGGACTTGCTTTCACTTTGAATGGCCCTTCTGTCAGAAAGTTGGAGTGTGAATAGTTTATGGTGGGTTCTTTAGAGGAAAAATAATTGAGTTAACTTAATTTTAGAAAACTTTCACAGTTTCTTATTTCATTTTTACAACTGTAAAAAATGAAGCCATGGGGGTAAATATTCATAGAACTACTGAACAGAAAAGATAGCCAGCTATGCTTAGCCAATTATTTCTAGCATTTTTAGCTGGCTAGGTTGTGACTGAAAATTATCCTAAAGTAAACTTATCTAGCTATAATCTTGTTGCTGAATGGAACTTTGAAATTGTACCCCAATGGAACAAAGAAACTCCTTGAATCTGCATTATACCCTTGTCCTAACTGTTGGAGTTTCCAAATACCTTCCTGATCTCTTCTCCCAGTCATCCAGGATTCCAAATGCCCCCGCTTGAATTACTCTTCCATCCACACTATGTATGACAGCTGAGAGTCCCATAATCACCAGCAAGAGGGACACGAGAACCGTCCCTCCGATACCATGATTCATTGTGAAATGGCACCACCTACCGACACTTCAGCAAATATGTAAACTATTGCGTCGTTGGTGCTAGATGGCTTTGCCTCGTTTGCCTCACCTTGTTCATAGCTCCTCCCACTTCCCTTTGGAAAATAGCTGCTGCCACGTCTACAAGTCGACCTCTCCAGCATCCCTGGAACAGCTATGTTGCTGCCTCCCGCCATGCTCCTCCCAAGGGTATACTAGGGTGCGTGCGCGCAGGCAACCAACGTGTTTATTCCACCATTGGCGCGAACGTCAGGGGCGTTCCCCTCTACTGACATCACACCATATGGGTATATGGCCTGTACTAAGTTGCTAGCTCGTTGAGTTAGCAAAGGATTGGTTTCAGCCAGTCTAAGCCACTCTGCTGCTTCCGTGCTGCCACTGGAAGCTCTCTCTCTGCCCTTCGGGGTATTGCTAACCTGGGTACCTGCTCCTCGGGGGCCCTCTGCTTTATTTCACGTGCCTTACAAGGATCAGGTCCTCCCTGCCTCGGTGCTGCTACCAACCTGGTGGAATCGCATACCAACAGCAACCATCTAGTGAGTAATCTAACTCTCAGTCTATCTTATCCACAGTACTGCCTTACTGGGAAACCTGCACCGGAATTCCACTAAACCAATGGGGTGAGAAGGGTCCCTTCTGCCGAGGGTCCTGAGACTGCTACATCCAGACTACCTCACTACTGCCACCTCTGGTGGTACACTTCAAGCTGTTTAATAAAAGAACTAACTCTGTGTTTGTGTATCTGCGTTTAGCCCAGTACTGTGGCGCCTCACGGGGCTCCTCCCCATGGGTGTGGCCATCTGCCTCAGTACACAAGAATCCACCCAAACACTGCTTAACCATAACATAGACATGCTGGTAGATGGTGTCTTTTATCAGTGAGATGAAGGGCTGGAAGGAGGGTTCTTGCATCTCTCTTGCTGGAAAAGGACAGAGCCCTTTGGATCATAAATACATATTCCAGAGGAACATTTGAAAACTTTGGTGATCAGGAGATGTGTCTCGAGGGAGGCATTTGGAAACCTTGGCAATATGGGGGAGCAGAAGGGGCATTTTTTAACATTGAGGATTGGTAGGTGGGGATTGGAGCTCTACATGTAGGATATCTGCCTGGGGTGGGTGATTGGCCACGTTCTCATACACAGAAATAGCTGATGAGATTTAGGTCAGGTATTGCTGCATCTTGATTTGGGCACTTTTACACATCTTGCACTGAAAATAATCATTAGATTCCAAATTTCTATCCCTTGATAAACACCTGTATCCCCTAATCCCACCAGGTCTGTCCACATTTAGAGTCTGAATGTAGTACCTAAGCAACTAACTTTAGCCCCTCAGAGTCTTGCAGTTTTCAAAGCGGCCAATCTGGCCAACTAGCTTCCAAAGTTTGATGGCTAGATCATTTCAACATTGAGCCATTGGTGCATAAATACATTCAAAGAACTAAGTGCAAACAGGAAACCATTCGGTGCCTAGAACTGTTTATTGATTTTCTAATACACCAATGCAAACTTGGGTTTGTTTCCAAAATGCATGAAGAAAATGCAGCCAATAAACTTTAAATTATACTACTTTTCTTATTCATATTTCAATATTTGCAAGCCCTGGACATGCAGAAATGCTGAAAAGAAAGTGTTACCAGATATTTCTCACTTGCAGAGATGACTGTCGTGCATCAGAAACAATAGATAGAAGAAAAGGGCAGTAGCATGAAAATTGTTTTCTAATATAGATAAGACAATGTAAGGACTTATTCGAGAACCTTGAACCAAATTTAAAATTATAGAGCCTATAGGAAAAGGACCAGGTATGGTGGGTTTTGCCCTCAGAAATCATAGAGCAGCAGGGGGAGTCCAAGTTCTCCTCTGGCATGTGCATGCCCAGATTTAGGCATAAGCAACATTCATAATTACCCAAGGTGTCTAATTTTGAAGGTGCTAAATATCCAGTCCATAAAGAAGCCATCTTCTGCTTTATATAGGGCCATGTGCCAGTGTAGCATCAAATGGGCACCAACAATGCACTCTGCCTATAGGGGCCATAATCTTAAATCTGGCCCTGGGCATGTGCCTCTATTGTAGGGATATGCATTCGTTTTGAAAGAATGTGCAATCCGCAACATATAAGTCTCTATTTGTTGCATTCGTGGGGTTCAGAAACGTATGGCGAACCTCCATGAATGCAACATATCATTAACGAATAAACCCTCCACCCTCCTGACCCCCCAAGACTTTCCAAAAGTCCCTGGTGGTCCAGTGGGGGTCCTGGAGTGATCTCCTTCACTCGGGCCGTCGGCTGCTGGTATTCAAAATGACACTGATTGCCTTTGCCCTTATATGTCACAGGGACAGTCGGTGCCATTGGTCGGCCCCTGTCACATGGTAGGAGCAATGGACGGCCGGCGCAATCTTGTGCTCCTACCATGTGACAGGGGCCAACCAATGGCACCGGTAGCCCCTGTGACATAGTAAGGGCAAAGGCTATCGGCGCCATTTTGAATTCCAGCAGCAGATGGCCCGAGTGCAGGAGATCGCTCCAGGACCCCCGCAGGACCACCAGGGACTTTTGGCAAGTCTTGGGGGGGGTCAGGAGGATGGGGGGTTGTAGTTAATTAAGTTTAAAGGGTTGGGATGGGGTTTTTTTTTTACTTTAATGGGAAACGAATCCCATATGTAACTAATGGAAGAATCGGGGTCCCCCGAAAACAGATGTAACGGATTTGGGTCCCGACAAATATGAATACCGAATCGAATGAATCCGTCCCTGCTGCACATCCCTATTGTACTGCTTATGCCTAAATCCAGCCCTGATTCCAACAGTATAGCAATTAGCATAATTTGCTCTTTCATATAGCCTTCTCATGTCTCAATAGTTTAATTACTCAGGATAACAGTTGTGTGATTATTCTTCAACAAGCCCATTATGGACTCTTTCTTCTGGCAGCACTGGCTTTCTATTGCTGCCATTTGCCTCATCAGTACAGTGGGTATAACTCAGAAATCACTGGGCTACTATAGCTGTTATCAGAAGAAGGAAGCAGGGTTCTACATCTTACCAAAATAATAATAATAATAATCCCCCAAAATTGTTAGCTCATATGAATGAATGATGTTCTTGCAACATGTTTTGTCAGCAAATATACTTGAATTATTTTTTGATGCGTTTTTTAAATATTAAGAGTTTTTGGGGTTTTTTAACCTATAATACATGCCAGCAGCATCCATGAAAGAAAATATTTTCATTGAACATTACCTGGATGAAGATATGCCCTTCTAACATAACTGCAAATACATTGGTTTAAAAACAAAGTGAACTCAAGGTAAAAACTGTGTTCTTCATTAATCACTTGACTCATAAGGCATGCCTGTGGTATCTCATCTTATATGCACTGATGCTTCTCATACATCTCATTTCCTCATTTAGAGAATTATTTCCAACCTCCTATTTATGAGACTTCTTAGTTTGTCAAGGTGCTCCCATCACATCGTATGCAAATCTGCCAGCTGAATCACAGATAGCACCTAGAACTCAGAAGTAAAAGTCATAGAAAATAATGACACAAAAGTTTGTTTTTCTTTTTTCATAAATCTATTTACCTTTTTCTTGAGATGTGAGTCCAATCACATTATAGCTGGTAAAACTGTCATGAACCCTGACCAGTTGAAGTGACAAAAGAGTTGAAGCAGCAAAGGGTCAGCAGGGCACCTGAAGAAATGGCCTGAAGAGAGATAAGTCAGGGATATTCCCAATTTCACACTCATTGTAAAAAAGAAAAAAAAATGGAGATACGGCAGGGAATGAAGTAAACCATTAGAGGGAAAATGTCTGCCCCGGCTCATTTTAGACCCCTATTAAGGCATTGTGATTTAAAAATATTGTTGTATCAGGGTATTATTTTCCAAATCTGTTTTCATTAAGCTGCACATTGCTGTTGCATTAAAAATGTTTTTGAAATAATCTGGCTTTTGCCACATGAATTCTAATTGTTTAGCAGGAATTAGTATATATATGATAACTTATTTATACCCTGATGTTTCTCTAAACATTTCAATATTTTAGACAAAATCTTCAGCCTATGCTAGATTTGATCATGTAGTTTTGAATCAACATTGAATTGTCCTGCTATTTTTCTTTATCACTTCCAAACTATCATGAATGATTTGCAAATTTGGTCAAAATAGGTTCATAAAACCAATTTGATAAAGTCATACAAAATCTGTAAGCCCTAAATTAGACTGAGCACCTACAAAAAACAATAGTATTTCAAAAAATCAGCTAATTCCATGTCAAACAAAAAGCCAACATACGTAAAAATCAGAGTAACCACAGACACATTTTGATTTACTGTAATGGTTCTCATAATAAACCAGCATAATCAATATTCTTTATTCCTTCTTCATATTCTTTTTTTAAAAATAATTAAACCTTTAAAAAGAGACATAAACTTTGCCAACATATGGGGCCAGATCTTAAAATCTATGCGCGGGCGTAGATTTGTTCACGCAACCCGGCGTGCGCAAGGGGGAGCACACATGTGCACCTTGCGCGCGCCAAGCCCGAGGGGAGCCCCGATGGCTTTTCCTGTTCCCTCCGAGGTCGCTCCGATTTCGGAGCGACCTCGGAGGGAACTTTTTTTTTGGCCATCCCCCACCTCCCCTCCCTTCCCTTCCCCTAACTAACCCACCCCCCAGCCCTAACTAAATCATACCCCCAAGGCAGGTGTAACTTGCTGCTGTGCCGGGGGATTCAGCCTCGCCCCCGGACCACCCCTGAACTTCCACCACGCCCCTGGACCCGCCCCCTGACCCCCCAGACCCGCCCCCGGACCGCCACCTTGCCCGCGGACCCTCCCCTTCCTACCCCTTTTTCGAAGACCCGGGACATATGCGCATCCTGGGGCTTGCACGCGCTGCCAAGCCTATGTAAAATCTAATTTTATCTAATTTGCATAATATTTCCACATTATTTCAAAACATCATGCAATGGTCTGAACCACAAACATAAATACTTAGACATTACATTAAAACATATATTTCACAAAACTGCCTACATAATGCATGCATTCCCATTATTACACATTTAACCTATAACAGACAACATGACAAACTTTTGAGCTCAAAAAATTAAAAAGTACTTTAAAAATATAAAAGAATTGGATCGATCCACAAAAGAAAACAAAAAATCAGGATTAAGATTAAAATAGATCTATTAAAAAATTGAAAAGGAATCAAACTGGAAAAAACTGTAACCACCATCTTCCATGGAACAGAGACAGATGTGCTTTGTGCTTTGGTACCCTGGAAAGAAAACTAGCATATGACAGTTAATATAATGATTAAAATTAAATTTAAAAATGACATTACAGGTTCCTTAAAAGTCAACCTTCTGTTATACCTTAATTCAGCAAAAAGCAGTCATAAAGCTACTTTCCTTTCTATGATGGTCCACCTCTAGGAGGCGCTATCCCCTGTGATAAGAGCTACTTCCATTTACAAATCTAAAACCCTTTTTTTTCTGTGCTATAAACTCCTAACTCACTTAAAGAATTGACTTTGTTATACCAGAGAGCAGTTAATTCCCTACTGTGCCCAACCCTGGGCACTCATTCATATGCATTAGCCAAAACCTGCAACTGTATATGAGGAATCTCCCTGTTTTATTGTGTTTTGTTAAGCTATTTCTCCCTTCAGATCTGTATACCTAAGCTCCCATCAACAAAAACCCAATCATTACCTTCATCTAAAAGTTAGCATCTAGTGAGGTATAAGCAAAACTGAGAAATATCTATCATCATTAGAATATAACATAAATACTGTAATTAACGCATACTGCCGCATGGAGTTCATGCATATTAGTGCCTTCTGTTTGTTTCTGACCTGTGTTTAATTTAAAATAAATCATATCTTCATACAATTGTTTAAAAGCAAACCCATGGTAAGAGGTTTAAATGCAACTGACTCACATTTTTTCTCTACTTCGAACAAAACATTCTAAATTTCCCACCACACAGCCTTCTACATATGCACTCTAACACTGTGACGCATAGTTACATTACTGACAAAGCACTTTACACATCCGCATCCAGCATAAAAATAAATCTCTTCCCTCTTCGTCCCTGCTAATGCCATCAAATGCACTTTCTCCCACTTTCAACAACACAAATTTCTGGTTTCAAACTAAACAGATCAATTCATTAAAATGGAGTCACCCTCTTTTCTTATATTTTTTTTCTTTCTGTCTCTCTGCCTATGCACCTGACCACTAGTAATTTACGCCATGGGAATTCTAAAACAAGAAAAAGACAATAAATCCCTTTCCAATGATAAATCAAATCTAATTATGAATGGCTTTAAATAAACACAACTTCAGGTTTTCTTTCTTACCAAATGAAAATCTGGAATTTCTCAAAAATGAAACACACCTCACATTGTGCTAAAATCTCTTCACAATAAACTCTCATTAATAACCCAGTTGGGGGTGGAAGGTAAATAGAACCAAGAGCTAAGAGAAACAGATAAGTATGAGAGAAAAAATGTGTGAAGCTTGCTGGGCAGACTGGATGGGCCGTTTGGTCTTCTTCTGCCATCATTTCTATGTTTCTATGTTTCTATGTAAAAACGTAGATGCAAATATGAGCATCTCTACATTAATGGTGGGAAATAGTACCAAAGAGCTAAAAGAAACAGATAAGTATAAGAAAAAATATGTGTTAAGCTGGCTGGGCAGACTGGATGGGCTGCTTGTTCTTCTTCTGCCGTGATTTCTATGTTTACTGTAAACATAAGATTCCTTGAAGCAAGCAAGGGAGGGAGAAAAGAAAAACAGCATAGAACTGAAAGATTCCTTTCTCTGTTTAATGAACTGCAGCAATTGAGTCAAATGTCCCTATATACAACACTGCCAGCATTTTACAAATGTCCAGATTTAAGTTTAACTGCAATCACTAAACTTTTTGACAAGGCAACATTTTACACAAAATCTTAACCTATATAAATAGATTCACACAGACAAAGAAAATAGGCTTCCTTATTAAAGCTCATTAGAGGAGGAAAAGAAAAGATTAACCACATGTAGCCTGCTTTAAAAGAATAAAACCATTAGCACCTTCCTATACAAAAAACAACCAAACTTTGGTAAACAATCCACCAACTAGAAACTCCTTATCATACTAATTATAACTTTCAAACTTACCCAATTTAACATCAAACTTTTCATAATTCCCTCTTCCTCCTTCTGAAGCTACACAATCATCACTGCTCTACTCTGCAGCTCCCCGTCTCCTCACAGGTGTAACTTGAAACCGCTGCAGAGCCAAGCTTCTAAGCCATGCGGTCTGAGGACAAAAGACCTGTTGCTAGCTAACCCTCTGTTTTTTCAACTGTTCAATCTGAAGAGAGCATAATTTAGTTTGGATTTTAATCAAATCATCAGCTCCTTTACCTGTCTCCCTAACATATATTAAGGAACATTTTGCAAAAAGTATTCTGATCCCGATGTAACACACAATCTATACACTGTACAACATATGGAATAAAACATGTATACTTACATATTGTTTTTTGTTTTTTTTTTTTTCTGAAAATGAATTTACATACTTACAAAAAATGGATCCTATAATCTTCTCTGAGCTCAACTGTCTTCCGGGTATCTCCTCCAGCCCACTTAAGTGCCCACTTAAGTACTGGGAACACTTCCTTCGGACTTAAAGCCAATTAAATGTCCGAGAACGTAGTATATACTTCTGTCAACCAGAATTAAGACTACAGCTAAAGAACTATAGCCGCAACTATAAGTCCCACCAGAGTCACCAAAAATGTACATAATAGTACATGCTTAGGGCCATGGACACAAGAACACTTAGACTCAGTAAAAGGTATAAAGTAAATTTTATTTGGCATGATAAGTGTTCTTGGGAGATGCTGGATACTGACAAACTGACCAGAATCTCCTTGAATACAGGAAGTGACCCTTCTTTTATAGTTAAACATATAGTATTGTCAAAGTTTCTAGAATTATGTGACTGCCCAAAGACTCATTTACAGAGACACATCATGCTGTTGACATGACAACCTATCCCTGAACTGCCCTGACAAGTTTTCCCAGTAGTAGCCCAGTTGCCCTCACTCTCCAGATAATCCTTTTGTTCTGTTAATGATCTTGTCCAGTGAGATTTCAACAGAATAGTACCTGAAGCTCCCGCCATTGGTTTCTCCTTGTGACCCATTGAATAGGCTCACCTCTTTTGGTGCCAGCTTGTCTATCTGCTCAGAGACATTCTGCAAGTCATGCAGACTTCATTCAGCTCTGACAGGCCACAGAACAGCAGAGGCGTCTGGGTATTTTTCTTCTCCATATTTGTTTGCTGTTCAGGCATAATCCTCAACAATGGAGAGTAAAGTGACTTGGCCAAGGAGCAACAGCAGGACTTAAACCTTGGTCTCCTACTTTGTAGCCCACTGCTCTAACCACTAGGCTATTCCTCCTCCCCTTCTGTGTGTAACCCCGAAAACTTGCTCCTGTGCGCACCAAGCCTGTTTTGCATAGGCTTGGCAACGCACGCAGACCGGGGGGGGCACATATGTCCCGGGGCTTTGAATAAAGGGGCGTGGATGGGGGAGGGCGCCGGTCTGGGGGCGGTCCAGGGGCATTCCCGAGTCCTCCGATTTTGGAGTGGCCTCGGAGGGAACAGGGAAAGCCATCGGGGCTCCCCTAAAGCTCAGTGTGCACAAGGTGCACAAGTGTGCACCCCCTTGCGCATGCAGACCCTGGATTTTATAACATGCGTGCGGGTTATAAAATCTGCCCCATTATGATTTCTGAAGGATGGGTATAGTGGCTTTTGGAGTGTTTCACATGGGTTTTCATGAATGTTTTGTGATTTTGGGACATGTTTGGTATTCTTTGAGTGGGTTTCTGACTGGGATGAGGCCTTTTCAGTTTTGAACTTGAACTTTGGGTGATTTTTGGTCCATTTTGGGGGTTTTCTCTTCTAAGCCTGATAAAAAAAAATTCTATCAGCTCAGAAAAAACAAAAACAAAGGCTCTGAGGCCATTGCTAGGAAATGTTGCATTTGGTGGTTCACGGGTAACCCCACAAACTGCCACCCTCACTTCTCAGGCTGGGCCCTCATCACAGCTGGCCTTGTGACAGGATGCTGCCGATTCATGCAAGTCCTGTTCACCTTTGCGCAAGGCACTGTCAGCTTGCTTACTGCATACCACCGTGCATTCCCTAGGCACTCGTGTGATCAACCCTTCCCAATTTAAAGAGCCCATAATGGAAAAGGTCCTGTGGCACAGTCTGATGAATAATGCAGCTAGGCCTATAAAAGGTGCTCCAGACGTCCGCTTCCTTGCCTCAGAAGAGAAGAACATAAGAAACTGCCATACTGGGTCAGACCAAGGGTCCATCAAGCCCAACATCCTGTCTCCACAGTGGCCAATCCAGGCTACAAGTACCTGGCAATTAACCAAAAACTAAGTATATCCCACATTACTAATGCTAGTAATTGCAGTGGCTATTTTCTAAGTCAACTTGATTAATAGCTGGTAATGGACTTCTCCAAGAACTTATCTAAACCTTCTTTAAACCCAGCTGCACTAACTGCACTAACCACATACCCTGGCAACAAATTCCACAGTTTAATTGTGCGTTGAGTGAAAAATAATTTTCTCTGATTAATTTTAAAGGTGCTATATGCTAACTTCAAGGAATGCCCTCTAGTCCTTCTATTATCCGAAAGAGTAAATAACCGATTCACATTTACCCATTCTAGATCTCTCATGATTTTATTTATTTATTTTTTATTTATTTAAATTTCTTATATACCGGCATTCGCGATGGGAGTCGCATCATGCCGGTATCATGCCTCTATCATTTATTTATCAAGTTTTATATACCGTCATTCGGTTTCGCCATCACAACGGTTTACAAAGTATCAATGTTTAACAGAGTGTACAGAAAGTCACATGCTTGTGAACATTGTTAACATAGTCGTTATAAGCATAGTTCATTTGATAAACTGTACAGTTTAATTATGTGCATTGGGTTGGTTCTGCATGTTTATATGTAGCATAGAGTCATTGGGTGTTTTCGTTTGCTTTAGTGAACATCCAAGTTTCAGTTCTTTTTTGAAGGTTTTTAAGTTTTGCTGTGTTCTCAATTCGGTTGGGAGGGTGTTCCAGAGTTCGGGGCTTCCTAGGGAAATGGCTCTCTTCTGAGTTGAGGTAAGTTGTTTGTGGCATGTAGGTAGAATTTTTAATAGACCTTTGTTAGCTGAACGGAGATTTTGGTTTGGTGAGTGTAAGTTTATGGATGCACTTAGCCAGTTTGTTTGTTCTTCATATATTATTTTGTGTATTATGGATAGTATTTAAAGTCCATCATATCCCCCCTTAGCCATCATATCCCTCTTAGCCATCTCTTCTCTAAGCTAAACAGCCCTAACCTCTTTAGTCTTTCCTCATTGGGGAGCAGTTCCATCCCCTTTATCATTTTGGTTGCGCTTCTCTGTAGCTTCTCCATTGCAACTATATCTTTCTTGAGATGCATTGACCAGAATTGTACACAGTATTCAAGCTGTGGTCTTACCTTGTGAGTGTTGCTCCAGGTTTGCACATCTTCTGTTCCTGTGATCCTTGTCTTCGTCCTCCAGTTCCAGAGACCCTTGACTTTCTTCTTCAGTTCCAGCATCCTTCAGCTTCAGTTCTTCAGCTTTAGTTCTCCAGCTTCAACTTTAATTCCTTAGCTTCACTTCTTCAGTATGTCTATGGCTCACTTGTTGCCCAACTGATTTTCTCCATCTCTTCCTGCCCTGCCTATCCATCCCACCTTTCCCTTCAGATGGATACCTGATACTGAGCACAGCTTGACTCCTGGATACTTTTGATCACCATCTGCCACTGACCGCGGATTGACTCCTGGATACCCTTGAATACCCCCGGCCCCTGACTACAGCTTGACTACTGGATAACCTTGACTGTTGCCTGCCACGAACCTCTGCCTGCCATCATACATGCTTAATATGCCCACTGCGACCCAACTACTTCAAAAGACCCCATCAGCAGCAGCAGCAGCAAAGGCCCCCACCTAAGACCTGCCAGCCCCAGCACCCAAAGGCTCAACCTGAGTGGAATGAGGGCTGGTAAAGGTGAAGCTCCAGTTGGGCCTCTTCATCATCTGCATCAACCTGCCAATGGAGGGGATCTATAGGGCTCCTCCCTGCAGGTTGTATCAACCCCGCCTCAGCCCAAGATTCTACAAGTTCAATAGCAGATGCCATGGTTACAGAGTAAACAGAAGGAAACATCTTATTAGAAGGCTAGTATAATTACTGCATAATTGTTCACATTAAGAAAGTTTCAAAAGACTACTTTTAAGATTAGAGTTCCAAAAACTATCTTTTAGGGGCCATATCCTTACCAAAGAATAAAGAAGTTTAACAGTGAACTGTTTATATAGGATCTCATTCAATTTTGGAACTATTTTACAGTGTGTTCTCTGCAAGAGAAGGGTTTCCACTGTAATGTGGTAGTGTGACAGTTTAAAATCTGTGAGAGAGAGTTGTTTTCAGAGAAGCAGAAGCTGTCTGCTAACTCTCTTTCTCAGAGGCTCTTGTTACGGGACCTGGCCGTGCCCCGGTCCCTCCTCTTACCTCCGGGCCGGCCCGGCCCGCACGGATGCCTCCTAGGCCATGGAAGCCTGATTCGCGGGCTGCCGTGGCTCTCCCTGTGCAAGAGAGACGCCGCTGGCCTGATGCGCTTGGCCCTGCCCCCTAGGAGTGCGCGCGCCCGCCCGCCCAGGGGCTGGATTCTTAAAGGGGCCAGCGTGGGAAGACAAGAGGGGATGCCCCGGATGACATCAGACGATGCAGGGTATTTAAACCCTGCAGCTCCAGCAGGACGGGGCTTTGCAACGAGGTTCCTCAGTTGTCTGAGTCCCTAGTTGCTGCTGTAGTCCCTGGTTTTCTTCTTCTGTCTTCTGGATTCTGACCTGGCTTGTATCCTGACTTGTCTTCAGCTTCTGCCCTTTTGGTTTTGGTATTGACATCTGACTCCTGGCTTCTGACTCGGCTGCGTCCCACGACTTCATCTCCAGCTTCCGTTCCTGGCTTGGTATCTTCTGACCTCTGGCTCCTGACCCGGCTCCGTCCCACGACTCCGTCTTCTGCTTTCATCCCTGGCTTTGGTTTGGATCTCTGACTTCTGGCTTTTGACCCAGCTTAGCCCTTGGACTCTGACTTCGGCTTCTTCCTTTGCCTCAGGTATCCGGTACTGCTGGCCCAGAGGATTCTCCTAAGTCCCAGTGGCTCGGGCTCTCATGGGCTCCTCCCGAGGAAGCCACGGGCTTCCGATGGTGAAGACTCTTCAGTTACCTGAGCCCAGCAGTCCTTTGTCCATCTCTTCAGCCGCAGCTCGGATACTTGGTCACATAGGATCCCACCTAAGTCCAAGAGGTCCGGGACCCTACGGGCCCCTCCTGGGGGACCTCATACTTCCAGTGGTGAAGCCTCTTCCGAGTCTCTTCCGTGCTGCCTCCCAGCTGTGATGCTCACTGTGGTCCTCCACAGCATACCATCCACTGTCTCAGCTGGCCCAAGGGTCCACGACCGTAACAGTTTGCAAGGCCATTGACCCGGCGGATCTTGCAGGCTTGAAAGCCATCCCGGGTATTCCCAGAGGCTGCAACAGCAGGAAACCTGCTCGACACCCTAATGGCGACAGTACAGGGATTAGCCGACCGTGTCAGCGTAGCCATGGCTGCCAGTCCCTCGGTACCCGGAGCTGGGACTAATTCCAGAACTACAGCACCCATACAGATGCCAGTACCTTTGCGGTTTTCAAGAGATGTGAATCTTTGCCGAAGGTTCCTAAACCAGTGTTTTATTCGATTCAACCTCCTTCCGCTTCAGTTTCTGACAGACCGGGTCAAGACAAGCTTCATTATCTCTCTGCTGGATGGGAGACCCCTGGTATGGGCCTCCAACCTCTGGCAGCGCCAAAACTCCCGCCTGGACAACCTGGTACAGTTTGTCTCTGCCTTTAGGCGGGTCTTTGATGAGTCCTCCTGCAAACCCACTGCCGCATCAGAACTGTTCCAGCTGCATCAGGGTAACCGGCCTTTTGCAGAACACACCGTGGACTTCCAGACTCTTGCCGCCGAGTTGAATTGGGGAACTGACAGCTTGCACGGTATCTTTTGGAAAGACTCTCCCCAAGACTCCAGGATGAATTGGTGGCCACAGACCTCCCAGACGACTTGAACAATCTCATTGATCTAGCGGGCCACGTTGACCGTCTCATTCAACGCCGCTTCCGGGAGAAGAGGTCGGCTCCTAGGTCTGGGACCTTGGGAACCACTCCGTCCTGAAGTGGGAGTTCTCTGTCTGCCTCTCTGGGGGCCCAAGACACTGAACCCATGCAGGTGGGCCAGGGATCCATCTCCCAAGAAGAAAGAAGGAGATGTAGGTCTTTGGGCCTATGCCTGTACTGCGGTGGCAAGGGCCATTTCCTTGCCCGCTGTAGCGAGCGTCCTGGAAACGCTCAGACTTAGGGACAGTCGGGGAGCTAACCCTAGGTCACACCACCTCTGACTCCCCGTGCATCGTACCGGTGACCTTACTCCTCCCCAATGGGGAGTTTGATACGCAAACCCTGATCGACTCTGGAGCCGGGGAGAACTTCATACTTAAGGACTTAGTTCAGCAACTCCAGATTGAAGCTCAACCCCAATGACTCCCTCTCCGTGTGTCTTCTATTCAGGGGAAACTCCTTCCAGGCACCATCGCCACCTGCACCAAGCCCCTCACGTTACGTACTGGCATTCTGCATCAGGAGGAGATCTCCTTCCTCATCCTAGAGAAGTCCATGCATCCAGTCATCCTGGGGCTACCTTGGCTTCAGAAGCACTTGCCTGTAATCTCCTGGGATTCCCTCCAGGTGGCATCCTGGGGGCCATCGTGCTTCGACTCCTGTCTGGCTGCAGTTCCTCGGCCACTGATACCTCTCCTGACAACTTCCTTTGCCCTGCCTTTGCTCTACCAAGACTTCCTCGATGTCTTTTCCAAAGAGAAGGCTGAGATCCTTCCGAAGCATCGCCCCTTCGACTGCGAGATTAATTTGCTTCCGGGTACCACCCTGGGGACGGGTATACCCGTTGTCTCTTCCGGAGACACAAGCCATGTCTGCCTATATCCGGGAGAACCTGGACCGAGGATTCATTCGGCCCTCCAAGTCCCCGGCTGGAGCCGGGTTCTTCTTCGTAGCGAATAAGGATGGGTCCCTCCGACCCTGCATAGATTACCGGGGCTTGAACAGCATCACTCGGCGGGATCAGTATCCATTGCCCTTGATTCCTGAACTCCTCGACCGCCTGCAGGGAGCCAAGGTCTTTACCAATCTGAACCTTTGTAGTGCATACAACCTAGTGCGCATCCATCCTGGAGATGACTGGAAGACTGTTTTTAACACAAGGGATGGCCACTATGAATACCTGGTCACGCCCTTCGGCTTCTGCAATGGCCCGGCAGTATTTCAGAACCTCATGAATGAGGTCCTGAAGGAAATGTTACATACCTCTGTAATTGTCTATCTTGACGATGTGCTAATATATTCCAGGGACTTGGGAACGCACCGTCACGATGTCCACCAAGTACTGCAGAAATTGCGAGAGAATCGACTCTACGCGAAACTTGAGAAATGCCAATTCGAGCAGGAATCACTACCCTTCTTGGGGTATATCGTATCCTCCACAGGGTTCCACATGGACCCGGTCAAGGTTGCCGCCATCAAGGATTGGCCTCAACTGGTGGGAGTTAAGGCACTCCAGCGGTTCCTCGGGTTTGCCAATTTTTATCAGCAATTCATCCCCAATTATTCCCACATGGTGGCTCCACTGACGGCCCTCACCAGGAAGGGGGCTGATGCCAAGAACTGGGCAGCAATGGCCAAGCAGGCCTTTCAGGAGATAAAGAACGCATTCCTCCGGGATACCTGCCTTCACCACCCAGACCCTCAACGCCAGTTCATCGTAGAGGTTGACGCCTCTGACATAGCTGTTGGGGCTGTGCTAAGCCAACTGTCCATTGGAGGCAAATCCCTGCCGTGTTCCTACTACTCACATAAGTTCACACCCACAGAGAGGAACTATGGCATCAGTGATAAGGAGTTGCTGGCATCAAACTAGCTTTCGAAGAATGGCGCCAATGGTTGGAGGGGGCCCAACATCCGATAGTCATCTACACCGACCACAAGAACCAGGAATACCTGTGCCGTGCCCAGCATCTTAATCCAAGGCAGGCGCGCTGGTCGCTCTTCTTCAGCCGTTTCAATTTTTCCCTCCATTACCGACCAGCTTCCAAGAATGTCCAGGCGGATGCTCTCTCCCGTATGACAGAGATTGAAGATGCCACCAACCCACCTCAGTACATTTTGGACCCAGCCAAAGTCCTGATGGCCGCATCCGAGGTGGCTCCCGCAGGTAAGACTGTGGTGCCCTCTCGTTCCCGCAGGAAAGTCTTAGAGTGGGCCCATGATTCCCTGACCGCCGGGCATCCAGGAACTGCCAGGACCCTAGAACTTCTGACAGAGTTCTATTGGTGGCTGTAGGTCAAGAAAGACGTACGACACTATGTCCAGTCCTGTCCTACCTGTGCCCGGCAGAAACCTCTACACGGACGCCCCTGGGGGCTCCTGCAGCCATTACCCATTACCACTGAACCTTGGACTCACCTGTCCACAGATTTTATTGTGGATTTGCCTGTTTCTGATGGGAAGACCGTGATCTGGGTCACGGTCAACCGTTTCTCGAAAATGACCCACTTCGTGCCTCTCGCCAAACTACCTTCAGCACCGGAGTTGGCTAATCTCTTCACACAGCACGTCTTCCGACTACATGGACTTCCTTCGCATATCACTTCAGACTGTGGTCCCCAGTTTATGGCGAAGTATTGGAGGTCCCTCTGCAGGAAGTTCGGGGTGCGGCTAGACCTGACAACCGCCTTCCACCCTCAGGCCGAACGGACTAATCAATGGCCAGGCTGAACAGACCAACCAAATTCTGAAGGCCTTCCTCCGGGCCTTCGTTGGAGATCTGCAAAATGACTGGGTCACTTTATTACCTTGGGCGGAGTTTTTGTATAACCGCCACAAACACTCTGCAACTAACCTGTCTCCTTTTCAGCTGGTCTATGGAAAGAGCTCTAGATCTCCATTGCCTTTGCCGCTGACAGTATCCTCGCCTGTGATTCAGCTTACGGCGCGACAGTTGCGCACCTTCTGAACTTCCACCCAGGAGAAACTCCGTTTAGCGGCGGCCAAAGCCAAGAAATATGCAGATAGATCATGACGGCCTGCTCTGACCTTCCTTCCAGGGCAGATAGTTTGGTTGAGTACCAGGAACATCACTTGCGGACTCCCTCTATGCTTCTGGCCCCCAGGTACATTGACCCATTCACGGTAGTGGAGCGGGTGGGGCAGTCTCCTATCTGTTACGGCTGCCGTCCTCCCTGAGGATCCACAACATGTTCCACGTGTCTCTGCTTAAGCCGCTGGTGCTCTCCACATTCCATGCCACACCTCCGGAACCTACCCCCGATAAAGCTGATGCTGACGTCACCTATACAGTAAAGGATGTCCTGGACATTCGGTTCCACCGTCGCTGGTGGGAGTACCTCCTCTCCTGGGAGGGGTACGGCTCAGAGGAGAATTCCTGGGAGCCTTATTCTCATATCCTGGACAAGTCCCTCCTCCATCAGTTTCACTTGGCTCATCCTGCCAAGCCCGGACCCCCGGGAAGGGGACATGGGGGAGGGTACTGTTATGGGACTGGGCCGTGCCCCGGTCCCTCCTCTTACCTCCGGCCCGGATGATGTCAGACGCTGCAGGGTATTTAAACCCTGCAGCTCCAACAGGATGGGGCCTTGCAATGAGGTTCCTCAGTTGTCTGAGTCTCTAGTTGCTGCTGTAGTCCCTGGATAGCTTCTTCTGTCTTCTGGATTCCGCCCTGGCTTGTATCCTGACTTGTCTTCAGCTTCTGCCCTTTTGGTTTTGGTATTGATGTCTGACTTCTGGCTTCCAACTCGGCTCTGTCCCACAACTTTGTCTCCAGCTTCCGTTCCTGGCTTGGTATTGTTTTCTGACCTCTGGCTCCTGACCTGGCTCCGTCCCACGACTCCGTCTTCTGCTTTCATCCCTGGCTTTGGTTTGGATCTCTGACTTCTGGCTTCTGACCCAGCTTAGCCCTTGGACTCTGACTTCAGCTTCTTCCTTCACATCAGGTATCCGGTACTGCTGGCCCAGAGGATTCTCCTAAGTCCCAGCGGCTCAGGCTCTCATGGGCTCCTCCGGGGGAAGCCGCGGGCTTCTGAGGGTGAAGACTCTTCAGCTACCTGAGCCCAGCCGTTCTTCGTCCATCTCTTCGGCCACAGCTCGGAACTTGGTCACATAGGATCCCACCTAAGTCCAAGAGGTCCAGGTCCCTACAGGCCCCTCCTGGGGGGACCTCAGACTTCCACTGGTGAAGCCTCTTCCGAGTCTCTTCCGTGCCACTTCCCGGCTGTGACGCTCGCTGTGGTCCTCCACAGCATACCATCCACTGTCTCAGTCGACCCAAGGGTCCACGACCGTAAGAGCTCTGGTAGACAAGTTTACAGTAAAAACACATAAAGGAGAGAAATATTTTAAATTTGTTTCAATGAAGAGGTATACTTAGACCTTGTTAGAAGTATATTTTATTTAAATTTGTTAGATCCCCAGTAAGGAAAAGGAAGCTTAGCTAAAATTAAAACATGGCTGTCCCCAGGTATTCATCTGCCTTTGAAGGTGCTTAAGAGTTGTTGAGGTGGGGAGGGGGGGGGGGGAGAGAAGGTTGTTCATGCTACCCATAAGTAAAATCTAAGATCTTTTTAAAGTTGTGGAAAAAAATAATGACTATTGTTTCCCCAAAGATACATTGACTACATCATATGTGGTAAATAAATGCTGGAAATGTATGATCACAATTTTCTTATAACTTTCAGTAAAATTACAAAGTAAAATTAGGAATTGGATCCAGCAATTTAATTATCCATTAGCCTTCTATAATTGAGACCTAGGATCTAAAATTTGTGAGAGGGAAAAAAATACTAGAACTTTTCCAAAGATCCATTAGCAACAGAATATGTGGCAAATAAATGTTGCCAAGGCATGTGTTACTATTGTATAAGAGAACTATTCCATGTCTTCTGATTAAAACAAATAGTATTATTTATGAGGAACTGTCAATTTAAGGAAGAATATCTAAGAAAAGAAATAAATTCTGGTATTGTAGTATTATAAACTCAGTGAAAGTGTGTGGAATGAAATCCTTTGTTGGTACTACAGACCCTATCATCTCCCCCCTATTGCCTAGATAGAAAAGGGAAATTCAATTATTTTTGTATTGTTATTTCCATAAAGACAGATCAGTGTAACTAGTCTATGTGACCACATATGGAAAGACTTTAGTCATATCTTTGGAAGAAATATCACAATAGAGTAATTAGGATCACGGTATTTATTTATTATAGCTAGTTTGGTTGAAGAAAGAAGAAAAGATCTTCAAATTACATCCCAGCCAAGTGAGTGAGAGCTAACACCATAACCAATTTAAAGGTAGAAATCTAGAAATAATTTAGCAAACTATTGTTCAATACTACAACTTAACTATTTCAGCTGCAAGCTTGTTTCAGTATTGCAGTTCCAGCTATAATAAAATGTATTTAAATATTTTCAGGTGTCATCATTTAAATCAAAGTTTAACTTAAATTATGTAATTCCACTGTAAACTTACTTTGGGTTCATAACAAATCTTCTGGGGGAACCCCTGAGCCTTACTAACGGCCATTTGACAAGCGAGAAAAAGAAAGATCTTGAACCCGGTGGTTTACAGCATAGCATATCAGCAAATAAAGAACAACTGGTCTATCAAATCTGCCTGGTTGCAACATCCTGCTCTGATCTAGCTAAGGATATTTCACATCTGCCAGCTGTATATACTCGATTGCCTGTAACAGGTTGTTCCTAATCCAAACTGATTTTGTTGTCTCCCTTTTTTGATCTTCTACAGTTCCAGGAAGAGTAGTATGTAAGTTTCCATACCTAAACCTCCATATCTTTTACCACTTGTTGCAAGTATGCTTAAATTCTGGAAAAAAATATTTCAATATCTAAATCTTTATTCAGCTATTAAATAGACAAAGGGCAACTTTCAAATAGACCACATAGCTGTTAAGTATATGGGCACATTTATCATGGATATTTTATGCAAATTTATAAAGAGAGAAACTGTAGTAATATTTTTTTAAATAAAGTGTGACCAATAAATGCATCCACTTATTTCCCATTATCTATTTTGTGCAGGTAGCCAAGAAAAGAGGCACAACATTTTTGTATTCTTGTGAAAATTTCATACATGCTGTTAGTTGTTTCTTCTCTTGAACTAAATGCACCTCTGGCAATGACTCCTCACAGTTTTCTAAAAGTGTGCCCACTGTGGAAGCCCATGCCTTCTTTAAGCTAGTCCTGCTATTTAGAATGCACTGCCAATATGTATTTTCTTCAGTGAAGTCTTCAGAAAGCTGCTGAGTGTGTTTTCTTTACACAAGCATTTGAGATGTAGCCATGATAATGTTGCCCCCTTTTAGTCTCTGCATGTTTATTTTGGGGATATTTTATTGCAGGTGTTCTTATTATCTAGTTTGTTTGTTGAGTGTTATTATTATCTACCTTACTATTGTTCCTCGCCTTAGATAATAGATAACGTGGACATAAAGCTTTTCAAATAAATATATAAATGTGGAATATTTTCAGTCAAGACAGGTAAAGAAGCAAGGCTCAAATGCACAGTTGCCTCCTTCACTAAATTCCTCTGCTGCAGCCAATGGATCTTAATTTGAACCCTCTAGATGTGCATGGTTTCATTCATAAACTGTAGTCTATGCAGCTTTCTGATTACCTTCCTGCTGCAGTTGCTAATTTACAAACTATCTCATGATATCTGATGGGATCTCCTGCCAGCTCTGATAAAGCAATGGATAAAGGGATGGGTGGGAGAGAACTATGGATCAGGTCAGATGTGATGATGTAGAACTGCCTTTGTCAAAGAATAAATCAGGCGTCAACGAGATTGGCTCACTGCAGAGCCTGCAGTATCTGAGTAAATCAGAACTCTGTCTGTACAGTAATGGTTCAACGAACACCTTCAAGCACTGCATTAGTGTACAATGCAAAATGTGTGGTGTTTTATTATACCATTCTGGCCCAATCTTGTTCAGGTTTAGAACTGGATATGTGCAGTGGCACCATCCACAGCTCCAGGAGAAACACTTACTGTGACATAGAAATGATTCAGAACTCTTTTCTGGCAGCATGCAAGGATTCTTTATTTTGGAAACTGGGAGAAAAAAAAAATAACCATTATGGGGCCGTTGCAATAAAAGTGCGCCAAAAGCAGTCGCTTAGTGTTGAGTGCCCGATTTCCTTATGCACTCCCAGGCACCATTCCTGGGAGCGCCATGCAATATTTAAATTAGGGATTGAAGTGCCAAGGAGGCACTAGGGTCGATTGCATGCCCCTAGCGCCTCCTTGGCAGAGGGCACTCAGGAGAGGTCAGCTGTCCATGGATTAGGAAAGCTGACGCTCATCTTTATGAGGATCCATTTTCCTAACCGGTGCACAACCATGGGTTAGGAAAATGGATGCTCGTTAACTGAGCATCTGTTTCCCTAACTTGACCACAAACCCTTTTATTGTTTGTTATTTTTTAACTTTGGTTCCTCTGACTTAATATTGTCACAATATTAAGTCAGAGGATGTACAGAAAAGCAGTATTTTCTGCTTTTCTTTAAAACTTTTTTGGGGTGCTCAGAAATAAATGCCTACTTTGGGCAGGCATTAATTTCTGAGTGTAAAAATGTGTGGGTCGGCACACATTTTTTTTGCATGTGGGGTGAATACATAATAGCCTCATTGACATGCATTTGCATGTGATGAGTGCTATTAGTTTTGCAGCACATTGGTTGCATGTTGTGGATACGCTAATCCCCTTAGGGGCGGATTTTCAGAGCCCTGCTCGCCTAAATCCGCCCAAAACCGGGCGGATTTAGGCGAGCAGGGCTCTGCGCGCCGGTGAGCCTATTTTACATAGGCCTACCGGTGCGCGCAGAGCCCCGGGACTCGCGTAAGTCCCGGGGTTCTCCGAGGGGGGCGTGTCGGGGGGCGGGCCCGGTCGTCGCGGCATTTCGGGGGCGTGTCGGCAGCGTTTCGGGGGCGGACCCGGAGGCGTGGTTACGGCCCGGGGCGACACGGGGGCGTGGCCGCGCCCTCCGGACCTGCCCCCAGGTCGCGTCCCGGCGCGCAGGAGGCCCGCTGACGCGCGGGGATTTACGCCTCCCAGAGGGAGGCGTAAATCCCCCGACAAAGGTAAGGTGGGGGCTTAGACAGGGCCGGGTGGGAGGGTTAGGTAGGGGAAGGTGAGGGGAGGGCAAAAGGAAGTTCCCTCCGAGGCCGCTCCGATTTCGGAGCGGCCTCGGAGGGAACGGGAGTAGGCTGCGCGGCTCGGCGCGCGCCGGCTATACAAAATCGATAGCCTTGCGCGCGCCGATCCAGGTTTTAAGCAGATACGCGTGGCTCCGCGCGTATCTACTAAAATCCAGCGTACTTTTGTTTGCGCCTGGAGCGCAAACAAAAGTAGGCCTATTCGCGGAGTATGAAAATCCGCCCCTTATAGCATAAGGGGCTGCGGACAAGCTTCCAAATCATGTGTCCAACCACAGGTTAAACAGTGGGCTCGGCTAAGCTCACTGTTTTGCATTGGCCCCTTTGATGGTAACTTTTAAATAGGTACGAGGGTGCACATGTGCATGCATTCATCGGCCCACTTCCAGGGATGTGGCCATTTTATAACATGTGCGTGCATATTATAAAATAGACTGACCACATGCACAAATGCACACAATTTTAAGTGGGTGCACACCTTTGTACACAAATGCCGCTTCAACCGAGTAATTGGGGGGATTTTGCTAGACACATGCTGAGACCATTTCCTGTTTACCCAGTTTGTTCCCAGTTTACCCAGGTAAGAGACAAGACTTCAATACTACCCTAGTTTAATAGCCTCCATTTTCCCTGTTAGCTCCTACCTTTAAAACCCAGCTAATCTATTTATTTTTTTTATTTTATTACTTACACATCATCCATAGTAGAAGTAAATTTACATGGCAGGGGACCCCGGCATATGCCTGTGCACTTAGGTATTTACGTGCAAATTTGAATTTGAAATCTAGGAACACCCATGCCCCACCCAGACCAAGCCCACACCTCCCCATTTTGGGAACTTTTCATTTGTGCGCATAGCTGCCTGATGTGGGATCCTGGATAAGGTAAGGGGGCTCTGGAGGGAACCAGAGTCTTGACCTAATCGGGAGGCCTCAGGGGCAAGGAGAGGGGGGTTGTACTACTGGGGGGTTGGGGTTGGGTAGGGGGGCCTTGATGTTTTGGGGTCCAGGGGGACAAGGAGGAGAGTATCTTGTGCTATCAATCAGCCCAGGGGCAGGCGAGGGGGGTCTTATGTATCCAAGGGACAGGGTGAGGGTGAGGGTTTATTGTGCTCTATGGGGCCCAGTGGGTGGGGAAAGGGGTCCTGAAGTATCAGGGCCAGGGTTATTGTGCTATCAGGGTAGGGGGTGGGGGGAGGGGTGTTTCAGCTATCCAGAGGCTGGGGGCTTGAACATCAGGAGGCTGCCACTGCCACATGCATAATTAAAACTTTTATTTTATTTTGGGGGATTCAGACTTGCTAGCACTAACCCCTGTTTAGTCTCCCCATTTGGACACGTTTTTGTTTTGGAGAGCCAGTGGCCCTTTAAGATGACGTCTGTCCCATGAGGTTGGGGCCACCATCACGTTAAAGGGGCACTTGCCATCTCTTTTGTGTCATAGTGTTTGGCCATGACACAAAAGAATGCACCATCGAGCCACAATGTGTTTTTTGTGGAGGGGCTCCACTATCATGGTGACCCCCCCCCCCCCCCGGTGATAGTGGGACCCCCTCCTGTGAAAAAACATAGCAGTTTGATGAATCTAGGCCTTACTGAATCTGTTCTACAAACATTGTACCTACTAGACATGTGATTTGGCCGAACCTTTCGGTTTGGCCTTCGTTATCGGCTTGCCGTGGGAAATTTTGTTTTCCCGTGGTTCAAGCCAATGTTTTTCGGCTGCCCTGAATGTTGGGGTTAGTGCGCACTCTGCTTGCTAACATTTCAATGTTAGTGCGGTCTAACCCCGATAAACAAATTTTTCTGAACTTTTGGGAAAATCTGTTTCATTTTTTGGGGTGGCCGAACCAAGGCAAATGCACATCCCTAGTACCTACTTATTCCCTGTGGCCTTGAAGGGCAGTACCCAACCACATCAACCTGATGGCACTGAAAAACTTGGATAGTTGTAGCCTGTAGATACCAATCCAGCTAGCTCATGATTTATTTATCTTCCCTTTATTTTATCCTTATCACCTCTCCCCTTGAGAGACTGAAAGGTAGGCTGTTTGCAATATTGCAACCTCCTAACCCTTTTACTACCATAGAATATGACAATTGTTGCACTCACCGCCCGCAGAACCCCCATGCCGGCTCCATCTGGCCAGCAACGCCTCCGTGCCCTGCCTTAGACTTTGGCTGCCACTGCTTGCTTTTCTGGTTCCACTCTGCTCATAATCTCGAACACCGGGGCCTCTTCAGCCTTGCCGGTGATTGGGACATCGCCAGCTTCTGTCTCTGCCCGGGGTTCTCCCTAGGCTCCGGCAGCTATCTAAAGGGCCTTCGGCAGGAAACCTGTTCCTGCCCCTGAGTATGACATCATCAGTGCAGGCCTATATAAGGCTTCCTCAGGCTGTACCCAGATGACTTGGCAACAAGTCTCTGCGTTGCTTCTCTCAGGATCCTGCGCTCCTCCTGGAAGGACTCTGTTCCAGTACCTGACTCCTGTTCTAGTACCTGTCTCTTGCTCTGGTACCAGATTCCTGCTCCAGTCCCAGGTCCTCGCTCCATTCTCCCTGGACCCATCTCCCGTTCAGATCTCCTGCCTCTGAACCTTGGACTGGACTTCACCCTGCTCATCTGCAGCCTGCCTCTTAACCTTGGACTGGAATTCACCCTGCTCGTTTGCAGTCTGCCTCTGAACCTTGGACTGGACTTCACTCTGCTCATCTGCCTTCTGCCTCTGAACCTTGGTCTACATCTAAAGCCATCAGAGATGAGGCCTATCAGCCGCCTGTCTCTGAACTTTGGACAGCAGTTCACTCTGCTTGTCTGCCTCTGAACCTTGGAACGGGCTTCACCTCACCTATCAGCCCTTGTCTGGGGTCTTGGCTGGGCCACCCTTGGCCAGCCTGCCATCTGCCTTCTGACTCAGTGCAGATGTCCTCCTCCCTATCCTGTGGCTGGCACCTGAACTCAGTCTGCCTTGCCTTGCCAGCTAGCCACCTGTTTTCAACCTCGTTTGTGCTTCGCCCTCAGACCCGGTGCCAATAACTCTCCTCAGGGGCCCACCTAAGACTAGCTGGCCCCGGCACCCAAGGGCTCAACCTGCAGGGAACATGGGCTGGTATTGGCGAAGCTCCAGTTGGCCCCTGTCTTCCTCCGGCCTTGTCTCCAGACGTTGGGGACCTACAGGGGTTTTCCCCCTCAGGTAGCATCAACCCCAACTCAGGCTAGGGGTCCACAGTGCACGCTGTGGTTCCTACAACAGATAAGGATCATTTCATGCTTGGTATAATGCCATAGATATAATGCCATAGACACTGGTTATTATTTCAGTTTTCCTTCACTTTTTCACCACTAGGAAACCTCTGTGCTTATTTACTGCTATTGCCTGTAGCTCTACTGAGAGACTATTCCAGGTATCTACCATCCTTTCAGTGAAGGAATATTTTCTGATGTTGCTTCAAAGTCAATCAATTGACACCCCCCATCCCCCCACCAGCCTCATACTATGACCTCCTGTTGTACAACATTATTTCCTCTGAAAAAGATTTGTTTCTTGTGCTTATACACCTTTGATATATTTGTATGTGCCTATCATATCCTACATCTCTTTACTCATCTAGGGTATTCATAGTCAGGTGCTTAAACCTCATCTCTGATGGCTTTAGATGTAGACCCTGCACCATTTTGAAAGCCTTTTTCTCATCCATCTACAGTCTTTCTTTTCCATTTTGAGAAATATCCTCCAGAACTAGACATAATATTCTAAATGAGTGCTCATGAATGACCTGAATAAAGGTATGGATATCTCATTTATTTCTGTTGGTTATACCTTTCCCTACGTACCTCATCAGCCCTATAGCTTTGGTCACTTTAACCAACTGTTTTGCTACCTTGATACCATCAGACAAGATCACTCTGAAGTCCATCTTCAAATTAGTGCAACAGTTTTTCACATCCTACTGTACTGCTCTTTGGGTTTCTGCACCAAGTAGGGGGATATGCATTCGTTTTCAATACATTGGCAATCCGCAATGCATAAGTCCCTATTCGTTGTGTTCGTGGGTTCGCGAAACTCATTGCGATCCCCACGAATACAACATATCATATTAGTTTAATTATTTTGGATCACAGTGATTTCTTATCGGCCGTTTGAAATAGGAGATAGCAAAAACCAGCCCTTTCCTGTGAGTCATAAGTGACCTCACAGCCCTGTTATAGAGTGGGTCAGACAGGTTGGCAAGGAAACCAGAATGCAACCTATCAGAGCTAAGCAAGGTAAGCATGTTTCAAATGCAGCCAATCACCGCCCTCAGTCAGTGCTCTGTGACGCTATTCCTGATGATGCAGCACTATTTATATGTTAAGCACGTGGCGTGCCACGCACTTTCTTGGTGGGAATGGTCTGGGGAGGTGGTCCGGGGAGGTGGCTGAACTCAGAGCTAGTCTGAGTGTCTGAAATCTGTATTCAATTGCTAGATACTTTGATAGAATTTTCCATTGAAAAAGATATTTGTTCGATTTTGCTGCAGTGCTGCCGCCAGCTTCCCATACATTTTTTGACTGCACTTTTTTTTATTGATCTGAGTCAGTCTCTCTGTCTGTGCCACTGAGAGAAGCTGCTAGCAGTGGCATTGTTCTGCTTATTTTACTCCTTGGGATAGGTTACAAGCAGGATTTGGGTGCTGTGGGTAGGAGACGTATTCAATTGCTGGCTACATTGATAGAATTTTTCATTGAAAAATACATTTCTTCGTTTTTTCTGCTGTGCCAAGCAAGCCTTCCTTTTTATTTAACTGCAGTTTTTTTTATTGAACTCAGGTTGTCTCTTTGTGCTCTTTTAAGCCAAGAAGACAAGGTAATCACTGGGCATCAGTGGGCACTGGGCAGTTTTGCAGACTCACGTATATTGGGATAGCGGTGCTCTCTGAAGCCAAATCCCCAGTGGGCCTCTATTGTAGTTACAAGCTTTGTACGTGCACATACAGTGGTCCCACTTTTAGTGTACATCCAGGCACAGCCTCGTAGGTCTGGGGGCACTTTTGCAGACTCACGTATATTGGGACAGTGTTGCTCTCTGAAGCCAAATCCCCAGTGGGCCTCTTTTGTAGTTACAAGCTAGGTCTATGCACATACACTGGTCCCAGTTTTAGTGTACATCCAGGCCCAGCCTAGTAGGTCTGGGGGCACTTTTTGCAGACTCACTTATATTGGGACAGTGCTGCTCTCTGAAACCAAATCCCCAGTGGGCCTCTATTGTAGTTACAAGCTTTGTACGTGCACATACAGTGGTCCCACTTTTAGTGTACATCCAGGCACAGCCTCGTAGGTCTGGGGGCACTTTTGCAGACTCACGTATATTGGGACAGTGTTGCTCTCTGAAGCCAAATCCCCAGTGGGCCTCTTTTGTAGTTACAAGCTAGGTCTATGCACATACACTGGTCCCAGTTTTAGTGTACATCCAGGCCCAGCCTAGTAGGTCTGGGGGCACTTTTTGCAGACTCACTTATATTGGGACAGTGCTGCTCTCTGAAACCAAATCCCCAGTGGGCCTCTTCTGGAAATAATTATTTTAATTGAAATCCCTAGTAGGCAGTGACATTAAATCCATAATGTCATGGAAAGCTAGACGTGGTTGAGTGATTGGGACTGGTATAGGAGGCACTTCAATAGGCAGTGCCAGTCCCCCATTAAAGTTAAAAGGGGACCTATTCCAATCTAAAACCTCTGGGGGGCAGCAGTTCCATAAAGACAAAAAATAAAATTGAAAGATGATGCATCACCACCACCTGTTTATGACCCTGTAGATTTGGAGGTAAGGGAAGGGGAGGCTGTTATGCCAGACAAAATGGTGACACCTAAATGCAGAAGTGCGACAGCAGACTCAAATTAGCATTGAAAATGTAGCGCAGGCACTGTTTGCTTCTGATTCCAATGAATAATCATCTTGTGTGGGATTCTCATCATAATAAATGGAAGAAGTAATAGCTGAAGAAGGTTTAGGAAGATTAGTTAGTCCTGTCTTAGCCTCCACTTCAGTGCAGCAGGGGAGAGATGAAACTGATAATGAAGAGGAGGAAGAGCAGTCAGCACAGGCACAGAGTGTGACTGATGCCCCTGGCATTGCTTCTCAGGGTGCACCCACTACTTCAGCTCCAGTGCCAGCATCCACCCCGAAGGCTATAGAGAAGGGATCATGAAAGAAATCTGCAATCTGGAGCCACTTTAAAGTGACGGAGGACCCGTGTTTTGCTCAGTGTAATTACTGTGCCAGGGCTATTAGCAGAGGCAAGCAAATGGGACATCTATCTAATTCTGGCTTGACGCATCATATGAAGAGGCAACACCCAACACAGTACTTCTATCTGGGGTGGTGGCAGTACCAGTCAGGGCACCCCTTTTTCCAGGCAGCATAAAGTGGTTGAAAAGGATCAGAGTCACCCCATGCCCTCAGCCCCTTCTAGCAGTCAGGTGGCAGGCCAGCAACCCCCTGCCATGTGGCAGAAGTAACAACACACCATGGAGGAAATGGGCTGGTGTGCATTAACGCTATCCCAGGGAAGGAAGCAGGCAGCCTCAAAAGTTGTAACCACGAGCATTGGGGAAATGATTGCCCTTGATGACCAGCCCTTGTAGATAGTGGAGAATGTGGGTTTCAAGCATTTGCTGAAGGTCTTAGTTCCAAATTACAAAGTCCCCTCCAGAACCACATTTAGCAGAAAGGTCATCCCCAGCCTGTCCAACCAGTATCGCAGTCGCATCCAAGCACTGCTAGCTAAGGCAGAGGAGAGTGTGCATTTCACCTGCAATATCTGGACTGCCATGAATGTGCACACTCTTACCTCTCCCTGACAGCACACTGGTGGGACCTGGCTGTTAACCCCGGACACACATTTAGCGTCTCTCAAGGGATTCAAACATTGTGCCACAGCGTCTTAGATGTCCAGCATCTTAGAATATTTTGGCCTTTTGAGATTAAAATAATTCCCCTGAAGAAGACTGAGATTCAGTTGAAACATGATTCATATTGGGAACATTTGAAAACAGCATAACTGATTGATTTAACAGATTTGCTGGCTAAGTATTCTCTTCAATTTTTGATGTTTGGTGATGGTGTGTAAGAACGTCAATTCTAATAGTATAAGATTCTATTTAAAAAATTTTTTAAAAATTAATAAAGTATTTGAGGTTAGATATTAATGACAAATGACAATAGATGATTAAAATCAACACGCTCTAAAGGCTGAATACAGCCTGCGGCCCATTGCGTGGCGAGAGGCTGCAGATTAAAGTTTAATAAGAGCTTAAGATCTATGATATTGTCATTTGATGGGATTAAAAATTATGAGATTACGGTTTATGGAGTTATAGAGTACATTGTGTCTCCTCTCTCCTTGTATCTGGTTGGTGATCATTCACTGCTATACATTCTAATTCTCCCATCTTACTTCTTAGACTTCTGGCATTAGTGTACAAACATTTCAAAGTTTGATTTTTGTTTGTATTTTCATTCTGCTTTTTAATTGATAGGGATAAGTTAGACTTTTTTAGCTCAGGTATATTGATTGAGGACATGCAAGGGAGGTAAGCATCAATGACTGCTTCATGCAACAGTTGGTCAATGGATCAATGAAAATTAGGGGCATTATTGTTATGAACCCTCCTGTAGTGGTGCTACGGGAGGCTCCTTACCTCTTCCTGGAGGCCGCTCCGAAGCCGGGGTCTCGCCTACGAACTATCCAGGATTTGCTCCAGGGCCTGGGAGGCCTCAATGTTCTTGGTGCCTGCCTGAGGCTGCTTGTGTTTCCATGGACTTCCTGTTTTGAGCCACACCCTTCTCCCTAGGGGCCGGCCCACAGCACTCCTCCTCAGTTATAGGGCCAGCTAGGTGTGGGCCATCCAAACTCGTCCCAGGGAGTCGCTGGTCTGCAAGGCAAGGCTGACTTCAACTTCCAGTCAGCCTTGCCTTGCATCGGAGTTACTTTGTCTCTGGAAGCTCCTGATGTCCAGGTCTCCGACAGGCCTTTGTCTTCTTTGTGGAGCTCCTCGTCTCGTCTGTGTCTTGAATCATGTCTTCATTGCCTGAGGTCCTAGTCCAGGTCTCCTGGTGTTTCAGGTCCTGATGTCTCGCTTCCTGATGTCCTAGCCCTCCTTGGTGTTCATGTTTGCTCCGGAGCCTTCTGTTCTTCTGGCTGTGGATCTCCGGGTGACGCAGCTTTGTCATGGGAGATGCTGGCAGTGGACTGGTGTCCTGTGCTTCTGAGCTGTCTTGTCCTGCCAGCCCTTGTTGAGCTCCGCATGACTTCTGGTTCCGTCGTCAAAGTTCTGCCTCAGTGGGATTCTTCCCTGTGCTCGTCCCGCTCTCAGCGTGGTCCGTGACCAGCCTCTTCGGGCTGTGTAGGATGCGCAGTGGGACAGGGTGGTCCGTGACCTGCCCATTGGGTCCGGCTGTGAAGGTGGACTGTGTAGGGCGCCCTGAGAGACAGCGCCAAAGTCTTCCTTCCCAGCTTCTCGTCCCGTCTGGACTTTGTCAAGTTCCTCGTCTCTGATGCCGTTGCATCAGCCCTGGTGTCATGTCTTTGCTTTAACCCTTGTCTGTGATGCCGTCGCATCAACCTTGGTGTCATGTCTTCGTGTCAAGGCCTCCGACTGCCCTCATCCTCAGGCCAGCCTGCTGCTCCATGCCGATCCAAGCGGCAGGTCCGAAAGGGCTCGGAATGGTCTGGGGACCATTCACATTCCAACATCATCATGTTGTTGGCCTTAGGAGCTTGCAGGCCTGGCAGAGGGTAAGACCGTCAGCCATGATGGAACACGCCGTCAACCCTCAGTTCAGTCCTGGATCTGTCTGTGGTCGGGCTGAGGCCCAAGGGCACACTAAACACCCCGTATATAACAGAATGCAAGGCCATGTGCCCGACGTTGATGCTCCGCCGATGGATCCGCCTTGTTCCTGAGTCTTGTCTGTGTTTCTGGACTGGTTTTGGGACCGAAAAATTTTTTTCAGGTTTTTTTTGTATACGACCCGCTGGAGGCACCAGCTGTCTGGATAATACGACCGGCAGGAGGCGCCTGCTTCCAGACTTTTTTGTCAGGTTCGCCAGCTTGGGGTTATTTCGACCTGCAGGAAGCACCTGCACCCCTCCTGGTTATCTGGTTTTGCTTTGCCCACCCTGGGTTCCCTCCCCCAGGTCTTCTTGGTGTTTCTTGTGGTTCTTGTCTTATTTGTGCTGTGTGTTTTTTGTTTTTTGCTCGTTTGTGCTGTGTGTTTGCTTTTTGCTTGTTTGTGCTGTATGTTTGTTTTTTGCTCGTTTGTGCTTAATGTTTTTTGTTCGCTTGTTTGCACTGTTTGTGGTTCGCTGTTCACTTGTTTGTGCTGTTTGTTGGTTCGCTGTTTGCTTGCTGTGCACTTGTTTGTGCTGTGTGTTGTTGTGCTTGTTAGTGCTGTATGTTTCGCTTGTTTGTGCTGTTGTTGGTTGCATATTGCTTGTCTGTGCTGTGTGTTTTGTTTTGTTGTTTGTGCTGTGTGTTTTGTTGTTTGTACTGTTTTCTGTTTGTTGTTTGTGCTGTGCGCTCATTTGTGCTGTTGTTGTGGTTCTTGCTTGTCTTCTATGCTCTGTGCTGCTTTATTCCTGGTCCTCCTAAATGGAGGGGGGGACTCCTTTGAGGGGGGGGGGTTACTGTTATGAACCTTCCTGTAGCGGTGCTATGGGAGGCTCCTTACCTCTTCCTGGAGGCCACTCCAAAGCTGGGGTCTCGCCTACGAACTATCCAGGATTTGCTCCAAGACCTGGGAGGCCTCAATGTTCTTGGTGCCTGCCTGAGGCTGCTTGTGTTTGCATGGACTTCCTGGTTTGAGCCACGCCCTTCTCCCTAGGGGCCGGCCCACAGCACTCCTCCTCAGTTATAGGGTCAGCTAGGTGTGGGCCATCCAAACTCCTCCCAGGGAGTTGCCGGTCTGCAGCCCTATAAAAAGACTTCAACTTTCAGTCAGCCTTGCCTTGCATCGGAGTTACTTTGTCTCTGGAAGCTCCTGGTGCCCAGTGCTCCGACAGGCCTTTGTCTTCTTCGTGGAGCTCCTTGTCTTGTCTGCGTCTTGAATCATGTCTTCATTGCCTGAGGTTCCCGTCCAGGTCTCCTGGTGTTTCAGCTCCTGATGTCTCGCGCTTCCTGATGTCCTAGCCCTCCAAAGTGTTCGTGCTTGCTCCGGAGCCTTCTGTTCTGCCGGCTGTGGATCTCCGGGTGACGCAGCTTCGCCATGGTAGATGCCGGCAGTGGACTGGTGTCCTGTGCTCCTGAGTCCTCTTGTCTTGCCAGCCCTTGTGGAGCTCCGGATGACTTCTGGTTCCGTCGTGGAAGTTCTGCCTTGGCTGGATTCTTCCCTGCGCTTGTCCCACTCTCAGAGTGGTCCGTGACCAGCCTCCTCTGGCTGCTTAGGGCGCACAGTGGGACTGGGTGGTCCGTGACTAGCCCATTGGGTCCGCCCGTGAAGGTGGGCTGTGTAGGGCGCCCTGAGAAACAGTGCCAATGTCTTCCTTCCCAGCTTCTCGTCCCGTCTGGACTTTGTCAAGTTCCTCGTCTCTGATGCCATTGCATCAGCCCTGATGTCATGCTTTGCTTTAACCCTCGTCTGTGATGCCGTCACATCAACCTTGGTGTCATGTCTTCGTGTCAAGGCCTCCGTCTGCTCCCATCCTCAGGCCGGCCTGCTGCTCCATGCCGATGCAAGTGGCAGGTCCAAAAGGGCTCCGAATGGTCAGAGGACCATTCACATTCCAACATCATCATGTTGTTGGCTTGGGAGCTTGCAGGCCTTGCAGAGGGTAAGACCGTCAGCCATGCTGGAACACACCGTCAACCTTCGGTTCGGTCTTGGATCCGTCTGGGGTTGGGCTGAGGCCCAAGGGCACACTAAACACCCCCGTACGTAACAATTATTACATTGTGTGAAGGCGTAATTCAGGCAATCACACTCCTTTAAAGCCAGAAATAACTATACCTTTTTTCCTGGTGTTTAGCTGTCTAATATGGCTGAAACACAATTTCTGATAAATACTGCAAATTCTGTTTTGGGGAGAGAGAGAGCGAGCGAGAGAATCTCTGGGGTGGTACCCATAGTTGTCAACTATTTATACTGCTATAGGAAGTCCAGCTAGTAACTCAAGATGAGGTTTTGGTGGTGGTCTAGGTTTTGGGGCCAGTTTTACTTGTAGACTGAGACGTACGAACAGCATAATAGACCTCAGTGAAGATGTGACATAATTTGTAGTGAGGAAAATCACATAAAAATGAGATTAATTCAGAGTTGTCTCACCTTAGCTTGATGGATGCTCTACGAGGGTACTATCAAGCTAGGGCAAGACAACACCCAAGTAATCTCATCTTAATTTGACTTTCCTCACTCCAAATCATGTCAAATCTTCACTGAGGTTTTCTGTGCTGTTTGTACATCTCAATCTGCATGTAAAACTGGTCCCAAAAGCCTAGACCACCACCAAAAGCTCATGTCAAGTTACTAGCTGGCCCTCCTATAGTGATATAAATAGTTGACTAATATGAAAGCCTTATAAAAAGTCTCTCTCTCTCTCTCTCTCTCTCTCTCTATTGTAATAAACTATGCGGGTCCCTTTTCACGTGTGTTAGCTAGATGGGGGCAGAGTCGTAGCAGTGTCGGGACTGGAAGAGGAGGAGTCAGGGCAGCGTTGGGGCAATCGCCATGGAAAATTCACTGGCGTCGACAAGGTAAGACCCGTTATTGCTTCAAGTAGCGCGCTCAATAGCACCATCTTTCACGGTGGCACTATTGGGTGCGAAGTCCAGTAGTGATAACACCGCGGTGGTGCAATCGCTGCCGGCTTTCGCAGGTCTGCCCCCCGCTTTGCCCCCATCCCCCGTTACCACGGGATTCAAGAAGAGGTGCGCCGTAACAAAATCCAGGCCTATGTTTGCTAAGATAGTGCAGTAATTCTAAAATTATCATAGCCATGCTCCTCTTCATTATCCATGTGAAAATTATAGCATTTTGATAAATCTAGGGGTTAGTCAGATGAGTTGCAATTTTTGAGACTTACATAGCTGATTAAATAGCAGGGGTGTGGGTGTGGGTGTCAGACTTCTCTGGCTAACTTAATTATATATTCACACACATATATATATACATGCACAAGATGCATGGTAGATTTGCATGTATTTTATAACTGGCATGTATATGTTATGTGCCAGTTTTAAAATACTAGCATATATCTGCGCGTGGCATATATGAACTTAAATGAGGCTGCATGCAGTTCTTTAAAAGTTATTCTCCCTATTTCTTTGAAGTAGTAATATAATAAATAAAGAGCAATCTGTGGTCACATAGAAAATAATTCAGGGTCGACGCCCTGATATAGTTCTACAGATATATAACTGATATAGCTAAAAAGGTGCCATTGAACATAAGAACATACTAAACTGCCATGCTGGGTCAGACCAAGGGTCCATCAAGCCCAGCATCTTGTTTCCAACAGAGGCCAAACCAGGCCACAAGAACCTGGCAATTACCCAAACACTAAGAAGATCCCATGCTACTGATGCAATTAATAGCAGTGGCTATTCCCTAAGTAAACTTGATTAATAGCAGTTAATGTACTTCTCCTCCAAGAACTTATCCAAACCTTTTTTGAACCCAGCTACACTAACTGCACTAACCACATCCTCTGGCAACAAATTCCAGAGCTTTATTATGCATTGAGTGAAAAAGAATTTTCTCCGATTAGTCTTAAATGTGCTACTTGCTAACTTCATGGAATGCCCCCTAGTCCTTCTATTATTCGAACGTGTAAATAACCGATTCACATCTACTCCTTCAAGACTTTTCATGATCTTAAAGACCTCTATCATATCCCCCCTCAGCCGTCTCTTCTCCAAGCTGAACAGCTCTAAACTCTTCAGCCTTTCCTCATAGGGGAGCTGTTCCATCACCTTTATCATTTTGGTTGCCCTGCTCTGTACCTTATCCATCACAACTATATCTTTTTTGAGATGTGGCAACCAGAATGGGTACTCAGAATTCAAGGTGCGGTCTCATCATGGAGCGATACAGAGGCATTATGACATTTTCCGTTTTATTACCCATTCCCTTCCTAATAATTCCTAACATTCTATTTGCTTTTTTGACTGCTGCAGCACAATGAGCCAACAATTTTAAAGTATTATCCACTATATGCAACACCTTGCACTTGTCCACATTAAATTTCATCTGCCATTTGGATGCCCAATCTTCCAGTCTTGCAAGGTCCTCCTGTAATGTATCACAATCCGCTTGTGATTTAACTACTCTGAATAATTTTGTAACATCAGCAAATTTGATAACCTCATATGTCGTATTCCTTTCCAGATCATTTATATATGTATATTGAAAAGCACTGGTCCAAGTACAGATCCCTCAGGCACTCCATTGTTTACCCTTTTCCACTGAGAAAATTGACCATTTAATCCTACTCTCTGTTTCCTGTCTTTTAACCAGTTTGTAATTCACGAAAGGACATCGCCTCCTATCCCATGAGGTTATCTGATTTTTTTTAAATACTTCATAACAGCAGATTATTACCAGACTTAATATGTTCCTACTCAAAAAGAGCAATCTCCTGCTCCAAACAATATATGTATTTGCACAAATCCTTATGTTTTTTGAAAGTAAAGCTTACAATCTTTCCCCAACTCCCCACCCCTCATATAGTAGCTTTGAATGCATCCCATAGAGTTTGTGTCAAATCATTCTATCTCTATGCAGAAAAAATAATAATATACAGCAATTTTAATTTCTGTTTAAAGGCTGTATCTTCTAGAAGATCAGTATTAAACTTTCAAGCATAAACCCTAGACTGGGAAAAAGACCAGTGCAGTGAAATGGAAATCATAGCATGCCCTGAAATGAGAATAGGTTGAATTTATGCTATATAGATTGATGCTAAAATATTTTTGACAACAAAAAATAGTCAAGTCTGTAAGTTCGATAAGGGAAAGAGTAAATATGAAATACTTATTTATTGGGTGCAGCAGTCTCCAAGGATCAACTAATCCAAATAAAGAAATAATAGCATGATTGCCTTATGAGACAATAACAATTTATCTTTGGAAGAGGACTGCCTGTCCAGGAACAAATCAAGAAGCTTATTAAAGTCACCTCCCATAAGGATAGACATTTCAGCATTATCTAATAATTACCTTCGGGAAAATTTAGAAACATCAACATTCAGAGCATAAACATTAGGGAGAAGAAGTTTTTCAGTGTGACCAGAAACCAAGGTAGAGACCCATCTGCCTTTTGGATCACAAGCTTGGTCGAGGATTTGGAAATCCAGTTGTTTTTGGAATAGAATAACTACACTTATTTTATGTTTACTATTAGCTGGTGTGAATGCTGACTCTTTAACTCATTCAGTTTTAAAACTGAGAGACTCAGTCTCAGATAAATGTTGTTCCTGCAACATTACTATATCAGGTGTAGGGACATTAATTAGAAAACCTTTTCCACTTTTTAAAATAATTGAGAGCATTCACATTAGATGAACAAATATTAAGATCTGAATTAACAGTCCTCCAAAAAAGAATAAACAAATTATATCCTACTCTTATATCCAAAAAGATGGTCATCCTGACCAATTAGTGCAGCAGAGAGTGACAGGAAGCTGAAGAGTGAAGCTGTAGCACTGAATTTTCCATGTAGGGAGGCAAATAGAGTAATAATCAGAAAATGGTAACCAGCAAAGACAGCAAGCATGATGCCAAATAGAAAAAATATTAATAACAACAATACAATCCTGTGCTCAAAATGATGGCAAGCCCTTAAATCTAGCTATCAAATATCTAACAGCATTCACATCTATTGGAATCAAACTGCAGCACATCACTGCAGTCAGCTTACATCTAATATAACCAGATGAAAAGCATTAATAACATGATAATAGTGCAAACAAATTGCCTCCAGATGATATGAAGTGAAGATTTTCCATCAATACAAAATATAAAAGTTAAGGAAAGCATAAGTATAATCATCTGAAGAAAATCCCCAACAAACATGTCCTCTATAAAGTATTGTGGTCATTTGAAGTATTGTCAATAACAACATCCTGACATGTAGTCACTTTGAGACCCACTGCAAGAGGAAAATTGTATTCCTTCTGCATCATCATTGATCAAGTGATTATCTGAATAGTGACAATATGACACTCCAAGTACTTTTGCAAATCATCTAGCAACTCATAAGTCTTGGTAATATTATTATTTTTATTAGTATTAATGTGCATCGAGGCAAGGAATAAAGTACCAAGTCTGGAACAAATGTTGTTAAATTGAGGCCAGAGTGTTGTCAAATTTTGTTATAATTAATAAAGAATAAATTGAAAAAAAAAATGAGGCCAAACACTTAAAACTTGCTTCTAGAGTTGAGCCACTGACTTTGCCAGGTCAGGAATGAACATGGGTTTCATTGGAGACTTCTCCTTTGCAGTGGCAAATATTGCTAATACTTGCAGATAGCATAACAATTTGAGGACATTTGACCCAAGATATTTGGCCTGCTTCAATGGGTATGATGTGCATGCACTCACTTTCCACCATAGACTTTAATGTAATCTCCAAAGATTTAGGAATGAAATGTAATAGAAAGGTAATAATATCAGTACCTACTCAGCCCTCAGATATGACCAAAATACAGAGATTATTCCTCTGATTCCTATTTGGAAGATCTTCTACTGAAGAGCAGCCATTTTTGTTGTTGCAGATTATAGCTCAATAATGGTGCTATCACAGAGATCTACTCTGTGCTCCAAGTTACTGACACAAGACTGAACGACAACCACATTTGGATATCTTGATCTTGATAGCACAGCATCCTGTTTCCAATAATGGCTAACCGAGATTACAAGTAGGGATATGAATCGGGTGCCCAATCATTCCTGCTTTCGGGTTCATCTAGCCGCGGGAAAATCTTGTTTTCCTGTGGATCGACATTTTTTTCGTGAAAAATTGGTTTTCAGCTGACGGGAGTTAGCACACACTAACTTCCATTATTGCGCGCTAACTCCCGTTAGCGCGCACTAACAAAAAGTAACAAAAAATAACAAAAATAAACAATTTTGTTAGCGCGCACTAACCCGAAAAACGATTTTCATGAAAATTTGGGGGGAAAAGCATTCATTTCTCCTTTTAACCAATATATAACGAATTAAGAAATATCATACGATATTTCAATTCTTTATAAAAATGATTCACATCCCTAATTACAAGTACCTGGCAAGTATGTAAACATTAGACCCCATGCTACAAATGCTAGTAAAAGCAGTGGTTATTCCCCAAGTCCTTAGGATGGAGCTACTGAGATAGACCTCAAGATATTCTTGTTCAATACAAGATTTACATTCTTATCAGAGCAGTTAGCTTGGGCCTAGAGATATGCTGACACTGCTATATTACTATTTTATCAGAATATATCCATAGAGAAAGTATTTATTTCTACAAGAGAGAGGCAAAAGCAAAAAATAGAGTTGCAGGGTTATCTATTACCACCATAAACTGTTATTGAATGATGCTTTCCTATCACAAGCATCACAATGATAAATGCCAAACCTTTGATTAGGCACATTTTGATATATGGCAGTTTCTAGGAAGAAAATGTGGAATTGTGTTCAATATCCTATGTCCCGACTTTACAGAAAAATACTGTTCCCACCTGGGCAGAATGTAGTATTCTGATCTGCATTGCTGCCCAGAGGGTGTGAATATCTCATTAAGAAGGACTATATCATATTGTCCATAGAGTTATTTAGTTGCTGAGTAGATGTGAGTTTCAATCTGTCCCTCCATTTCCTTGCATTTTATGAACTTATTCAAAGCAACAAGGCAACTTTTTTTTCTTTTTAGGCAAATGAAACATTTGGTGATCATATGCAAACTGGGTGGGAAAAGCAAAGTTTTGATTTTACTTTAATTACTTATTATTTCCATAACACTACTGTACATAAGAACCTTCTATTTAGGGGGATGATAAAAAGCAACCAGAGAAATTTAACTAACCATGCTAATGATATGCTAACTGTGTTCAAGTTATGGTAGGTAATATCTCCAACTTGGAGATAAAATCCATAAAGTTTCATTGTGAGAAACATTCCTCAACAACCTTTGTAAAAATCTTGCATTGGATACCTTAACCCAGATATAATGAATACAATTTGGTCAGTCTCCCTCCAATACCTGTGGGAGAGATTGTATAAAGGGCAGCTTTAGGCATAGGACTGTACTGCTATAGAAGTCCTCTAGGGATGTGCAGAGGGACGCCATACGTTGCATTCGGGATTCGTATTTGTCAGGGGCAGGTACGTTGCATTTGGCAAGGGTGCCCCCCGATATGTTTAGACGTCAATTCTTATTCGTTTCCCGGCTAAAATTAAATTAACTACAACACCCCACCCTCCTGACCCCCTCAAGACTTACCAAAACTCCCTCTTGGTCCAGCGGGGGGTCCGGGAGCCATCTCCTGCACTCAAGCTTCGGCTGCCGGTATTCAAAATGGCGCCAATAGCCTTTGACCTACTATGTCACAGGGGCTACTGGTGCCATTGGTCAGCCCCTGTCACATGGTAGGAGCAATGGGTGGCTGGTGCTATCTTGTGCTCCTACTATGTGACAGGGGCTGACCAATGGCACCGGTAGCCCCTGTGACATAGTAAGGGCAAAGGCTATCGGTGCCATTTTGATTACTGGCAGCCGACGGCTCAAGTGCAGGAGATCGCTCCTGGACCCCCGCTGGACCACCAGGGAGTTTTGGTATGTCTTGAGGGATCAGGAGGGTGGGGGGTTTGTTTAAATTTGCTCCTTTAGGCTGCTGAATAATTCGGCAAAATTTGTTGTATTTGTGGGGAATCGCGATACGTTTCGCTTCCCCACGAATACAACGAATATGGCCCTATACTTTGCAGATTACCAATTTGTAGGGAACAAATTCACACCCCTAAGGTCGTCTTGAGTTGCCATATTTCATAACAAGCAATGAACCAATCCTTAACTATCCTTGCCTTTGCTGGGATTCTTCCTGGAAGTTGATTTCTTGTAGCTCAGCAAAATTAAACATTCACATTTCTTATTTCTGTCATTGGCATTCAGAATAATGATTTTAAATAAATAGAACTGTGTGAGGACTCCCAAATCTGACAAGCATAGGTATGGAAAATCCTAGTTATAGAAAGTTTGACTTTTTACATTTTCCTATCAATAATAAGAGCCTACTGCAGAGTTCACTGCATTATGGGTGCCCTTTCTTGAATATGCAGAAAGTAAAGTGATTGCATCTGAACTGGTCTACATAGAATATTTTGGTCCCATTTGATGCAAATATATTTCATGAGTGGCAATGAATATATTATAGAAATGTTTTGTAAGTGTCAAAGCATTATAACTGCAGATATGAATTTATTTGCTGAAATTGTCTTTTGTAGTTTGTATATCACAATGTCCTATGTATTGCTATTAAAATGCTGAATTAGACTTGAAAACAATAAATAAAGATTGAAAGAAATAAGGGTCCAAGGAAAAGAAGACAAAAGTTGTAGGGCAAGGAACTTGGAGCTGGAAAGTAAAGAGACTGCAGACAGCAGGTTTCAATATTTTTGAAATTAAAGTGCAACAAAATATCAGCTGATACCTAATACCTATATTGATCTTCATTGCTTGGACATTTTAGACTGCTGTTAGATGAGAAGAGATTTGTGGATGGAATGATGCAATCAGACTCCATGGAAAAGTGTTGATTCTTGGATATAAACTGATAGGAGGTAAGGAGGAAAGAAAAAAGTTTAGTGTATTCATAAATATTTGATGGCATGAGTCCACAGCTCTCTGAAGTTTCACAATGACCTACAATGTCAAGAATAGCAGTGCAAGAAGTACTGAACATAATGACTGCCCCAAGGTCACTAAGAAATTGCTGACTGCAAATCACCAACATTGGATGCATTTAAACAAGCTGGCAAAAAAACTAAGACATCTTTATTGTCCTGCATTAAAAAGTAACAATTGCTTCTGTTTTAGTATACGGCAATAAGCATTGTGTTTATTGGGGGGGTTTAAGATAGTCATTTCATCTCACATTTTGTCCTTTACTTTTGATTTATTAGATACAATAGATTTGACAAAGCAATACATGAAATTATAGTACTTTAACATAGGGAAAATCTAGATAAAAATTGGAACACTAGCACAATGCATAAATTGATTTGCTTTGTTCTTGAGACTATAACTGTTAATGGAAGAAATGCTGTTCATGGCTATTTTTATTGCTGTCTGCACACTGCAAGTAGGATAGAGAATGGTAGTACATAGGTAATGGACAGGATCTTTCATGGATGACTGGAAAACATATAGAAGGAAGGGCTCCTGAGATGAAAACTGTTACGCGTGCCACCCGTGGCAGCCCCACGGCGCGGCCTTCTCACCTTTTCAGATAGACTCCAGCTCCTGGCTCCTCTTCACTGGTGGCGGTGGGACGCCAGCTCTGACCTCAGGTTCCCTCCAGTACCTCCGGCCCTGGGACACTACCCAGTGTTGCCAGCCAAGATGTCCCTGTTCATCGGGCCTCTCCATGTGGCCCGCAGAGAGACGCTGTTATCAGCGCCGCTCCCCTTCCTAGGCATGCATGCATCATTGATTCTTTTAAAGGGCCCGCAGCGGGAACCTGACCGTGGACCTGGATGCTCACATCAGACTCTTCAGCATATAAAAGCTCAGGCCTCAAACCTGACCGTGGACCCGGATGCTGACATCAGACTCTTCAGCATATAAAAGCTCAGGCCTTGCTCCATAGTGTTGCCTTTGCAACAGGTCTCCTCATACTCTAAGTACTCTTGCTGATCCTAGAATGGTCTCTTCATTGTGTTCCTGTTATCCTGTGGTTCCCGGTTCCTGTTCTCCTTGTTCCTGTTTCATCTATATGTTGGACTGACTCTTTGGGTTTGACTACTGCTACGCCTGACTACTCTTCAGCTTCTCTCCAGCCCCGGACCTCTGCTATGCCTGACTACTCTTCAATTTCTCTCCAGCCCTGGACCTCCGCTAAGCCTGACTACTCTTCAGCTTCTCTCCAGCCCCAGACCTCCGCTATGCCTGACTACTCTTCAGCTTCTCTTCAGGCCCGGACCTCTGCTATGCCTGACTACTCTTCTGCTTCTCTCCAGTCCTGGACCTCCGCTATGCCTGACTACACCTGCCTTCTCCGTGCCCTGACCACTGCCTTGAATGACTATGCCTGCTTTCTTCGTGCCCTGACCCTTCCTTTGAATGACTATGCTACAGATTTTCCTGAGTCCAGAGTTCCACGTTGCTTGCCACAATTTCCACTCGCTGCCGGCTCTGATCCTAGCCTGTCAGTAATGTCTCCTCTCGCCTATCCTCTGGACGTGGACTTCAAAGGCTTAGGCCTTCCTTTGCTCAAGCACCTCCAGTTCCTCATTGTTCCTTTGGTGCCTGAGTTCCAATACCGAATCCAGTCCAGGATAGAACTATGCCATCTACCGGCTGCTGTCTTTGAGCTGAATTGCCTTTCATCTCAAGCTAACCTCAAGGCTCACCTAAGTCCTGCCGGCCCCGACACCCAGAGGCTCAACCCAAGGGGGAATGAGGGCTGGTATAGGTGAAGCTCCAGCAGCCTCTAGCTTTAGCCCACTCCACCTGCTGATGGTGGGGACTGGTAGGCCCTTGCCTGTGGGTTTTGTCAACCCCACCTCAGCCTAAGTGTCCACCTCCGACGCAACAAAAACATAGAGGTCCATATTCATTAAGCTGGAAAGCAAACAAGTTGCTAAAGTTAGCCTGATAACTTGTTGAGAGATTCAGCAGAATACTGTCCGTTAAGCAGAAAGCAGTTATATAAATAATATTTTTATGTTGGACTTTAACTATGTATAATGTTATCTGACTAATTTTAGGGATACTCATTACATGACTAAAGTTAGCCAGATAAATTATCAAGATAATTCTGAATATAAGATTTATCCAACTAACTTATCTGGCTTATGGAATTCCATCCCAAAATTCCCCCAGAATGCCTATAACTTATTCAGCTATGAACTTAGCTGAATACAATCAGAAAAGTCAGAGGCTTCTAGAGTGGCAGAAAATTAAAAAAAAAAAAAAGGGTTTTGTCTGGCTAAATCCCACACATTGCTTGATAAAGCCCTTTGGATATTACACCAATGTTTTGTGATCACTGTTTCAGGGGATCTAGCAGGACTGTTAATGATCACAAAACACTGGTATCATTGATGTCAGAATGTTTGTGAGGATTTTACAGTTTTGGGACTTCCGGGAAGATTTTGTAGTTTAGAAGTATCTAAATAGTTCTTTACATTTATTTGGTGGTTAACAGCTTGAAGTTATACAATTTTCATGTGCATAATCTAAAACAAGTTCTAAAATACAACAGATAATTAATAACAGAGTGTTTTGCTAGGTAAAAAGGTTACCCTAGCTTCCTGTTTTCAGCATATGAGTGTGTTATGGAGTAGAAACAAGTTTGCAGTATTTTGATTTTCCACTTATGCTTTTGTGATTTTTTACTTATCATGTTTTTTTTATGACTGCTTTTTTTGGCAAGATTTTAAAGTGAAACTTCATTTAATCAGCTTAAAGAAAAACTATGACAGTATCCAGTACTGCATAGTATAAATAAAGAAAAAAACAACAACTTCCTTCTACAACCAACACCTCAGTGTTGGCCCAGGTAGAGGAAAATAAGGAACACCCCATGTTATATCTGTTAAAAAAATAAACAGATGTATGCAACAACAGAGAAGGAGTGTTAAGCAATCAAATGGGTTAGTGAATCACTAAATATTATCTTTTGGGAAGACAATTTATTCTTGTCACTGATAATACACTATTAAGATGGTTGAATCTCATGAAAGGCACTAATACAAGACTAACTTGCCATGGCATTACAGATATATGATTTCACTATACAGTATAGAGCAGGAAAAGAATATAAACATGCAGATTACCTATCATGAGATACAGTAGTCGAGGTAGAATAAATAGTAGGGATGTGAATCGTTTTTTGACGATTTAAAATATCGTCCGATATATTTTAAATTGTCAAAAATTGTTAGGGCCACGATACAATACCAATTCCCCCGATTTATCGTTAAAAAATCGTAAATCGGGGGAAGGGGGAGGGCAGGAACTTACTTACTTGCCCTAAACCAATGGCAAGAAAACCGGCACACTAAAACCCCCTAAAACCCACCCCCGACCCTTTCAATTAAATCCCCCACCCTCCCGAACCCCCCCCCCAAATGCCTTAAATTACCTGGGGGTCCAGCGGCGGTCCGGAACGGGCTCCTGCAATTGAATTGTGTTGTCTTCAGCCGGCGCCATTTTGCAAAATGGCGGCCGCAAAATGGCGGCGGCCATATACCAACACGATTCGACTGCAGGAGGTCGTTCAGCAGGGGTTCCGGACCACCGCTGAACGACCTCCTGCAGTCGATCTCCTGCCGGCGCCATTTTCCGTACAGAAAACGATTTGCGGCAGGAGATCGCTCCCGGACCCCCGCTGGACCCCCAGGGACTTTTGGCCAGCTTGGGGGGGCCTCCTGACCCCCACAAGACTTGCCAAAAGTCCAGCGGGGGTCCGGAACGACCTCCTGCAGTCGAATCGTGTTGGTCTATGGCCGCCACCATTTTGCGGCCGCCATTTTGCAAAATGGCGCCGGCTGAAGACAACACAATTCAATTGCAGGAGCCCGTTCCGGACCGCCGCTGGACCCCCAGGTAATTTAAGGCATTTGGGGGGGGGGGTTCGGGAGGGTGGGGAATTTAATTTAAAGGGTCGGGTGTGGGTTTTAGGGGGTTTTAGTGTGCCGGTTTTCCTGCCATTGGTTTAGGGCAAGTAAGTACTTCCCTCCCAAAGTTGATGAAGTATTAAGGCATTTGGGGTGGGGGATTTCATTTAAAGGGTCGGGGTGGTTTTTAGGGGGTTTTAGTGTGCCGGCTCACGATTTTAACGATTTTCACGATATTTTAAACACCGAAACGGCAACAATACGATTCCCTCCCCCTCCCAGCTGAAATCAATCGTTAAGACGATCGAGGACACGATTCACATCTCTAATAAATAGAGACAGGGACTCCAAAAAAAAAAGGGAGAAGGGAGTTACATGATGGTCACTATAAACTTTGTGAGATACTAGCTGGAGGAACCACTAGAGGAAACTAGCTTAGAGGTAAAGCCTGGTAAAAGCTTATAGAACAGAGAAAAATGTAGGACAAGAATGAGACAACTCCCAGGAAGTATAGGGGGCCCTGGAGGAGAAGTTTCTAAGAGCTGGGGGGGGGGGGGGTTAGAATCTTCCAAGCCATTAATCACCCAGGTGGACCATTTGTAAGGGAGGAAGCCCAGGGGTATTCTGATGAGGGAAGTTTACTAGGCATAGGGGATGGGGTATAAACAGGAGGAGGATCAGCCAGAACCAGAGAAAACAGAAGAAGAGATAGACGTAGAAGTAATAGTGGTGATGACCTCTTCCTGAAGAAAGTACAAGTATGGAATCTTGAATTTAGAGCTGCTGTGAAAGACTGTTATGGGTGGATGTATCTGTAGTGGAAAAGCAAGTGGAATAGGGATGTGCAGAAGGAAAAAAATTGTTTCGATTCATATTCATTTCACCAGGACCCAAATGTGTTGCATTCGTTTCATGGGGGAAAACCCAATTTGTTTGATTTATTTTATGTGTTTTCCATTTTCCCATTAAAGTCAACGGGGGAAGTATTTGCAGCCTATTTTTGACTGCAGAATTGGGGTTTTCTTAATAATTCTGATGAAACTTCTGGGGAGCAATCATCAGAACGAGAAAAGAGCTCCAAGGTACTTAGACTGTGGCAAAGTGGCACCAAAGTGACATGAATAGCCTAAGGCACTGTAAAGGGGCAAAGGGGTACCAGGAGTGGATAGAGTGTTTTAACAGAGGTGCAAAGCACCTCCGCAAGAGTGTCAAAAACAGAGCACAGCTTCAAAAGAGAGCATCAATAACAGTTGCATGAACCCTCAAAGGCAGCACGACAGGCAAAGTGACAAGCAAGTGGCATCAACATCCTACAGCACAATGAAGGGAGAACATAGCAAGCAGAATGGGTGTAAGAAAAAACCACAAGGTGCCAATATATACGCTGACGATATACAGCTAATACTTCCCATAGATGAAACTATTGAAAAAACATTAAATATCGCTAACATTACCTTGACATCATAAAACAATTACTAAACCAAATGGAGCTAGTAATCAACATAGAGAAAACAGAATTCCTACATCTAGAACGCAAAAAGACAGAGATCATTCAAAACACTATCACACTCAAAAACAACCAAAAGATTGAACTAGCGGAGAAAGTACGGAACCTAGGAGTTATATTTGACACCGAATTAAACTTAAAACAGCATATATCCTTAAAAGTTAGAGAAGGATACACTAAACATGGTACTCAGAAGACTCAAACCACTTCTAACGTCAAAGAACTTTCGTTCAGTACTACAAGCATTAATTTTTGCAATCACCGACTACTGTAATGTGCTACTACTAAGCTTACCATACACCTCACTCAGACCACTACAAATTTTACAAAACACTGCTGCAAGAATTTTGACCGGAAAAAGTAAAAGAGACCACATCACCGAAACCCTAGCCGAGTTACACTGGTTACCTGTTGAGCAGAGAATACAATACAAAACACTTTGCATCTTACATAAATTAATACATAACGAAAAAGCAGAATGGCTTAACACAGCCCTCTGTGTACACGTACCAAACAGAAACCTAAGATCAGCGAATAAAGCACTCCTTACGATCCCATCAATTAAGACAGCAAGACTAACTCAAGTGAGAGAGAGAGCACTATCCTTGGCAGGACCCACACTGAGGAACACCATGCCACTTGAGTTAAAGTTGCAAAAAGACAACAAAACCTTCAGAAAAGGCTTAAAAACTTGGCTATTCAAGCAAGCCTACCAAACAGAGAAGGGGAAACAGTGAGGCAGGCGAAGTGAGAGGTATGAACAATTAAGGTGTGTAGCTATATTTCTATCTGTTTTTACTCTACCTTCTCGTTCTTCACCAGAAGAGAAGTTGTCACTTATAAAGTTAGATTTGTTTTTAAACTGATATTTCCTGGACAGTATTGTATCACAAACCAATTATATCATTGAGAAAACGATGTACCAAATCATTATGGCACTTATGTAAATTAATATATCTCATCATCCTTATTTTATGTGCCCTATTGTAAACCGTTGTGACGGATCCTTCTTAACGACGGTATAGAAAAGATTTAAATAAATACATAAATAAATAAACAATAAAGGGACAAAGCAGCAGAAAGACTAGCATCAACACACTGAGGAACCATGATAGTGGCAAGAACACCACAAGGAGTAGAATCATCTGGTGTATGGCAGCAAGGCAGAGTGGCAGAAAGTTGATAGGTGCAAGACAGGATGGCAGAGCGGAGGTAGTCTGGTCCTGTGGTTTTGATAGAGGCTAGACAGGCTGGCAGAGCTGAGGTAGTCAAGTCGCTGTGGTTTTGATAGGGGCAACACAGGCTGGCAGAGCGGAGGTAGTCAGGTTGCTGTGGTGTTGATAGGGGAAAGACAAGGAGGCAAGACAAGACGAGGCTCAGCATGCAGCGCGACTGTCAACCAGGGCTTATTGTCTACCCGACCCATCTTGAAACATGGACCAAGGAGTCTAACACGCGTGCTAGGACCTGAAACATGATGAACTATGCCTGGGTAGGGTGGAGCATTGCTGCTGTGCACAGGGCCGGTGCAAGGGTATTAGGCACCCTAGGCAAACCTTTCAGCCTGGCACCCTACCCCCACCTCCCCATACACAATTTTAAATTATGCATTTAACACATATTTTACATGAAAATTGACATTCTGAGGTAAAATTAATATATAAGTTATTGTGATAATTTCATACACTGTTGTGATGTCAACAAGAAAACTTTGTATCTTGGAATTCATATGGCATCATACCTATTGTGATATATTCCGGTATGGTCTTCCCGTATCATCACAGTACTATCTGCCAACACTCAAAGAATAACAACCCTACCTATGAAAAAGAATACCACAAATATTACACCAGAATCTAAAATATCACTACACCTCCTATCAGGAAAACAGAAAAGGCCAAGTTACTACAGATCCCTACAGAGAAACCACATATTAAAAGAATGCTTCATCTCAGTCTTTGCATGCAGAACACAAACCCTCACCAAATACAGAATACAGCCACATAAAGTATAAATAGAAATGTGCAGACAACAATTGAACTGTAAAACACATCATGCCAGGCTCTCTACAGTGCAACAATGGAAAAACAAAACTTTCACCACTCCTCATGAAACAATCAATAAAATCAAGATATATATAAATCATTAATCGTAATAGTAAAATCATACTAATAAAATAATTTCAAGACAGCTGATGAATAGAATCTCCAATAATTAAAGACTCATGCAAATTTTGAAAGCTTTACCAAACACCACTAAAATATTTCCAACAGCAGACACATCATGTACTACCCAATAATTAAAATGATAGTCAATCAAGAAAATGAACTTAAAAAAGCCACCTTTACATACCCTCCCCAGCAGTTCTACTCCTTTCCCTTGCAGGCCACACCAGAAGCAGCAGTAGCTGCTGAAGCTGTCCTCACTGTCCTCTTCCTTAGGGACCACAACCAGTCTCTTCTGTCTCTCATACACACACACCAGTCACACCCTCAGGACCAGTTTCTGTCTCTCACACACCAATTATCTCCCCAACCAGTCTCTCTCTCTCACACACACACCAGTCATCTCCATGATCAGTCTTTCTCACACATACACACGTCACCTCTTTGGCCAGTCTCTCTCAATCACACGATGCTCTCACTCTCTCTTATTTACACAGGCTTTCAATCACACACATGCTCTCTCTATTTCACTTACACACAAGCTTTCAATCACACACATGCCCTCTCTCACAGCCATAAGTCAGCCAAAAACATGCTCCATCTCTCTCTCGCACACACACATTGACACACACAAGCACCCTCCCTGACTCACATATACACCACACACATACAGAAGCACCCTCCCTATCTCACATACATGAAGCACCTTCCCTGTCACTCACACAGAAGCACTATTCCTTTCTCACATAAACCCACACAGAAGCACCATTCCTTTCTCATATACACACACACAGAAACACCATTCCTTTCTCACATATATACCACATACACACACACAGAAGCACCATTCCTTTCTCACATATACACATACACAGAAGCACCCTTCTAATCTCAAATACATATACACACAACAAAGGCCCCCAGATGAACAGCTCATTTCTGTCTGCGGCTGGCTGCCCCGGTCTTCATTTCACCGGCGGCGGATGGCAGCAGCCATCTTCTTTTCTTTGGCCTGGTCTCGGGCGGCGGCTGGCTACACCGATCTTGTTTTCTTCTACGCCGCCAGCCTGCTCTCTCTCGGTGGCTGACTGTGCCGGTCTTCATTTCTCCGGCGGCTGGCAGCAGCCATCTTCTCTTCTTCGGCCCCGCTGGCCTGGTCTCTTCTTTTCTTCAGCCTGGCACCCTCAATGACCTAGAGCCACATGATCAGCTAGTCCGGCCCACTGGGGGAAGCCCAATCCTCCGATAGGCCAATCCACCCCTACTCTCACATGGCCTTCTATTTCAAACGGCAACTAAAACACCATGGCACGAACAAAAAGAATGAAACTAATGATATGTTGCATTCATGGGGGTTCACCATGCGTTTTGTGGACCCATGAATGCAACAAATAGGGACCTATAAGTTGCAGATTGTGCATTTGTTCAAAACGAATGCACATCCCTAAAGTGGAATATATAAGTCCAGCTGCAGGCTACAGAGTGTGGTGGCAATGGGTCTTGGGTCTCTACAACCAATCTCACAAACTTAGAGTGTTTCTTTAGGAAGGGGAGACTGCACATTTTATAAAGGAAAGACTGCTCTGCCATGTGAAGGGGTTATTACCTTTATGAAAGAAAAACTATATTGTCCATGTAAAAAAGACCAATCTGATCATAACACTCAGATCATAGCATATTGTTGGGGTTGGGACCATAGTTTGAAACTTGAGATGGAATGTAGGACAATCATGAAAGATACTGAACAATAACACTGTGGGAGGAAGGGGTGAAATTGGGTGATAAAGACTTCAAGTTTCCAGAGTATTACAGAACCCTGTTATCATAGGTTAAACTCAGGACTAAACAGGAATTCCTTTAATTTTGAAGCTGTGGTAGTGCTAAAAGGAATATGGTAAATTTGGGATAAAATATTTTGGACTCCTAAGGATATGTGGAGACTGACTCTAAAAGGCTAACTGGTGATAGAGTCTTCACTTTTTGAAAGACTTTATATGAAATACTATTGGATAGAACAGAGTCATTTAACCCTCTGGTGGAGCAGTTTCAAGTCAGCCTGTGAAATGTAACAATATAAAACTGTAACCAGAGGTTAAATTATAGAACTAAGGGGGTAAAGGTTTTTTTTTTATTACTGACCTGAAACTTGGGCTCTAAAAAAACTTTGCTAGAATATAGCATGCTTTATTTCCAATTCTCTCACTGGGTATGTTACTGCATGTAGTAGAGATATGCAGGTAGCTGTAAGAGCTCCAGTTACCCTCCCTTTGCTGCTGAGAATCTGATGACTGCAGTGTATGTGCAATAAAAGTTGCAGGAGAATTGACATTTGAGTCATCAACCCAGAAGTGACCTGGAGGAGGTACTTCCTGGTTTTACAGAGATCAGAAGAACTTTAAAGTTTATAAAATGGATCAGAGCAACAAAAACATATTAAAAAAGCAGATTCTAGGTGGGGAAATCCTGCCTGAGCTCCCACCTTCTATTCACCTTCACATGGTAGGAGCACTGGATGGCCCATGCTATTTTTAAAGATGGTGCCGGCCATCCAGTGCTCCCTCCATGTGACAGGGGCCGGCCAATGGCATGGATACCCTGTCACATGGTAAGGGCAAAGGGCCATCGGCAACATTTTTATTAGTCGCAGCCAATGGCCCGAGAGTGGGAGATCGCTCCCAGGACCACCACTGGACCACCAGGTACCTGTAAAATGTTTTTTGGGGGGTTGGGAGGGTGGGGGAAGCAAAGGGATTAGTTTTAAAGGGTCAGGGTGGGTTTTTTGTTTATCGGCTCGGGCACAGCCGATAAACAAAACTGCGATCGGGCCCGATGAAAAAAACCCCACATATGAATCGGAACCGGAATCCGAACCGATTCCGGTTCTGATTCACATCTCTAGTGAGGAATAAAATTCTGGTAAAAATTAGCAAATCCCAAGAAGTATTGTAATGCTTTAATTCCCACAGGAATCCATATGAAATCCTGTAACAGAAACTATATAACCCAAAAATGGTAAAGACTCCTGTTCAAAAAGGCATTTTTCAACTTAGCAAATAAATGATTATCTCTAAGTCTCTGTAATACCTGTCATATCTGAGGATGATGTATATCGTTATCTTTAGAATATATGAGGACATCATCCAAATAAACGATAACAGAAGAATTTAGCATATCTCTGAATATTTCATTCATAAGATAAAACTGCTGGAGCATTACATAAGCCAAATGGCATGACTAAATATTCATATGGGTAGATTTTCAAAGCTGTATGTGTGCAAAAACGGGCACTTATGCGCATAAACGGCAGTGGCGCGCACAACCCCAATTCTGCATACAGGATATGAAAGCGTAAGTGGCCCTTCCCGCACAACATTACACTAATAAAAAAGGGGCGTGTCAGGGCGTGTCAGGGGCGTGTCTGGGTAGAGACCGAACATACACATGTAAAACGTATTTTATAAGTGACACGCATAACTCAACCGGCGCGCGCTTCCTAGTTCACGCGCGTATATTTACTACTGCTTTTTGTGTGCGCAAGGTATGAGTGAAGGCTCTGCGGCTACTGTCTGACATCGGTAAAGTGCCAGACATCCGGCAGAAGGCCAGAAGGTGGAAAGGAGAGGCCGTGGGGGAGTAACTGGTGTAAACTGGGACAGTAGAACCATTATCCATAGCCAACGTTAATGTGCGTATAACCGTAGGAGAGAGAGCCTCAGGAGCGTCTAAAGACAGCCATTCATTGGTAATTCCCTGTCTACACATGTGCACAGCAGCAATATGGCTCCTGCAATCCCTAAGGCTCAGAAGGGAAAGAGACAGGAGGAGGAGGAGAAGACAGCTGAGACGGAGACGCTACCCGTTACACAGAGTCTACAGGACTCGCACCCAATTTCTCAATCTGTCTGAGGAAGAAGTAATGACCCGTTACAGATTTGATAAGGAGACCATATTGTCCCTCTGCCGAATGTTAGAGGGTGACCTGCAACCCCTCACACAAAGGGGCCATGCCTTGCCTGTACACATCAAGGTGACTACCTTCCTTGCATTTCTGGCTACCGGCACCTTCCAAACACCGCTTGGCCTGATATCTGGAATCACTCAGGGTGCCACCTCAAGGTGTCTGGAGCAGGCCCTGGCTGCCCTGCTGTGACACACACACACCACTTTATCTCCTTCCCCATCGGAAGAGAGGAACAGCATGAAACCATGAGAGACTTCTACCAAATAGCACACTTCCCCTCGGTCTTGGGAGCTATTGATTGCACCCATGTGGCCCTAAGGGCACCAGGAGGAGATGAGGCCATCTACCGCAGTCACAAGGGATTCCACTCACTAAACATGCAGGTGGTGTGCAATGCCAAGGGCCTCATCACGAATGTGGTGGCTCGCTTTCCTGGATCCACCCACGACGCCTACATTCTCACCCAATCCAGGATCTATGAAGAGTTCCAGTTGCGACACAACACTGGGGGCTGGCTCCTAGGTAAGAACATAAGAACATAAGAACATGCCATACTGGGTCAGACCAAGGGTCCATCAAGCCCAGCATCCTGTTTCCAACAGTGGCCAATCCAGGCCATAAGAACCTGGCAAGTACCCAAAAACTAAGTCTATTCCATGTTACCATTGCTAATGTCAGTGGCTATTCTCTAAGTGAACTTAATAGCAGGTAATGGACTTCTCCTCCAAGAACTTATCCAATCCTTTTTTAAACACAGCTATACTAACTGCACTGACCACATCCTCTGGTAACAAATTCCAGAGTTTATTTGTGCGTTGAGTAAAAAAGATTTTTTTCCGATTAGTTTTAAATGTGCCCCATGCTAACTTCATGGAGTGCCCCCTAGTCTTTCTACTATCCGAAAGAGTAAATAACTGATTCATATCTACCCGTTCTAGACCTCTCATGATTTTAAACACCTCTATCATATCCCTCCTCAGTCGTCTCTTCTCCAAGCTGAAAAGTCCTAACCTCTTTAGTCTTTCCTCGTAGGGAAGTTGTTCCATTCCCCTTATCATTTTGGTAGCCCTTCTCTGTACCTTCTCCATCACAATTATATCTTTTTTGAGATGCGGCGACCAGAATTGTACACAGTATTCAAGGTGCGGTCTCACCATGGAGCGATACAGAGGCATCATGACATTTTCCGTTTTATTCACCATTCCCTTTCTAATAATTCCCAACATTCTGTTTGCTTTTTTGACTGCCGCAGCACACTGAACCGACAATTTCAATGTGTTATCCACTATGACACCTAGATATATTTCTTGGGTTGTAGCACCTAATATGGAACCCAACATTGTGTAATTATAGCATGGGTTATTTGTCCCTATATGCATCACCTTGCACTTATCCACATTAAATTTAATCTGCCATTTGGATACCCAATTTTCCAGTCTCACAAGGTCTTCCTGCAATTTATCACAATCTGCTTGTGATTTAACTACTCTGAACAATTTTGTGTCATCTGCAAATTTGATTATCTCACTCGTCGTATTTCTTTCCAGATCATTTATAAATATATTGAAAAGTAAGAGTCCCAATACAGATCCCTGAGGCACTCCACTGTCCACTCCCTTCCACTGAGAAAATTGTCCATTTAATCCTACTCTCTGTTTCCTGTCTTTTAGCCAGTTTCCAATCCATGAAAAGACATCGCCACCTATCCCATGACTTTTTACTTTTCCTAGAAGCCTCTCATGAGGAACTTTGTCAAACGCCTTCTGAAAATCCAAGTATACTATATCTACCGGTTCACCTTTATCCACATGTTTATTAACTCCTTCAAAAAAGTGAAGCAGATTTGTGAGGCAAGACTTGTCCTGGGTAAAGCCATGCTGACTTTGTTCCATTAAACCATATCTTTCTATATGTTCTGTGATTTTGATGTTTAGAACACTTTCCACTATTTTTCCTGGCACTGTAGTCAGGCTAACCAGTCTGTAGCTTCCCGGATCACCCCTGGAGCCCTTTTAAATTTTGAGGTTACATTTTCTATCCTCCAGTCTTCAGGTACAATGGATGATTTTAATGATAAGTTACAAATTTTTACTAATAGGTCTGAAATTTCATTTTTTAGTTCCTTCAGAACTCTGGGGTGTATACCATCTGGTCCGGGTGATTTACTACTCTTCAGTTTGTCAATCAGGCCTACCACATCTTCTAGGTTCACCGTGATTTGATTCAGTCCATCTGAATCATTACCTATGAAAACCTTCTATATTACGGTTACCTCCCCAACATCCTCTTCAGTAAACACTGAAGCAAATAAATCATTTAATCTTTCCGCGATGGCCTTATCTTCTCTAAGTGCCCCTTTAATCCCTCGATCTTCTAAAGGTCCAACTGACTCTCTCACAGGCTTTCTGCTTCGGATATATTTTAAAAGGTTTTTACTGTGAGTTTTTACATAAGAACATAAGAACATAAGAAAATGCCATACTGGGTCAGACCAAGGGTCCATCAAGCCCAGCATCCTGTTTCCTACAGTGGCCAATCCAGGCCATAAGAACCTGGCAAGTACCCAAAAACTAAGTCTATTCCATGTAACCATTGCTAATGGCAATGGCTAATGGCAGTGTCCTCTACAGTCTATAGGACAGTTCTCCAGGCTGTTTGGTGGGCTGCTGTGCTGGGACTGGATCCTAGGCCATTCACTTCAACGTTGCCTCATCCATATACTCTTCCTTCCCTCCCTCTCCCACCTTCCTTCCCTCCCTCTCCCAACCTTCCTTCCCTCCCTCTCCCAACTTTCCTTCCCTCCCTCTCCCAACTTTCCTCCCTCCTTCCCTCCCTCTCCCACCTTCCTCCCTCCATATCCCACCTTCCTTCCCTCCGTCTCCCACCTTCATTCCCTCCATCTCCAACCTTCATTCCCTCCCTCTCCCACCTCCATTCCCTTACTCTCCCACTTTCCTTCCCTCCCTCTCCCACCTTCCCTCCTTCACTCTCCCACCTTCCCTACCTCACTCTCCCACCTTCCCTACCTCCCTCTCCCACCTTCCTTCCCTCCCTCCTTCCCTCCCTCTCCCCACCTTCATTCCTCCCTTTCCTCCTTCCCTCCCTCTCCTACCTTCATTCCCTCCCTCTCCCACCTCCCCCCCTCCATCTCCCACCTTCCTTCCCTCCCTCTCCCACCTTCCTTCCCTCCCTCTCCCACCTCCCTCTCCCACCTTCCCTCCCTCCCTCTCCCCACCTTCCCTCCCTCACTCTCCCACCTTCCCTACCTCCCTCTCCCACCTTCCTTACTTCCCTCCCTCTCCCCACCTCCATTCCCTTACTCTCCCACCTTCCCTCCCTCCCTCTCCCACCTTCCTTCCCTCCCTCTCCCACCTTCATTCCCTCCCTCCTTCTCTCCCTCTCCCACCTTCATTCCCTCCCTCTCCCACCTTCCATCCCTCCTTCTCCCACCTTCCATCCCTCCCTCCAACACTCGGACAATACATGGGCCCCTTCTACCCTTACCTGAAATAACCACACCGTTTTGCTTAAGAAAACTTGTATTGTAAGGCTAACATATGTACAATATTTACAGTAACCAAAAAGGTAAGGCTACCATTTTTACAATATTTACAAGAAAAAAAAAGGATGGGGAGGGGTGGTCTAAGGAGCAAAACTATTTACAGAAAACAAAACTCCCGAGCGGTTAGGGAGGCAGGGACCTGAGAGGATGATCACAGACGACGGATCAGATCCCCCAGGACCCGTACAGCTGCACCAAGCAGCTGTAGAGCCCTGGTGATCCGATCCGTGTTCTGGATCATCCTCTCCTGGAAGGCATTCACAGCCCTCAGTCCCTCTTGGACCCCCCCTCACGAATGCCAGGAATTGCCCTTATGTGAGAGGCTCATCCTCGGGGGAGCGTGCCCCCGGGGATGGGCCTCTTCGCTGGTGCCGTGAGGGGGCCGATAAGGCACAAGAGGGCCATGAATGTCTCCCTGGGCCAGCAAAGGCTAGCCCCTATGTGCCCCCGCGTTCCTAACCCCACGGGCAAAATGGGGAGGTTGCCCTCTGGGGGGGGGGGGGGGCTAGGGGAAGGCCCGGGGCGCGCCTGTGCCCGGGGAGGTGTCCGCCGAGGGTGACGGTTCCTCCTGGGGGGTGGGGGGGGGGAGAATACGCCTCCCCCCCTGGAGCGGCTGCAGCTCCTTCTCCTGCAGCTGGGCCTGGCATGACCTCATCAGTATCTGTGAAACAAAAGGATACGTCTGAATACACTGTACATTCATGTTAAGAAGGGGGATACCACATTCCAGTAGCTTGGAGGGGTCACTTACCACCAGGCACAGCCCGCTGTGCCCGCAGCCGCTCCAGCCACCTCGGCCTATGTAGGCGCAGCCACCGGGCTTTCTTCTTCATGTCCTCTATCTATTAGAAAGAAAGGAGGGAGAACCATTACTGTACTCTGATAGTCATAATAGTAACTGGATACTTGGATGTGGGTGTGACAACATTAATGACTGACGACCATGATATTCTTCAATAATCATAATAGTAGCTATCAGCATTGACAATTGAGTCAAAACACAACACAATCCAAACCAGTGGTAAGTAACAGCATGAAAGAACCCACTTTCTACAGTGCAGATAAATATGAGACTACAATAATCTGGTTCCTCCTGTGAGGCCTAACCTGACATTCACACTCCCATATTCACCACATCAACTGTTGTACAGTCTACTTACTCCACGGGGATGGGAGGCTTGCTCATTATATCTGCTTTGCAGTCTCCTCCAGGACCGCCTGAGTTGTCTAAAGTCCGTGCGCCGTCCCTGGACAGGGAAAAGCCATCGTTCTCGTCTCACCACCAGGGTCGCCAGCAGTTCAACGTCCCTGGTGGTGAAGTTGGGCTGCCTACCCCGTCCTGCCATTTTGTGCTGTGTGCGGAACGGGAAGTCCTGCCCTCGCATTCGCATGTGCACGGGCACGCTCGTGCGATTTCGGGAGACGCACAAATACCATCGTGCACAAGTATACCTACGCGCACAAGCCGCGCTCGTACGACACGCGTGCACAACTCATCCCCCATATATGCGCGTATTTTGAATAGCGCGCACAGATGTGCGCACGCTATGCAAAAATACTAGGATCCGCTGTATGCACAGGAATGCGTGCAGTTCTACCGCCGCGCGCGCTCCTTTGAAATCTACCCACTGTGTCCATCGCGAGTATTAAATACGGTTTTTCATTCATCTCCTGGCTTTATTCTTAGTAAATTATAAGCACCTCTAAAATCAAGTTTAGTAAATATTTTAGCTCCATGCAATTGGTTTAATAATTCTGGAATTAATGGTAAAGGATAACGATCTCTTCTTGTAATAGCAATTAGTCCATGATAATCTATGCAAGGCCTAAGAGTATCATCCTTCTTAGCAACAAAGAAAAACCCCGCTCCTGCAGTTGAGGTTGAGGAACGGATAAAGCCTTTGTCTAAGTTTTCTTGGATATATTTTGACATTGCTTGATTCTCTGGTAAAGGTAACGGGTACACCCTACCTTGTGGAGGAATAGCACCAGGAAGAAGATCTATGGCACAGTCAAAAATTCTATGTTCTGGTAGTAAATCAGCTTTTTCTTTTGAAAAAAACATCGGAGTAGTCAATGTATTGTGGGGGCAATGTCCAAGAAGTTGAAGATAATGAAATGCTTGGAATGATGCGATCTGGTACACAGATAGTAGGTTAAGGTATTTTACGTAAACAAGTACCAAAACAATTTTTACCCAAAGCAGCTATTTGTAATCCATCCCACGAAATAAGTGGTGAGTGTTTTTGTAACCACGGTATTCCTAACACTATAGGATGAATAGATTTATTTAAAATATAAAAAGAAATATTTTCCTCATGTAATACTCCAGAGCGTAAAATTAAAGGAACAGTTTTCCTCTCAATAAGACCAGGAAGATGAGTTCCATGGATGGATGATATTTGCAAAGGTGGTGTATTAAGTTGAGTAGGTAGTTGTAGTCTTCTAATAATATCTGCAAGAATAAAATTTCCTCCAGAATCGGAATCAACAAAAGCTAATGTCAAAAAAGAAACTCCAGCATATCCCAAGGTCACAGGTATAGTAAATAGGGGAGCAGAGGTAGTACAGCCTAGGATCAGCTCCCTGGAGATTCCTAGGCTTGGGAGTTTCCTGGTAATTTTTTTACATTGAGCAAGCATATGACCTTTCCCTCCACAATACAAACATAGTCCCAATGAATGGTGACGTCTTCTCTCCTCGGAAGTAAGTGGAGTATGACCAATCTGCATAGTTAACTCAACCCGAATATTTGAAACCTCAGGAGGTGGAACTAGAGGATGAGAGAAAGATGGTGCTAATGTCACTGGTCTACGAAAAACTCTAGTCTCTCGAGCCCTTTGTTGTATTCGTCGATCTATACATCCAGTAAGATCTATTAACTCCTCCAGATTCTCTGGAAGATCTCGAGCTGCCAATTCATCCTTGACTCTGGAAGACAGCCCTTCTAAATAAATACTTCGTAGGCTATCTTCTCGCCAACCAAGTTCGGAAGCCAGAGTACGAAATTCTACTACATAATCCACTAATGAACGTGAACCCTGTCGTAAATTTGAAATTTCTGTAGCAGCAGTGGATTGTCAAGCAGGTTCATCAAACACCTGTTTAAAAACTTTAATAAATTGTTGCAAATCTCCAAGAATTTGGTCACCACGTTCCCATATTGGTGATGCCCAAGCCAAGGCTATTCCATCTAGCAAAGACATAATATAAGTTGTCTTTTGATCATTCAGAAATTGATGAGGTTGTAATGTGAATCTCATAAAACAGTGATTCAAAAAACCTCGACACTATTTTAAGTCTCCATCATATCAAGGAGGAGCAGGTATTGGAGTCACAGGACCATGATCCAAACTCACAGCCAAAGTAGAAGCAATCTCTGAAGAGGAAGAATTCTGATGGTTAGTTAGCTGCGCCACTTTTGCAGCCAAAAGATCCAAGCAATGCTGTTGTTGTTGTATTCACTGAGCCATACCAAGAATGGCTTGTATATCAGATATCTCCGCCGGATCCATGGCCTTGGCAATCTGTTATACTGGTATTTTGCGGATCCTTGGTTCAGCTGATCAATATAAATTGATCAGTTGAAAGGTGGTTCAAAACAGGAGCCAGTTCAGTTATTGATGAATTTAATATCACTTGAACATGAAGTTAAAAACAGAACAATTAGAAGACATACCAATGATGTAAAACAAATCCAAGAAACTGATTGCAGTCTTTATAAGTTAAAAAATACTTTCTTCAGAACAAAAATATATTCATTTGTAAATTCTGCTAATTACTAAAATATCATAACAGGCAAAAACTCCTACAATTCAAGGAATAAATATATTAACTTGTAGTTAAAACAATTGAAATAAAACAACAAAAGCAACAGACAAGGAGCACAAATCAAATACCAGCCTTATCCCGTTGAAGTCTGTTGCCAAGGCAACCTAAACGCCACAACAAAGCTGTTTATATTCCTCAGCTGATAAAGTCAACAGCTGAGGAATACTCTCTGTCCTGCGCTGAATCTCCCCACCAATCAGCACAGGAAGCAATCAATAAACACAGAACCACCTCGGCATGCAATTACATGCATGCTGACGTCACCAATGCACGTGCATGAAAAATAAGGCACCAGAATGAAAAAAGTCCCAGCAGGGAACTAGTGCATGCGCGCGCGCCCCATGATATCACCGACGTGCGCGCGCACTGCGCACGTGCAAGGCCAGCGATACCGGTCCCGGTCAAGCCGACTCTGAGACTGACACGTCGCAAGCCCTGAGGCAGCCAGAGCAAACCCCCGAGAAAAAAGAAAGAGGTAAGGAACCCTTAACAGTTATCCTCTTACATTCAATTAGAGAGTTGATTTTGATCTGCTGCACTTGCAAGACAGAATTGGGATACAAAGATTCATTTTCTTCATTGTAGCATTAATTACTAAATTATTGATATAGAAAGTTGTTGGGGAGCGCTAGGAGAGTGATCCCACTCCTGGGAGATGTGTGTCCATGGGCCACGGCTCGACCCCAGAGGGCTCTGAAGAGGTGCCGCGAGAGGCGTGGCATGCCCGAGCATGGGCTTGAGTGATGACCGGAGACAGGCCCTCCTCCGGACCTGCACGCTTTGGAAGACCCAACAACGCAATGTTGGTCTTGTGAACAGCCCTCCGACCGTTCCCAGCCCTTTCGGACCTGCCGCAGGGTATGGCACGAAGCGGCAGGCCGGATGGAGGCCAGGGCAACGAAGACTGGAACATGGATTCAGACGAGACTCAGGAACAACGTAGACTCAGGTATAGGCGTGGACTCAGGAACGAGGTGCAGGATGCATAGACGTGGACTCAGGCAAAGACGTGGACTCAGGAACGAGGTGCAGGATGCATAGACGTGGACTCAGGAACAGACGTGGACTCAGGAATGAGGTGCAGGATGCAGAGGTAGATTCAGAAGCGAGGTACTGAAGGTGCAGATGTAGACTCAGGAATAAGGGCAGAAGGAAGACATGGGCATTGTCCCTCAGGGCGCCCTACTCAGACCACCCATGGGACTGAGTCGCGGACCACCCTGTCTCATGAGCGCCCTACTCAGCCCAAGAAGGCTGGTCGCGGACCACGCTGAGAACGGAAGAATGCAGGAGAGATCCAGGCGAAGCGAACTCCGATGCTGGGATACTGACATCCGAAGCGCCGTCGGATGGCAGGAACAGAAGCTCCAGAGCACAGGGACGAATCCCACCGGCCACTCCAAAGCCCAACAGGCCAGAAGGCTCATGAGCCAGACAAGACGAAGGGCAGAACATATGGACTGGATCAGGAACTGGATCTGGCACCGACATCTAGGTAACAGGGAAGAAGCTGGTTGCTGCACACCGGCAGCCAAAGCAGGATTGCTGCACACCGGCAGCTCAAGGCAGGGTTTGCTGCACACTGGCAGCCAAAGGCAGGTTGAAGCGTCAGATTCAGGAACAAGGACTAGGACAGACCTCAGGGCTGGAACACGGACATCTGGAACAGCAGGTAACATCAGGACTGGAACACGGATACTGGAACAGGAGACATACCTCAGGGCAGGAACATGGACATCAGGAACAGCAGGTAACATCAGGACTGGAACACGGATACTGGAACAGGAGACACACCTCAGGGCAGGAACATGGACATCAGGAACAGCAGATAACATCAGGACTGGAACACAGGTACTGGATCAAGAGACAGACCTTGGGACTGGAACGGCAGGCAGACATCAGGACTGGACGAGGAGCTCCGACAGAGAACACGAAACATAGGACCTTGCAGAAGGCTGGAACACGGACGACTTCCTGGAGCGAAGGTTCTCAGGAGTGACCAACTCCTTGCGAAAGCAAAGACAGACTGAACGCTGAGCCCTTTAGTACAGCTGAAGTGGACAACGCCCAGGGAGGGGTCAGCAGGGGGCCACACCTGGCTGGCCCTTGAAGAGGAGCAGAGAGGAGCGCGCCTGCGCCCCAGGGAGCTGGAGAGAAGAGCTGGAAGCTGGTGGCATCCTCAGCCACGTGGAAGGCCAGGGAAGCAGTGGAGCAGCCCTGGGCTGGAGCTGGGTGAAGGCAGGTCAGTGGAGCAGCTCCCAGCTGCAAGGATAGAAGCAGGAAGAAGCAGAGAGAGGTAAGGCTGGCTGCAGGCACCGGCAGAGAGAACAGAGAGCTGCAAGGACTGAAGCAGGAGAAGGGCTGACTGCAGGAACGGCTCCATGCCGTGAAGACAGCCCCAGGAGGAGAGGTAAGACTGCAGGCAGAGTAGAGAACTGTAGCAGGCTGCAGGCACTGGCAGGGATGGCTTCCCAGCCAGGCAAGGACCCAGGCTGTAGCAGGCACCAGCAGAGACGGCCTGCTGACTGAAGGGCCTGGGATCGCAGCAGCACGTCGGGAGAAGGCAGGAACAGAGGAGCCAACCGCATGGGAACAGCTGCGGGGACAGCCCCAGCTGATTTAGGGAGAAAGCAAGCAGCGTCAGCAGCCCGACTGGCTGTGGCTGTGAGAAGGTAAGAGCCTGCCCACACTCCTTGCGGGCAGGATCACAACAAAAGTATAGCAGTTAAAACTCAAACCATACTTATCTGACTGTTTTATGGTTCTCTTCATTTAAAATACTTGTTAACTAGGAACTGAAAGAAAATCAAGTTGTGTTAACTGCGGAAAACGTATAGTACTTTTATAATATTTTCATCACTTGTTTCTCACTGTTTAAACTTGTGATAATAAATCTGAGCCATAACTCAGAAATTGTAAAATTTGTATATGCTTATATTCAAGTTGTTTTCTATTTGGGTTCTGCCTTCTCTCTCTTCCCCTGGAAGACTTGCTGGGATGAAAGGTACCAATAAGAGAAGTTGATTTGTACAAAGCAGTCAATAGCTAGCTTGTTTCATCGATTCAAATGATAGAAATTCATCAGTTATATCAAATTTTCAGTTAATTCCTCTCACTGTGTATGCAACCTCCCAGCCCAACCCCACCCTGAGTTGAAAGTGTCCCCTCTTACAGTGGTACATATATAGCATGTCATATTGACTCCATATAAAGATTCTCTCTCTCTCCCCCCCCCCCCCCTCTCTCTCTCTCTCATTACAACCTGCATTAAGATACCATGTGTGTTAAAAACAAACATGAAAATGTGCATTGCAATGTGGTAACTCTACAATTTGCCTAACCATGCCCATTTTTTGATCGCTAGTACTAGTTCCACTATAATTATAGCAATTTGATCAATCTAGTGTAAGTTTTCAGCTGAAAAATCACATACATTTAGGGTCTTATATGTAGGCCTGTTATTCATTAACCTAGGTGAAAGCTCTTAAATTAAGTGCTGTAAGTAAGTGCTAAGCTCCTAACCTTTGCTCACTTGTCCTAACTTTGCCCCAATCACCTAGTCTTTACCTTCTAAATTTAGAAGCCCATTGAAACTAGGAGCCTAAACTTTGGAACTCTGTCCTAGTAAAAATCCATAAATCCCAATTTAGGAGCCTAAATCCAAAAGTTAGGAACTTGAATGTCACAGAAAATGAGCCCTTCAGCTGTGGTGGTATTGGTGCAGCCCAGTTAGCAAAGCTGCTTGCATCCACTGACAGTAGGCAGACTTGATAGAACTAGGATAGAGACGAGGCTTCACCTGTACCAGCCTCTTTCCCTGTAGGTTGAGCCCCTGGGATCTGAGGCCGGCAGGATGTAGGCAAGATCCACTGAGAAGAGTAGATAGCAGAGTCAGGCAAGGCGGGTGGAGATTTGGCAGTGTAAAATATTCAGATAGGGCAGAGCAGGTGGAGATCATGCAGTGCTGGTATTCAGGCAATAGGTGAGGGCAGATGGAGATCATTTAGCATCGATATTCAGGCAATAGGTTAGATTCAAGTGGCAGTCCAAGAAGGGAGGAAGGGGGGGGAAAGGATGACGGGAGGCAGGTACAGAGGCAGGGCAGGCTGGAGCAGAAGCAGGGCAAGCTGGAGAAGGAATGTAGGAAATCCAGAGCAGGAATATGAACAGGAACACGCATTGCACATTGCAGGCAAAGGCAGAGCAGGAGAACCTGCGCAGAGGACCGGCTTGGAGCATGGCTGGAGTTTAAATACTCAGCCATGCTAACGTCAGCACGAAAAGTCTCTTTTCCACTATGGGACCTAGAACTGTGGAACCGGCATGTGCATGCACGCCTTGGAGTAGGTACAATGTGACTGGTTGAAGTCGTGATGGTGGCATCCTTGCTACAAAGAGATCCCAGTGGCATGCTACAGGCTTGGTGGTGTTTGAGGTAAATTAGGCCAGCCGCGGGGATGTTCTGTAGTCAGCCAAATGTTACATTGAACTCTTTAAAATGAATGTATTTTTTAATACTTGAGCTTTTGATGGGAAAAGATAAATCTTGGGTATTGAGAACTCTGCTGGTTACCATTTGATGTGGTTAGTGTCTTATATACCAAGGTTTATGAGCTTTGATATAGATTTGCATATGTGTTTGCATAGATTTTGACAGCAGGCAATTGATAGTATCTAAATTCAAGAGGGACCTCAGAATTTGTGTAATGACAAATGATTTCACACAGTTCACCTGCTTTGTTAAAATATTTATTTGATCTATGCAGTATCCTATAATAACTGTATTTTTGTAATATAATCATTTCTATCTCATAACTAGCTGTTTCGAACCATCATTAACTTGACTATGTGTGCTGCAGTTGGCTTCACTTTGTAGCTGGTTAAGTTTTATAAGGCGCAGGCACTTAGAGTAGTGGGCCTTATAAATAAAAAAATCATGTATGTTAAGTTGCCTAATTTAGAGGAATTCTAAGAATTAGTACTTCTTATGTATTTTTTATCTTCATGATTTTTAAAAATGAAGCCACAGAGACACAGTGTCTAAAGTCTAAAAGAGAAACTTCAGAAGTAAAGACACAGCTGTAGCTTATACTAGATTGCTGTATCTGTTGTTTTAGAATGACTTCACACAGATAAGTCAAGATAAAATTGAAACTAACAAAGCTAACAGGTCAGCAGGATGCTTTGCTTCATTAAAATCAAAGGAAATGAAGACTTCAAAATATACAGAAATATCCCAAGTATTAAACATTTAAAAAGTTTAGGTGATGATAAATGTTTTTCCTTCCTCATACCTTCAGAAGGATAAAAAAAAAACTATTTAAAATAAGATGGAGTGCACAAAATTATCATTCCAAGTTCCTTAACACTTAGGAATATGTGAACTTCTTCTATAAGTTCATTCTTTTTATGAGTTGATAAACCCTGATCTCAGGATGATCTAATTTTGTGTTTTTCCTACTGTTGACTAATATGTATCTTTAATTCTCCTAGTGCCTAGTTCCATATTATGATATATTAAGTGTTTCACAATATTTTTTTTACTTCTTCCCTTGCTCTTTATAATATTGCACAATATAGCAGTGGTAAAATGTTGCATCATTCTTGGTACTCCTAAGGTTTAATATCTACATAAGTAGCTGGGAAACTGGGCAATGTGGCAATGAAGTGATGTGCTTAATAACAGAAGTGAGAAACCAAAACAATTGTGTCATCAGAGTCAACATTTGTGACACGCTTATTTTAGACCCTATGAAAAGAACAGAGCATATTGGAGTTTGTGGGAGGAGGGGAAGAGGAGGAAATTTTTAACTTGTTGGCAACCAAGAGAGAGAAATGTTATTGAACTTCCTGCAATAAGTGTTGACCAAGTTTTTATTTTTGCTTTTTGCCTGATTTCATCTCTTATCTAACTTTTGGACTCAAGATTGATCTTTACCCTTGTAGTTCAGATTGTAAGGCTTTTTTCATGTTAATTATCAAGACAGTGATCTCTGTAGTTTTCATTTTCCATCACAGAGATTCTCAATTTATTTAAAATCCTGTTAAAAACCATTGATGCATTTTCAGAGTCAGTGAGATTATTCAGTTTTACTGTTTATAACAGGGTTTTTTTTAACCTGTAGAGAAATGATGGATCCCCTAAATTAACCATGTATAATATTTATAAGAACATAAGAACATAAGAAAATGCCATACTGGGTCAGACCAAGGGTCCATCAAGCCCAGCATCCTGTTTCCAACAGTGGACAATCCAGGCCATAAGAACCTGGCAAGTACACAAAAACTAAGTCTATTCCATGTTACCATTGCTAATGTCAGTGGCTATTCTCTAAGGGGCGGATTTTAAAAGGGCCGCGCGCCGGCGCGCCTATTTTGCATAGGCCACCGGCACGCGTAAAGTCCCAGGATGCGCGTAAGTCCCGGGGCTTTTGAAAAGGGGCGGGAGGGGGCGTGCCCCGGCGTTTCGGGGGCAGGTCTGGGGGCGTGGCGCCGGCCAAGGGGCGTGGTTGAGGCCTCCGGACCATGCCCCTGGGACCGGAGGACGGAGCGGGGCTGCCAGCGACGCGCGCAAAGTTACGCAGGCGTAACTTTGCCGACAAAGGTAAGGGGGGGGGTTAGATAGGGCCGGGGGGTGGGTTAGGTAGGGGAAGGGAGGGGAAGGTGGGGGGAGGGTGAAAGAAAGTTCCCTCCGAGGCCTCTCCGAAATTGGAGCGGCCTCGGAGGGAACAGGCAGCGCGCGCTGGGCTCGGCACGCGCAGGTTGCACAAATGTGCACCCCCTTGCGCGTGCCGACCCCGGATTTTATAAGATACGTGCTGCTACGCGCGTATCTTATAAAATCTAGCGTACTTTTGTTCGCGCCTGCTGCGAGAACAAAAGTACGCACTCGCGCAAGGTTTTAAAATCTGCCCCTATGTGAACTTAATAGCAGGTAATGGACTTCTCCACCAAGAACTTATCCAATCCTTTTTTAAACACAGCTATACTAACTGCACTAACCACATCCTCTGGTAACAAATTCCAGAGTTTAATTGCGCGTTGAGTAAAAAAGAACTTTATCCGATTAGTTTTAAATGTGCCCCATGCTAACTTCATGGAGTACCCCCTAGTCTTTCTACTATCCGAAAGAGTAAATAACCGATTCACATATACCCGTTCTAGACCTCTCATGATTTTAAACACCTCTATCATATCCCCCCTCAGTCGTCTCTTCTCCAAGCTGAAAAGTCCTAACCTCTTTAGTCTTTCCATTCCCCTTATCATTTTGGTAGCCCTTCTCTGTACCTTCTCCATCGCAATTATATCTTTTTTGAGATGCGGCGACCAGAATTGTACACAGTATTCAAGGTGCGGTCTCACCATGGAGCGATACAGAGGCATTATGACATTTTCCGTTTTATTCACCATTCCCTTTCTAATAATTTGTATTATGTATTTAAGTCAGGAAAGAGGGTATCCACAACTATGTAAAACAAGTTGAAATGTATGAGGATAGATTTCTGTTCTGAATATTTGTGTGTTTATGTTGAACCTGCATTGGCAATATAATAAAACAAACTCTGAAAGATTTTAATGCATGGTTCCAAAATTTCATAGCACTGTTCAATTTATTCAAACTATTTAATATTTTAACCAGAGATGAGGCAAATTAAGGCAATTATTTTGTGCCCAGTACCATGCTTTATTCCTGCAGAAACAATAATTGAAAATTTCAGACCTCAAACAAGCATGGCAGGGCAATGTTTAAAAAGCTATTTACTCATGTAAATAGCTATTTACCCAGATAAAATGGCTGCCTGAAAATTGTTCTACTTTTATGTGTGTAAAAGTATGCAAGGAGACCAACAACACACATAATTATATCTGTTGGGAAAAGTAAGTGAGATCAGAGGTGGGGATTGATTGAGGATGGTAACAAAGAGCATAGGCCTAGATTCATCATTTTGCGATAAACGTAGCAAAAATAGCACCTGTAATAAAAAAGGGGTGTGGTTAGGCTAATTTTGCTGGTACTGCATAGCTATGTTTTTTTTGTAAAGTGAGTAAAATTTGTTGCATGCTGTTACTGACCAGACAGGCTTTTATTGCATTTTGTGAGTTGGGCTGTTAGAGAGAGAGAAAGAGTGAGAGACAGCCTTTGTAGGGCTCCCCAAACAGTTAACTTTTTATACCACTGTAAGAGGGGCCTCTAGTAACTTGGGGTGAGGTTTATGGGGTAAGTTGGGTTTTAGGGGAAAATTTTACATGCACAGTTATATGTATGAACAGGATAGTTACCATCAGTAAAGATTTAATGAGATTTGGAGGGATGAAAGTTGAAAGAAGAGCACTAATGGTAACTGTGTGCTCATACTTATGACTGTGCATGTAAAATTTCCCCCTAAATCCCAACTCACCCAACAAACCTCAGCCTGATTTCATAATGCCCCCTCTCACAGTGGTTTAAAAGTTTGAAAATCAGTGGGCCTCCACCGAGGCGCTCTTTTTCGCTCTTTCAATGGCATTTGTGATAAATCCTGTTTTGGCCATAATGCACAGTTATCGCAGGCATGATGCTCAGGAAAAAAGTACAGTTATTTCCGGCATTAAATCCTCAGCAGTGTGTGTTATATTATCGCATGCAGTGTTAACCAGCCCTTATTTCCATTTACTCAACCCAAACTCCTCCCACTTGAATACAATTTTCAAATGCCTTCCCGGAGCTATGACATCCGGGAAGGCATTTGCCTTACAAGCCTTCCCGGAGCTATGACATCCCCTGCTGCTACAATTCACCATGATCCACCAAACAATGTTCCCCACCCCCGACATGGTTTCGGATGTTATATTAATCAGTCCTGATTATTATGAATAAACACTATTTAGTCAGGAATCATATGATATGCTACAGCCATAAGTACAGGATACCGTGTATATATTTGATAACATTCAATCCTGAGTACAAGTGTTTATTGTAGTCCTAAGCAGATGTCCAGATATTATTTATTTTGAGACTAATAATTATTTATTTCTATGTTAGCCATACCTCTGGCTTTTCCTCCTCCAAGTTCAAGTGTCCCTGTTTTATTGTAACTTTCTCTCACTTTTTCTCTCTTCGCCTATTGTTCACTGTTAATTTTAATGTTAATGCCTACTGTTAATGTTATTGCACTGCTGTTTATTGTAAACCGATACAATATGATTGGTATCATGAGTGTCGGTATAAAAAAGCCACAAATAAATAAATAAATAAATAAATAAATAAATAAATAAATGTGCATACGAATTTTGTGATGAAGTGTTTATTGCATGCATTATTGCGTTATCGGAGGCGTTAGGGCCCTAACAACCACAATAATGTCCTGACTCAATTTGATAAAAGACCCCCATAGATTTAATTTTCAAAACTCTAGGACTCATTTACTAAGCATTTCTCCCCATAGACACAGAAATGCCTTAGAGAATCAAGCCCTATTTGGTTTATTTATCTGTTTATTCATTTATTTATGGTGCACATTTAACCTGCTGGTCCAAATATGCCTGCTTCCAATGAGAAACATCATAACCTACCAAATTAAATATACATAAAAGCAATCATGTGGGTTGCTTTTCAGGAAAAAATATCCACAGAAAAAGTATGAAAAAGTTGAACTTGAATTTCCATAGGTTATTTCCATTTTTGATTGGTATGGTTAATGCACTTTACTGTACAGTACCTATTACTTATTTATGTGTTTGTTTGTATGTTTATTTATTATTTATTTAAAATTTACTTATGGCCGCATTCTCCAAATTTTAGGGCAGGGTACAATGTGACACAGATAATAAGAAAATAAAAGCAGGAGCTAAAAGCGAAACTCACCGGTACACAAATAATTACAAAAGGCAAAGGAACCACAGCAGGTTCATAAATAGGTGAACTTAACGTGTGGTTTGGTTCTGGACTGTTTGGATGGAACTAACAGGAGCTGACTCATCTGTCAGCTGCTTGAGCAGAAAATCTTTGAAGACAGCTGAAAAAAAAGAAAGTTTTTAAGGCCTTCCTGGATTCCTTTGGGTCCTCTGATTTCAGCAAGTATAAAAGTACAAGGTATTACATTAATAACCACTTAGAACATTTTATGAGCAAGCCATTAGAGCTCTTTCCCATAGTAAAATAGTTCACAGTCAGAAAGGCAGTTTTAGTTGACATAATACCTGATTGTGAGGCTTTAGCAAAATATATTGAGGATGAAGGTATTACAGCTCAGAAACAACTTGGAAATGTTTCCCCTGTATCAAGAACACCGATATCCACTGAACAGCAAAGGGAAATTGGTTCTTATCTGCTAATTTTCATTCTTGTAATACCACAAATCAGTCTAGACAAGTGGGTTTTGCATCCTTACCAGCAGATAGAGTAAGAAAACAAAACCTTTGAGGGACTGCTATATAAACGAGAGTGTCACCTGCAGTCCTTCAGTATTGACTTGAACCCAAGTCAAAGATTAGATATAATTCTCCCTTACCAGGACAAACCAGAAAATCCATGCTTGGCTCCCCCTGAACTAGAGACCACCATAACTCCAATATCAAAACAGTCTGTCTGTTACGCGCCCTGCCCATGGCCATCCCATGCACGGGACCGCTCACCTGCATAGTTCCTCAGCGGGTCCCGGGATGACCTCCCTTGCAGTGGTTGCTAGTCCAGCTAGGCCCCGGCGGTCCGCGGCGGTGGTCGCCAGGCCTTCCACTGCACGCCAGGCCTCACGTCAAGGTTTGGTGTCTTCCTCCATGCTAGCCATGCCCATATGCATGTGCACGCGGCCTGCCCCGAGGCTTGTAGGGCCAAGGGCGGAACCGGGTTCCGCGGTGCACCCTGATTGAGCTATGTTATAAGGAAGTTCCTGACTGCACTTCCTTGCCTTGGCAATTGGGTTAGTACGCTGGTAGAATGTCTTCTCGTTTGTTCCTGCTTGTTCCTAGACTCCGTCCAGGATCCTTCTTCTCCAGTTCCGTTCCTGACTTGTTCCTGTATCCTTGTTCCTGAGTCCTGTCTGTTCCTGTGTTCGTCTATCTGCCTTCCCAGGTAGTACCCTCGGACTGACTTCTGGTACTGACCTCGGCTTGTTCTTGACCTGCCTGCCTGCCTGCTGCCTGTCTATGATCCTCGCTAGTTCCTGACTCGTCTGTCTGCCACCTGCCTCAAGACCCAGCCTGTTCCTGATCTACTCGTCTGTCTGCCACCTGCCTCAAGGACCTCATCCTGTTCCTGATCTACTTGTCTGTCTGCCACCTGCCTCAAGGACCTCTGCTTGCCTCTGACTACATCTGACCTCCGGTATCTGACCCTTGCTTTGGTGACCACTCCTCAGACTGATCTTTGGACATTGACCTTTCGCCTGCCTAACCATGCTTCCAGATTCTGGCTCTGTTCCTTGCCTTGTGATCACCAACTCTATTCTGGTTCTACTTGCTCCAGCTCGAACCTGACTGTGCTCCTTCTGTGTCTGTGGGCACACCGGACTATCCTTCTCCCAAGAGACCCTGTGAGGCCCACTTAAGTCCAAGTGGTCTGGGTTTCTACTGGCTCCTCCCAGGGGGACCTCGGGCTTCCAGTGGTGAAGCTCTACCTAACCTCTGCCTCCTTCAGTGCTCCACCCCCTGGGGCCAGTTACCGCCTGTTTCCTTTCAGGATCCATTCCACCCTTGCCCCAGGTCCACCCCCGAGTGCAACACTATCAACCACTTAACAAACATAACTGTTCAATTGGTAAGAAAATACTTTAATATACAGTGTATAAATATCAGGAAAATCATTGTTGTGACAGTAATACCGTGGTGGGTCTCTGGACTGATCTATGGTATTACAGGAGTGAAAATTTGCAGGTAAGAACCAATTTTCCTTTCTTAAACATATCCAGATCAATCCAGACAAGTAGGATGTACCAAAGCAACCCAACACTGGGTGAGAACTCAAAAGACCCGCTCTCAACACACTGTCACCTAAAGTCATATCGTCCCGTGTCCAAACATCCATCAGTAATGTTTGATGAAAGTATGAAGCCCTACAGAGTTCTTGGGGAGACCTCAACTTACACTCTGCCCAAAAGGCTGCCCGTACTCTAGTCAAATGTGCCTTAAGACCTGTCGGTATGGAGTGACCCTTACAAATATAGGCCAAACAAATAGCCTCTTTCAACCAACGAACCAAAGTAACTTTGGATGATTTCTCTCTTTTCTTCTCTCCACTAAACAACACAAAGAGATGGTCTGATCACCAAAAGGAATTAGTGAACTTCAAACAGTGCAACAGAGTGTGAAGCACATTCAGAAGATGGAGATCTCTAACCTCTGAAGTATCTCTAGACCATTCCTGTAAACCTGGTAATTCAGCTATCTGATTCACATGGAAGGCAGAGTCTACTTTCGGCAAAAAGGAAGGCACCATATGCAAGGACACCCTGTTGTTAGCAATACACAAAATTCAACTATCTGATTCACATGGAAGGCAGAGTCCACTTTCAGCAAAAAGGAAGGCACCATATGCAAGGACACCCTGTTGTTAGCAATACACAAAAAAGTATTTCTTCACGGAAAGGGTGGTGGATGCCTGGAATGCCCTTCCGGAAGAAGTGGTGAAGACCAGATCTGTGAAGGACTTCAAAGGGGCGTGGTATAAACACTGTGGATCCATAAAGTCTAGAGGACGTGAATGAAGAGTGGGTGGCTCGCGGGAATGATGGCTACTGCCTGGAGATAATACCCTTATTCAATAAACATACACACGGTTAATGCGACTCCAACATTGCTCTAAGCTTCAACAGCAAGAGGAAACGTGGAAAAAGATTTGCATTCACAAAAAAAGCGGAGAGTAGCTTGCTTGTTACGGCGGTTACTACCCCAAACCAAATAAGCATGGTACTTCACTTTCAATGCATATCCAGTATAGCTCTCTGCTTCAATGGCAGGGGAGAAAGACTGATACATCACGCATATCCAGCATAGCTCTCTGCTTCAACGGCAGGGGAGAAAGTCTCATAGTTAACTTTCAATGCATATCCAGCATAACTTTCTGCTTCTACGGCAGGGGAGAAAGACTGATACTTCACACATATCTAGCATAGCTCTCTGCTTCAATGGCAGGGGAGAAAATCAGATACTTCACTTTCAATGCATATTCAGCATAACTCTCTGCTTCAACGGCAGGGGAGAAAGTCAGATACTTCACTTTTGATGCATATCCAGCACAACTCTCTGCTTCAACGGCAGGGGGAATGAAGAAAAGTGGATCTATATATAGACAACAACCAACAAGGTCTGAATTATTTAGTCTGGGTAAACAAATAAGCATGGGTATAGCTTGCTTATTGCGGCGGTTACTACCCCTAACTAATTAAGCTAGATATTTCACTTAGAGGCAGTTCCAACACTGCTCTGTAAGCTTCGTGGACCCTTGGGCCGATCGGAACCAGAAGATGGGATACCTTAGAGAGGTTGTGACACCGGTTCCAACCGGGAGGCGGCGAAGGCAGGCTCGCGGACAGCTGAGAGGAAGACACGAAGGGCCCTATGCGACCAAGGGCCAGGAGAAGAGGCTGACCTGGTGGAAGAGGATCTTCGCCCTGGAAGCCGGTACTTCCCCGAGAGGAGCTCGTAAGAGTCCAGCCGCTGGGACTTAGGAGATTCACCCTGGAAGCCGGTGTCCCCCCGGGAGGAGCCCGTAGGAACCCGGCCGCTGGGACTTAGGAGATCTCTACCGACGGAGTCGTTGCTCACCAGGCCAGGGTCGGGTGCCGGAGAATCACTGTCGCCCAGTCCGAGTCCAGAGCCAGAGGATCGTCGTCAGCCTGTCCGAGTCAAGAGCCAGAGGATCGTCGTCAGCCTGTCCGAGTCAAGAGCCAGAGGAGTACCGTAAGCCAAACCGGGTCGAGAGCCAGAAAATCACCGAAGCCAAGCTGAAGTCAGGAGCCAGGAAGAACCACAAGCCAATCCGAAGTCGAAAACCAGAAGATCAAACGATGAGCAGGAACTCAGCAACTGGGAGCAGGACGAACCTGGGAACCTCGTTGCAAGGCCCTGAGGAGAGGGACTGCAGGGCTTAAATAGCCCAGTCGCATCTGACATCACTGGAGGGAGGAGGCATGTTCCCCGCGTCTGGCCCTTTAAATCCCGGGCCGAGACGCGCGCGTGCCCCTAGGGGGCGGAGCCAGCCGCGGCAAGACGCTGGCTGCTCCGGCGGCGCGGCAGCAGCATAGAGGGAGCGGAGGCAGGCCCGGGCGCCGCGTGGGAACGCCGGGAGCGCGGCGGTACGGGCCCTCGGAGGTCCGGGGAGGGCTGGGACGGAGCGGAGCCCTGCACAGGTGAGCGGAGCGGCCGGGGCAGACCCGGAGCCGCAACATGCTCTCTACATTAATGGTGGGGGTGGAAGGGAAATAGAACCAAAAGGTTACTAAGAGCCAAGAGTAACAGATAAGTATGAGAAAAAAAAAGTGCAAAACTTGCTGGACAGACTGGATGGGCCGTTTGGTCTTCTTCTGCCGTCGTTTCTATGTTTCTATGTTTCTATAAGGATCATCACTAGATAAAGCCTGAAGCTCTGAAATCCTCCTGTCTGAACAAATCACAACCAGAAAAACTGTCTTCAACGTAAGGTCCTTCAAAGAAGCCCATCCTAAAGGCTCAAAGGTGCCTCACAAAGAATCCATAAGACCAAGTTGAGTTTCCAATCTAGAAACACCTTCTAAACCAGAGGTCACACATGATTAACCCCTTTCAGGAAACTGATGACATAAGGATGGGAGGCCAAAGACTTGCCCCGCACCCTGCCCCTGAGACAACCCAAGACAGAAATCTGGACACGGAACAAACTATTGGCTAAACCCTTGGAAAAGTCCTGCTGCAGAAAGGACAAAATATGCAGAACTTTCACTGACAGAGGATCCAGTCGCTGCTGTAGACACTGGGTCTCAAAAACCTTCCAAATCCTGATGTATGCCATGGAAGTAGAAGGCTGTCTAGCCTGGATAAGAGTGGAAATTGCTGATTCTGAATATCCCTTCATGTGCAAATGCCACCTCTCAAAAACCAAGCCATGAGACAAAAGTTATCCTCTCGATCTTAAAATATGGATTTCTGCTGTAGCAATCCCGGCCGATGAGCCAACCGAAGAGGCTTATCCACTGCCAGAAACACCAGGTCCATGAACCAAGGATGACACAGCCACTCTGGCGCCACCAGCACTACTGTTCCTAGATGCTCTTCTATACACCTTAACACTTGACCTATGAGTGGCCACAGAGGAAACACATACAGAATGATCCCCATGGACCACAGACACACTAGAGCATCTAGTTCTACTGAACCGACTTCCCTTCTGCGTCTTTGCATTGGCCCGCGTCATCATGAGATCCAGCTGAGGAACACCCTATCTGACACAAATGTTATTCCAAGCTTCCAAGGACAGCTCTCATTCCCAGATATCCAGCTGTTATTGACTTAAGAAATCTGCCTGCATGTTTTGTACTCCCGTTACTTGGGAGGTCGCAATTTCCTTGAGGTGACACTCTGTCCACACAAACAATAGCTGGGTTTACCGAGCCACTGCATGACACTTTGTTTCTCCTTGATGGTTGATGTACGCCACCATCATCACACTGTTCAAAACATTTGAACCATCCAACCCTGAGCCAGAGACAGAAACACTTCTAGGGCCCTGTGCATCACTCTTGTCTCCAGATGATTGATGGACCAGGCCATCTCTGCCACTGACCAAAGCCCCTGGGCTGATCACCCCAGGCAGACTACTCCCCAGCCCTTGAGGCTGGCATCCGTGGTCAGCACCACCCAAATTGGATCCTACAGGTCCACTCCCCTTTCCAAGTTGCTCACCAATAGCTACCATGAAAGACTGGACCTGGATTCTTTTAGAAGCAGTAATGGTAAATAATACTGTTCTGACATCGGATTCACCTGGACAACAACTCTTTCAGCAACAGTCACATGTGATCAAAGGCCCACAGAACCAGGTCCAACGTCGAGGCCATGGAGCCTATCACCTGAAAGTAATCCCAGACTCTTGACAGTGGAAGACATAACATCCAGGTCACCTGCACATGCAACTTCAACTATCTGTCCACTGTCAGATACACCCTGCCCTTTTGGATATAGAAGCGGGCTTCTAGATACTCCAATGATAGAGATGGAACCAGGTGACTCTTTGCCACATTGATCACCCAATCCAATGAGCTGAGGGTGTTCATCACTCGTTGCATAGAATGACTGCAATCCTCCTCCATCTTTGCCTGAATAAGCCAATTGTCCAGATATGGATGGACCAGAATCCCTTCTCATTGCAAGGCTGCCGCCACCACTACCATCACTTTTGTGAAGGTTCAGGGAGCTGTAGCCAATCCGAAGGGAATAGCCCGAAACTGGAAATGCTGGCTCAATACCTTGAACTGCAGAAATTGTTGATGGTCCTTTTGAATGGTAATATGCAAATGAGCTTCAGTTAGATCCAAAGATGCCAGGAATTCTTCTTTGCAAACATCTGCAATAACCATACACAGCGTCTCCATCTGGAAATGTGGCACCCGCAAGCTTATGTTTACCTTTGTCAAATCCAAGATGGAACAGAATGTGCCCTCCTTTTTTGGAACCACAAAATAGGAGTCCCTTCCCCATCCCTGCTCGCTCAGCGGCACTGGAACTGTGGCCTCTAAGCTTATAAACCTTTGCAGAGTCCCCTCTACCATTCCCCATTTCCTACAAAAAGAGCAGTGGAACTCCAGAAAGACTTTCCTGAGTGGGCACAAAAATTCTATGGCATAACCATCTCTTACAGAGCCCACCGGTCTGAGGTACTCTTGACACACTTCTTGTAAAAATGGGACAACCTGCCCCCTACCACTTCCAGCAAGGAATGGATGAGCCTGGCTTCATTGGAAGGCCTTACTCCCTCCAGGCCTCTGACCAGAACTGCTTCTGGAAGATCTGCCTGTACCCCAAAATGTCTACTGATGACCTGATGACTGCTTGGAACCCGAGGTGGAAGTCCCTCTCCCGGACAAAAAACTCATCGAGTCCCAAAAATGGGATCAGTGTGGAAATACATTTTTATTGCCCTTCTTATCCTATGGCAGTCCTCTGGCAGATTCCTCCAGTGACTTCATCAAATTATCCAGCTCCTCCCTGAAAAGCAGCTTCCCCTTAAAAGGAAGATTGCATAACTGAGTCTTGGTCCACATTTCCACTGACCATTTGTGTAACCACAGAAGCCTGCATGCAGCCACCACTGAGACCATGCTCTTGGCCGATGTACACACCAAATCATTTTATTTTATTTATTTTATTTATTTATTTAAGGTTTTTTTATACCGGCATTCATGAACTCGTTCACATCATGTCGGTTTACAGAAAACAGGGGTGCGAAGAATACAACCAAAAAACATAATGAAACGTGATGAAAAGAAGCAGTTACAATTAACAAGGGCTAATGAACTGGGATTGTAAGAAATAAAGAGAGATAGAGAGGGTTAATTATATACAAATGTACAATGTAAATATGGAGTCCAATACAATGCATCTGCCACATAGGGCACCCCCACTTCCAGATGAGCCACCTGAATGGGAGAGAGCATGCTCAACAAGGCTTGCTCTCAGTCTTTTGAATACAGCACAAGCAAGCCTTCTGAATCATGCTAGCACACATCACAGCTCGCAGAATCAAGGCTGACACCTCAAACATGTTCTTCAACTGAATTTCCAATTTGCGGTTCTGGACATCCTTCAGAGTGGTGGACCCCACCACCAGAATTTTTGTCCTCTTGGTTACCACAGAGACCACTGCATCCACCTTAGGAGTGTTGAGGAGGACCAAATGCTTCTCCAGTAAGGGATAAAGCTTTGTCATCAAGCTTGATTTTGGGAAATCCCACTCATGGCTAATCAGCTTCTGAATGCTTTTAGGAATGGGAAAGTCACTAGGCAGACACCGAAGCCCATCCAGAATGAGATTGGCACTCTCATTATCCAACTCTTCCTGATTTAGCATCACCCACAATTCTTCCAATACCTGAGGAATGAGAGGCCAAAACTCCTCTTTCTTAAACAGAGAAACAACCCGAGCGTCATCCCCTTCAGTCTTGGGTCCCTTCACGAGGTCCCCCTTGCTCACATACGGATCTGGAGTCTGAACCCCATTTTGGTTCTGTTGCATACATGCCTATTCTCACCCTCGCTCCACCCTCTCTACCTTTGTGGCGACTCCCTTCGGCTCAGATGGACAGATGCAGCCGCGGCTTCTCCCCGCCTCTTCATCCTGGAGTCCCCGGGCTGGCTTGACGCTACGGATCCACCATGTTCCTGATGATGTAAGGGTGCGTGCGTGCGCATGCTCCAGACTTTGTACCAGCAAGGGCACGAACCTCAGGGGTGTCCCCCGTACTGACATCATCCGTTTTCAATTTAAAAGGTCTTTGTTTGCTAACTACAAATGAGTTAGCAAGGAACTCCAATGGGACTTGCTTCGGCAGTCCACCCTACTTGCAACTACGTTCCAAGTCAGCAAGGGGAAGTCTTTCTCCACTGCTTGGCCTTTTCAAACTTACCAGGAGTGCCCGCTCCTCGGGGACTCCGCTCTCTCTCTTCTTGATTTCAGATTGTTGGAAGGGATCCGGTACTCGCTCCTCGAGAGCCTATGTTCCCGAAGACTCAGAAGACTCCTATTGCCTGGAGGTGATCGCAGACGTGAACACAGTGAGTCCTGTTACAGACAGGAACCAGTGCTCGCTCCACGAGGGCCCTTGTTCCTAATCTCTAAGGCTCCCTTCAGTCTAAGACATTATCGCAGGTACAGAGATTGTGAGTTACCACTGCAGATTGCAGATAGGAACTGGTACTCGCTCCACGAGGGCCTATGTTCCTAATACCTTTCTCAGAATCTCTTCTTCCTCAGAAGATATCACATACCTATATCTTATGGAATAATATTACAGATTAACAGATAGGAAATGGTACTCACTCCACGAGGGCCCATGTTCCTAAATCTCCTCTAGCCTCTCTTCTATTCCAGAAGCCATCCCATACACAGTTATTGTGAGTTCTATTTCAGACTGCATATAGGAACCAGTACTCGCCTGCGGCTCCTCTTCCTGAATATTGAAGACTCTCTGTTGCATAAGAAGACATTACAGATATCTGCAATTTTGAGTGTAACATCTACCACTGGTTATGCCCAGCATACCCTGTCTACTCACTACCTACCTATAGTCTCTCCTTACAGCTCAGCAACTCAGAGATCATAGTTCCAGTATCAGAGGGACTTCAGCCCTGCCGGGCACATCAATCACTACTGCCACTTCTGGTGGTTCTACTTCTAGTCTAATAAAGAACTATCTGTGTTTGTCTCAATACTCAAGCCTAGCCGGGGGTCCCTCTCAAGATCTCCACTTGAGGGCACTGTCATCTGCCATCGGCCCAGGGATTCACTATTTCTACTAAGTGTAACTCCTTAAACTAATAGAGCGGTATTATCATCTGCCACTCTGTGGGAGCCAACCCACATCAGACCATTATTCCTCTCTCTGCGGAAGCTGATCCATATCAGATAGTTATTTCTCCATGGGGATCATACAGGTTGCTGTCTCATCTTTCTACAGGAACAAAGCACAACAGTTGCTACTCCTTCCCTCTGGGGGAGCAGAGCACTAACAGATTACTACTCCTTAGTAGGGATGTGAATCGTTTTAGGACGATTAAAATTATCATCCGATAATTTTAATATCGTCTTAAACCGTTATGGAACACAATACAATAGAGATTCTAACAATTTATCGTTATAAATCATTAGAATCGTGAGCTGGCACACTAAAACCCCCTAAAACCCACCCCCGACCCTTTAAATTAAATCCCCCACCCTCCCGAACCCCCCCCCAAATGACTTAAATAACCTGCGGGTCCAGCGGCGGTCCGGAACGGCAGCGGTCCGGAACGGGCTCCTGCTACTGAATCTTGTTGTCTTCAGCCGGCGCCATTTTCCAAAATGGCGCCGAAAAATGGCAGCGGCCATAGACGAACACGATTGGATGGCAGGAGGTCCTTCCGGACCCCCGCTGGACTTTTGGCAAGTCTTGTGGGGGTCAGGAGGCCCCCCCCCAAGCTGGCCAAAAGTTCCTGGAGGTCCAGCGGGGGTCAGGGAGCGATTTCCCGCCGCGAATCGTTTTCGTACGGAAAATGGCGCCGGCAGGAGATCGACTACAGGAGGTCGTTCAGCGAGGCGCCGGAACCCTCGCTGAACGACCTCCTGCAGTCGATCTCCTGCCGGCGCCATTTTCCGTACGAAAACGATTCGCGGCGGGAAATCGCTCCCTGACCCCCGCTGGACCTCCAGGAACTTTTGGCCAGCTTGGGGGGGGCCTCCTGACCCCCACAAGACTTTCCAAAAGTCCAGCGGGGGTCCGGAAGGACCTCCTGCCGTCCAATCGTGTTCGTCTATGGCCGCCGCCATTTTTCGGCGCCATTTTGGAAAATGGCGCCGGCTGAAGACAACAAGATTCAGTAGCAGGAGCCCGTTCCGGACTGCTGCCGTTCCGGACCGCCACTGGACCCGCAGGTTATTTAAGTCATTTGGGGGGGGGGGTCGGGGGGGGGGGGGATTTAATTTAAAGGGTCGGGGGTGGGTTTTAGGGGGTTTTAATGTGCCGGTTTTGCGATTTTACGTTTTTTCGATTTTTCACGATTTTTCACGATATTTATATAGAAACATAGAAACATAGAAATGACGGCAGAAGAAGACCAAACGGCCCATCCAGTCTGCCCAGCAAGCTTCACACGTTCTTTTCTCTCATACTTATCTGTTTCTCTTAGCTCTTGGTTCTATTTCCCTTCCACCCCCACCATTGAAATATCTAGCTTGATTAGTTAGGGGTAGTAGGGGTAGTAACCGCCGCAATAAGCAAGCTACACCCATGCTTATTTGTTTTACCCAGACTATGTTATACAGTCCTTATTGGTTGTTTTTCTTCTCCCCTGCTGTTGAAGCAGGGAGCTATGCTGGAAATGCATGATGTATCAGTCTTCTCCCATGCTGTTGAAGCAGAGAGCCATGCTGGATATGCATCGAAAGTGAAGTATCGGACACAATTGGTTTGGGGTAGTAACCGCCGTAACAAGCCAGCTACTCCCCACTTTGTGAGTGCGAACCCTTTTTTCTTCTCCCCTGCCTTTGAAGCAGAGAACTATGCTGTATATGCATTGAAGGTGAAGCATCAGGCTTATTTGGTTTGGGGTAGTAACCGCCGTAACAAGCCAGCTACTCCCCTCTTTGTGAGTGTAAATCCATTTTTCCACATTTCCTCTTGCTGTTGAAGCTTAGAGCGATGTTGGAGTCACAGTAAGCATGTGTATGTTTATTGAATAAGGGTATTGTCTCCAGGCAGTAGCCGTCATTCTGGCGAGTCACCCACTCTTCATTGGCGGCCTCTTGACTTTATGGATCCACAGTGTTTATCCCACGCCCCTTTGAAGTCCTTCACAGTTCTGGTCTTCACCACATCCTCCGGAAGGGCATTCCAGGCGTCCACCACCCTCTCCGTGAAGAAATACTTCCTGACATTGGTTCTGAATCTTCCTCCCTGGAGCTTCAAATCGTGACCCCTGGTTCTGCTGATTTTTTTCCTATGGAACAGGTTTGTCGTTGTCTTTGGATCATTAAAACCTTTCAAGTATCTGAAAGTCTGTATCATATCACCTCTGCTCCTCCTTTCCTCCAGGGTGTACATATTTAGATTCTTCAATCTTTCCTCGTACGTCATGCGATGAAGATCCTCCACCTTCTTGGTCGCCCTTCTCTGTACCGCTTCCATCTTGTCTTTGTCTTTTTGTAGATACAGTCTCCAGAACTGAACACAGTACTCCAGGTGAGGCCTCACCAAGGACCTGTACAAGGGAATAATCACTTCCCTTTTCTTACTCGATATTCCTCTCTCTATGCAGCCCAGCATTCGTCTGGCTTTTGCTATCGCCTTGTCGCATTGTTTCGCAGACTTCATATCATTAGACACTATCACCCCAAGGTCCCTCTCCTGCTCCGTGCACATCAGCTTTTCCCCCCCATCGAATACAGTTCATTCGGATTTCCACTCCCCATATGCATGACTTTGCACTTCTTGGCATTGAATCTGAGCTGCCATATCTTCGACCACTCTTCCAGTTTCCTTAGATCCCGTCTCATTCTCTCCACTCCTTCCGGCATGTCCACTCTGTTGCTGATCTTTGTGTCATCCGCAAAAAGACAAACCTTACCTTCTATTCCGTCCGCAATGTCGCTCACAAAGATATTGAACAGGACCGGTCCCAACACCGATCCTTGCGGTACACCACTTAAAACCGCTCTCTCTTCAGAGAAGGTTCCATTTACCATCACACATTGTCTTCTGTCCGTCAGCCAATTTGCAATCCAGGTCACCACCTCGGCCCTCACTCCTAAGCTTCTCGTTTTATTCACCAGTCTCCTGTGCGGAACCGTATCAAAAGCTTTGCTGAAATCCAAGTATATGATATCAAGCGCTCTTCCTCGATCCAATTCCTTGGTTACCCAGTCAAAAAAGTTAATCAGATTTGTCTGACAGGATCTTCCCCTGGTGAATCCATGTTGCCTCTGGTCCATCAATTCTCTGGACTGTAGATAGTTCACTATTCTCTCTTTCAGCAGTGACTCCATTACTTTTCCCACCACCGAAGTGAGGCTAACCGGTCTGTAGTTGCCAGCTTCCTCCCTGTTCCCACTCTTGTGAAGCGGGACCACCACCGCTCTTCTCCAATCACTCGGCACCACTCCCGTTTCTAGGGATCTTTTGAACAGGTCACACAGCGGAGCCGCCAGAACATCTCTGAGCTCCCTCAATATCCTTGGATGAATCCCATCAGGCCCCATGGCTTTGTCCACTTTCAGGTTCTTTAGCTCTGCCCACACATTTTCTACTGTAAAAGGATTTTCATCCATTCCACTTCCCTCCAGTTTCTTGTTGTGTAGAGATGGTCCTTCTCCAGGGTCTTCTTTAGTGAACACAGAGCTGAAGTATTCGTTTAATATTTCTGCCATTTCTTCGTCTCTCTCCACACATTGATCATTACCACCTTTCAATTTCACTATACCACTTTGGACCTTTCTCTTTTCGCTGATGTATCTGAAAAATGTTTTGTCACCATTTATTATCTCCTTGGCAATCCTCTCTTCTGCTTGACTTTTTGCCAACTTGATTAATTTCTTTGTCTCCCTCAGTTGATACAAATATTCTTCTTTGTGCTCCTTCCTTTGGGATCTTTTATATTTCTTGAATGCTATTCTTTTAGCTTTAATTTTGTCAGCCACCTCCTTTGAGAACCAGATAGGTTTCAATTTTCTTTTGCTTTTCTTTACATTTCTAACATATAGAGCAGTTGCCTTGGTGATTGCTCCTTTTAGATTGGTCCACTGTTGATCCACATCTCTCTCGTTCTCCCATCCTTTAAGTTCTTCCTCCAGGTACTTCCCCATTTCCTCGAAGTCTGTGTTTTTGAACTGTAAAACTCGGGTCTTTGTAGTTCTTTTCCCTATTCTTTTAGTGATATTAAACCATACCGTTTGATGATCACTACTGCTGAGGTGGGCGCCGACCTGGACATCTGAGACATTATCTGCATTAGTGAGCACTAAGTCGAGTATAGCTCCTTCTCTCGTGGGTTCCAACACCATTTGTTTGAACAAAGATACTTGCATGGCATCCACTATCGCTCTACTATTTTTAGTTTCTGCAGATGGGATTTTCCAGTCTACATCTGGCATATTAAAGTCACCCACGATCACCACTTCTCCCTTCTTACCTATCTTATGGATGTCTTCAACCAGATCTCTGTCCAGCTCTTCCTTTTGGTTTGGAGGCCTGTAAACCACTCCAATATAAATGGACGCTCCGTCATCTTTTTTTAGGTCGAGCCATAGAGCTTCTTCCTTACCCCAACTTCCTTGTAGCTCAGATGCTTGGATGTTGTTTCTAACATAAAGAGCCACACCTCCCCCTTTTCTAGCCTCTCTGTCCTTCCTTAACAAGTTGTAGCCTGGTATTGTTGTATCCCATTCATGAGATTCTGTGAACCATGTTTCTGTGATAGCAACAATGTCCAATTCTGCCTCAGTCATTAGGGCCTGCAGATCTGGGATTTTATTTCCCAAACTATGAGCATTTGTGGTCATAGCCTTCCAGGTACTCTCTTTAAGATTATTGCTTTTCCTGGACTCCTTATAAGATATTAGTTGAGATTTGTTATTCACTTCACTCTTTCTTTTTGTAGATGTGCCACTGTTGACAGAGTTATTCATCTCAATTAGATTTTTCTTTTGGTTATGGATCTTGAAATACTGCATGCATTGTATTTTCTCTCTCTTTGCTGGTAACACTTCAATGTTTTTCTCAAGAACTTCTTCAGTTTTTAATATAGAGAAGGCTTGTTGTTCTTTTTGCATTTGGTACATTGTGTGTCTACTCATCACAGGTCTAATTCTACCAGAGCCCACTGTAATCCTGGATTGTAAAGAATTTCTTAATGACCTGTTTGAGTGGGGGGGTGTACCTCTTGGCTGCCCATCTGTCAAGAATGGGTGACTGTGGGGCCTACCTGAGCCTACTGAATCTCCTTTTCTTGACTCCTGGCTTTTCTGTGATATTGGGGAATTATTTTCTAAGTAATGCAATGTGGGTGTATTACCTTTAATTGAAGCTAATTGATCTTTAATCTCAGTCAGCTCCTTTTTCAAGGAAGAGAGTTGTGCACAAATTGGGCAAGCCCTAAGTTTCCAGATGACTTCCCTGACAATAAATGCTCCACAATGGTTACATTGGATAGTCCTCATTTTGATAAATTTATCTGATGGATAACACCTAAGGAACAACTAAATTACCAATTTATCCTGTTTCCAATTGTGGTTAGGTAGACTATATTAGAACAACCAACCTAGGGGTGGGTGGGTAGAGGGGCAGAGTGGGACAGAATGGCAAAAGTAAAGCTATGTATAAAGGCTTAATGTAAAGAAATCTTAGCTTTGCCAAGTAATTTGGACTGTAGTCTCTCCTCTCTCTTTCAAGCAGACTGACTAGAGCTGGCCTGATCACCTTCTATGATGCACAAGTCACCTGTGAAGTGTCTTGTTAAAAACTCCCTCTTTTTTTTTTTTTGGTATATTTTGATTGCTTTTGGATCAGGCTAACACAAAACAATTTAAATCACTTATAACAATATCTGGAGAAATAAGCATATAAGAATAACAGCAGACAGAATGGCAAAAGTAAAGCTATGTATAAAGGCTTAATGTAAAGAAATCTTAGCTTTGCCAAGTAAGTTGGACTGTAGTCTCTCCTCTCTCTTTCAAGCAGACTGACTAGAGCTGGCCTGATCACCTTCTATGATGCACAAGTCACCTGTGAAGTGTCTTGTTAAAAACTCCCTCTTTTTTTTTTTGGTATATTTTGATTGCTTTTGGATCAGGCTAACACAAAACAATTTAAATCACTTATAACAATATCTGGAGAAATAAGCATATAAGAATAACAGCAGACAGAATGGCAAAAGTAAAGCTATGTATAAAGGCTTAATGTAAAGAAATCTTAGCTTTGCCAAGTAAGTTGGACTGTAGTCTCTCCTCTCTCTTTCAAGCAGACTGACTAGAGCTGGCCTGATCACCTTCTATGATGCACAAGTCACCTGTGAAGTGTCTTGTTAAAAACTCCCTCTTTTTTTTTTTTGGTATATTTTGATTGCTTTTGGATCAGGCTAACACAAAACAATTAAAATCACTTATAACAATATCTGGAGAAATAAGCATATAAGAATAACAGCAGACAGAATGGCAAAAGTAAAGCTATGTATAAAGGCTTAATGTAAAGAAATCTTAGCTTTGCCAAGTAAGTTGGACTGTAGTCTCTCCTCTCTCTTTCTCCTCTCTCTTTTTACCCCCCCAAACGGCAACAATACGATTCCCTCCCCCTCCCAGCCGAAATCGATCGTTAAGACGATCGAGGACACGATTCACATCTCTACTCCTTAGCAAGATCCGTAACAGATTGCTAAACTCCTCCTCCTACAGGAGCCAAGCCTATCAGACTATCTCCTTCCCTTGGGAGGAGCTGATCGATACCAGATCGCTCACTCTGCCCTCCTGGAGGGGTAAGCACTAACAGGTTCCCATCCAGGTCTGCTCCCTGAGGATACACAGCATCCTCCTGCACCTCATTCGAGTCATCCAGTTACCTAGGGTCACCCTCCACACAAGCGTCACACAACCCCAGGTGCTCGAGGATGAGCTCAGAACTGCCTACTGAGGCCAGCCTAGGTCTTTTGGATGACCCTGGTCTTCTCTTTCTGGATCTGCTCTTTCTCCTGCACTCTTTCTAGCCAGGAAAGCCTTGTGCATCAACAGAACAAATTTGTTGGAAAAACATTGTGGGTCTTCAATCCTCTGTTTAGGAAGACTGATTCCACTCCCTCCTCCTGACCACCCTCAAGCTCCTGCCCCACAGGAGAGAGTGGGGGAGGAGAGTCACCGGATTCCCGGATGGCTGGAATCTTCTGGCTATGATCCCCCTCGGGAGCAGAAGAGGTGCAGATGCCCCCTTTGCACCTGACATGGGCCCCACAGATTGAGAAGCCATCCTGATCTTTAAAGCCTTAATGGAGGATCCTTCCCACCCCAATGCACAACCAGTGCAGAGGGAGCAGGTATTCAAGTGAGCACCCCAAAGCCCACAGGCCTTGCAAGCTTCCATGCATGGTTTTTCCGTCATGTGATCCACAGTCGGCACTCAGCACTAGCATACCGCCGTGAGGAAAGCCGCACCATGCAACCGCTCTGCCGAGCTGCGTGAAGATGTACGACCATTCTGTCACAGATGTCATGTGGGAAAAAAACAAACAAACAGCAGTGGCCCAAATGTGCACAACAAGCGTGGCGCACACCAAACTTTCCTTGCTGGGAAAAAACTGAAAGTCACTCATGGCCCTCCTCACTCTCACCCTCCTATACACCCCTATAGCTCCTGGTGGTTGACTGCCCCAACACTGCACCATAGGCCAATTCTCCCTCAAGCTTGCTGCGTCTTTACTTTTTTTTTTTTTTTTAAAGCTTAAACAATAACAAAAACAAAAGATACTTCTCTGAACAGAGCCAGCGGCAGTCATAAGGGGACTTTGGGGAACCAAGAATGAGCCAGTCCCCTGGCTATCAAGGTTCCTGGAGGTAGCAGGCCACAATATTTATTTATTTATTTATTTATTTCAGATTTTTATATACCGGCATTCGAGACAGCAGTCACATCGTGCTGGTTCACATAAAACAGGGGTGCATAGTAAACATAACTATAACAATGGTGTTGAAAAGGCAGTTACATATAACAGGGTGATAAGAACTTGGCTGAGAAGGAAGAGAAAGGAAAGGTTATTAAAATTCACACAGGTAAACGATAGAAGATAAGGATGACCATGGTGTATTTGGAGATTAGTTAACCGAGTTGGAGATTAGTTAACCATGTTGGAGATTAGTTAACCATGGTATAGTTGGAGATTAGGGGTAGCTTGGCGGTGTTCTATCAATTGGTGTCCGGGAAAGCTTGTGTGAATATCCAGGTCTTTAGTCTTTTTTTGAAAGTTGAGATGCATGGTTCTGTTCTTAGATTTGAGGGGATGGAGTTCCATAACGGTGGAATGGCAGTAGAGAAAGCCCGGTCTCTTAGTGTGCAGTGTCTAGTGGATTTGGACGGTGGTACCTGTAGCGATCCCCTGTATGCATCTCTTGTCGGTCTTGACGAATTGTGTAGTTGGAGAGGGATCTGTAGGTCAATGGGAGCCAGTTGGTTGATGTTTTTGTATGTGGTAAGAATGGCCTTGTATATTATTCTAAAGTGTATAGGTAGCCAATGGAGGCTCTTTAGAATGGGGGTTATGTGGTCCCTTCTCCTGGTATTTGTCAGAATTCGTGCAGCTGCATTTTGCACCATCTGAAGCGGGAAGGCCAAGTAGGATGGTGTTACAATAGTCTAATTTTGAAAAAATGATTGCTTGTAGAATGGTTCTGAAATCTTGGGCATGGAAAAGTGGTCTAATTCTTTTCAGCACTTGTAGTTGGTAGAAACAGTCTTTGGTGGTTTTGTTAATAGTGGCTTTGAAATTCAGGCGATTATCAATTAAGACTCCTAGGTCTCTCACTTGTGTGATTGTTGGCGTGGCTTGTTGTGCAGAGGTGATGGTGCTGTTTTCTGAGGCGATGAGCAGGAGTTCAGTTTTGCCGGAATTTAATACCAGGTTCAGGCTGGTGAGGAGGAGTTTAATTTTTTGAAGGCATTTATCCCAGTAAGCCAGAGTTTTTGCGAAGGAATCCTTAATGGGTATCAGGACCTGGATATCGTCCGCGTAAAGGAAGTGTTTGAGGTTGAGGTCGGTGAGAAGTTGGCATAACGGTATAAGGTAAATGTTAAATAAAGTAGGAGACAGGGAGGACCCCTGTGGGACTCCTACTGACGATGGGTAGCCAGGGGTATCCAATCCCTCGATCACCTGGCTCTACCCGAGGGATGGCCCACAAAGGAACTTAGCACCTCAAGGAGCTTATCCAAATCTCCAAATCTCCAAGTCTCCAAGTATCAACAAAAGTCAGAACTGCAGGTTTGCACCTCTGCCATCTGCTGGAGACAGAGAAATACTAAAGGACTGCAGGTGGCACTCTTGTTTATGTGCCTCAAAGTTTTTGTTCTCTGCCTCCATCTGTTGATAGGAATGCAAAACCCACATGTCTAGACTGATTTCTAGTATGTTCAGGAATGGTTGTCTTCTTTTAGCTTAAACAAAAATAAGAAAGAACCTCAAATCTAAGTACCAGAAAAAAGAATATGTTCCAAAAAGTAAATCTCAAAAAACTATTTCAAAACATTTCTAAAAATATGTAAATACTTCTATGAAAAAATGAACACAGCATATGGGAGCAAAAGACACCAATAGGGAAAGAGTTCCATTGACTCCCAATCAAATAGAGATCAAAATTTAGGTTGTTAGTCGTTTAAACTCCTAATGGGAGAACAGCTATGCAGCCTTCAGAATACTACTAAGTGGTATATTCCAGCACTGCCTCTGCGCTTAGATGGAATATGGTTATTACAAATTCCCCCAGCAAAATAATTAAAGCTAGATTAAACATGGTTGAGGGCTTTCTCTTACACAGCTGTCACAGGGTGGAATAAATTGCCAGAAATGTTAAGAGAGGTGCAGGAGCAGACACTATTCAGAAAATTACTCAAAACTATGTTTTTTAAAAATGTATATGGATGAGCTAAGATTTTATTTTATTCTAAATGTTCCATTATTATTGTTGAAAAGTGAAGAAGCTGTCTATTATAGGGTATGTGAAATGTAATTTTATTGTTTTGAATGTCTATAATCCATGCTGGATAATGTCACTAGAAGTAGCAGAATATAATAATTTCAAATAAGTAAATGCATTAATTAATTTAATGCAGAGGTAATATCAAGGAGAATTATCATATAAGATGTACCAGAGTCAAAACTCATATAATTGAGTCAAAGCTGGGGAGTAATAGAATTTCTGTATTATTATTATTTTTTAATTCTTTATTTATCAATTTTTGCAATCATTATAAACAAAGCAGATGGTTTACATCATTAAATTGCTTATTCAAATTCAATTTCCAAGAAGGAAAAGTACAGGAAACATTATATTACTGCTTCATATACATATAAAGAAAAGAAAGGAAGGTAACATTTGACTGTGAATAACGCCTACGTATTAGTCACATTTTTGAATCCCTATGGGAGGGCCACCTACTAACTCGGGGTGGGGATTAGGCATGAGTGTCGGGGGTTGGGGGCCACTTTCGCATTCCACATGAGACGTACGGACAGAACAGTGGTCTCTAGTGCAGATTTGTTGGCCGTCGGAGGGAGGACGCTCACTCCAAGAAGTGGTTTGGGCAACGTTCTCTCCACCTAGCTTGATGGACACTCTACCGGGACTATCGTGGACCGCGATAACCCTTTAGCGGCCCCGTAATGCAAATCTCAGGGTTGTAGCTCTTATCCGTGATAGCAGCCGCACTAACACTGCGGCTGTTTCGCCGCACACGATAGCTTTGCATATGCTCCGCCCCAACTCCGCCCCCTGACAAATTTGCATTCGCAAATCGCGATAACAGCCGTTATCGCGATTTGCGAATTTATCGCGCGCCGTTAACTCCTTTGAAAATGAGGCCCTATGTGTTCTTTATTTTTTGGTCTGTAAACAAATTAAAAATTTAGTTCACAATGTCAACATTGAAATAAATATTTGTTATATTTAGTTTATTTCTAAATATGACACTATCAGGTGTGATGCATGCAATCCTTGATTATCCTAGCAGTTTCAACTAATGTAATACCTGCTAAAAGCAAATGAGAAATTCAGTTGAGTTTTGTTTACTTATAACCAGAAATTAAGTAATAGATTGTGTCTGAACTATTCAGCAGCTACATAAATTATTAGTTAAAATAATAGTATTGCTGTGATGCTTACAGTGTGCCATCCAGTGGTTTCCTATAGCACTTTTGTCAATCTGAAGCATATTAAAATCCATGGAAACAGTTTAATATTATATCCAATACAGTAAGTTCTTACTGCATAATATAAATAATAAATATTATCTAAAGTAAGCTTTTGCAGGATGTCTTTAGCCAAATAATGTAATTATTTTTAAGTGAAGAGAAAATCTTGTGAATCTGATTTACTAAAACTTTTTTCTCAATCTGTGTCTACAGGAAAAGAAAGATTAATAAATCAGGTCCTGAGATATTAATGAAACCAATTAAAACATAATTTCTTCAAACAAAATGTATAATACATTACCTAATGCATTTTAATATGAACATAAACAACATTTGATGATAAATAGCATCATTTCTAGTATGCTTTGGCCTAGAAGAAGCAAGATTGGTGCTCTTAAGTCCTTATTGTATATCCTTGTATTCATTGATAATACACAGAGAAATAGTCCCAAATATATACTGTATACACTATTCAAGTTATTAGGCATAGAAATAGAGAAAAATGACAGCATGAAAGGACCACTTGGCCCACCCAAGCTGTACATTTGCCTTTGCCTATTTTGCTGTCACAAGATTTGCTTGATCTTTCCTCTTTCCCTCACTAGGATTTCCCTCACAAGGATTCTTTTCTGTCCATATTATGCATGCATGAATTCCAAATTAAAGGAGAAATGGGATCTGAATCTGTTATCCTGCACCTTCAAGACCATGCTGGGACTTGGGCTGAGTTAGAGAGACAATGGGAAATGGTGGGATTTGAAAACCACACCCCTGAATATACTTAAACTTAATCCATCACTTTGGATCACTCTGCTACACTACCACGTGCCCTCAATCAGGAGAGAATATAAAATCCTTTGGGAAAACTATTTAAAGTTTACCTGATTTCTTAGTTTTAAACATAATTGCTGGCAAAATTGGTTTGGCATGAAATATTGTTTCACAATGTGACTGTTGCGCCCGTTGGTCGCAGGCGGCTACGACCTCTCATGCTCACCTCTTTTTTCCCTGCACCGTCAATCATTGGGAGAATGGCGGCCTCCGGCATCCCCGGGGCAGCATGGGCATTGCCGACCACCAGCTTACTTCTGACATCACCTAGGCACAAGCACGCACGCAGGGCCCTCCTTATGAATATGTCATGGCGGGAACCTCGGGGGCGTCCCCTCCAGATGACATAATCATCGCTAGTGTACTTATACAGACTTGCCCATTGCTAAGACGAGTTAGCAAGGAGTTCTCTCGCTTGTTAAATCCGCTCTACTTGGATCTTCTGTTCCAGATTCGCCTTCGGGCAATTGGACATTCTGTGTACCCACTCCTCGGAGGCTCTTCTGCGTCTTGGCTATCCGCTCCTCAGAAGGCCCTACTGCCTGGGACATCTACTGGGACTTCCTTGTATGAGTACATTCTCCAACTTCTATCATCTCTACTGAAGACTCAAGGCATACCCCATTCCTCGGGCCACTACCGGTCTTCAGTCCATTCACTCTATGCTATCTGTGCCTCAGGATACTTCATCTACTAAACTGGGTCTACGGTCTTGTTCCTGTAACACTGATCTATGCCTGTGTGATTTCTACAGTACAGCTTCCTTGGCATACCCCACGCTGCGGGCCACTACCGGATCTGCACTCAGAGGTATTACATCAGCCTACAGGAATTACCAGGTGTACCCCGTGCTGTGGGCCATTACCAGGACCTTTGTATATACATCATCATCCTGACCACTGTATTTACCAATACAATGGATTAGATGCCAAGAAATGTCCGTTTAGAATCTTTACTATGGAGACTCGTTCATCCGATAAAAAGCCCGACTCAGCCGAGTTTCGCCCACATTATGGTGCTGCCTCAGAGGCTGTATGCAATATGCCCCCACGGCTTTTTTAGATTGTCTACCCTCTTGTTTTATCAACCCATCACTGTATTTACCAAGACTGTGTTTATTTACATTTCCCGTTCCTCGGGTCATGTTCTATCTTTCTCCTTAATAAAGTCTCTCTCACAGCTGTGTCCATCGCTGAGTCCATGCCTACCGATGGTGAGGCCCACAGGGCTCTTCCCTGTGGGCGGAGACATCTCTCACCTCAGCCTAGGGTTCACCAATTCATCAAAACCATAACAGTGACCTTACACTTCTCTTCATAATGTGAATGTGTAGGAAGCAGTGAGTTCCCTGAGCCAGCTAATTAGCAATTCTTTAAAATACAGAATTTGGGAGTTGTCAGTCATATAATGGTAGCGAAAAAAGGATGTGCATAAAAAAATCAATGCTAAAAATAAGTTTATGATTTAAAAAAATGTTCTATAAGGTTATTGGATATACTAGATTAATGACAGTCAATCAGATAATGCCTACGGTAATTGCTGCTACCCTATAACCTAGGTTGAATATTTTGTTCTATTTTAATTTTCAACCAATGTGATTTCTTTGTTGTAAGTCCAAATAGATATATAGAAATAATGTTTGTTGACATATTGCATAGTAACTGCATTAAGATTTTGGTCCTGATTTAAGGGTTCAGACATTTACCTATGTGGCTTCCTATGTGGCTCCAATGTTATGGAATATTTTGCCCATAGACTTACATAGGGACAGGCATTAAGATTTTCAGGAAAAAGCTAAAAACTTTGATTTGTAATTATGATAATCTGTTTTACTGTTATAATATTACTGTTTTGTTATAAGATTATGTTTGATTTGTGTATGTTTTAGTATATACCGCACTAGGTATATGTTGGAAGCTGGGGGTTATTAAAAACTGTAACATTAATAAATAAATAAATATCACAATGTGTTTTCAGTATGTATCAAATTTAAGGTCAATGTAAAATGTAAAATCTTCATACCTCTGCAAAAAATATAAATACACAAAAATATACACAAATGTGACTCAGATCATTTTCTTGATAAGTTTTGAAATTGTGCATTATTCATTGAATAAATGCATTTAGTTTTAAGCATAAGAACATAAGAAATTGCCATGCTGGGTCAGACCAAGGGTCCATCAAGCCCAGCATCCTGTTTCCAACAGAGGTCAAACCAGGCATAGGAACCTGGCAATTACCCAAACACCAAGAAGATCCCATGCTACTGATCCAATTAATAGCAGTGGCTATTCCCTAAGTAAATTTGATTAATAACAGTTAATGGACTTCCCCTCCAAGAACTTATCCAATCTTTGATTGCATTAAAATATTATCGGATAGATTTTAAAAAATTATGCATGTGCTTCCATGTACGTATGCTATCCAGGGTGCATGTTATAAAATCTGGACCGGCGTGCGCAGGGGTGGGAGATTTGCCCAGTATATGCATGTTGACAAGATCAGGCCTCCTCCAGTTCCCTCCCAATTAAGGAGCAGACTGGGAGGGAACTTAACTATCCCCCTACCTACCCTCCCTTCCTCTTTACCTCTCTTCCCCAACCACTTTGAAATGAGCAAATGGCCACTGTACAGATGGTCTCAAGCTCCGCCCCACCCTGCCCCCTAGACCACCCCTTCCTGCCCTCGTACCGCCCCTCCTCATCCCTGGTACCGCCCTTAGAAGAGGCCTGGCTCTTGTGCGCCTAAGGGGGGTTACATGCGTGGCTGGGTCTCTTCTAAAATGCGTGCAGCGCAAAAGGCCCGGCCACATGCATAACCCCCATTTCCCCACATGCAGGGGATTTAAAATTTGGCTATATGTCAACTGGGTCTCTTCTAAAATGCGTGCAGCGCACAAGGCCCGGCCACATGCATAACCCCCATTTCCCCACATGCAGGGGATTTAAAATTTAGCTATATGTCAACTAAAAGATGTGCCAATAATGTTGTGGGGCTCTTAGTCCTTAAATCAGATTATTATTACCATTATTATTATTATTATTATTAATAATAATAATAATAATAATAATAAAAATAAACCACATTCAGTGAATGCATGACTTATTTATAATTATTAAAAAAATATATCTTTAGATTTAAGACTGTCAGAAAATATGACCCCCTTGATTGCATGTGTCTTCCTTTCAGGGAAAAGTGGTGTATGCTTTTTTTGTAATCCACATGTATATTGTGTGCTAGCATTCTCAGAAGTGGCAAGAATGGGTATGTGTTTACATGGTTTCTTGTTAATGCTTTTTTTAATATGCACATTAAATTCAGGTTTTATAGTATTTCTGTCTAAATTTAATGGATTTTTTCTGTATGTAAGGACATGGAGTCAATAGAAATTATGCTATAAAGAAGGCAATGGATTGTGTCCTTCATAAACCAGGAGATCATACCCTTCTTTCTTTCTTACAAATTTCTATGGAGTGTATCTGTGAAGGGTAGCGAGTATGTGAGCCCTTTGTGCTGTGGCATAGCTGATGCATTTGACAGATGTAACCTGTAGCAGGACAAACAGAAGCTTCATCTATAAAAGCCACCTCCCACACAGGTTGAGCCTTTGAGTTCTGGCAGCCAGCAAGATTTAGGCATGTCCTTAGGGTAGTAAAGAGAACTGGAGTGAAAAGGTACACTGGGGTTAGGGCAGGCAGCAGATTAACAGAGTCAGAGACAGGCCAAGGTTGGGTAGGTACTAGGTAGCTAGCAAGAGAGATCAGGTCCAGGTGGCAGGCAATCATAATCAGATTCAGGCAAGGGATCTGGTCCAGGTGGCAGGCAATTGTCCTCAGGTCCAGGCAAGAAGTCAAGATCCAGAGAGTCAGATAAGAGTGGATGAAGATGCACTAAATACAAGATAGATAGGACATGGTGGATGGACAAGGTGGCTGGACAAGGAAAGGCTGGAAGCAAACTGGATGAGGCAAGCCTGAGAAAGGCAAAGTTGGAAGACAAGGCAGGAAGCATAGGCTGGAAGAGGCAAGGCTGGATGAGGCAAGGCAGGATGGCAAGGCTGAACTCAGAAACACAGAAGAACAGGAACCATGAAAATGCAAACAACACATACTGCAAGGCATGAGATCTTTGCTGATGTGAGATAATGCTGTGAGGCCCTTGCTTAAATAGGCTGATCGGTCTGACAGCATTACAGAGCACTGTTCAGCATTTCCTGCTGTGGGGCCCATATCAAGAGTGCTTATGTGTGTGTGCATATGCCATGGGATAGGCATAGCACAGCAGCATGCTCAGCAACATTAGGAATATGGTAGCATCCCAGTTCAGTATCATGTTGATGGCATCCAGCGGTGTTGAGGTGAGTATAGCAGCTCAAGAGGCCATCCTGCAAGCTGTCTTCGACGATGCATTATGGTGCCCTCAACTGAGCACACCGTTAGCCCCCGTTTGGCTGCACGTTTTCAAAGTGCTATTTTTACCCCTTATACAGTATGGGGTAATTGCGCTTGGAAAACGCGTGGCCAACCCCCCCCCACCCCCCCCCGAAACTAATAGCGCCCGCAACATACAAATGCATGTTGATTAGCCTATTAGTTAGTCCCGCACAATCTAGAAAGTAAAATGTGCAGCCAAACTGCACATTTTACTCTCAGAAATTAACTCTTGCCAAAGACAGGAGTTAATTTCAACCGGCACAGGCAAAGTGTACAGAAAAGCAGAAAAAACTGCTTTTCTGTACACCCTCCAACTTAATATCATAGCGATATTATGTTGGAGGCCCCAAAAATAAAAAAAATCAGCCCGCGGCTTGTGGGTTGGAAGACGGACACACAATTTTGCCGGCGTCCGTTTTCCGAACCCGTGACGGTCAGTGGGTTTGACAACCGATGCCGGTAAAATTAAGCGTCCGCTGTCAAACCCGCTGAAAGCCGCCGCTTCTGCCAATAAGGAGGCGCTAGGGATGCACCAGTGTCCCTAGCATCTCCTTATTACCAAGAGCCCTCATTTAAATATTAAATCATGTGCCCAGGTGAGTGTGTCCTGGGCGCGTGTTGGGAGAGCAATTGCTTGCCTTTGAGCGCCGGCTCTCCTGCGCATTTTACTGTATCAGCCCGAGTATCAAATGGTATATCTGTTATTGTTGGTAAGGTTTTGGGTGGACCCTTGGACACTGTGGCTGCTGACCATGCCCACAGGGGGAGGTCCCGTGAGGAGCCACTGGTCAGGCTCAGCTTAGGATACACAACACAGATAGATCTTTTATTAACAGTATTGAGGAGCCACCAGAGGTGGTAGTAGTGAGCAGAGATGAAGCCCGGCTGGGCTTGTAGTCCCTCAGGGCTCTGGAACAGCGGTCCCACAATGACTGTGCTATAGTGAAGAGAAACTGAGATAGTGATTACAATGAAGTATATGCAGGGTTCTGGATGACCATGTGACAGGGGCTGACCAATGGCACCAGTAGCCCTTGTGACAAAGGCTATCGGCGCCATGATGAAACCGGCACCGAGAGTATGAGTGCAGGGGATGGCTTCCGGACCCCCCGCTGGACCACCAGGGAGTTTTGGCAAGTCTTGGGGGGTTCAGGAGGGTGGGGGGTTTGTTTAAAATGCTGTTTAGGTGGCCGTATAATTCGGCGAAGATTCGTGTATTCGTGGGGAATCGCGATACGTTTCACTTCCCCACGAATACTACGAATAGTGCAATATACGTTGTGGATCACCAATACGGCAAAAACGAATGCACATCCCTAGTAGGCAGCGGTATCTTCCAGACAGAAGTGAAGTCCAGGCAGCGAGTCCGGGAACATGGGCCCTCGAGGAGCGAGTACCAGTTCCAGTGACCTGGAAGAGAAGAGAGAGGCCCCCGAGGAGCGGGTACCCCAAATAGAGTAAGTCCAATAATGGAGAGGCAGAGTAGCTAGGTATGGAGAGTGAATCCCATCCGTAAGTAGTTCCAGTATGAGTACCTGTTGCTAACTCGATTAGCTAGCAGTAGTGAAGGCTTTTTGTATCCGGGATGCGTGACGTCATCACAGGGGGACGCCCCTGAGGTTCGCTCCAAAGAAAATATTTGAAACAGGGCTACGCGGCGCACGCGCCTTAAGGCAGCTGGACAGCATAGCGGGAGGTAGCGCCCAAGCTGGACCGGGGATGCTGAAGAGGACAGCAGGCAGACACCGCGGCAGCCAAATGTCCGTCAACCGTGGGAGGAGTCACCAGAGAGGTAAGGAGGGTGGAGTGGAGACATCGGGCAGCGACAGTCATAACAGTACCCCCCTTCAAAAGGCAGTCTCCTCTGCGGGTACCAGGTTTAGATTTTGAAGATTGCGCGAGATGAAATTGACGGAGAATCTCTTTATCAAGGATGTTAGCCTGAGGCTCCCAAAAGTTTTCTTTGGGGGCGAAACCCCCACAAGAAAGGAGGTATTCAAGTGTTTCTCCTCACCTCCGGACATCAAGAATCTCTTCAAACTTGAATTCTAGGTCATCTTCTGTGTTGATGGCAGGTGGTTCCTGAGTCTTGGAAGATAATTCACTGAGTATGAGAGGCTTCAAGAGTGAAATGTGAATAGCATTGTGGATGTTTAGTCTGGTGGTAACTTCAGACTGTAGGTGATGTTGCCAAGATGGAGGATTGGAAATGGTCCAATGTAGTGAGGAGCAAACCGAGTTGAGGGTAACTTCAGTCTGAGATGTTTGGTAGATAACCAGACTTTGTCACCGGGTTTGAAGACAGGTACTTGAGAGTGGTGAGCATCATAGAACTTCTTAGCTCGGTCACTCGCTTTGATTAGCATGTCTTTCATCTGAGTCCACAGGTTATGGATTTCATCAGCAGTAGATTGATCTGTTGGGGACGTCACTGAGAGCTTCAGTGGAAGTGGCGGTGTAGGAGAGTGTCCATATACCACTTCAAAAGGTGTTGGTCCAGTTGATGTTGCTGGATGAGAGTTGATGGCGAATTCAGCCCAAGGTAATAGTTCAGCCCAGTTATTCTGATGGCAACTCACGTAGGCTCAAATGAACTGTTTTAAGGTTCTATTCATCCGTTCTGTTTGGCCATTTCATTGTGGATGATAGGCTGAACTGTAGTCTAGAGAGATGGTGAATAACTTGCACAAGGCCCTCCAGAATCTTGCCATGAATTGAGATCCTTGGCCTGAGACAATGTGTCTTGTAGACCGTGAAGGTGAAAAATGTGCGATATGAAGAGCTTCATAAGCTACAAGGCTGAAGGTGAGCCAGGCAGCGCCATGAAATGGGCCATCTTGCTGAAGTGATCGACTATTACCCAGATGGTATTCATTCCTCCAGAAGGGGGTAAATCGACTACAAAATCATTAGCGATGTGTGACCGGAACTGGCAGTGGTTGCAGCAAACCCCACGGTTGGCCAGAAGCAGGTTTGTGTTTGGCACAGTTGATACAGGATGCCATGTAGGATAGGGGATCCTTCTTGATAGTAGGCCACCAATAAATCTTATGGATCTTGAGGAGGGAACGGCGTTGACCAGGATGGCCAACCAGCTTTGAATAGTGTGCCTAAAAGAGCACTTTCTTCCTGAGGAGTTTAGGCACAATGGTCTTACCAGCGGGCACAGAATGTGTAGTCGCCAAGATGACTTTCTTCGGGTCAATTATGTGCTGAGGTTCTTCAGTCACATCCTCCGAAAGAAAGGAGCATGACAGGGCATCAGCTTTTGTATTTCTGTCTCCGGGGCGATATTTAAGCACAAAGTCGAAACGATTGAAGAATAAGGACCATCTAGCTTGTCTGTGGTTAAGATGTTGTGCATGACGGAGATACTCTAGATTTTTGTGGTCTGAAAATACGGTTATTTGATGTTGAGCGCCTTCGAGCAAAGGCCGCCATTCCTCGATTGCAAGCTTTATTGCCAAGAGCTCTTTATCGCCGATCCCATAGTTCTTCTCTGCCAGGGAGAAACGTCGTGAGAAGAAAGAGCAGGGACGTAAGGCTTTAGAGTGTCTAGTCTGGCTCAGTACAGCCCCCACGACAACATCTGAAGTGTCAACTTCTACGATAAAGGGCTTGCTGGGGTCAGGATGCCGCAAGCATGGTTCCGTGGAAAAGGCAGTCTTTAGTTTCTCAAACGCGGAAATGGCATCCGCAGACCATTTTGAAGCGTTGGCACCCTTGCGGTTCATTGCGGTCAAGGGTACTGTTAAAGAAGAGAAGAATAGTTTTTTATAAAGCTTCTATAATAGTTGGTAAACCCCAGGAATCATCTCAGGGCCTTCAGGCTGGTAGGTTGGGACCAATTTTTGATACTCTCGAGCTTATGAGGGTCCATCTGGAAGCCAACTTTAGACACGATATAGCTAAGAAAAGGCACTGAGTCTTTATGAAATTCGCACTTGGAGAGTTTGGCATAGAGCCGATGTTCACGGAGTCAGCATAGTACTTGCTTGACATCCTCTAGATGAGTGGGCAAATCCTGGGAAAATATCAGGATATCATCCAGGTGTACCACAACACTCTTGTACAGCAGGTCCCGCAGGATGTCGTTCATCATGTTCTGAAATATAGCGGGTGCATTGCACAGGCCGAAGGGCATAACTAAGTACTCAAAATGGCCATCTCGAGTGTTGAAGGCTGTTTTCCATTTGTCGCCACTACAAATGCGAACTAAGTTGTAGGCCCCCTTCAGGTCAAGTTTTGAGAATATTTTGGCCCCTGAAGCCGGTCAAACAGCTCTGAGATTAAAGGCAGGGGGTAATGGTCTTTAACCGTGATCTCGTTCAGACCTCGGTAATTGATACAAGGATGTAGGGTACCGTCCTTCTTCCCCACAAAGAAGAAGCCTGCGCCGGCTGGAGACTTTGATGGTCTAATAAACCCCTTCTGTAAATTCTCCTCAATGTATTCAGACATTGCCTTGTTCTCAATCGCAGAGAGTGCATAGACACGTCCTTTAGGAGGTTCAGTATTGGGTTTCAGTCTTATGGCACAGTCATAGGACCAATGCGGAGGAAGGATGTCAGCAGCTTCTTTGGAAAACACATCACTAAAGAATGTGTATTGGGGTGGCAGTCCCGGCATCACTGGAGTAGTAAGAACATAAGAACATAAGAACATAAGAAAATGCCATACTGGGTCAGACAAAGGGTCCATCAAGCCCAGCATCCTGTTTCCAACAGTGGCCAATCCAGGCCATAAGAACCTGGCAAGTACCCAAAAACTAAGTCTATTCCATGTAACCATTGCTAATGGCAGTGGCTATTCTCTAAGTGAACTTAATAGCAGGTAATGGACTTCTCCTCCAAGAACTTATCCAATCCTTTTTTAAACACAGCTATACTAACTGCACGAACCACATTCTCTGGCAACAAATTCCAGAGTTTAATTGTGCGTTGAGTAAAAAAGAACTTTCCCCGATTAGTTTTAAATGTGCCCCATGCTAACTTCTCCTGAAGGCACTTCCTATGACAACCTGGGCCCCAGCGGGAGAGTTCTAAGAATGCCCAGTCAAATTGGGGTTGGTATGACTGCAACCAGTATAACCCCAGGACAATAGGGTGCATGGCCTTCTCTAACACAAAGAAGGGAATTGACTCAATATGGAGAGCTCCAGTGCAGAGAGTTACCGGTACAGTTTGGCAAGTCATGTCACCTGGTAAGGGCTCTCCATGGATGGAGGATAGTAGTAGTGGAACCTTCAAGGTGATGAGGGGAATCCTCAGATGTTTCACTAGGCATCAAATAATGAAGTTGCCTCCCGCCCCTGAATCCACCAGGGCAAGCGTTTGAAACTTAGATGGTCCACAGATCAAGGAGACTGGGAGAGAGAGAGGAGGAGAGGGTGTAATAAGGCCTAAGAACAGTCCTCCTGCAGGACATAGGCCCGTCCGTTTCCCGGACGAATGGGGCATGTTGGAACATCGTGACCAGTCTGTCCACAGTACATGCATAGACCATGCCTCTTCCGAAGTCTTCTCTCTTTGGAAGCCAAATGTTCGCATCCAAGTTGCATCAGTTTATCTCCACTGGCAGCAGGAATTACTGGAACCATCCGAGATACAGGTTTAGCACTAGCCTCCTTCTGACCAGGTCCTCTATTAGGCCAGAGCAATTTTATCTTATCACGAAGTTGGTGATCAATCCTAGTAGCTAAAGCCACTAGTTCATCCAGAGAGTCAGGTGTTTCACGAGCAGCCAGCTCGTCTTTCAAATGAGTATCCAGGCCTCTGAAGAAGAGGGTATTCAGGCATTTGTGGTCCCAGCAGAGTTATGTAGCAAGAGTATTAAACTCTATCGCTAAATCAGCCAGTGGTCAGTTGCCTTGCTTCAGGTCCACCAGAGCAGAACCGGCAACAGTCACTCGAGCAGGATCATCGAAAATGGATTTAAATAGGTCCAAAAATCCATCTATGTCCTGCAAAATAGGATCCTTGCATTCCCACAGTTTAGAGGCCCAAGACAAGGCCCTTCCATCAAAAGATAGAATGTAAGTAGTCTTGGAAAAAGCTGTGGGGAACTGAGATGGCTGTAATGCAAAATGCATGCAGCACTGGTTTAAAAAGCCCCTGGTCTTCTGAATCTCTCCCAAGAAACGAACTGAAACAGCCAGCGGTACAGCAGTCTTTAAAGTTACTTCATGTAACTGACCTTCATTGCTGGAATTAGCGCCTTGGGTCTTCTGTGTGAGCAGCTGATGAAACGCTGAACTGAGTTTCTCCAATGTGTCTTGCTGTTCAGAAATGCGCAGGGCCAGGCCCGGAATGGCCTGCAGGGCATTGAGCTGTGCCGGATCCATGGAGTTAGCAATCTGTTTTTGTTTGTAACGTTTTGGGTAGACCCTTGGACACTGTGGCTGCTGACCACTCCCACGGGGGGAAGTCCCGTGAGGGGCCACAGGTTGGGCTCAGCTTAGGACACACGACACAGATAGATCTTTTATTAACAGTATTGAGGAGCCACCAGAGGTGGCAGTAGTGAGCAGAGATGAAGCCCAGCTGGGCTTGTAGTCCCTCAGGGCTCTGGAACAGTGATCCCACAATGGCTGTGCTGTATTGAAGAGAAACTGAGATAGTGAGTAAAATGATGTATATTCAGGGTTCTGGAATAGAGCCTCGTTGGTTGAGTATTCACACAGTGGTTTCTCTCGGTAGGAATCACAGGAGCTGGAATAGAGGCAGGCCCTTGAGGAGCGAGTACCTGGTTCCAAGGAACAGCTCTGAGAGAAGTAGATAGTAATTCACTGATGGTGTAGGCAGCGGTATCTCCCAGAGAGAAGTGAAGTCCAGGCAGCGAGTCCGGGAACATGGGCCCTCGAGGAGCGAGTACCAGTTCCAGACAGTGACCTGGAAGAGAAGAAAGAGGCCCCCGAGGAGCGGGTACCCCAAATAGAGTAAGTCCAATAATGGAGAGGCAGAGTAGCTAGGTATGGAGAGTGAAACCCATCCATAAGGCGTTCCAGTACGAATACCTGTCGCTAACTCAATTAACTAGCAGTAGTGTTGGCTTTTTGTATCCGGGATGCATGACATCATCACAGGGGGACGCGTGGCGTGCACGCCCTAAGGCAGCTGGACAGCGTGGCAGGAGGCAGCACCCAAACCGGACTGGGGACGCCGGAGAGGACGGCATGCAGACGCCGCGGTAGCCAAATGTCCGTCAACCGCGGGAGGAGTCGCCAGAGAGGTAACGAGGGTGGAGTGGAGATGTCGGGCAGCGACAGTCATAACAATATCTCAGTGGGAGGAATATGTTTGACATCACAGTCACTGGTTCCAAGTTATAAATGTTTCAGCAATGATTTTCAGGCAATAGTATGAACATGTATATTATAATCATGTTTAGAATAATGGCTCACTTCCTCAAACTGTTAATTATCTGCAAAAAATTATGTTATACCTTTCAGGACAATTGCTACAAAACAATCACTATGGTTTTTGTATTTTAACAAACAAACTCACAGGGGGAGGTATCAGATTAATGTGCTCACAGTCTCACAGGCTCTTGCCCTATACAGGGCTACAACCTTTCTCATGTTATAGCACTGTTAAATCACGTCATCTACCGGTTCCCCATGAGAATGTTCACTTTTTTTCTTTTTTTCAAATGTGGAATATTTCACCCAATAAAATGTATTCTTAAAAATTAATACCCAACTATTACGTGAAATTGTGTATTAAATTACTTATCTCTGATAGGTGCTTTTACCATCCATGACGAGATATAAAAAATTCACTTCCGGTAGTGAAATAGTGAAAGCGTCTAGGCGCCATATTTGAAGGTTGTGCAGTATCGGGTGAGATAGCGCTGAGCTGAATAGTGAGTATTTATTTTATTTATTTATTTAAAAGTGTTTGTATACCGTCTTTACAAACAGTGTTTAATCAAAACGGTTTACATAACTAAATAAAAAACAAATGTAAATAAAGATTTAAATTTAAAAGAACATAAAGATTATCAAATTATAAAAGCTCAAAATTACAAAAATATATAATACAAATAAAAATCTAAAACAATGAATAGTTTACATAAAAAATAAATCAATATACCATTGTTTGTACTGTCTACTAAAAGGCGAGATATGTTTAATAAATTTGGTAGATTAACAGAAATTGTTTTTATAGGTATCGAGCAGTAAGCCCATGAAGCAGGCGCAATTGTTATGCCGAAACATTGTCAATGTCGGGCGGGAAGACAGCTGACAGCGAGCGCATAAAAAGAATCGGGAAATTAGCAGTAAAAGCACAAACAAAGAGATAAGTAATTTAATACACAATTTCACGTAATAGTTGGGTGTTAATTTTTAAGAATAAATTTTATTGGGTGAAATATTCCACATTTGAAAAAAAGAAAAAAAGTGAAGATTCTCATGGGGAACCGGTAGATGACGTGATTTAACAGTGCTATAACACGAGAAAGGTTATAGCCCTGTATAGGGCAAGAGCCTGTGAGACTGTGACCACATTAATCTGATACCTCCCCCTGTGAGTTTGTTTGTTAAAATACAAAAACCATAGTGATTGTTTTGTAGCAATTATCCTCAAAGGTATAACATAATTTTTTGCAGATATTATAATCATGTGACATGTTGGCCAGCTACTTTGTTAACTTGTTTTTAAAGTTATTCACCACATTGACCAAATGTAAACCAGGTAGGCAACATACTTATTATTAAAAATGAAATTAAATTTTTTTCCTGGTCCAGTAAATAATCAAATGTTGATGTTTTTAAATTTCTTCAGCACCACAGAAAATAAATCAGCATCAAAAATAATTAAATAGATTAAATTTATCAATTCATATTAGTGCATGGACATTTGGCACAACTGCTGTTACTGTAGTTATATGATTCATTTAAAGGATTAAAAAAGGACATGAAATAAAACCATTTCAAGATTTTGTTGAGTCTATTAAAGCTTAATGAATAGTACTAGTATGCACAAGGATCTAGCAAGGGAATTACAGATCCAGATGTAACATTTGCAAGCTGTATGACTGTTCTAAGTTCATTTTTTACATAATTGCATTTTTACATCAAATTTAAGAATGCTTCAGAATCTGCATTTAGCAAGTCCTGCTGTCGCTCCTTGTGACCTTGGACAAGTCACTTTACCCTCCATAGCCTCAGGTACAAAAACAGATTGTAAGATATAGAAATACCTACAGTACCTGAATGTAAACCGGTGTGACATCTCAATTGAGATCGAATGTGGTAAATAAAAATAATAAATAAATAAATAAATAAAAAAATTGTAATCTGGGAAGTTGTTGGAGTCATTTTTTTGTTACTTTTGCTAAGGAGGTATTTAGAGGTTAGGCTGTGTGGATTCAGAGTTTACATCTAAACACAGACTAGTTTAGTTGGCTACAGGACAATCTCTGAGTGAACTCCTATTTACTGTTTTCCACTGTGAAATATTTATGAACAGCAAGAGTCTGTTTATTTTAGTTATGATGAGAAAGCAAGCAATTAACTTATACTAAAGGCTGAGAAAGAATAAAGACCACTCAGCTGTGCCTGAAATTGATAAAAACTTAGAGGGAGGGAACATCACTGCTTTCCCAAGCATTTAGTATATAAGGAGAAATAACAGCTAGGGAGAGAAAGAGAGCATGCTCATACATGATAGCACAGACTTATCCTTTGGAAACATATATATATATATATATATATATATATATATATATATATATATATCAAAAAAACCCCAACGTGATACCGTTGGAGACTACTAGCACTTTTTACTTGTACTCAACCAACTTATAAAACCCCACAATGTTTTTGTTATTAACACATTTATTAATTTTTATTAGTGTAATAACACTCACTTTACATATATTAATACAAAATTACAAAATTATATCAAATACATGACTATTACACACATTAAAAAATCCTAAAAGTCCAACAGTTATTCACCCTCAATTTTCTCCTAACTACTAAACTCAATCTCACCCTCAGTGGACTTACATATACTCTGTGATGTTATACTTGGTCTTCTGTAACAAATCGACCACTAAACTATTAAACATTTTATCTGCATAGCTTAATTGCTATGCCCATCAATCTTAACACAATTTAGTGGTATGTTCTAGTTTGAAGATTCCATCTTCCATCCCGACAAGGGCCTTGTTTCGCCAATGTTGGCTTCTTCAGGGGACTACTTGTATAGAGACCAAACATCAACAAAACCAATGTCTTCTATTTCATATATCTTTATCTCTTCACCAGCTCCTCTCTGCCGGCGTCTACCAAGGATACAAACTTTCAAAGAGTGTTAACTGATTCTCATCACCTTTTTCTCCACAGTGAAATTACTATTCACAATAATGTTGCAGTTTCAAACTCTTCTCTCAATTTTCGAAATATTTCCGAAACAACTACACGCCACCGCTGTTCAAGCTCTTCTCACAATTTTCAGAATATTTCCAAAGCAGTTGTTTCGGAAATATTTCGAAAATTGAGAGAAGAGTTTGAAACTGCAACATTATTGTGAATAGTAATTTCACTGTGGAGAAAAAGGTGATGAGAATCAGTTAACACTCTTTGAAAGTTTGTATCCTTGGTAGACGCCGGCAGAGAGGAGCTGGTGAAGAGATAAAGATATATGAAATAGAAGACATTGGTTTTGTTGATGTTTGGTCTCTATACAAGTAGTCCCCTGAAGAAGCCAACATTGGCGAAACAAGGCCCTTGTCGGGATGGAAGATGGAATCTTCAAACTAGAACATACCACTAAATTGTGTTAAGATTGATGGGCATAGCAATTAAGCTATGCAGATAAAATGTTTAATAGTTTAGTGGTCGATTTGTTACAGAAGACCAAGTATAACATCACAGAGTATATGTAAGTCCACTGAGGGTGAGATTGAGTTTAGTAGTTAGGAGAAAATTGAGGGTGAATAACTGTTGGACTTTTAGGATTTTTTAATGTGTGTAATAGTCATGTATTTGATATAATTTTGTAATTTTGTATTAATATATGTAAAGTGAGTGTTATTACACTAATAAAAAATTAATAAATGTGTTAATAACAAAAACATTGTGGGGTTTTATAAGTTGGTTGAGTACAAGTAAAAAGTGCTAGTAGTCTCCAACGGTATCACGTTGGGGTTTTTTTGATAAATAGATAAGCGGATAGCACTGGAGGAGACGATAGTGCCAAAAAGTTTTTTGTTTGCTATATATATATATATATATGTTTCCAAACATATATATATATATATATATACATTGTCATTATCTACTATTACTTCTTCTGTATGATCTGATTTTATTTGTTCTATCCTCCTATTGCTCAAATTAACTTACTTTCCTAAGTACCTGGAACCTTAATGTACTGAATCAAAGTTTGTGTAAGGAATAAGCCCCTGGGATCAAACCCCCAGGTATAATCCCAGTAATTGTGTGTGTTTATATTGGTTAAGCCCCCTGATGTAGTCCTGTGTGCAGGCAAGTGATAAGCCCCTCAGGTAACCCCCAGAGTAGCTCTCAGTGAGATTAGCCCAGTGTTATTACCAGTGTGCACAGTTTGAACCCAGAATAGAACTTGCAAACAAAGTGGTTGAAATGCCAGCAGACATCGAAGTGCTTGACCTGGTTGTTCCTGCACTGACCAACATGGGTTCCACCCGAAAGGGCCATCCACTTGCGGTAACAAGACCACTGACATTACCCACTGTGGAGGAAGGGGCTTTGCTATACATATCTGTTAGCCACAAACCCACAACCTGAGTACCCCAGGACATAAACTTATGCTCCTCCATGCAGTCCCAGAATCAATCATCATAATTAAGTCAGGAACAACCCTGGTACTTTCTACTGACAGCTAAAATTGCATCAGTGTAAGCCAATAAATGTCCATACTGAGATGAGTCATGTTGACCTACAACACTCTTGAGCCGAAGAAAAGACCATATCTAGTAGAGATGTGAATCGTGTCCTCGATCGTCTTAACGATCGATTTCGGCTGGGAGGGGGAGGGAATCATATTGTTGCCGTTTGGGTGTGTAAAGTATCGTGAAAATCATTAAAATCGTGAGCCGGCACACTAAAACCCCCTAAAACCCACCCCCGACCCTTTAAATTAAATCCCCCACCCTCCCGAACCCCCCCCCCAAATGCTTTAAATTACCTGGGGATCCAGCGGCGGTCCGGAACGGCGGCGGTCTTATTTCTTGCTCTACTTAATTTTTTCCCTAATATATTTCATTAGCTTAGCTCCAGCTGAGTTTGCCCAAAGGTGGCTAACTGCACTGTTTGTGTAAGACAGGTTTATCCAACTCCCGTGTCCCGCTTCTCTTAAGGACATCAAAGCTGCATCTGTGCTTTAAATTACCTGGGGATCCAGCGACGGTCCGGAACGGCGGCGGTCCAGAACAGCCTCCTGCAATTGAATCGTGTTGTCTTCAGCCGGCGCCATTTTCCAAAATGGCGGCGCAAAATGGCGGCGGCCATAGACCAACACAATTCACCTGCAGGAGGTCATTCCGGACCCCCGCTGGACTTTTGGCAAGTCGTTCAGCGGCGGTCCGGAACCCCCGCTGAACGACCTCCTGCAGTCGATCTCCTGCCGGCGCCATTTTCCATACGGAAAACGATTCGTGGCAGGAAATCGCTCCCGGACCCCCGCTGGACCCCCAGGAACTTTTGGCCAGCTTGGGGGGGCCTCCTGACCCCCACAAGACTTGCCAAAATTCCAGCGGGGGTCCAGAATGACCTCCTGCAGTCGAATCATGTTGGTCTATGGCCGCCGCCATTTTGCGCCGCCATTTTGGAAAATGGCGCCGGCTGAAGACAACATGATTCAATTGAGGGGGCCATTCCGGACCGCCGCCGTTCCGGACCGCGGCTGGATCCCCAGGTAATTTAAAGCATTTGGGGGGGGGGGTTCGGGAGGGTGGGGGATTTAATTTAAAGGGTCAGGGTGGGTTTTAGGGGGTTTTAGTGTGCCGGTTTTCCTGCCCTCCCCCTTCCCCCGATTTACGATTTTTTGATGATAAATCGGGGGAATTGGTATTGTATCGTGGCCCTAATGATTTTTGACGATTTAAAATATATCGGACGATATTTTAAATCGTCAAAAAACGATTCACATCCCTAATATCTAGTTAAGGCTATTGCAAGAAACCTTTTTTTGAGTCCCTGGGAAATGCTCAACACTCCCTTTCTTCTTTTTCTTTCTTCTCTTCCCTTTGTGACCCTCTAACAGCTGAAAAATATCAATATACTTGCGATGCTGAATCTTCTTCCTAAGAGACTTGGGTACATCCTCCCACAATTCAGAAAAAGTCACCAACACTGGAGTCCCTATCAGTACCTTTATCCTTTGTCCCAGAACTGGCCGAAGATGAGGTAAGCAAAGAACCCGAAGAGGAAGATGAGGAGGAAGACTACAAAGAATCAGAAGACCTGGATCTATCCTGTTTCTTCTTATGCTTGGATCTGTTCTGTTTCTTTTTATGCTTGGATCTGTCATGCCTCTTAGTACTGCTCCGATTAGTACTGCTCTGATTTCAGAGCAGCCTCAGAGGAAACGGGCAGCGCGCACAGGGTTTGGAGCACGCAAGTTGCACAAATGTGCACCCCCTTGCGCGCGCCAACCCCGGATTGTATAAGATACATGTGGCTATGCACGTATCTTATAAAATCCAGCATACTTTTGTTTGCGCTTGGTGCACGAACAAAAGTACGCATGGGCGCACTTTTAAAAAATCTACCCCAAACTGTGTTCCATCAACAGACTAATGGGGGTATATTTTAATCATCGATCCTTATTTTTTAAAACATTTTAACATCATAAATGTGATAATAGTGAAAATTAAATTACTTCCCCTTGGTTTTAGAAGATCATGATCTTGTCAAGCCCAACACACTATTAAGTTCACTTAGAGAATAGCCACTGCCATTAGCAATGGTTACATGGAATAGACTTAGTTTTTGGGTACTTGCCAGGTTCTTATGGCCTGGATTGGCCACTGTTGGAAACAGGATGCTGGGCTTGATGGACCCTTGGTCTGACCCAGTATGGCATTTTCTTATGTTCTTATGTTCTTAACACGATATCATGTTTCGCTATAGCTGCTTCAGGAGCTAAACAGCAATTTTCAGCATAGTATTCTTCAATATTATATTTTTAGTCCCGTAATAATTTTCTGTAAAGACAACAACAAATATTTTAACATCTCATTACGCTACTTATAATAAAGTTAATGGGAAAAAGAACTTACTTCAGGTACTAGTCGGCCTCTATTTCAAGTATGTCATGGTGTCAACATTAAAGACGCTAAGCTAAGGAACATCTAACTGATGGGACATTTAACTTTCCACATGATCATGTATGTAAGTTGAAACAAGTAACATGCTTATTTTTAAAGGGAATTAAAGGACCCATCACTTGAAAACTATCCACTCAATTTCTTTGTCCAAACCTGAAGGGACGACTGTATGAAGTGTATAGATCCATTTTTGTTCTTGTTGAATCAGACGTAAGACTCTATCTCCATCTTGCCAATGAGCTACTTTTTCCAAGATGGTCCATCTACAATCTTGGAACTCATGATTGTGTTTCAGGAAATGTTCTACAATAGGTGCCTCTTCTTTCTGCATTTTCAATCGAGACTTATGTTTGGTCATTCTAACTTTAAATGTCCGCTGGGTCATACTAACATACATCAGTCTGCATGGGCACTCAATCCAATAGACGATATAAGTCAATTTACATTAAAATTCTGAAGATAGTAGTATATCATGGCCTTGAAAAAGACAGTAATCTGTATCTGGAAGTTTTAATTGGCATATATTACAAGTGCACTCTTTTACTTCTGATGTTACCAAACCTGGATTGTAATTGCTTGATTGCACCACTTGATCTTTGAATAAGCAATACTTAATCGTGTGGAAAATATAGGATGAACATTTGTAAAGCCCACCAGTGTTTCCTAACAGCTTGACCAATAGATGCAGCCATTAGGGAATACCACAAAACCAAAGTCCAATGGTTCAAATCCTCTGTGGGAGGTGACTTCAAAAATATATTTTTCTGATTATTATACAATGCTCTTCGATAGGCTAATTGTATGCAAGAGGGGGGATAACCTCTGTCCAGGAATCATATGGCCATGTCTTTAGCCTGACTTTTAAAGTCATCTCGTTCTGAACATATTCGGCGCAGCTGAAGAAATCGACCAATCGGAAGGCTACGTTTAAAGGATGATGGATATGCACTGTCAAAGCAAAGTAAATTACTGCGCTCCATAGGCTTACAATGAATTTGTTTTTAGAGAACTGGTTTGCTTAGTAATCAAAAATTCTAAAAACACAATCTCAGACTCATTGTAAGAGATAATAAACTTCAAACATGATGTAAGAGAATTTAACCAATTATAAAATTCCATTAAAGATGATACTGTGCCATGCCAAATAATGAATACATCATCGATATAATGTTTCCAGCACTTTAGCTGTGATGACCATAACATATTAGTCAGAAAGGACTCTTCAAAATCAGCCACAAAAATGTTTGCCATATCTGGAGCCATCGCTGCTCCCATGGCTGTACCGCATGTCTGAAAATAACAATGAACTCTATGCCAAGCTATAATTTTATTTTTCATAAACCCTAATACAATAATCATTTCCAAAAATTATTTTATAGCAATAGTAGACCACTCCCCTATCCTATAAATACCCATGACCTTCCATAGCTAAAAATAATCTATTCTCACACTCACTCTTGCTTTACCCTACAATCACCACAATCATACCATACATGTGCCTCATACACTCATACATTCATCCATATATAAAACCTATTTGTTACAATGAAAATTCTCTTTTATATCTCTCAAGCAACATAAACCTATCAATGGATGTTCTTTTTATCAAAATTCTCGTGGAAACTGGCTACCAACCTTCAGGCACTGCACCAGGTAAGGGTATTTCATAAACAATTTCCCTTGAAACCTAAACCTTGGACTAAGAGGAGAGGACTTAAGAGAGGGTACTGTTACATTTCCTGGCTCATGGGCTGCCCCGTAAGCTGTTTCACTCACCTCAAATGTTGGGCCTGATGAGACGCTGCAGCATGCCACTGATGCATGGCAGACTGCCACCACTGCTACTTTCTCCAAGGCATCCCTAGGTACACATGTCCTGAATCCAGGCATATATAAAGGGTCCAAGGAGAGAAAGGACCCATGGGCCCTCAGATGACATCATGTTTCCAGCCTTATAAAGGGCCTTCTCTGCCTTGTCTTCACTGCATCAGCAACGGTTTGACTACCCTTTGGTAGAGTGATGCCGATGCCTTGCTTTCAGCTTCAGCCAAGCTGTAGCCTTAGTCCTCAGCCCCAGCCATAACCACAGCCTTGAATTCAGCCTCAGCCAAGCCGTAGTCTTATCTTCAGCCTCAGCCATAGCCGTAGCCTTTTCTTCAACCTCAGCCATAGCCTCAGCCTTGTCTTCAGCCTTGGCCATAGGCATAGCCTTATCTTCAGCTTCAGCCAAGCCACCACCCTTTCTTCAACCTCTCTGCACCAGTGACGCTCTCCTAAGATGATGGCCCCCAAACTCAAAGCCTCACTCCACAGGGAAAGGCAAAGTTCCAGTCCATCTCTGCACTGTGGGTTGCCAGTTGGCAGTGAGGCTCTACTGGCCCCCCCAGTAGGTAGCATCAACCTCACTCCAACACAAGGACCTACAACCCTAACACTAACACAACAGTTTTGTAAATTATGATCACAGATCAGGTTAATAAAGATGTCTAGAAATTTCAATATAACATAACCAAGTTTCTTTTGTAGCAAGGACTCATAGGTGGGCCTGTGCCGCATGGCCCAGAGCCCACCCGTGACGGAGCGACGGCACAGACACGCGGGGTCGGCCTCCCGATGGGGGGGGGGAGCGAGGGCACAGCAACGTGCTATCAGCCCCCTCCACCCCCAGCAGAGAGCAGGACGCGCCAAAGGGCCTCCCCGGCCGGGAACGCGTATGGGGAGCGCCGGCGGCGCAAGCCGATGACGTCAGCAGGCCTTTAAAGGGCTGAGATTGAGGCCAGGAGACCCCTTCCCTCGCGCAATGCACCGGCATGCATATTCACTATGAATATCCTGAAACCAGGCCTGTCTATGGTACTTGAGGACCAGAGTTGGCCATTTTGCAACAGACCCTGCCCACTAATATGGGCTATTATTTACAATTATAAATTGCAAATACAAATTGAGCTGCGTGCAAATTATGGATGTTTTCTATTGCATTTAGAAATCATGATTATTTTCAGAATTTAATATTTTTTAAAGAAGCAAAATGATAATATAGAAATTTTAAAATCATTGGGAAATAATTAATCATACAGAACACTTAAAAAATGTTCATAATAGCAAAAATATTATACCTATTATGTTATATCTAATAATGTTTCAGGAGAACTACTGTTTTCATAGATTCTTGTTGAAACCTTTAAGAATCAGCCATTTGTAATTAGATAAATACACCACTGTCCATTCTTATTAATAACACAGGAGAAAGGATTACAAATACAAAAGCATGTTTAAACAAGTCTGAGAGCAATCGTTAATGGATTGTTCAAAAGGCTGCAAAAAGTAGATATATTTTGTCTGTTTACCTTTCAGTATCATGGGGATTGAATGGAAAATGTTAAAAGGATATTTGTCTCAGGAAATGATAGAAAATCTATCTTGATGTAAAGTATACCATTCCCAGTTATTGAACAAAGGATTAGCACACTGTCTCCATGATTAGTATTGTCCAAAAGGCAAAATATTTCTTCAAAGCTTTAAAACCAAGTCACAGATTTGCTACAGGGGAATAATCTTTGGTAAAACCAACACTAAATCTGTATTAGCTTACATGAGTAAGGGGTTTATGTTATAACAGCCCTCAATCCAGCATGGTAACATGAGTTACATGTTGGGTTCAATGGCTGTAGTACATCTGACTTTAATGAGGAGAAACTTCCTCTGTCCCCATACTCCATGTCCCCTAACCCGATAATTTCCTGTGTGTCTTCATCAAAACAAATCCTTCTGTAAACAGGGTAATAATAATAAATATATATATATATATATATATATATATATATATATATATATATATATATATTACCCCAAAACAAATTTTTGGAGAAAAGAAAAAAGCACTTTAACTTTCAGACAAATGTCGTACATCAAATCTTTCAAATGTATAAAAACAATGTATTTATTTCAAATCTATTAAAACAATTAATTTCTTTCCAATTTCAATTTTTTTTATAAAAACATTCATATTTAATGTTCCCCTCTGAAAATATTGTAATTCTTCCTTCATTAGAACTCTTCAACATCTATCAAAAACATGTAAACCTCCACACATCAATATTTGTAGCCCATAACACTATTCTTTTTTTTTTTATTTATAATTTTTCAAATTATAACATTTACATTCAAATGCAATAATCATGAATACAGAATTCATAGGTAATCATTCCATCAATACAACATCTTTAAGAATATATATATCTGATCCAGCCCACATCCAGAGGAGGGGAGATTGAAGGATTTAAATGCTAGTCTTTTTATTTATCCCATCCAACCTAGTCCTACTAGGAGTTCTAATTACAAAAGAAGAAAGAAGAAATTAACTTTTATCCCCATTAAAACGTTGTAATTGTAAGGGATCAAAAAAGATAAACTTATTTGATTGCTACGTGATTTGACATTTACATGGGAATTTTAGGAAAAAATTTGCTCCTATATCCAAAACAGCCTGCTTTAACTGTAGAAACTGTTTCCTCCTTGCTTGCGTTACACGAGAAACATCGGGGAAGATCTGAATCTTATGCCCGCAAAAATTTAAATTTTTATTCTGAAAATATTTATTAAAAAACAAATCTTTATCTTTTTTTAACAAAAAAGTTACAAGCAGGGTGGCACGAGTTTCAATGTTATCTAAGGAATCCTCTAGGAAGGTCGATACACCTGGACTCTCTAGTGTATCTACCCCTCCTTCAACTAATGGGTGATCTTACTCTGAGGCAAATAATACATTAAGGGGTAGATTTTAAAAAGCATTTACTCGAGCAAAACTGGTTTTTGCTCGAGTAAATACACTTTACTCAAGTAAGTGGGCTTTTCAAAATTGCTACAATATATGCCATTGAATTGTCCATAGGATTTACTCAAGAAAGTGCACTTTACTCGAGTAAATAGCTTTTGAAAATTGCTACGATAGTATGTCACATTTACATGCGTAACTCCTTTGAAAATGACCCCCTTTGGAAATAGTGGGAACACTCTGAGATTCAAAAGAAAGAATTTCCAATGTGTACTTCCTAAACAATTCATTTTCTGACATCAGTCTAGACTTAGGGAAATTTAATAGACGTAAATTATGTGATCTCATATCATTTTCTATTGTTTCCATTCTGGTGTGTAGTACTAAATTCTCTTTTATGAAAGTCACATTAGTAGCTTGTATATTTTTGATTGCAGAATTTAAATTTAGCAATGCTGATTCGGTTTTTTCAGTTCTGTTGTCTAAATCCATCAATTTTTCCCTCGTTTCGTCTGAAAAAGTATGTATTTTAGACAACGTCCCTGAAACCTTTTTATCCAAGCTCATCATCAGCCTCCACAAATCCAACATTGAAACATTCTCTGGTTCCAACAAATTTTCCTCCACAATTGTATCAAATTCGAGCACCTTTGGACATGGAACAGTATTGTTCCTATCTTTGGTCTCGTTTCCTGTATTGTTGGGAACTTGTGTATTAACCCCAGGGTCAGCAGGCAAAATGGGGATCACGGTTGGATGTTGTAAGGACTTGGGGGCAGAGGGGATTCCTAAGTTGGTAGCCCCATCTGCTAGTCCCCCTTCAATGGACTCACTCACTCTAATTATTAGGGATGTAAATCGTTTTAGGACGATTAAAATTATCGTCCGATAATTTTAATATTGTCTTAAACCGTTCTGGAACACAATACAATACAGATTCTAACGATTTATCGTTATAAATCGTTAGAATCGTGAGCCGGCACACTAAAACCCCCTAAAACCCACCCCCGACCCTTTAAATTAAATCCCCCACCCTCCCGAACCCCCCCCAAATAACTTAAATAACCTGCGGGTCCAGCGGCGGTCCGGAACGGCAGCGGTCCGGAACGGGCTCCTGCTCCTGCATCTTGTCGTCTTCGGCCGGCGCCATTTTCCAAAATGGCGCCGAAAAATGGCGGCGGCCATAGACGAAAAAGATTGGACGGCAGGAGGTCCTTCCGGACCCCCGCTGGACTTTTGGCAAGTCTCGTGGGGGTCAGGAGGCCCCCCACAAGCTGGCCAAAAGTTCCTGGAGGTCCAGCGGGGGTCAGGGAGCGATTTCCCGCCGCGAATCGTTTTCGTACGGAAAATGGCGCCGGCAGGAGATCGACTGCAGGAGGTCGTTCAGCGAGGCGCCGGAACCCTCGCTGAACGACCTCCTGCAGTCGATCTCCTGCCGGCGCCATTTTCCGTACGAAAACGATTCGCGGCGGGAAATCGCTCCCTGACCCCCGCTGGACCTCCAGGAACTTTTGGCCAGCTTGTGGGGGGCCTCCTGACCCCCACGAGACTTGCCAAAAGTCCAGCGGGGGTCCGGAAGGACCTCCTGCCGTCCAATCTTTTTCGTCTATGGCCGCCGCCATTTTTCGGCGCCATTTTGGAAAATGGCGCCGGCCAAAGACGACAAGATGCAGGAGCAGGAGCCCGTTCCGGACCGCTGCCGTTCCGGACCGCCGCTGGACCCGCAGGTTATTTAAGTTATTTGGGGGTGGGGGATTTAATTTAAAGGGTCGGGGGTGGGTTTTAGGGGGTTTTAATGTGCCGGTTTTTCGATTTTTCGATTTTTCGATTTTTTAACGATTTTTAACGATTTTTCACGATATTTTACCCCCCCAAACGGCAACAATACGATTCCCTCCCCCTCCCAGCCGAAATCGATCGTTAAGACGATCGAGGACACGATTCACATCCCTACTAATTATGTGAGAGTCCATTGGTCCTATTCATTTTGACTGTGGAGAAACAGGTGAGGAGGTAAAGTTTTTAGACTTACGTTTCCTGCCCATCCAATTTTTTTTCTTCCAGGGGCGCGCCCCTTTGGCGCGCAGCTTCAGCTGTGCGCCGTGGGACGCAGGTTTTTATCGACCCGCGGGGTGGATCCCGGTGATGTCACTTCCGGGTCCCGCCCCCAGCCTGGGTCTCTCCTCCAGATAGCGAAACAAAGCGATTCTTTAATTATTTCCACACTGGGTAGGAAAAAAGGAAGATTGTCTCCTGCATTTGGTCCTTCTCCCTCCACTCCTGACTCAAATGCAGCAAAACTCAGATCTTTATCGACCCGCGGGGTGGCTCCCAGTGATGTCAATTCCGGGTCCCGCCCCCAGCCTGGGTCTCTCCTCCAGATAGCGAAACGAAGCGATTCTTTAATTATTTCCACACTGGGTAGGAAAAAAGGAGGATTGTCTCCTGCATTTGGTCCTTCTCCCTCCACTCCTGCAGCCCATAACACTATTCTGCTGCTAAACTTAATCTCTCCCTGAGATGTAATGCGTTTTCAATTTGAACATATAGGTTGATCACTCTTGGTCACTAATAACAAAAAACACTACACTGAGTTAAATTATTTATACGTTCATCCACATGGCAGTACTAGGGATGTGAATCGTTTTTTGATGATTTAAAATATCGTCCGATATATTTTAAATCGTCAAAAATTGTTAGAGCCGCGATACAATAACAATTCCCCCGATTTATCATCAAAAAATCGTAAATCGGGGGAAGGGGGAGGGGAAGGGGGAGGGCGGGAAAACCGGCACACTAAAACAAACCTAAAACCCATCCCGACCATTTACTAGAGATGTGAATCATTTTCCATATCGTCTTAACGATAGAAATCGTGTGGCAGGGCAAGAAAATCGTGTTAGGCACGATTTTTTAGTTAAAAAATCGTTAAAAATCGTTTTTTCCGATTAGTGCGCACTAACTGGGAGTTAGTGCGCACTAACTGAAAATGATACAATTTGACACTTTTCAGGTCAGTTAAGGTCAGTTTAGGAATGAATATGTATTCCTATTGGCTGCCCTCTTATTTATTCATGTTACCAAGCTTCCCACTGACAGTATATGGGGGGTGGGAAATGGAAACAGTTGGTAGCTTGACAAAACAAGTAATGTGATCAGTCAATGTGACTAGAACTTGTGCCCTAACCCTGATACCAGAGGTATTGTGATCTTCCTGCACACAGTGCCCTATCCCTATTAATACCAGGAGTGTTGTGATCTTCCTGCACACAGTGCCCTAACCCTGGCACCAGGGGTGTTGTGATCTTCCTGCACACAGTGCCCTATCCCTATTAATACCAGGAGTGTTGTGATCTTCCTGCACACAGTGCCCTAACCCTGGCACCAGGGGTGTTGTGATCCTCCTGCACACAGTGCCCTATCCCTATTAATACCAGGAGTGTTGTGATCTTCCTGCACACAGTGCCCTAACCCTGGCACCAGGGGTGTTGTGATCTTCCTGCACACAGTGCCCTATCCCTATTAATACCAGGAGTGTTGTGATCTTCCTGCACACAGTGCCCTAACCCTGGCACCAGGGGTGTTGTGATCTTCCTGCACACAGTGCCCTATCCCTATTAATACCAGGAGTGTTGTGATCTTCCTGCACACAGTGCCCTAACCCTGGCACCAGGGGTGTTGTGATCTTCCTGCACACAGTGCCCTATTCCTGGCACCAGGGGTGTTGTGATCTTCATGTACACAGTGCCCTATCCCTATTAATACCAGGAGTGTTGTGATCTTCCTGCACACAGTGCCCTATCCCTAATACCAGGGGTGTTGGGATCTTCTTGCACACATCCCGGTATCAGGGATAGGGCACTGCATGCAGGAAGATCACAACACTCCTGGTATCAGGAATAGGGCACTGTGTGCAGGAAGATCACAACACCCCTGGTATTAGCGATAGGGCACTGCGTGCAGGAAGATCACAACACTCCTGGTATTAATAGGGATAGGGCACTGCGTGCAGGAAGATCACAATACCCCGGAGGAGTGAGGGTCAGGCAGCTCCCCCCTGTCTGTGAAGCCAGCCTCTCACTAGTAATGCAGGGAGGGAGCTGTCTCAGACTTCACCATCCTCCCCCCCCCCTCACCCACACATCATTCACCAGCTGGGACATGGGGGAAGTCAGGAGTGAGGGTCAGGCAGCTCCCCCCTGTCTGTGAAGCCAGCCTCTCACTAGTAATGCAGGGAGGGAGCTGTCTCAGCCTTCACCATCCTCCCCCCCCCCCCTCACCCACACACCATTCACTAGCTGGGACATGGGGGAAGTCAGGAGTGAGGGTCAGGCAGCTCCCCCCTGTCTGTGAAGCCAGCCTCTCACTAGTAATGCAGGGAGGGAGCTGTCTCAGACTTCACTATCCTCCCCCCCCCCCCTCACCCACACACCATTCACTAGCTGGGATCATGGGGGAAGTCAGGAGTGAGGGTCATGCAGCTCCCCCCTGTCTGTGAAGCCAGCCTCTCACTAGTAATGCAGGGAGGGCGCTGTCTCAGACTTCACCAACCTCACCCCCCCCCCTCACCCACACACCATTCACTAGCTGGGACATGGGGGAAGTCAGGAGTGAGGGTCAGGCAGCTCCCCCCTGTCTGTGAAGCCAGCCTCTCACTAGTAATGCAGGGAGGGAGCTGTCTCAGACTTCACCATCCTCCCCCCCCCCCCCCCCCCGCACCCACACACCATTCACTAGCTGGGATCATGGGGGAAGTCAGGAGTGAGGGTCATGCAGCTCCCCCCTGTCTGTGAAGCCAGCCTCTCACTAGTAATGCAGGGAGGGAGCTGTCTCAGACTTCACCATCCTCCCCCACCCCCCCTCACCCACACACCATTCACTAGCTGGGACATGGGGGAAGTCAGGAGTGAGGGTCAGGCAGCTCCCCCCTGTCTGTGAAGCCAGCCTCTCACTAGTAATGCAGGGAGGGAGCTGTCTCAGACTTCACCATCCTCCCCCCCCTCACCCACACACCATTCACTAGCTGGGACATGGGGGAAGTCAGGAGTGAGGGTCAGGCAGCTCCCCCCTGTCTGTGAAGCCAGCCTCTCACTAGTAATGCAGGGAGGGAGCTGTCTCAGACTTCACCATCCTCCCCCCCCCCCTCACCCACACACCATTCACTAGCTGGGACATGGGGGAAGTCAGGAGTGAGGGTCAGGCAGCTCCCCCCTGTCTGTGAAGCCAGCCTCTCACTAGTAATGCAGGGAGGGAGCTGTCTCAGACTTCACCATCCTCCCCCCCCTCACCCACACATCATTCACCAGCTGGGACATGGGGGAAGTCAGGAGTGAGGGTCAGGCAGCTCCCCCCTGTCTGTGAAGCCAGCCTCTCACTAGTAATGCAGGGAGGGAGCTGTCTCAGCCTTCACCATCCTCCCCCCCCCCACCCCTCCCCCACACACCATTCACTAGCTGGGACATGGGGGAAGTCAGGAGTGAGGGTCAGGCAGCTCCCCCCTGTCTGTGAAGCCAGCCTCTCACTAGTAATGCAGGGAGGGAGCTGTCTCAGACTTCACTATCCTCCCCCCCCCCCCCCTCACCCACACACCATTCACTAGCTGGGACATGGGGGAAGTCAGGAGTGAGGGTCAGGCAGCTCCCCCCTGTCTGTGAAGCTAGCCTCTCACTAGTAATGCAGGGAGGGAGCTGTCTCAGACTTCACCATCCTCCCCCCCCCCTCACCCACACACCATTCACTAGCTGGGACATGGGGGAAGTCAGGAGTGAGGGTCAGGCAGCTCCCCCCTGTCTGTGAAGCCAGCCTCTCACTAGTAATGCAGGGAGGGAGCTGTCTCAGACTTCACCATCCTCCCCCCCCCTCACCCACACACCATTCACTAGCTGGGACATGGGGGAAGTCAGGAGTGAGGGTCAGGCAGCTCCCTCCTGTCTGTGAAGCCAGCCTCTCACTAGTAATGCAGGGAGGGAGCTGTCTCAGACTTCACCATCCTCCCTCCCCCCTCACCCACACACTATTCACTAGCTGGGACATGGGGGAAGTCAGGAGTGAGGGTCAGGCAGCTCCCCCCTGTCTGTGAAGCCAGCCTCTCACTAGTAATGCAGGGAGGGAGCTGTCTCAGACTTCACCATCCTCCCCCCCCCCCTCACCCACACACCATTCACTAGCTGGGACATGGGGGAAGTCAGGAGTGAGGGTCAGGCAGCTCCCCCCTGTCTGTGAAGCCAGCCTCTCACTAGTAATGCAGGGAGGGAGCTGTCTCAGACTTCACCATCCCCCCCCCCCTCACCCACACCCCATTCACTAGCTGGGACATGGGGGAAGTCAGGAGTGAGGGTCAGCCAGCTCCCCCCTGTCTGTGAAGCCAGCCTCTCACTAGTAATGCAGGGAGGGAGCTGTCTCAGACTTCATCATCCTCCCCCCCCTCACCCACACACCATTCACTAGCTGGGACATGGGGGAAGTCAGGAGTGAGGGTCAGGCAGCTCCCCCCTGTCTGTGAAGCCAGCCTCTCACTAGTAATGCAGGGAGGGAGCTGTCTCAGACTTCACCATCCTCCCCCCCCCCCTCACCCACACACCATTCACTAGCTGGGACATGGGGGAAGTCAGGAGTGAGGGTCAGGCAGCTCCCTCCTGTCTGTGAAGCCAGCCTCTCACTAGTAATGCAGGGAGGGAGCTGTCTCAGACTTCACCATCCTCCCTCCCCCCTCACCCACACACTGTTCACTAGCTGGGACATGGGGGAAGTCAGGAGTGAGGGTCAGGCAGCTCCCCCCTGTCTGTGAAGCCAGCCTCTCACTAGTAATGCAGGGAGGGAGCTGTCTCAGACTTCACCATCCTCCCCCCCCCCCCCCTCACCCACACACCATTCACTAGCTGGGACATGGGGGAAGTCAGGAGTGAGGGTCAGGCAGCTCCCCCCTGTCTGTGAAGCCAGCCTCTCACTAGTAATGCAGGGAGGGAGCTGTCTCAGACTTCACCATCCTCCCCCCCCCCTCACCCACACCCCATTCACTAGCTGGGACATGGGGGAAGTCAGGAGTGAGGTTCAGGCAGCTCCCCCCTGTCTGTGAAGCCAGCCTCTCACTAGTAATGCAGGGAGGGAGCTGTCTCAGACTTCACCATCCTCCCCCCCCTCACCCACACACCATTCACTAGCTGGGACATGGGGGAAGTCAGGAGTGAGGGTCAGGCAGCTCCCCCCTGTCTGTGAAGCCAGCCTCTCACTAGTAATGCAGGGAGGGAGCTGTCTCAGCCTGGTATCAGGGATAGGGCACTGAGTGCAGGAAGATCACAACACCCCTGGTATCAGGAATAGGGCACAGGTTCTAGTCATATTGACTGATCACATTACTTTTTTTGTCAACTACCAACAGTTTTCATTTCCCATCCCCCCAACCATCACCTCAGTTGGAACCTTGGTAACATCAATAGATAAGAGGGCAGCCAGCCAATAGGAATACATATTCATTCCTAACTGACCTTTACTGACCTGGATAGTGTCAATAATTTGTATCATTTTCTGTTAGTGTTCCTGAGTTTCCATTTCCATTTCCCATCCCCCCAACCATCACCTCAGTGGGAACCTGGTTAACATCAATAGATAAGAGGGCAGCCAGCCAATAGGAACACATATTCATTCCTAACTGACCTTTACTGACCTGGAAAGTGTCAATTTGTATCATTTTCAGTTAGTGCGCACTAACTCGAGTTAGTGCGCACTAACACGATTTAACGATTTTTAACGATAAATCGTTAGAATTTCTATTGTATCGTGTTCTATAATGATTTAAGACGGTATTAAAATTATCGGACGATAATTTTAATCGTTAAAAAACGATTCACATCCCTACCCTTTACAATAAATGCCCCACCCTCCCGAACCCCCCCAAAATGCCTTAAATTACCTGGGGTCCAGAGGAAGGGTCCCGGTGTGATCTTTTACTCTCGGACCTCCGGGTGCATTGTAGAAATGGCGCCGGCGCTACCTTTGCCTTGTCATATGACAGGTCAAAGGTAGCACCGGCGCCATTTTGTTTTTTTGTCCCCCGACGTCAGGAGCGTAGGAGATCACTCCCGGACCCCCGCTGGACACCCAGGGACTTTTGGCCAGCTTGGGGGGGCCTCCTGACCCCCACAAGACTTGCCAAAAGTCCAGCGGGGGTCCGGGAACGACTTCCTGCATGCAAATCGTTTTTCCGTATGGATTCGTATGGCCGTATGGCCGGCACCATTTTCCGTACGGAAAAACGATTTGCATGCAGGAAGTCGTTCCCACCCCCGATCCACGACGAATTAGGCAATTTCATTGAAATTGCCTAATTCATGATAAATGATTGCACATCTCTAGCAAATATTTATATACCTACAGTAGGGCCATGCAATAGCTCAAGGTGAGGTGTTGGTGATGGATTAGGGTTTAGGGTTTATGGGCCAGATTTGCATGCAGAGTGAGACATACAAACAGCACAGTACACATCGGTGAAGGTTTATGTCAATTGGAATGAGGAAAGTCTCGCAAAGATGAAATTTTGTACTATGTTATCTCACCCTAGCTTGATGGTACCCTGTTATAGAGTCTATCAAGCTAGGGTGAGAGAACATAGTAGAAATGTCTTCTTTGTGAGACTTTTTTCACTCCAAATGAAGTCAAATCTTTACCAAGTTGTACTGTACTGTTCGCACGTCTCACTCTGCAAGAAACCCTAAACTACCACCAACAGCTCACCTCGAGCTATTACATGGCCCTCCTATAGAGATATACATATTTGACTACTATGAAGGTCTTTTAGATAGTCTGTCTCCTACTACTGATGCAAAGCAGTAATTCTAAAATTTCCATAACACCCTTTTTTCTTAGCGCAGGCATTATTATAGCATTTTGGTGAATCTAGGGGATAGTTTGACAATCTGTTCTGGAACAGAGATGAGTGGCTTGGTTATAACCAGAAATCATAATATCTTGTACTGTGATCACAAGTTGACAAATAGAGCAAGCACCACATTAAAATTGTCCCATTGTGAAACATCTTGAGCTTGACTTGGTGAAATAGAGATGTCTGATTTAATTACACAGTCCCAGATATTTTTTCCCCTAATGTACACAATGGTTGGGGGTACGCCAAAATTAGAATGAAACTGGAGAATATTCCAATATCTAAAACTAATGGAAGAAACTGTGGAAGCCAAATTGGAATATCATAACACACATGTTGATTTATTTTCTTCTGAATGTACTAAGTCAGGAAGCCATGTGCATTCAGTATTGTAAGCCCGCTTATTTGCTTTTTTAATACTGTGAAAGGGATAACCTCAAGAAAGCAGTCTAGAACTCAAATCCTGAGCTTGTCTTATAAATATTTCTTTACTGGAGCAAATGTGAAATAATCTAAGAAATTGTCCTATTGGAAAATTGCAACGTAGATGAAAAGAATGGAAGCTATGTAACAATGTATTTCTCTTCACAGGTTTTAGGTAGATGGTAGTGTATAATTCTTGCTGATGTTTAGTAATCAAGACATTCAAATAAGAAATCTGGCCTGAACTAAAATTATGTGTAAATTGTAAATGGGGATCAAGAGTATTTAACCAGAAAATTAATTGTTCAAGGTGTTGTACAGTCGAAGTCCATAGGAAAGTACATATCATCAAAGTATTGAAGCCATAAGGAAACATGCTAAAAAACTGTGAATGATACAAGTGAGTTTCCTCAAAGCAAGCTACATATAAATAGGCTATGCATGGGGCCATTGTGGAACCTATGGCTACCCCTTGTTTTTACAAATAAAGGCCTGGATTCATCATTCTTCGCAGAATGATGAAACCTGCGAAAAAGGGGGCCGGGGGGGGGCAGACCTGTGAAAGCCCGCAGCCTTCACATTATTGGCAGTGCGCCAGTTGCTGGTTTTCGCACTGAATAGCGCCACCATGAAAGGTGGTGCTATTCGGCGTGCTACTGCCAACGATAATGTTTGTAACATTATCGCCGGCAGCGAAGCCATCACCGACTCCGCCCCCTCCCCGCCCACTCCTCCCCTCCCTGCCCTGGCTCCTCTCCTCCCCCTAATTTGCATTATATCGCACACAATAAGGCCCTTTTCGCTTGTGATAAAGCTTTAGAAAATAACCCCCAAAATTTGTCCACAAATGAGAAATAATTACTTTTTAAAGTTATGACAGCTAAACACATTATAAAATGTGAAGGTATTCACTGAGGATTGGGGCACTTTTTGTTTCACTATCTGGAGCATTTGGTCTTGGGGGATATGAGTGTAAAGTACACTGATATCTAATGTCACTAGTAGTGTAGAAGATGGATTATGAGATAAATTTTCAAGAATATTAAGGAAATTAGTAGTATTTTTTACATATGACATGGCCAATGGAACCTCTTTTTTCAAAAATTGATTTACAAATATAGACAGTGGTTCCATTACTGACCTTATTGATGAAACTGAGATGTCTCAAATGATTCAATTCATTTGTGGAAATTACTTGAGACTGACAAAAAAACAAGATGAATCATTTTTCACCAAACTAGACTGCATCAGAGTACATTCCTACAAAATATGGAATATTATTAGCAAATATATCTCTGAATTTTGTTGTATTCTGCACCCGCGGCCATCCGTGGGCACGGCCCCCTATCTCCTCCGACGACCAGGGCAGCATCCGGGTCGACTGCCCTGCCCCGAGTTCTGCACCCCGCGCGGCGGCGCGGGTCTTCGGGCTGGCCGCCGGGATCAGAGCCGTCCCTGCTCCTCCCGCACGGCCGCTGCTGCTCTCCTCCACAGTCCGGATCCAAGATGGCCACCGCCATCCTTAGACGTGAGGCCACACCCCTTCACCAGAGTTAAAGGGACCTCACCCCTTTAATTGCCTGCAGCTGATTCTTACCTCCAGGGCCAGAGGAAGTATATAAGGAATCTTCCCCTGACCATTTCTCGACTTGGCAACGTCCTCCAATGCTGTCTAGTCTGCTTGCTTCGGTGAGTTCCTTGTGCTTGGACTCTGGTTCCTGTTTTGTCTTGGTGTTCCTGGTTCCTGGCTTTGGATTGGCTTACGGTGATTCTCTGGTTCCTGACTCCGGATTGGCAAGCGGTGATTCTCTGGTACATGACTTCGGCTGGTGAGCGTCGACCCTCTGGCACTTGACCTAGGACTCCTTCAAGACCACCATCACCAAGGGCCCACCTAAGTCCCAGTGGCCCGGATCCCTATGGGCTCCTCCTGGGGGGACCACGGGCTTCCAGGGCGAAGCTCCAGTTGGCCTTTGCACCGTTACCCTGACCTCTCTAGGTCCACCTAAGTCCCAGCGGTCGGGTCCCTATGGGATCTTCCCGTGGGGACCGCAGACCACCAGTGGTGAAAACCACTCTTCTGCTCATCTCCTTGTCCATCTCCACAGTAGCTTCTGTCTTCAGTGCCAAGGGTCAGCTGCTCTCCTCCTCTGTCCTGCCTCGCCACCCGACGAGAGAACCTATGGATCCTCCGCAAGGTGTAACATCCCCTCGTCGGCCCAAGGGTCCACAAACCTGAGCATAACAAATTTCATAAACAAGAATCTTTTTAAATCATTGCTCACCCATAAATTCAGAACCACACTAAAAAAAATTCAGAAACACAAATGTCTGCTGCATGGATTCTATGAAAATGGTATCTCAGAGGTCTGTATATACTTACACACTTAAATCTAAGATGGATTGGCTTTTGGCATTTTTTAATTGATCTACCTCAATGCATTCCAAATGACATCTTCATTCTGTTTTTAATAACACAACTGATTTAAACCAATTTAAAAAAAAATGAAAATTTATTCTTGCATTGTCTTTACAGACTTCTATCATTTTGATTAATTTTGAATATCAATTTCTAATGCTCAAAAAACAGTCTTTGAAATGTTTTTATAAAAAAAATAAGGCCATATTCAGCTCATCTCTATTCAATTTATAAATCTATTGCTGTTCCCGTTTGCTCAGTTCTTGATTTGTCTCCTCCTTTTTGGGTGTTTTTCAACCTTATCTATAATGCAAATGAGCAGTTGTTCAAATTTATTGTGATATGTCAAGAACTGGGTCATTAATGGAGCTTCTGTTCTTTTTACAGACAACTTCTGTGTATCGAGATGTGAGTTCTAATTTGATGCATGATTTTCCTGGCATACAGTTTATCACTAGGACATTTCACTGAGAAGTAACACATGTAGAGGAACATTTCAATGGAAAATAACCTTAGTAAGAGGATGTGAAATTCTTTCACTGATAAAGAAACACTACATGCTTGACAATGTCCACGTTTTTGATGACATGTAAAAAGTTGATGTTCTGTAAATTGCTTTCTTGATAAAAGAAGATCATAATATCTTCTTCAAATTTTCATTTCTAGAATATGCAATTCTTACTTCAGCATTCTTGTTACAATTGTACATATGAAATAAAGACCAATTTTTGCAAAATATTTTTAATACTGTAAGATAAATTTGTATATATTAATACACATTTAAAGACACTTTTTTTGCTGTTTTTACCACATTTCTCTAATAAATATTCTGTGTGAACAAATAGTTATTTTGTATGTTTTGTAAACAATAGAATAAGGATATTCTCATTATAAAAACTGAGAAATATGTTTTTTAGCTTTTTTCTTAAACATAAGAATATTGGACAAATGTATTCTTTATCATAAAAATTGCAAACAGGAATGCTGTCTTTAAGATTGGATGGCTGTGAACTTGTGTCTTCAAGATAACTATTCCAATCAATGTTCTTGTTCTATACTGTTGTAATTAAATTGTCTTCTTCATCTCATTGTACCAGTACATCCAAAAAAGAAATTTATTTTACATGATATTTCATTTCAAATTGGATCTGTTCACTACAGGAATTCAGCCATTTGTGAAAACATAATTATTCTTCTATGGATCCTGACCAAATCATGAACACATCATCTATAAAATATTTCCAGATTAAAATCTTCTTGATAAATGGTGACACTTGTATCCAATTTTCTTTTCAAAATGATACATGCAATAATTGGCCACTAAAGGGACCATAGTTGCTCTCATGGCTATACCAGATGTCTGCAGTTAGAACTCTTTATGGAAAATAAAATAATTTTCTGTCAAAGCTAAACTGGCTAATTGTATAATGAAAGAAGGAGGAACTGAATGTGGTCTATGGCCTCATTTTCTAAAGTATCGCAGGCCTGCGATACTTTAGGAAATGAGGGGTGGGGGGCCAAAACGGGGGGCGGGCCTGCACTAGCTGGCAGCGATCGCACCATCGTGGTGCAATTGCTGCTGGTTTCGCACCCAATAGCACCACCATAGGAGGTGCAGCTATTGGGAGCGAACGCAGACGCGAAAAGGGCCTTACCTTTTTGTCATCTGTGGTGGCTTCGCGGAGTCAGCCCCGGTGATGCCCCAACTCCTCCCTCCGGGGCCAACTCTGCCCCCATTTTGATATCGCACGCGAAAAGGCCCCTAAGGGCTTTATTTTTGAAATGTATCGCACGCGGTAAGGGACGTTTCGCACGCGAAATGTCCCTTTTCGCGTGCGATACCAAAATGGGGGCGGAGTCAGCCCCGGAAGAGGAGGAGTCGGGGCATCACCGGGGCCGACTCCACGATGACAGCACGCACAGTGAAAAGGTAAGTGCCTTTTCGCTGCCTATTTCGCTCCCAATAGCTACACCTACTGTGATGGCGCTAATGGGTGTGAAACCGGCAGCGATCGCACCACGGCGGTGCGATGGCTGCCGGGTAGCGCAGGCCCGCCCCCCGTTTCGGCCTCCTGCCCCTCATCTTCTAAAGTATCGCAGGCCTGCGATACTTTAGAAAATGAGGCCCTAAGTCATCTTTTGCCCCCAAAATAACTAAGCCCTTCAACTAAAGAGTCTCAGGAGTTAGTTTTCTGAATATGTGACTGCCTTTCCAGTCTTTTGCAGCAAATTTCAAAAAAGGAGCCCAGATCCTCAGTACATTCTAATAAATGACCCTCACGTAGTAAGTCACTAATTCCATTGAAAAGGATTTTCATATTGATTGGATCCACATTGTAAGGATGGTGTCCTCAGCAATTTTCAATGCTGGGATGCAATCTATCTAGCAGCAATAAGTAAAAGGGATGACCAATGGAACTATGCCCTTATGAGAGAACATGATCTCTGGAGTAGTAAGTGAAAAGAAAATAGTCGCTGGCTCCATAGGAATTAAAAGTCCCATCACATCCCAAATCCAAGACACTTCCATCCAGTATATCTTTATTAGGGGGTATGTCCACCAGATATTAAAAATAGTGCCTGTTTTTCCAGAGACTCTCCAATACCTGCCAAGTCACTCAGACCCATCATCCAAACCTCACTGGAGTATATTACCAACAACATACTATAATATTTTATATCCGTTTTCCTTTGCTGTTGCCCATATAAAATTCCCACGAGATAATCTCCAAATAATGCTGTCCCAGTCTTCTTCCTCCAGGTCTTTCCCCAAATCTTTCATCCATTGGGCTTTATACTCTGCTGTAGAGTCTATCAATGGTTCCAGCAATGTCTAGTAGGATCTAAACCCCCTATTCTTCATATTCACAAGCAATAGGCTCTCAAAAGCTGTCACTCCCTGTTGGAAACAGGATGCTGTTGCAATGTGATGGAAGGGAGCAATAGGGATTGCTCCACATTGTGGGGCGAGATGTGTGTGCCCTTGCGATGAGATGGGCCTCATCTGGGAATGGAGCAAGATCAGGCCTCTGCCGACCTGCCACTGTAGACACTACAATGAAGAGCAGCCATGAGCACAGGATGGACAATGGCTCCAGAAGGAATCCAGGAGCAGCAGACAGATATCTGAACAGAAGGTTGAAGGAATCTGGCCAAACTCCAAGCAGCGATGTCCTGGAAGGAGCCTCGGGACCCAGCGTGATCGACTCACCTGACAGATCAGTCGATGGAGGATGTAATCTCTGGCCCAGCGTGGAAGATGCAACAGAGGGAATCCTGAGGTTGGGCTGAAGGTGGCCACTACCGGAACCCAGAACAAGACAAGGACATCAGGATATGACTGATGAGGAGGATCTTCAGCCCTGTGGGATGGAGGAATCCCGTCAGTGCCCTACACACCTCAGTGGGGGTGGTCACGGACCACTGTGCCACTGTGCACCCTACCAACCCAGCAGGGCTGGTCGCAGACAATGCAGGGATGGGATGATGGAGCCTCAGGAACATGGACGAAGAACTTCAGGATGTGAAGACATCAGGACATGAAGACACCAGGATGACCAGGATGAAGACAAGAGACGAGACAAAAGACCAAGAACTATGACGAGGGATCCCACGAAGAAGAACACCAAGCAAGAGTGGAGAGCAGGAAGTCCAGGAAGGACCACTCCTAGCAAAGGCAAAGCTGGAATGGAAGTTGGGCCCTTAAGTAGGGCTGGAGAAGAGGAGATGCCCAAGGAGGAGTCAAGGTGGGGCCCGGGGCATATCTGGCTACGGGCCCTTTAAATCCTGATGAAAGATGTAGCCTCGCCCTTAGGAGGAAGCAGGAAGGAAGCAGCAGGATCCTGGACAGCGGCGTCCTGCTGGCTCAGCGCAGGAGCAGGAGAAGGGCCGCAGGACAGGCCACAACATGGGAGGCGGAGCAATTGCTGTGTCCATGCCGCAAATAGGAAGCTGGGTGCGGCTCTTGGCCATAGGGGTGACTGGGGACTGCGGACTCCGGACCGCGAAGCAAAGATGACACCGGTGGTGGCTCCAGCTGCAAGCGAGGCCAGGAATTGTGGCCTCCATGGAACGATGACATCAGCGGCTCCTGCCGCTCCGAAACCAGCACGGCCCCAACCAAGCTGAAGAAGGGAGGCAGCCTCCTGCCATGTGGAAGGTCCAAGGGAAGCTCCAGTCCACATCACAATGGCATTGGGGAAACAGGGAACTGGCAGCAGAGTTAAGAGGCTGCCCGTGCCCATAGCCATGGGCAGGAATTGCAAAAAGATGCTGGGCTTGATGGACCCTTGGTCTGACCCAGCATGGCAATTTCTTATGTTCTTATGTTCTCAGTTATAATATTATGCTACATAAACATAACACTATTAAAGAAAAGGTGATCCCCTAGCAATGTGCTCATTTGTTTGTACAAAAAAAAAATCACCACTTAAAATGATAATGTGGATGAGAGAATAGATTTTACCATTTTGATCAAATGCTTATCTTCCAGTGCCTTCCATAACATATGATACTTTTCAGGTGAACTGTTTGGTGATAGGCAGCATAATCAGGTAAGCCTAGCCCTCCCCTGTCATTTAGGATATTTAAAGTCTTACCACTTACCCTCACATGCTTCTTCTGCCAAACAAATTCAAAAACTGAGCTCAATAACTCCTCCAAAAACATGATTGGGATTTTAACCGGAAGCATCTCAAAGAGAACCAGGACCCTCAGAAGGATATTCATCTACCAAACCAGAAAATGGAATAGGACATCTATAGCTTTAAGTCCTGTTTAATAGCTTTCGGTAAAGGTAAATAATTTAAACTTTCAATATATCCAGATTGTTTGGGATTTGGACCCCAAGATATCACAGTGACCCTAAGCCTGGGGAATAGGGAATAGGACTTTAACTTGAGAATTCAATATTGGGGACATTCCCAAATCCAAAAGTTCTGTTTTATCAAGGTTTACTTTATAGCCTGATAGCAATTAGCTTTACTCAGAGCTTCTAAAGATTGTATTGGTCCCTTACAAAAAGGAAGGACATAATCTGAGAATAAGCAATCTTATGTTCCTTCCTATCCAACCCTATAATAATGGCTCAAAAAGAGTGCAAAAAGCAATGGGGATCGGGGGCATCCCTGTCTTGGTCCTTTCACCAGATTAAACTGATTGGACTTAACTCTTTTAACTCTAACATGGACTTTAGGTGCATTATATAAACTGGATATCCATATATACATATGGGATGCAAAGTTTATCTTTAAAATAGCAAACAAAAAGGGCCATTCAACCTGACCAAATACTTTTGCAGCATTTAGACACTGAAGGAGAGAGTCTAGATTTTAGGCTCTACCTTTATATACCTAACTGCTCGATGGATGTTGTCTGCCCCATGTCATCCCTGTTTTAATCCCATTTGATCCTTTGGCCACTATCACCTCTGAACTAGTCCATTTATACAGCAAATTTTATTTAATTTATTTCTACTTTTATATTATTTTTAGTATGGGGTTTCCTTTAAACTGCAATGCAGATTTTAGTTAGGAACAATTTATTTTAATTATTCCTAATTTTTAGGGCAATGTTTTTCTTTTTAATGTTACCTTCATATTTTATTTTTAATGTTTTCTTCTATTTTATTTTTTAAGTTTATTGATTCTCATTTTTATAGAACAATTTTTCCAGGAATTTGACAAGAGTTTTAGTTAAATATATTTTATGACTTTGTATTTTGTAATACACATGAATTGTACTATTTGATAGTTTTGTAAACCGACATGAAGCTACCACGAATGTTCGGTATATAAAAGTGTTTAAATAAATAAATAAATAACTAGATAAATAAATAAATATATGAATTATGGACTAACTTAGGCAAGAATCTTTCAATTCAATTCACCAAACGTTTTGCAAAGATCTCAGTTTATATGAACTACACTTTTGTGGATTTTTCCCTGCCTTGGAAATTACTGCAAGAGAGGACAGCATAAGTAGTTCTGGGAGAGTATCCCCTTTTAGTATATTATCATAAATCTCAGCCAGTTTAGGCCAGGATTCATTATTTTTCACAGAATGATGAATCCTGCGAAAACGGGGTGCAGGCCTGTGCTACTGCCGACGATAACATTACTAACATTATCGCTGGCAGCGAAGACACTACCCCTCCCTGCCCTGACTCCTCCCCCTAATTTGCATTATATCACATGCGAAAAGGCCCTTTTCACATGAGATATGGCCTTATCGCATGCCTTAGGGCCCTAACGCACGCGATAGATAGAGATGTGCTGGCGGGTCCGCTGTGTGACCTGTTCAATAGATCCCTAGAAACGGGAGTGGTGCCGAGTGATTGGAGAAGAGCGGTGGTGGTCCCGCTTCACAAGAGTGGGAACAGAGAAGAGGCTGGTAACTACAGACCGGTTAGCCTCACTTCGGTGGTGGGAAAAGTAATGGAGTCACTGTTGAAAGAGAGAATAGTGAAATATCTACAGTCCGGAGAATTGATGGACCAGAGGCAGCATGGATTCACCAGGGGAAGATCCTGTCAGACAAATCTGATTGACTTTTTCGACTGGGTAACCAAGGAATTGGATCAAGGAAGAGCGCTAGATGTCATCTACTTGGATTTCAGCAAAGCTTTTGATACGGTTCCGCACAGGAGACTGGTGAATAAAACAAAAAGCTTGGGAGTGAGTGCCGAAGTGGTGACCTGGATTGCAAACTGGTTGACGGACAGAAGACAATGCGTGATGGTAAATGGAACTTTCTCTGAAGAGAGAGCGGTTTTAAGTGGTGTACCGCAAGGATCGGTGTTGGGACCGGTCCTGTTCAATATCTTTGTGAGCGACATTGCGGACGGGATAGAAGGTAAGGTTTGTCTTTTTGCGGACGACACTAAGATCTGCAACAGAGTGGACACGCCGGAAGGAGTGGAGAGAATGAGACGGGATTTAAGGAAGCTGGAAGAGTGGTCGAAGATATGGCAGCTGAAATTCAATGCCAAGAAGTGCAAAGTCATGCATTTGGGGAGTGGAAATCCGAATGAACTGTATTCGATGGGGGGGGAAAGGCTGATGTGCACGGAGCAGGAGAGAGACCTTGGGGTGATAGTGTCTAATGATATGAAGTCGGCGAAACAATGCGACAAGGCGATTGCAAAAGCCAGAAGAATGCTGGGATGCATAGAGAGAGGAATATCGAGTAAGAAAAGGGAAGTGATAATCCCCTTGTACAGGTCCTTGGTGAGGCCTCACCTGGAGTACTGTGTTCAGTTCTGGAGACCGTATCTACAAAGAGACAAGGACAAGTTGGAGGCGGTACAGAGAAGGGCGACCAGGAAGGTGGAGGGTCTTCATCAGTTGACATACGAGGAGAGATTGAAGAATCTAAATATGTACACCCTGGAGGAAAGGAGGAGCAGGGGTGATATGATTCAAACTTTCAGATACTTGAAAAACTTTAACGATCCAAAGACAATGACAAACCTTTTCCAACAGAAAAAAATCAGCAGAACCAGAGGTCACGAGCTGAGGCTCCAAGGAGGAAGACTAAGAACCAATGTCAGGAAGAATTTCTTCACGGAGAGAGTGGTGGATGCCTGGAATGCCCTTCCGGAGGAAGTGGTGAAGTCCAAAACTGTGAAGCACTTCAAAGGGGCATGGGATAAATATTGTGGATCCATCAGGTCCAGAGGACGCATATAAAGAGCAGGTAGTAAAATACTGCACGGAGCGGCAGTAGCCACAGAGGCATTCACGGAGCGGGATGCCAGTGGCCAGTGGTAGGTGTCCACCTTCATGGAGCGGAAGGATGTAGGGCTGTCATCTCCCAATTAAATAAAAAACAAAAACAAAAAACAAAACAGGGATGGGATCCATCAGGTCTAGAGGACACATATAAAGAGCAGGTAGTAAAATACTGCACGGAGTGGCAGTAGCCACAGAGGCATTCACGGAGCGGGATGCCAGTGGCCAGTGGTAGGTGTCCATATAAAGAGCAGGTAGTAAAATACTGCACAGAGCGGCAGTAGCCACAGAGGCATTCACGGAGCGGGATGCCAGTGGCCAGTGGTAGGTGTCCACCTTCACGGAGCGGAAGGATGGAGGGCTGTCATCTCCCAATTAAATAAATAATAAAAAAACCCAGGGATGGGATCCATCAGTTCTAGAGGACGCATATAAAGAGCAGGTAGTAAAACACTGCATGGAGCGGCAGTAGCCACAGAGGCATTAACGGAGCGGGATGCCAGTGGCCGGTGGTAGGTGTCCACCTTCACAGAGTAGAAGGATGAAGGGCATCCATCTCCCAATTAAAAAAAGAAAAGAAAAAAAGAAAAAAAAACAGGGATGGGTTCATGGGCTTATAGGTATTACCAATTATTAGGCTTTTCAATATTTGATGATAGTTAATGTGACTTTCAAGGCATTCTTCACTTTCGGTGCATGTCCGGCATGACTCCTTGCTTCAATGACAGGGGAAAAGAAAAACTGATACTTCACACATTTCCAGCATTGCCCTCTGCTTCATGGCAGAGAGCTATGCTGCCGCTTACCCAACTAATCAAACTTAATATTTCACTTGGAAGCAGCTCCAGCACTGCTCTCTACATTAATGGTGGGGGTGAAAAGGGAATTAGAACATAAGGTTACTAAGAGCCAAGAGAAACAGTTAAGTATGAGAACAAATGTGTGAAGCTTGCTGGGCAGACTGGATGGACCGGTTGGTCTTCTTCTGCCGTCATTTCTATGTTTCTATGTTTCTATGTTTCTATGATAAAGCTTTAGAAAATAACCTCCCTTAGGAAGAAGAAATAGAGCTAAAGTCTTATAATAATTGAGAGTAAAGCTGTCCTCACCTGGGGATTTCCCAGCCTTTAGATTTGTGAAATTTCTTCCTCTAATGAATTAGCTTTATCATCCATTAGAAAGGCTAACTGAACCCTGTAATTCTCTATACAGGATTCCATCCTGCTGACTCCTGTGAATATACTGTAGAAAGAGGCAAAATATTCAGATATTTCAAGAGGATTATTAACATATGGCCCCTCATCTGTTTCCATCTCTTCAACATATCTTTTCATCATAGGAGAATTTAAACTTTGAGCAAGTAGTCTTCCACATTTTGTTCACCTGGCTGTAAAATTTGTGCTGGGAATATCTGAATGCAACTGTACTGTGGGGTGTATAGAACTGGTGAGTAGGACAAGTGCATGATCAGACCATGTGATTGCCTCAATTTGTGCAGATATATCTGCAAGTAAGTCCCTATTATCCAAAATATAGTCTACCCTCGAGTAGGTATTATGAGGATTTGAATATGTAAATTTGTTATCATATAGGTGGATATAGCTCCATATGCCAATCAACCCCCCAGATTTCATTTGATGATAGAAGAGATTAGAGAAATTCTGAGACTTCAATGATGGTCCATCTGATTTGTTCAGGTTCTGAATTAGATGCCATGTTAAAATCACCCCATCATTATTTTGCCTTCTGCAAAAGAAAGCAAAACATTAAGAAAGAAGGAACATACATGGAGTCCAATTTTATCTTCTGAGTCTAAAAAGCACCCTTTATAATGACATATCTGCCTTCAGGATCCAGACCTTACCACTATGAGAGGAAAACGTCTGGCCAGAAGAATACCCGTTCCCCCCTTTTTGATCAGCAGTTTTCCTCTCATTGGGCATAAAGTCCCTAAAGACCTTGAAGGCAGATATGTCATTATAAAGAATATTTCTCCCCTGAGGCCAAGTGATTCAGGTCATGAATTTTGATGTTAAATTGAGCTCCCTTTACTTGCTGCAATGGGATTCATGAATAAAAATAACAGTTAGAAGAAGAAGAATTTATTAATACAGGTAGAATATTCAATTTATTAACTACCGGGATATTCAGTTCTTCAAATTTTAATACTTGCAACATATATCTTTTTAAAGTCACTAAAAAGTCTTGTCCCAAAACTTTAGGAAAATTAAGCATGCGTAAGTTTAGCCTTCTATTATAATTTTCAAGGTATTCTATTCTCCTGTTCATGTAATTATAATCCTTTATAATTTTTCCAACACAGTCAGAATTCTTAGCCAATGATGTTTCCAATTTCTCAATATGCTGTTTTATTTCGACAGGTTGCCTCTCCACCTTTTCCTCCAGCAATTCCACCTTTTCTTTCAGTTGTTTTAACTCTGTCCCTTGTTGCTTATGGCATTGGCCCAGGCCAACCATTAGGTCCCACAACGCTTCCAGCGTTACCACCTCAGGCTTAGTTGGAATATGAAAGGACTCACCCAGCTCCATTTGGGTAATGGCCTCACTCACCGTTGCTGTCCCAGACAGTCCAGCGGTCCCCGCCATCGCATCGTGTCCACCGTCCGGTGTTGAAGTTAGGAACCTCGTCCCATCTCCTTTTCCATTCAGTCCCTCTGAGCGCTGCTGTAGACCGCATGACTCGGGCAAATCCTCTCTCTGGCCCCCACCTTCCGGGACGACTCGTCCGACGTCATCTTTCGGCGTCCCAGGCGAGAGAGAGGAGCCAGACAATCCCGGGGCCTGATGTGGCTGAAGGCACGGAGGGCTTAAGGTTACTTCCCCTGGTGATTCCCTCGCTCCCTCGATAGGAATCACAGCGGGGCTTTTGCTCTCCTCCTCTTGACTTGGAAGCGACCGGTAAGCCGTTATCAATTTCTGGTTGGAGGGCATGGTGGCTTCAGAGGGGTATAGACTCACCTTGCCCTTCCTTTTTGCAGGCATCTTCAAGGAAATTTTCCCCAGAATGAGAGCGTTCCTCCGGTCTGCCTCACGCAGCGGCCATCTTGCTCACCTCCTCATCACCTGTATTAATAAATTCTAGGGATAATCAAATACAGCCAGAGGCCTTAGAGAACTTAACGCAATTTTTGGAAAACTCTACCGAGGAAGTTCTCGAACGTGGAACCCTGTTGATAACTCTTTTCAATGAGGCTGATTTAAGTCTGATTATGCAGAGATATTTTAAGAATATTTCAATTAGTTTTCTTTCTCAACAAGTCAGGATTTATCCTGACTTTACCCGAGTTACTCAGGAGAGACATAAAGACTTCCTAAAATTAAAATCCCAAGTAATACATTTAGGTTATAATTTCCAGTTAAGATATCCATGTAAGTGCATGGTTAGATCGAAGGATGAATCTTTTATTTTTTTTATTCCAGAGCAATTAAAATCTTTTATAAACGCTAGGAATATAGTTATACCCTCTGCAATTAACAACTGTCCCGAAGGCACTTAATTAAGTAAGACTTGGACACGCAGCTTGTACTTGTACTGATTATCTATATTACTCCCAGTGTTTTCCTTTTGTCTCACCTCAATTGTTACCTTTATTGTGGGGACACATAGATTGAGATATGTATGGGATAATGAAAAGATATGTATGTTTTCCTTGAAATTATTTGATTTCCTGTTATGTACTACTATTCTGTTAAAGGACATAATGCTATGGGGCGGATTTTCAGAGCCCTGCTCGCGTAAATCCGCCCAAAACCGGGCGGATTTACGCGAGCAGGGCCCTGCGCGCCGGGAAGCCTATTTTACATAGGCCTCCCGGCGCGCGCAGAGCCCCGGGACTCGCGTACGTCCCGGGGTTCTCGGAGGGGGGCGTGTCGGGGGCGGGGCCGGAGCGCGCGGCGTTGCGGGGGCGTGTCGGCAGCGTTTTGGGGGCAGGTACGGGGCGTGGCTACGGCCCGGGGGCGTGGCCGCGCCCTCCGTACCCGCCCCCAGGTCGCGGCCCGGCGCGCAGCAGGCCCGCTGGCGCGCGGGGATTTACGTCTCCCTCCGGGAGGCGTAAATCCCCCGACAAAGGTAAGGGGGGGGTGTAGACAGGGCCGGGTGGGTGGGTTAGGTAGGGGAAGGGAGGGTAAGGTGAGGGGAGGGCAAAGGAAAGTTCCCTCCGAGGCCGCTCCGATTTCGGAGCGGCCTTGGAGGGAACGGGGGGAGGCAGCGCGGCTCGGCGCGCGCAGGCTATACAAAATCGATAGCCTTGCGCGCGCCGATCCAGGATTTTAGTGGATACGCGCGGCTCCGCGCGTATCTACTAAAATCCAGCGTACTTTTGCTTGAGTCTGATGCGCAAGCAAAAGTAGGCTGATCGCGCTTCTTTTAAAATCTACCCCTATGTGTATACCAATTTTTTCTGGAAGTAAGATTGTATTACTTAAATGTAGTTGAAAATGAATAAAAAAAAAATAAAAAAAAAAATAACAGTTTCCAAGTCAACACTTTGTATACAATTTAATCCTCTTTGAAGAAGAAAACCCTTAACATTCAGTGATAAGAATTTGAATCCAACCATCTGTTGCCTTATGACATGAGAGTTGAGAAAATAAATAAAAAAACAATTGGCAATAGCCCCCTCCTCCTACATAAAACCCTGAAACCCTAGCAGAGTTACATTGGCTACCAATTGAACACAGAATTAAATACAAAACCCTATGTATCATTCACAAACTAATTTATGATGAGAAATCAGACTGGTTGAACACAGCATTACGGGTACACACTCCACACAGGAACCTCCGCTCAGCAAATAAAGCCCTCCTAACCATACCATCAGTTAAAACAGCAAGACTGACACAAGTGAGAGAAAGAGTCTTATCATTAGCAGGACCCATAATCTGGAACACAATGCCTCCAGAGATCAGGCTACAAAGTGATCTCAAGACATTCAAGAAAAACATAAAAACATGGCTTTTTAAACAACCATTTTACAAAAAGACAGGAGAATAGAGAGAAATATTTCAGGAAAAGACAGAAAGGCGCCGACAAACAGTCCTTAGGACTATACAGTAGATTAGTCTATGAACTCTACACCACAATAAACCATAACTATAATACTATGTGTAATAAAACTACCGGTGTAAGTACCTTGGTACAATTGGTCATGAACTATTTCGCTAAATGACTATGTCTAATGATATATTGTAACCAAACCTTTGATGGCACCTGTTAGAATGTACTATAGTACATTTTTACCTACATTAAATATGTGCCTACATGTAAACCGTTACGATGGTATTTAACTTAGCAACGGTATAGAAAAGTTTTTAAATAAAATAAAATAAATAAGGCAGACCCCATCTTCCTTTTGTAGCAGCTATTTAACAACCTGGATGCAATGCTTAAACACTCCCTAATTATATGCAACATGAACATATATTCCCCAAACTTTATTACTCTTAAACCCTAATTCCACCCCCATCACTACCCCTCAGACCCAGTAGGCCTTGCATCTCTGTGGTGCACAGCCTTCTCATCTCCTCTAGGGGAAATAAATGGCAACCCCTCCCTTTCCAAAAAGAAAAAAGCATGACAAGAATATGACACACTCAGATTATACACTAAGAAGTATTAGAAAAAATAACCACCCTCATAAAAAGCTGTTGTCCAAATGTCCATGCAAAAGGAAATGAGGGAAACAACTTAAAAAGAAAAATCTCAACACATAGTAAGTAGGGATGTGCAGCCCGAAAGTTTATGTTCATAAGTCCATAAGTCGAATGGGGGGCTCATTTGCGGTCAATATGGACATATGGAGAATTCCATAAGTTGAGTCTATGTCCATATGTGCAAATAAAAATTTTAATAAAAATTTAAACCCCTCACCCTCCTTAATCCCCCCCAAAACTTACCAAAATTACCTGGTGGTCCAGCGGGGAGTCAGGAAGCCATTCCTCCCAGTGGTTTTGCGAGGAGCACGTGACGTCCGCGTCACGTCGATGACGCGGCCGTCACGTGGTCCACCGGGATTTCGCTCCCGGAGCCCTCGTTTTGAACAAACTGAACTTTTGGCCAGCTTGGGTGGGTCAGGAGGCCCCCCCAAGCTGGCCAAAAGTTCCTTTTGGGCCCAACAAGGGTTCCGGGAGCGGAACCGCGATGGACCACGTGACGTCGGCGTCACTCCGTCGTGACGCCGACGTCACGTGATTCCCCTCGGGTCCGCTCCCGGGACCCTCACGGAACTTTTGGCCAGCTTGGGGAGTTTTGGTAAGTCTTGGGGGGGGGGATTAAGGAGGGTGAGGGGTTTAAATTTTTATTTAGATCAACAATCGCGATTTCCAACGTATTCAACATAGCTATGTTGAATAAGTTGGAAATCCGATCGTTTACGCCTCATCATTTTTTTAAGTTAAAAAAAAAAAAAAAAGTTGCGTTTTCCATTTAAGTTCAAAACGAATGCACACCCCTAATAGTAAGCCTAATTGTTCATTTGGTTGCTGGCCACTCTCAATTGCTTCCATAAGTTTAAGACATTGGTGTCTCAGGTTTAGTCACATTCTTTCTTCTTTCTATCAGAGACAGGACTGGAGAATGCATTCCTGAAGCTACCCACCTCCAGTTACTGTGGGCTTCTGTACACTGATGTGAATTAAATAAATCATTTTATTCATGTGTAACCCTTACTTGGGGTGTGTTAAGACCCAAGGACTCACAATCTAGTTTGTTTCTTTGGGGCTTCTCCAGCTAACCATTCATTCCCATGATGACTCTTAATACCTGAGAGGAATCCTTTTTATAGGGAGAAGTTCTTCCTTATGGCCTAGATAATGAAAGAAGCGTGTGCTGTATTTTAAGTACTTCTCATGAGGTGAGAGACTGTAGCAATAATTAGACAGGACCATGTCTGGATGTTAAAATAAAGTTTTATTGATTTATAATGTTAAATTAAGTCCATTTATCAAAAATGATGAGTGTACACCTAACTATAGTTACAGGGTTTCTTTCTGTGTACAAGGTGTCTTTATTACAGACATCTAGTTAGAGCCCATGGTATTTTCAATACATTTAATCTCCCAGTGGCTGTGTGGGAATCCTAGTGGAGGGGTCGCCTTGACATTGCAAAAATCCTACAATTAGGCATCTTCTTTCCCATGGACACCCAGCCTATCCTGATTCCTTGCTATGCAGAGATCTGGATAGAGTCTTCTTCTTTTGTTCTTCCTTCCTTTGGTTATGCTGTTTCTTAGTGCTTAACTGTTACTTCAGGAATTTCTCATCATGGGATCAGGCCTGTTCTCAGCACTGCAATCCCAGTGGGGAAAAGAGATAAAAAAAAAATCCCCAATTAACTCAAAGTCCAAACATATTTAAAACTTAACCAGATAATTCTTCCTAAACTGGTGTTCATTCTGTCACAGGTGCTTGCCACTAGGGGTGTGCATTCGTTTTCAACGTATTGTGAATCTGCAACGTATATGCCATATTTGTTGTATATGTGGGGGTTCCAAAACATATGGCGAACCCCCACAAATACAACGGATCACCAACAAATAGGCCCCCCAACTTCCAGAGCCCCCAAGACTTGCCAAAACTACCTGGTGGTCCAGCGGGGTTTCTGGAGCGATCTCCTGCACTTAGGCTGTCGGCTGCTGGTATTCAAAATGGCATTGATAGCCCCGTGACATAGTAAGGGCAAAGGCTATCGGTGCCATTTTGAATACCGGCAGCCGATGACCCACATGCAGGAGATCGTTCCAGGACCCCACTGGACTTTTGGCAAGTTTTGGGGGGGCTCCTAACCCCCCAAGACTTGCCAAAAGTCCCTGGTGGTCCAGCGAGGGTCCTGGAGCGATCTCCTGCACGCAGGTCGTCGGCTGCCAGTTTTCAAAATGGCGCCAATGGCCTTTGTCCTTACTATGTCATGGGGCTATCGGCGCCATTGGTCAGTTGCTCCTACCATGTGACAGGGGCCGACCAATGGCACCGGTAGCCCCTGTGACATATAATTGCGATATAATTGTGATGGAGAAGGTACAGAGAAGGGCTACCAAAATGATAAGGGGAATGGAACAACTCCCCTATGAGGAAAGACTAAAAAGGTTAGGACTTTTCAGCTTGGAGAAGAGACGACTGAGGGGGGATATGATAGAGGTGTTTAAAATCTTGAGCGGTCTAGAATGGGTAGATGTGAATCGGTTATTTACTCTTTCGGATAGTAGAAAGACTAGGGGGCACTCCATGAAGTTAGCATGGAGCACATTTAAAACTAATCGGAGAAAGTTCTTTTTTACTCAACGCACAATTAAACTCTGGAATTTGTTGCCAGAGAATGTGGTTAGTGCAGTTAGTATAGCTGTGTTTAAAAAAGGATTGGATAAGTTCTTGGAGGAGAAGTCCATTACCTGCTATTAAGTTCACTTAGAGAATAGCCACTGCAATTAGCAATGGTAACATGGAATAAACTTAATTTTTGGGTACTTACCAGGTTCTTATGGCCTGGATTGGCCACTGTTGGAAACAGGATGCTGGGCTTGATGGACCCTTGGTATGACCCAGTATGGCATTTTCTTATGTTCTTATGTTCTTATGATTGGAGTGAACTGTTGCCCTGGGCATAATTTGCCATTAATTCTCATCCAGCAACATCCACTGGATCAACACCATTCAAAGTTGTCTATGGACGACTACCTCCGCCACCACTGCCACTTCCGTTATCAGTGTAGTTCCTGGCAGCTCAATCTACTGCCAAAGATATCCAACAACTTTAGACTCAGACAAAAGAGATGCTTATTAAAGCAGGACTTCGAGAAAAGAAGGGATACGATGCTCATCACTGCAAGGCTCCAGACTTCAAGCCTGGTGATAAAGTCTGGCTTTCCATGAAGCACTTAAGACTTAAACTTCCTTCAGCTCATTTTGCTCCTCATTTTGTTGGACCATTTCACATTCTTCGATGACTGGGCAATCTCACTTACAGTCTGAAACTACCATCTACTTTAAAAATCCACAATGCATTCCACATCTCACTATTGAAGCCATTGATCCTTAGTGAGTTTTCCAACAAGATACCTGAAGCTACACCTATAGATGCAGAAGAAGACATCGAATACAAAGTAGATGCAGTTCTCGATGTGAGAAGATGAGGCAAAGTATGGGAATACCTCGTGTTATGGGAGGAGTATGGCCCTGAAGAAAACTCTTGGACACCAATGTCTAATATCCTGGATAAAGAGCTGCTAAAGGATTAACATCACTTGCATCCTCAAAAACCAAGACCAGGTAGGAAACAGCATGGAGGCCCTTTCAAGGGGGGTACTGTTGCATCCATTGGTCCTAGACGGCTTCGCCCCATTTGTCTCACCTTATTCATGGCTCCTCCCGCTTACCTGGGAAATATGGGTACCACCGCGTCTATAAGCCAACCTCTCTGGCGTCCCTGGAATGGCTATGGTGCAGCCTCCCACCATTGCTTCTCCCAGGTACATACTAGGGTGCGCGCACGCAAGCAACCCATGACTTTGTACCACCCTTGGTGCGAACCTCAAGGGCATTCCCTCATGCTGATGTCACGCCATGCGGGTATGTTACTTTCACTAATTTGCTAGCTCGATGAGTTAGCAAGGACTCAAATCCATTCCTGTCTATGCTGCCCTGCCACTTCCGTGCTGCCACAGGAAGCTCTCTCTCTCTGCCCTTCGGGGTAACTGCTAACCTGGGTACCTGCTCCTCAGGGGCCCTCTGCTTTATTTCAGGTGCCTTACAGGGAATAGGTACTTGCTCCTTGAGGGCCTGCTCTCCCTGCCTCGGTGCCTGTACCTTCTACAACATACTTGGTGGAATTGCATATCAACAGCAAACACCTAGTGAGTATTCTAACTCTCAGTCTATCTCATCCACAGTATCTCCTCGCTGGGAGACCTGCTGCGGAACCTCCTAACGTCATCAAGGAGAGAAGAGCTCCCTCTGCCGAGGGCTCTGAGACTGCAACTACAGACTGCCTCACTACTGCCACCTCTGGTGGCTCTCTTCAAGCTGTCTAATAAAGAACTATCTTGTGTTTTATGTAGTACGAGTCTAGGCCAGTGCTGTGGCTCCTCACGGGGCTCCTCCCCGTGGGTGTGGTCATCTCCACAGCACCCAAGGATCCACCAAAACACATGTAACCACAATTTGCCCCACATCTTATACTTTCCAGATGATAAATATGGATAGCTTGTGCATAATCATATAGTGGATGGAGGGTATTTGCAGCATTACAGGTCTCTCCCCCTTCCTCTTTTCCTCTCGGTTGTCCTGCCACCTCTGTATGCAAAGCTATATGCCAGTGTCAGTATTTTCTCCATTTCAGAATGTTCCCTCTTCATCTAAGGGTGAGGGTCCCTTTGGACTTCCCTTGGCCAGTCTGTGACTTCTGCTTATGAGCTTAAGTTGCTGCATTGTCCCTCTGCCTTAGCTTTATTTACATGGGAGCTTACAAACAGGCAAATCTTGATAGGTTTCTTTCATTTCTGGTTTAAAGTTCTCATTTGGGCAAAGTTTCTTTTCTTTAGCTGTGACAGCATTTTTGGGCCTGTCAGCATATGTGTCTGTATCACTCTTTGGCTATTATGATTCATATTTGGTGCTTTCAGTTGTTAAATATGGGATATATCCCTACAGGAGGGTCTTGATTACATAGAGAAGGACTGGGTGACTTTGTAGAAGAATCAGAAAACTGGTAATTTCAATTACATATACAAGTTTCAAATATACTAACTGGTGCATATAACTTGGGGTTTTGCATGAAAAAGCTGTAATTTTTTCATATGTAAAATATAATGATGTATGTTTCAAAAATAGGTAGAAAACAAACATATGTTCAATGCATTGAAATATGTTCTTTCAATATATTACAGAGGTTCATGAACAAGTGCACATGTATACTTCGGTATTCACTAACATTTTGGACTGTTATGCTCATTTGTTTTATATGTTTTCTTGAAAAAAGTCTAAAATAATTGTTTGGAAGGTGGATGATTGAACTGTTTGGGCAGTTCGAGCTTTCCATAGCAGGACACACCATCAGGCTTGCAGATACCTTCCTTTAGTTGTTACTATATTGGAGTTATTACTGCTGACCAGAGTTTGTTGAACATTTTTTATTTAGTCCTCATCTATACATTGGTGTGTTGATCATAAATTTGGGGTTCTTTCTGACTTTCTTTTTGCTATGTACCAATTTAGTAGCCATTTTCTGGACCACCTCTTCCCTCTCTATATCCTTTCAAAAGTATGCCCCATCCCTACTCCAGAGACAAAATTAAAGTAAGATTTCACCAATGGCCTGGACATAGGTATTATTACCTCCTTGTCTCTACTGATTTTGTCTCTCTTAATGATCACTAGTATCCATGTGGATCTAGCCACTACCCTTTCACACAGTGTTGCTATCTTAATATCATCAGAAATATAATTCTAATGATCATCCATAAAAGTAAGACTTCATTGTTATGAATATTTGTAAAATAATTTTTTATCTTAAAATCTTTTTGATGTCTTCATTTCTTTCATATTAAAACAATTGTTTATTTTGATTAAAGGCATGCATTTTGTGTGCCATTTCATGCATGGAGTAATTTAAGATTTTGTGCTATCCCCAGCTCCACAAAAGAGTTAAGTTTTAGTTATTTGTAATAGTTATGCTTCATAAATATTTTAAAGATTGAATTTATGGTTGTAAAACATAAAGAAGCCTTAAAGATTTATAAACTACTAAATGATCTTTGGGGTAGTTTCAACTTACATGTAACAACTGGCACAGATAGTCTGTCTAATGATAATACTAAGTCCTTTATGGTACATTAACAACTTCAGAAATGAGTAATGTTCTTGGATCAAGTCTATAAAAAGCTACAGAAAAGGGTCAATATATAATGTAATTGCAGAGAACTAAATTCATCAAGAAAAATATATTCAGATCTTTTTTGTAGGTGTTACTGCCATTAGCATAGCCCAGCAAATAGAATTTAAGGTGTGCCTGACAGATGACTTTTTTTTCCTTTAAAATTTGGACTATTTTGCTATTTATCAGAATTAAAGTCATTATGCATCCCATTTCCCATTATGTGCCTAATTAATTCACTACATTAAAAATTCATCTTACTTTGTATAGATTAGGCAAGCCAAAAACTTAATCTCATTGCAATGAACAGATTAATTTTCTCTGCTGCTGTACAGACAAATAAATCATAAATATTACTCAAATCTATTAATAAATCACAGCAATTTGCTGCAAGATTTATTGTAAATATGAGTATTTTATGAATTTGAATTAATTCATATTGAGGTTATTGTTTTACTTAGGGACATAACACATATAGTTTTAAGCTACACAGCATCTTAAAACATATTGGTATCAGGACTGATGATGAAAGAAGCATAGTTTTTGAAAGCAAGCCACAGATGTATTGAAAAAATCCTATTAAAAGGTATCACCTTATTTCTACATTTTCAAGTAGACTAACACAGCAACCATTAACTTTAATTAAAAAAAAGAAACATTTTTTTTACAGCAAATATATGTAAAAAAAAGCAACATTTGAAAATATACTATTATATAAACTATTGCTCATAGTATGGGAAATAAAGTTCCAAATCTAGAGGAAGTTCTGGAAGAGACTGACTTGAATAGAGTGAGAGACACATAAATATTGTATACAGTGAACAATGATTGGGAGCTAATTATACCAGGCTATAATCTAGTCAAGAAGGACAAGGTAGGAAGAAAGGGAGGAGAAATTGTGCTGTATATAAAAAAAAAAATATTAAAGCATAGATTTAGATATAGAAGAAGATACTGTGGTTAATCTGGTAAGAGTTAATGAAATATCCATTTTTTTTTGTCATATACAGACTTCCTTCCCAGACAGAAGAAATGGATAGAAATTTAATTGAAGACATTAACAAAAGTGCTATGAAAGGGGAGTTGCTGTTGCTAGGTGATTTCAATCTGCCAGATATTTATTGGAACATACCAACTGTGGTGTCATCTAGAAGCAGGAAGAACCTGGATTGTCTGCAGGAAGAACTGTTCTGTCAATAGGTAACAGAACCACACATAAGGCCACAAAACTCAATCTGGTGCTTACAAACATGAAGAATATTTCTGATGTAATAATAGGGGATGACCTGGTATTTAGTGATCACAGGATGGTGCAGTTCAGTTTTAAAGCACATGCCATGGTGGTTCATTGAAAGGCAAGAAGAGTCCTAGATTTCAGAAAAACTAGCTTTGCTAAGACAGGGGAGGCAGGAAATAGAAGAGCAATGGACAAAACTAAAAGGAGATTTTGTAAGGGGATGGAGATAGAAGAAAACATAGTAGGAAAAAACACCTTTAATTACTATCTTTTTTAAAACTGGCCTTGCAATTTCTCCCCTTTCTTTAACCTCAAGCTCAATTAGAACTAGGATCCAGGTGCCATAAAACTTCATTTGCAATCTTCCAGAAATTTTTATATCCCCATCCCCAACATATCAAGTCTAATGATTTTAGTGTCAATACTCAGCCAGGAAGCAAGCAACACAGACCTACAATCAAAGTCCCTGAATCCAGTCACTAAATATCAATCTTAAATGATGACAATGACAATGACTCCCCAACCTCCATGAATGCTGCCTATTAGGGATGTGAATCATTTTTTGACGATTTAAAATATTGTCCGATATATTTTAAATCGTCAAAAATCGTTAGGGCCACGATACAATACCAATTCCCCCGATTTATCGTTAAAAAATTGTAAATCGGGGGAAGGGGGAGGGCAGGAAAACCGGCACACTAAAACCCCCTAAAACCCACCCCCGACTCTTTAAATTAAATCCCCCACCCTCCCGAACCCCCCCAAATGCTTTAAATTACCTGGGGATCCAGCGGTGGTCCAGAACGGCGGCGGTCCGGAACGGCCCCCTCAATTGAATCCTGTTGTCTTCAGCCGGCGCCATTTTCCAAAATGGCCGCCGCAAAATGGCGGCGGCCATAGACGAAAACGATTCGACGCAGGAGGTCGTTCTGGACCCCCGCTGGACTTTTGGCAAGTCTTGTGGGGGTCAGGAGGCCCCCCCAAGCTGGCCAAAAGTTCCTGGGAGTCCAGCAGGGTTCCGGGAGCGATTTCTTGCCGCAAATCGTTTTCCGTACGGAAAATGGCGCCGGCAGGAGATCGACTGCAGGAGGTCGTTCAGCGGCGGTCCGGAACCCCCGCTGAATAAGATTACTTGACAAAGTTTTGACTAGGGATAAGGTAGGCTTAGATCACACATCACCATGTTCAAGCCTATTTGACAAACCATACTTAAATAAACTTTCATTAAAATAAAAGCAGAGGTGAATCAGTCATTCTCTGTTCCTCCAGCCTACAAGAAATCTGATTTCTTCAAATTTGTGTTAGATCCAGCAACATTCAACAGCAGAATTGACAATTGGATCAGTCTATTTCAAGAAGTAAACAAAAAAATGTTCATAATTTGAACAAACATTGATTATTTGGGACATTTTATACATTATGGGGTAGATTTTAAAAGAAGCGCGATCAGCCTACTTTTGCTTGCGCATCAGACTCAAGCAAAAGTACGCTGGATTTTAGTAGATACGCGCGGAGCCGCGCGTATCCACTAAAATCCTGGATCGGCGCGCGCAAGGCTATCGATTTCGTATAGCCTGCGCGCGCCGAGCCGCGCTGCCTCCCCCCGTTCCCCTCCAAGGCCGCTCCGAAATCGGAGCGGCCTCGGAGGGAACTTTCCTTTGCCCTCCCCTCACCTTACCCTCCCTTCCCCTACCTAACCCACCCACCCGGCCCTGTCTACACCCCCCCCTTACCTTTGTCGGGGGATTTACGCCTCCCGGAGGGAGACGTAAATCCCCGCGCGCCAGCGGGCCTGCTGCGCGCCGGGCCGCGACCTGGGGGCGGGTACGGAGGGCGCGGCCACGCCCCCGGGCCGTAGCCACGCCCCGTACCCGCCCCCAAAACGCTGCCGACACGCCCCCGCAACGCCGCGCGCTCCGGCCCCGCCCCCCGACACGCCCCCCTCCGAGAACCCCGGGACGTACGCGAGTCCCGGGGCTCTGCGCGCGCCGGGAGGCCTATGTAAAATAGGCTTCCCGGCGCGCAGGGCCCTGCTCGCGTAAATCCGCCCGGTTTTGGGCGGATTTACGCGAGCAGGGCTCTGAAAATCTACCCCTATATATCTGATTTTGGAATGTCTGTCTCTTCTGTTTATTTTAAAGACTAAAAACAGTTATCTATGGTTTTCACTCATAATCTGCTACCATATCTATCTTTACTCTACCTATGGTTGTTGAAAATGCATCTATACTCCAGGTTAAGATGAACAGTTTCACAAAGGTTAATGCCAACTATTTTTTGTGCCATAGTTTCATGTATTTCTGATAGTTTTATTTATTTTGTAGCAATAAATTACTTGTTTCTTTAGTTTGTTTTGTGCAGTTACAAAATATATTTAGAATTAGATTATTTGCATTTCCTCTCTGAAAAATAGGTTGTATGTGCTTTGTATATTTTAGAAGAGGTAATTATGAAAACTATTTACATAGGGGTAGATTTTCAGAGCCCTGCTCGCCTAAATCCGCCCAAAACCGGGCGGATTTAGGCGAGCAGGGCCCTGCGCGCCGGGAAGCCTATTTTACATAGGCCTCCCGGCGCGCGCAGAGCCCCGGGACTCGCGTAAGTCCCGGGGTTCTCGGAGGGGGGCGTGTCGGGGGCGTGTCGGGGGGCGGGGCCGGTCGTCGCGGCGTTCCGGGGGCGTGTCGGCAGCATTTTGGGGGCGGGTACGGGGCGTGGCCGCGCCCTCCGTACCCGCCCCCAGGTCGCGGCCCGGCGCGCAGCAGGCCCGCTGGCGCGCGGGGATTTACGTCTCCCTCCGGGAGGCGTAAATCCCCCGACAAAGGTAAGGGGGGGGTGTAGACAGGGCCGGGCGGGTGGGTTAGGTAGGGGAAGGGAGGGGAAGGTGAGGGGAGGGCAAAGGAAAGTTCCCTCCAAGGCCGCTCCGATTTCGGAGCGGCCTTGGAGGGAACGGGGGGAGGCAGTGCGGCTCGGCGCGCGCAGGCTATACAAAATCGATAGCCTTGCGCGCGCCGATCCAGGATTTTAGTAGATACGCGCGGCTCCGCGCGTATCTACTAAAATCCAGCGTACTTTTGTTTGCGCCTGGAGCGCAAACAAAAGTAGGCTGTTCGCGCTCGTCTGAAAATCTACCCCATAGACTATAAGCTGTGTGGCCCATATTCAGCCACTATCCATCTGCACAAATTAGCTAAAATAAATGTATCCAGCTAACTTGGCTGAGATATTCAGCAGTGCAGCCATGCCACTGAATATACTTTGCAATCTTATTTAACTAAGCCAGATAAAACTGAATATCACAATTATCCAGTTAGGTTAGCCGGACTAGTCTCACTACCACAGAACTTCCCTGCACTCCCTCTCACAAGGAGGATAACCTTAAAACCTGTGGGGTGGATTTTAAAAGGGTTACGCGTGTAATATACGCGCGTAACCCTTTTAAACCCTCCTGCACGCGCCAAGCCTATTTTGCATAGGCCCAGTGACGCACGCAAGCCCCGGGACGCTTGTATGTCCCGGGGCTTGAAAAAAGGGGCAGGAAGTGGGTGGGGTGGGGCGGTCCGGTGGCAGGGCAGGGGCAGGACCGAGGCCTCCGGCACAGCGGCCGTGCTGGGGGATCGCACGCTGGCACTCGGCCAGTGCACGCAACCTATTAGGGGTGTGCATTCGTATTGAACATAAATGTAAAACGCTACTTTTTTTTTTAACTTAAAAAAGTGATAAGACATAAACGATCGGATTTCCAACTTATTCAACATCGCGATTGTTGATCGAAAATAAAAATTTAAACCCCCTCACCTTCCTTAATCCCCCCCCAAAAGACTTACCACAACTCCCTGGTGATCCAGCGAGGAGTCAGGACGCCATTTCTGAAAGCCTTTCCGAGGAGCAAGTGACATCGGAGGCCAGCTTGGGGGGGCCTCCTGACACCCCTCTTGACACCCCCAAGCTGGCCAAAAGTTCCTTTTGGGCCGAACGAGGATCCCGGAAGCGACCCCGTGGGGAATCACGTGACATCGGCGCCACGTCGCAGTGACGCAGCGTCACGTGATTCCCCGCGTATTCCCTCCGGCACCCTCGTTCGGCCCAAAAGGAACTTTTGGCCAGCTTGGGGGTGTCAGGAGGCCCCCCCAAGCTGGCCAAAAGTTCCTTTTGGGCCGAACGAGCGTTCCGGCGCGAACCCGCGGGGAATCACGTGACGCCGCGTCACTCCGACGTGACGCCGACGTCACGTGCTCCTTGCAAAGTTGGTCAGAAATGGCGTCCTGACCCCGCTGGACCACCAGGGAGTTGTGGTAAGTCTTGGGGGGGGGGGGGGATTAAGGAGGGTGAGGGGTTTAAATTTTTATTTGCACATATGGACATATACTCAACTCATTGAATTCTGTTTATGTCCATATTGACCGCAAATGGGACCCCCTTTGGACATATGGACATATGAACTTAAACTTTTGCTCTGCACATCCCTACAACCTATGCCTGCATGATGGGATGGGGAGCTAGTGGAAGTCTTTGAGGATGGGGGTTATGTGTTCTGATTTGCGTGCGTTCGTGATTATCCTTGCAGGGGCATTCTGTAGTATTTGGAGGGGTTTGATGGTGGAGTAGGGAAGGCTAATGTACAAGGAATTGCAGTAATCCAGCTTGGATGATAGGGTGGATTGGATGACGGTTCTGAGATCGTGTGTGTGGAGGAGTGGCTTGAGCTTTTTTATAACATTGAGCTTGTAAAAGCCTTCTTTTAGGACGGAGTTAATATGTTTTTTTAGGTTTAGATGTGGATCAATTAGAACGCCAGGGTTTCGTACAGGAGGCTGCGAAGTGAGGGAGGTGGCTGTAGGGTCGTTGGGAGGAGAGAGCTTAAGGGTTTGGTGGTTGTGGATGAGGAGAAGCTCAGTTTTTGAGGAACTGAGGGCAAGTTGTATGGAGGTGAGTAGTGAGTTTATGGATACAAGGCATTTCTCCCAGAAAATTAGTGTTGTAGATAATGATTCATGGATAGGAATGATGATTTGTACATCATCTGCATAGATGTAGAAATTGAGGCCAAGGTCAGATAGATGATGGCAGAGGGGCAGGAGGTAGATGTTGAAAAGGGTGGATGATAGGGAGGAGCCTTTGGACACTCCTTGGGTGAGGGTGAAGTGTGTGGATTCTGAGTTGCCAAGTTTAACAGAGAAATGTCTGTTAGCCAGTTAGGATTTGAACCAGAGTAGGGCTATGCCAGAGATACCAATGTCAGCCAAGCGGGAAATGAGGTTGTGGCTAATCGTATCAAAGGCTACAGAGATGTCAAGGAAGGCAATGAGAAAGCTATGACCATGGTCAAGGCCAGTGAGGAGGGCATTGGTGAGGGATAGTAGAAGGGTTTATGTGCTCAGGTTCTTATGGAAGCCAAATTGTGAGGAGTGAAGAATGTTGTTGTCTTCAAGATAGTCCATAAGCTGGGTGTTCACCACTTTTTCCATGATTTTGGCGATGAGGGGGAGATTTGAGATGGGACGGTAGTTGGCCGGGTCTTTAGGGTCAAGAGATGGTTTTTTGATCAGGGATTTGACGACTGCGTGTTTTAGGGCATTGGGAAATAAGAAAGCGGATAGGGAACTGTTAATGATGTCTGCTAGGGGTTTGGCAATGATTTTGGGAATGGATAGGAGGGTTTTGGTGGGGATGATATCGGATGGGTGGGATGCGGGCTTGATTTTTGTGAGAATGGACTCAATTTCCTTGGAGGAGGTGAGGTTGATGGTGTTGAGTGAGTTGTTGGGGGAGGTGTGGTGGTTGCTGGGCATAGAAGTGGTTGTGGGAGAGGGAGAGAACCTGAGGAGTATGTTTGTTATTTTGTTATGGAAGAATTGAGCAAGTTCTTCACATTTTGTGCTGGATTCTTCATCGGCAATGAGAGGGGTGGGGGCTTTGGTGAGGGCGGTGACATATGAGAAGAGGGCTTTGGGGTTATAAATATATTGATGTATTTTGGCAGCGTAGTAGTCACGTTTGGTTTTTTGAATGGCAAGGTGGTATGTGTGTAAGAATGATTTGTAGGTGGTGGAGTGTTGTTGGGTTGGGTCTTTACGCCAGGCTCTCTCTTTAAGTCTAAGGTTGTTTTTCATATGATGCAGTTCTGTGGTGTATCACCAGAACTGGGCACACTAAATTAGTTGAGGTCTCACCAATAACCTATACAGAGGCATTATTACCTTTTTTCTTCTGGTTATAATTATCCCTCTACACCATAGCATCTCTCTGGCTCTGGCTTCTACCTTATCATACTGTTTTTCTGCTTTAAGATCAGCAGACATACTTACCCTGAGGTCTCTTCTCTGATTTTGCATATCAGCTCCATCTCTCCCCTCCTCCTCATTAAGTATTGGACTCTTGGATATTTGCATCCCACATGCAGGCCTCTGAACTTATTTGCACTGAATCTTAACTGCAAAACACTAAACCACTCCTCAAACTTTCTTACATCACTTAGCATTCTACTGTATCTTTTCCTTCAGGAGTACCCACACTGTTGCAGATCATAATGTCATCCACAAAAAGTAAACGTTTCCTTCTAATCCCTCTGCAAAATTGATCACAAAGATATTGAACAGACCCATCCCAGGAAAGATCTCTGATGTACTTAGTTTATCACCTTTCTTTCATCAGAGTGAATTCTTTTATCATTATCTTCTATTGGCTATCTGTCAACCAGTTTCTAATCCCATTCACTATCTTGGATCCTACTCCCAGTTAACTTAGTTTGAGTATACACTACTGGTACTCCCCACCATCAGAAGATGCAAATGTTGCTTCCATATTATAAGAACATAACCTAGCATTGGATGCTAGTTTAATCCAATGGTCCATTGAGCTCGGCATCCTTTCTTCAACAGTGGTCAATATGGGTTTCTTGTAAGAATCCCAAAATCTGGCTAATCCAAGTAATTGGATTAGCCAGTAGGGATGTGAATCGTTTTAGGACGATTAAAATTATCGTCCGATAATTTTAATATCGTCTTAAACCGTTATGGAACACAATACAATAGAGATTCTAACGATTTATCGTTATAAATTGTTAGAATCGTGAGCCGGCACACTAAAACCCCCTAAAACCCACCCCCGACCCTTTAAATTAAATCCCCCACCCTCCCGAACCCCCCCCAAATGAGTTAAATAACCTGCGGGTCCAGCGGCGGTCCGGAACGGCAGCGGTCCGGAACGGGCTCCTGCTCCTGAATCTTGTTGTCTTCAGCCGGCGCCATTTTCCAAAATGGCGCCGAAAAATGGCGGCGGCCATAGACGAACACGATTGGACGGCAGGAGGTCCTTCCGGACCCCCGCTGGACTTTTGGCAAGTCTCGTGGGGGTCAGGAGGCCCCCCCCAAGTTGGCCAAAAGTTCCTGGAGGTCCAGCGGGGGTCAGGGAGCGATTTCCCGCCGCGAATCGTTTTCGTACGGAAAATGGCGCCGGCAGGAGATCGACTGCAGGAGGTCGTTCAGCGAGGCGCCGGAACCCTCGCTGAACGACCTCCTGCAGTCGATCTCCTGCCGGCGCCATTTTCCGTACGAAAACGATTCGCGGCGGGAAATCGCTCCCTGACCCCCGCTGGACCTCCAGGAACTTTTGGCCAGCTTGTGGGGGGCCTCCTGACCCCCACGAGACTTGCCAAAAGTCCAGCGGGGGTCCGGAAGGACCTCCTGCCGTCCAATCGTGTTCGTCTATGGCCGCCGCCATTTTTCGGCGCCATTTTGGAAAATGGCGCCGGCTGAAGACAACAAGATACAGGAGCAGGAGCCCGTTCCGGACCGCTGCCGTTCCGGACTGCCGCTGGACGCGCAGGTTATTTAACTCATTTGGGGGGGGTTCGGGAGGGTGGGGGATTTAATTTAAAGGGTCGGGGGTGGGTTTTAGGGGGTTTTAATGTGCCGGTTTTGCGATTTTTAGATTTTTAGATTTTTCACGATTTTTCACGATTTTTCACGATATTTTACCCCCCCAAACGGCAACAATACGATTCCCTCCCCCTCCCAGCCGAAATCGATCGTTAAGACGATCGAGGACACGATTCACATCCCTATTAGCCAGTGATTGAGTAATCAAACCCATGTTTATCATATGGCAGTGTTGCGACTGTCGCTGCTCGATGCCCTCACTCCGACCTCCTTACTTCTGTGGTGACTCCCTCCGGGTCTGATGGATGGCTGGCTGCCGCGGCGTCTCCATGCCATCTCCCTCCAGCGTCCCCGGACCGGATCGATGTTGCAGATCTGCCATGTTACCTGAAGACTTTGGGCACGCGTGCACTCTGATTGAAGTACCAGCAAGGGCGTGAACATCAGGGGTGTCCCCCTGAGATGACATCATCCGCTTCCAATATTTAAAGGTCTCTGTTATCATAACTAACTGAGTTAGCAAGGATTTGCTAAGGACTCGCTTTGGCTATCCAAGCTACTCTGCCTCCTCGGACTTACCAGAGGTACCCGCTCTTGGGGGCCTCGCTCTTTTTCCTTTACTTTCAGATTACAGATAGGAACCAGTACTCGCTCCTCGAGGGCCCATGTTCCTGGTCACTCTGAAGATTCTATACTGCCTGGAAGCTATCACTGCTACAAACAACTGTGAGTTACCATTGCTCTATCAGAGCTTTCCCCGGAACCAGCTACTCGCTCCTCGAGGGCCTAAACCTTTCCAGCTCCTGAGCTTCCTTGAGACCTTACGTGAGTTTTGTCATCTAGTTCTCTTCATGAACTCTGCCTACTCTGCCTACTCACTTTCTACAGTTTCTCAACAGCTCAGCCATCCTGGATCGCTGTTCCAGTACCTGAGGGACTACAGCCCTGCCGGGCATATCAGCTCACTACTGCCACCTCTGGTGGTTTCAAAAACCTGTTTAATAAAAGAACTAATGTGTGTCTGTCTCCATACTCAAGCCTAGCCGGTGGTCCCTCTCGGGATATCCTCACGGGGGCGTGGTCATCTGCCACCGGTCCAGGGATCCACCCACTACTATATCAGAATTACAGATTGCTACTCCCAGCTCTATACAGAGCTTTCCTAACAAGATTGCTAACTCCTCCCTCTTCAGGAGCCCGCAACACAGATTCATAACAGACTGTTATCTCCGCAGTCTAACTAACATCAGATTCCTAACAGATTGCTACTCCTATCTGATTGCTCTGCCCATCAGGCATCAGATCTACAATAGATTGCTAACTCCAGCAACTCGTAGCTTCAGATCAGTAACAGGCAGTGCACATCATTGCCTCCTTGGCCCCAATATACATTCTTGATAAAAGAGAAACGCTATACACATTATCAGTATAAATATAATTTTATTTTTCATTTATTACAACTGAAGTCACATTATATTATGTTTGAACAGAGAACTAACATTTTCCAATATTAAATTTGATTTGTTTATAGAAGCTGGTACATTATATATATATATAATGTTAGTCACCCTAACTGCTCAACAAGATACTATATTTCAGATATCAGTAGTTCATACTAGACCTGCAGCTATCTACAGTAAAGTATGAATAAAAATGCACATACATAATGTGGCAGCTGCTCCATGTTCAATTTGATTTCTGTCTTGTAGAGTATATTTAAAATGAAAATAATACTCTTATTATGTAAACACCATAATTCTACCCACAAGCAAGAATACATATTTATAAGAACTTGTGTTACATCTTTGATGTGTTCATGCATCTAAACACTCACTTTTCCAAGAACAAGAAAAACAAAAATAACAATTTTTGCAGTGCCTTTTTGTTTTAAAACTGGAAAATTAAATGAAAACACTAACACACAATATGGTTTAAATTCTCAACAGCCAATCCACTGGAAATAGATAGACAATGGATGCTAGAACAGGTTATGGTGATTCAGGTCTTGGTGTAGTCTATAGATTCACTTTATGTATGACCCATATTGGCATTACCAATTGTGATTGCATTGACTAAACTTGGATTATTGGAGAAAAGGTAGACATTTGCAGACCATGGCAGGGACTCACAAGTCAAAGGGATGTAAAATGCTTATGAAACAAGAGAGATAAAGATTGAGGAGGACAATTCTGAGTTGCCTACAATCCAATTTTCAAAGGGAAACTGACTGTGGAGTTTCCTTTTCAAAATACCATGGCTTCCAGTGCCATATTTATTTTTTTACCCCATATCCTTTGCATGCACTAAGTATATGGGGTAAAAAATGTACTAAGATTTCAAAATGAAATCCCAGCTCATCCCAGCCAAAATCTCAGCACCAACTCTATCCTCTACCAATGGGATAAGGTGATTTTCAAAGGATTGCTTTTCACAAGTAAATACCCATTTACCTACAGAAATCCTTTTGAAAATTATCTTTATATAACTATTCCTGCTCTAAGAGCCTCATTTACTAAGCATTTTTCCCATAGACACAGAATGGGAGAAAAGCCTTAGTAAATCAGGGCCTATTAATTTGTTTTAAGTAATGAATCTGTGTCTTATAGAATAAGGGGTAGATTTTCAGACGAGCGCGAATAGCCTACTTTTGTTTGTGCTCCAGGCGCAAACAAAAGTACGCTGGATTTTAGTAGATACGCGCGTAGTCGCGCGTATCGGCTAAAATCCTGGATCGGCGCGCGCAAGGCTATTGATTTCGTATAGCCTGCGCGCGCCGAGCCGCGCAGCCTACCCCCGTTCCCTCCTAGGCCGCTCCGAAATCGGAGCGGCCTAGAAGGGAACTTTCCTTTGCCCTCCCCTCACCTTCCCCTCCCTTCCCCTACCTAACCCACCCGCCCGGCCCTGTCTAAACCCCCATCCTACCTTTGTCGGGGGATTTACGCCTCCCGGAGGGAGGCGTAAATCCCCGCGCGCGAGCGGGACTCCTGCGCGCCGGGCCGCGACCTGGGGGCGGGTACGGAGGGCGCGGCCACGCCCCCGGACCGCTCCGGGCCGTAGCCACGCCCCCGTACCCGCCCCCAAAACACTGCCGACACGCCCCCGCAACGCCGCACGCTCCGGCCCCGCCCCCGACACGCCTCCCGACACGCCCACTCCGAAAACCCCGGGACTTACGCGAGTCCCGGGGTTCTGCGCGCGCCAGTGAGCCTATGTAAAATAGGCTCACCGGCGCGCAGGGCCCTGCTCGCGTAAATCCGCCTGGTTTTGGGCGGATTTACGCGAGCAGGGCTCTGAAAATCCGCCCCTAAAAGTTTATGTTATGCAAGATCTATATGGCAGTCCTGTACATGGAATTACAACCTATTAAGACTTCATAAGAATGAGGTAATTTAGGGGTTATTCAAGAAGAACCTTCATTAGAAAATCTAGCCTTGTTGAGTAGTTTATTAGACAGCTGTCTCTAGATTCTCAAAAAGTGGGGGTACCAGGGGTGGAGATGGGTCAAGGAGAGGAAGTTTGCCAGCTAGCACTGATTTTAGTACTGAATAGCTAATATTTATACCAATCCTGAATGCAGACAGCTGGCTTAAATAAAGTTTGCAATGTTATATCCAACTGCATTTAGGAAACATTCAGACACAACCCTTGCTGAGGAAGCAGAGAGCAATGATGGAGCTGCATCAAAAGCATCAGGCTTAGGGCTAGATTTTCCTATGTCGCAGGGCTCCCTGAATTGCGCACTAATGGGGGGCAGAAGGGGCGAAGTGGGGGGCAGGCCTGCGAAAGCCGGCAGCGATCGCATCTCTGCGGTGCAATAGCTGCCGACTTTCGCATCCAATAGCGCCATCATAAAAGGTGGTGCTACTGGGTGCGAAATAGGCAGCGAAAAGGGTTCATACCTTTTCACTGTCCGTGATGTCCTCTCGACATTTGCCCCGGAGCTGCCCTGACTCCTTCTGTTCCGGTCTGGATGCCGCTCCCATTTAGTGATCACACACAAAAAGTCCCTTTTCGCATGCGATTGCTTTGGAAAATAACCCGCTAAGTGCACTAACCACATCCTCTGGCAACAAATTCCGTAGTTTAATTGTACATTGAGTGAAAAAGAACTTTCTCCGATTAGTTTCAAATGTGCCACATGCTAACTTCATGGAGTGCCCCCTAGTCTTTCTGTTATCTGAAAGCGTAAATAACCAATTCACATCTAACCATTCTAGTCCTCTCATGATTTTAAACACATCTATCATATCCCCCCTCAGCTGTCGCTTTTCCAAGCTGAATAAGCCTAATCTCTTTAGTCTTTCCTCTTAGGGAAGCTGTTCCATCCCCTTTATCATTTTGTATGCCCTTCTCTGTAGCTTCTGCATCACAATTATATCTTTTTTGAGATGCAGTGACAAGAATTGTAAACAGTATTCAAGGTGTGGTCTCACCATGGAGTGATAAAGAAGCATTATGTTATTTTCCATTTTATACACCATTCCCTTTCTAATAATTCCCAACATTCTGTTTGCTTTTTTGACTGCTGCAGCACACTGAACTGACAATTCAATGAGTTATCCACTATGATGCCTAGATCTCTTTCTTGGGTGGTACTCCTGATATGAAACCTAGCATTATGTAACTATAGCATGGGTTATTTTTCCCTATATGCATCACCTTGCACTTATCCACATTAAATTTCATCTGCCATTTGGATGCCCAATTTTCCAGTCTTGCAAGGTTTTCCTGCAATTTATCACAATCCACTTGTGAGTTAACTATTCTGAATAATTATGTATCATCCGCAAATTTGATTACCTCACTCATCATATTCCTTTCCAGATCATTTGAAAATATATTGCAAAACATGGGTCCCAGTACAGAGGCACTCCACAGCCCACTCACCTCCACTGAGAAAATTGTCCATTTAATCCTACACTCTTCCTGTTTTTTAACTAGTTTTTAATCCACAAAATGACATCTCCACCTATCCCATGACTTTTTACTTTTCCAAGAAGCCTCTTATAAGGAACTTTGTTAGAACTTTGGTAGAACTGATCTTATTCCCACTCACTGTTTTTTGAAATTTAGAATCCACCAGATAGATCTAAAGCATCAATAAATGAAACATTGGAGCTCCAGAATATGAGAATTATTTTGATCAGTTGATAGATATAGGTGATTTTAAAATGCATGTTGAAAACTCAGCTAGAGGTCTAATATATATTTTCTAGGGGTGTTATCTGATCTTGATTTTATTCACATTTCAATATACTACACAATTGGCAGGCTATATGCTGGATTTCATTTTTACATTGGAGGCTAGCAAAATTTATGGTAGTCCAGACCCCTATTTTTTCTTAATCAGATCATTGGGGCCACTGTTGGACGTGGGTTAAATAGGCGCTAATTCACACCCTAATGCAATAGTGGGATTAGCACCTATTTAATGTGCACCCCACGTGGAGTGAATGAGTTAGTGCTCATTATCTTCTATTGGCTATTAGAGATGTGCTTCGTTTTTTCCTGCCGGGTCGTTTTTTGACTCGGATACTTCGTGGTAAATTTCGGGTTTCCTCTTCTCGTTTTTCGAAAAAACGAAACGAGGAAACCCGAAACCGGGCCAAAAAACGAAACGGCAAAGGAAGCTTAAAAAAAACCCACCCCAAGCATTTAAAATCCTTTTTTTACATATCTATCATACACTATCACCCCCCCCCATCCCGATCCCTCCCCAAGACTTACAAAGTAGATCCCTGGTGGTCCAGTGGGGTCCCGGGTTCCATTTGCCCTCCTCTGTGTCCATGTTTCTGCAGCCGTGCTCTTTAAAATGGTGCCGCGCAGCCTCTGAACTACCATGTCACAGGGGCTACCGGCGCCATTGGTCAGCCCCTGTCACATGGCCATCGGCGCCATCTTGTGCTCCTGTCATGTGACAGGAGCTGACCAATGGCGCCGAAAGCCTCTGTGACATAATATAGGCAAAGGCTATCGGCGCCATTTTGATTACTGGCAGCCGACAACTAAATGGCTCCCGGACCCCCGCTGGACCCCCAGAGATTATTGGCAGGCCTTGGGGGGGGGGTCAGAAGGGGGGCTCCTGACCCCCCCAAGGCTTGCCAATAATCTCTGGGGGTCCAGCGGGGGTCCGGGAGCCATTTCGTTGTCGGCTGCCAGTAATCAAAATGGCGCCGATAGCCTTTGCCCATACTATGTCACAGAGGCTTTCGGCGCCATTGGTCAGCTCCAGTCACATGACTGGAGCACAAGATGGCGCCGATGGCCATGTGACAGGGGCTGACCAATGGCGCCGGTAGCCCCTGTGACATGGTAGTTCAGAGGCTGCGCGTCACCATTTTAAAGAGCACGGCTGCAGAAACATGGGCACGGAGGAAGGCAAATGGATCCCGGGACCCCGCTGGACCACCAGGGATCTACTTTGTAAGTCTTGGGGAGGGATCGGGATGGGGGGGTCGTGAATTATAGTTAAGGTAAATGTTTGGGGTGGTTTGGGGTGGGTTTTAATAAAAAAAAAAAAAATGTGTGCCCCTCCCCCAGGCAAACCCGAAAAACGAAATTTCCCCGAAAGTCGGGGAAAATTCTTTTCGGGTTTCGGGCCTCCGAAAAAAAAACGAAGTAGGAAATTTCGGGCAATTTCCTACTTCGGGCGAACAACGAAGCACATCTCTATTGGCTATCTCATATGAATGAGGCTATTACTCATTCACTCCAAATGCAAAAAAATAAATGTGTGTCTTAGATGCACATTTATCGCTCAGATATTAATGCCTGCCTGGAGTTGGCGTTAATAGCTGAGCGCACTGAAAAAAAGTACAGAAAAGCAGAAAAAACTGCTTTTCTGTACTTTTTTTAAAGTAAAAAAAAAAATCTGCCTGCCGTTTTCAAGACCGACGCCAATATGCAGTAATGAAAACCGATATCGACAAAGTCAGCATCACTTTTCATAACCGGCTGACTTCAGTTATGAAAACTGACACCGAGTTTATCAGCATCGGTGTTCAAACTAGCAGACTGCCAGTGACCGCGGGGTCACATTAGCAAGGAGGCACTAGGGTCGCGGTAGTGACCCTAGCGCCTCCTTGCTACCGTTATCCCCTAATTTGTTTATTGCATGGCGCCCCCCTTGCGGGCACCATGTGTGCGCTAAGAAAGCAGGTGCTGAAAAGTCAGCGCCCACTTTCCGTAAATTTTATTGCATCAGCCCCATTATCTGTTAATCTTCATAGGTACTTAGGGATGACAAAGTCATAGCAGAGAGACTAAATTAATTCTTTGCTTTGGTGTTCACTGAGAAAGATGTAAGTGAGATACCTTTCCTGAATTGATATTCAAAGGTGATAATTCAGCAAAACTGAATCAAATCTCATTGTACCTGGAGGATATAATAGTACAAATTAGCAAATTAAAGAGTAGCAACTCACGTGGACCAGATGATATACATTCCACAGTGTTGAAAGAATTGAAAAATAAAATTGCAGACCTTTTACTAGTAATTTGTAAATTAACATTAAAATCATCTATAGTGCCTGAAGACTTGTCAGCACATAGACTGGGAGAGGGACCTTGGTGTGGTAATGTCTGATTATCTGAAGGCATCAAAGCACTGTTATCAGGCAATAGCTAAAGCCAGAAGAATGTTGTGCTTCATAGAGAGAGGAATAACCAGTAAGAGAAAAGAGGTGATATTGTCCTTGTACAGGTGCCAGTATTTCAAAAAGGATAAAGACAGGAATGAAGCGGTTTAAAGAAGAGTGGCCTAAATGGTGAGGGGTCAGCATTGGAAGACATATGAAGAGACACTGAAGTTATGAATATGTATACCCTGGAAGAGAGGAGGTGCAGGGGAGATATCATACAGTCCTTCAGATACCTGAAAGGTTTTCATGGTGCAGAATTGTTAAAACTTTTCCATTGGAAAGAAATCAATAGAACAAGAGGCCATAAAGTAAACTCTAGGGAAGATGACTCAGAACCAGTGTCATGAAATATTTCTTCATGGAGGGGGTGAGGAATGCCTGGAATTCCCTTCTGGAAGAGGTGGTGAAGATGAAAATGGTGAAGAAATTCCAAGGGGCATGGGATAAACACTTTGGGGGGGATTTTAAAAGGCCTGCGCACGTAAATCCTTCCGGATTTACGCGCGCAGGGCCCTCGCGCGCCGGTGCGCCTATTTTGCATAGGCGCGTAAAGCCCTGGGACACGCATAAGTCCCGGAGCTTTCGAAAAGGGGCGGGAGGGGGCGTGTCTGGGGGTGTTCCCGAAATGACGCGGCGTTTCGGGGGTGTGCCGCAGCGTTTCGGGGGCGGGCCCGGGGGCGTGGCACCGGCTCAGTTACGCCTGCTTTCAGCAGGCGTAACTTTGCCGACAAAGGTAGGGGGGGTTAGATAGGGCCGGGGGGGGTGGGTTAGGTAGGGGAAGGGAGGGGAAGGTGGGGGGAGGGTGAAGGAAAGTTCCCTCCGAGGCCGCTCCGAAATCGGAGCGGCCTCGGAGGGAACAGGCAGCGTGCGCTGGGCTCGGCGCGCACAGGTTGCACAAATGTGCACCCCCTTGCGTGCGCCGACCCCGGATTTTATAAGATACGCGCATATCTTATAAAATCCAGCGTACTTTTGTTCACGCCTAGTACGAGAACAAAAGTACGCGATCGTGTATTTTTTAAAGATCTATCCCTTTGGATCTCTAAAGGCTAGAGGGTGGAAATAAAGAAAATAATCCATGGGATAACTGGGGGTAACTTGCTGGTGTGTCAGTTGCTACCCTTAAAATATAAGCCTTTTAGTATACCTGGTTTTAAAGGAGGATCGGATAGAAAATAGTAGGGGTGTGCATTCGGATTGACCGCATTAGTAAAACGCAACTCATATTTTTTTTTTACTTAAAAAATTGATTCGACATAAACGATCGGATTTCCCACATATCGAACATAGATATGTTCGATATGTGGGAAATCGCGATTGTTGAGCCAAAATAAAAATATAAACCCCCTCACCCTCCTTAATCCCCCCCCCCCCGACTTACCACAACTCCCTGGTGATGGAGCGAGGAGTGAGGACGCCATTTCTGCAATCCTTGGCGAGAAGCATGTGACGTCGGCGGCACGTCGAGTGACGCCGGCGTCACGTGATTCCCGGCTCGTTCGCGCCGGACGGCTCGTTCGGCCCAAAAAGAACTTTTGGCCAGCTTGGGGGGGTCAGGAGGCCCCCCCAAGCTGGCCAAAAGTTCTTTTTGGGCCGAACGAGCCGGGAATCACGTGACGCCGCGTCACTCGACGTGCCACCGACGTCACATGCTTCTCGCCAAGGATTGCAGAAATGACGTCCTCCTCGCTCGATCACCAGGGAGTTGTGGTAAGTCTGGGGGGGGGATTAAGGAGGGTGAGGGGGTTTAAATTTTTTTTTTGCACATATGTACATATACCCAACTCATTGGATTTTTTTTATGTCCATATTGGCCGCAAGTGGGACCCCCTTTCGGACATAAAAAATATGAACATAAAATTTTGCTCTGCACATCCCTAGAAAATAGCCACTGCTATTACTAGCAACAGTAGCATAGGATGAACTTAGGTTTTGGGTACTTGCCATGTTCATATGGCCTGGATTGGCCACTGCTGAAAACAGGATGCAGGGCTTGATGGACCCTTGGTCTGACCCAGTATGGCATGTTCTTATGTTCTTAACCTTAGCTTATAGCTAAAAATTCACTTAATCTTAGCCCATTATCATATGGCTGGCTAAGTCAGACATTCAACGCCATTTTGAAAACTGAATCTTTTTGTTCACCTCTATCTCAGTCTGGTATCTTCTAAAATTATTCCCTTTTCCTCAGCTTTTCATAAATATTAGAGATGTGCATTTGTTTTTGCCAAATTAGATAATTTCAATGAAATTGTCTAATTCAGCATGGTTCAGGGCAACAAAACCCGAAAATAAGTTTTCCGAAATTTTTGAAAAATTCATATTTCGAGTTAGCGTGCGCTAACTCAAAAATCAGGAGCCCACGAAAAAGAAAAACCCGAACTGCAGGGAAAAATAAAGTTTCCTGTGTTTCACTGAAATGGAGCCCATAACAAATTTTTAAAGCTATGCCCATCTCTAATAAATATACCTCTGCCACACAATACTTCTAATTTGTAGCTGTAGAATTTCTTTTGTTTTGTGACTAATAGTAACTTGAAATTTTCCTCTAATGAAATTCATGGCTCAGAAAACTACGAAGAGCTGTGCTCAAATTATTTGTACTAGGAACTTGAAAAACAATTAGCCAACTACTGTAATTGTAAATGTCCAACAGTAATATTGCAGGTGCACAAATAATGTGCCTTTGGTTGCATCCCCATTAGTAACTCTTAATAAAGCGACTTGTATACTAGGGATGTGCTGTGCATTCGTTTTTGCCGAATTGGAAAATTTCAAAGAAATTGTCCAATTTGACATGGGTCAGAATACCCGAATCCCAAGACGGATTTTCCTCGAACTTCATGGAAAATTTGTTGTTCGGGTTAGTGGGGGGGGGGGGAGGGGCACATTTATTTTAAAAAAGAAACCAAACCCACCCCAACCCTTCAAATTTAGTTAATTTCATCCCCCCACCATCCCGACTCCTCAAAAACTTGCCTAAAGTCCCTGGTGGTCCAGCGGGGGTCCCGGGAGTGATCTCCCACTCTCAGGCCATCGGCTGCCAGTAAAAAAAATGGTGCCATTGGCCCTTTGCCCTTACCATGTGACAGAGGCTACCGGTGCCATTGCTCGGCCCCTGTCACATGGTAGGAGCAATGGACGCACGGTGCAATCTTATAAAATGGCACGGAACATCCATTGCTCCTACCCAGCAGATAAACCAAAGCACATCCCTATACTAACCCATGATAAAAGTTTCAAGTTTTCCTTGGTAACCTATGGATTTTTTATGTTCATGTTAAATATGAATGTGTGGGAATTGGCTTTCAAGGTTCAGGGCCTTCATCTCACCTGAGAGTTCCATCGACTCTTTCCCCAGAGGCTTGAGGAGGAAACTTAGGTGGGGAGGGGGGTACTGCAATGTTTGCCAAGTCTTGGAATGGTCTTATGACCAGCCACACTCACCACTACTGCACCCCACCTCCATTTTGGCCTGATTGCTGCCATGCTTTTATCCATCAGGTAGCACACACATGTTTTACCTCTCTATATTTAAAGGCCCCATGGTGGGAAATGGTGGGTTCTGCTGCAATCCAGGTGATAGAAGAGAACCATACCTCAGTCCATATATTAGTGACAATAAGGAGGATGATGGAGGGATGGAAACTAGACTGGAGAGACAGGACTGATGTTTCAGGATTTTTTGTTGTTGAAGTTGTTGTTACAGATAGAGGTGTTGATATGAAAAAGGCAATGGATCTCTTCATAGCCTACATCTTCTACTGCCTTTTCATATTAACGCCTCTAACAACAACAACAACAACAACCAGAAACCCTCCCTGAAACATCAAGCCTGTCTCTCAAGCCTAGTTGTCATCCCTCCATCATCCTTCTTATTGTCACTAATATATGGACTGAAGAATAGCTTTCTTCTATCACCTGGGTTGCGGCAGAACCCACCTATACCCTGTTGGTCTGCCCCTGCTAGAATAGCTGCCTGCTTCTGCCTTGCCCAGCTGCCACCAGTGTACTATCAGGAAAAGATAGACATGCATAGCATTCTGGCTAACCCAGATGTCATTGATGAAATGGATGTTATTCCACTCTACCTTGGCTGCAAGTAAAGTACTGAGTGATAAGGTACTGAATGCAATTTTGGAATAAAAGTTGCAGCAGCCACTTAAATCCCATGTTCTCATGATTTGCTGGAACTGACTATCCAGGGCAATCATTCTGCTTATGCACCATACCATGTCCTATAATACTGCTTTTTTCTTAGCTTGTGACAGGGATGTAGTAACACACCCCATCTACTCCATGGTGGCTTTACATTGGCATTGGTATAGGCATGGGTGCTACTTGTTTGCCACATTACTTGGGGAAAGCAACTAGGGTGGTCAGCTTTGGAGAAAGACACCCTTTTTTCTCTGGTGTTCTACTGTTGCTTCTGCTGCTTTGAATGGAAGATGAAACCCCCAAACTAGTACGAGTGGCCTTCTTTGAAACTAACCCAAATGGATATTGTTTTTACGGAAGTCCCATTGGGATAAAGTGGTACAAAAAGTGTTTCACTTTCTCTATTTCCATCTTGGTCATGTTCCTTTCTTTTCTATTTCTATCCCTAAGATACTCTGTCTACTTAAAGAAAAAAAGATTACTGTTTTATTTGCATCATAGATGTTCATGTTTTTGAAAAGGAATGCAAAAAATTGTTGTGGTAAGAATGTCCCTTTATTCATTCATTTTACACATTCATTTTAAATGACTGCACATCACTAATCTCAAATTCTCATGTGACTCATAGGGGTCTAGGTTTTAGGTTATCTACAATCAATGTTTATTTGTTTTTTGTCTAACCATAATATTAATTTGCATACTTTGCTTTTCCTGAAAAGTAGATTTGTTTATGGCCCTCTAGGGATAGATTTGACTTAAAATGAACCATTCAGGATATGACCTTATTAAACAAGTACATTATATCATGCATTGGTCTCAGTCTCTGAAAGAGTCACATTGAGCTTTTAGTTCTTTGTAGCTAATTTTTTACTGTAGGACTAACTTAAGAACTAAAAATGTAAAACAAATACCTTCTTCACTTTGATGTGCCACACCATACATCACATAGAAAAATCTATGCCAGCAAAATATAATCTCAACATTAGAAAAGTGTTTTAAGGCTCTTCATTCTATAAAAATATTGCTTCTAAGAACTCAGTTGCCTGTATCTTCAAGGTCATTCTAGTCACCTGAAGGCTTACATTTAAAAATAATTGTTAAATAACTACGTCAGTCTTACAGTTGTATAAAGCAGATCACATTGATCTAGCTAGTGCTGTCAGATAATACAGCATCTTTTCTTTCATATTACAAGGGTAATTCTTAGGTCTAAAGATTTAATAACTTGTGATTGCTTTTCTTTCAGTGTAATTAGAGTTATATCTCTAACTACACCCATGAAGAGTTATACAAAAAAAAAGTTATATTATTGTTAATATTCTGTTCACAGCCATTCCAGTAAGTAATGAAATAAAAGTAAGTACACCTTACCTATGTATTGTTGCATTTTAGTCTGAAACATTGTTATTGTTTAAACTGAATCATACAACAGAACAACATCCCAGTGGTGTTGGTACACTTAAAGATCCCTGGACAAGTTACAAACGAGAAAAGAGAAACATGAGTTGCCTCTACCCCCCAAGCCCCTCCCCCTACTAATAGAGCCTCAACAGCAACCAAGTCCATACTGTGTTTCTTAGCACCAAAAACAAGCTGAAACAGGTTTGGGTCCGGATAAAAAAAACCCTGTAAGTCAGCCGTTTAGAATCAAACTCCTGGATCTATTTGGATGTGCGTACAAACTCCTGGATCTATTTGGATGTACGTACTTGGATGTACGGGTCCCATATCGACAAGAACCTCCATCGCAGTAGAGGAGAACAGCGAGATGTCAGGTCATCCATACGCATCATATGGTGAAGTTGATTTCGTACGACCAGAAAGAAGGGGCATCAATATCCCTCCAGTACAGCAAGATCACTTTTTTACCTACTAAGCATGCTTTCAGGATGAATAAATGAGGACCAGCACCTCTAGCTGGTAGCAGAGGGAGGCACCCAAAGAGAAAAAGTCAAGGGGACAAGGGGGGTGGGGGGAAACCCCAGTAAATTCATGATATAATTTGCAATACAACCCCAAAAGCATCTTATAAGGGGACACGCCCAAAAAGAGTGAGATAATGTGCCCGTAGCCCGCTTACACTTATCATACAAGGCAGAGGAAGAAATTTGGGAGCGGCAGGCTATATGGGCTGACACATAGGCCCTCTGTAAATATTTGTACTGCATTTCCCTATAATACATGCCTGAAGATAGTTGGGACACTCGTTTAAAGCATGCCTGAAGGATAGGGACAGTAAGAACAAACACCCCATCTCCGTTCCATCGATCTACAAGGATTGAATACTTGTCCGTTCATGCAAGTTTTTTAAGGCTTTTATAATAAATGGAAAGGGAAGGAGGCTGTGATTTGTCGAACAAGAATAAGGCATCCAGAGAATGAAAGACCCTGGGGTGCAAGGATTCGGAAGGCAAGGATTTAATATAGTGTTGGATCTGGAGGTAGGGAAATATCTGGATAGGACGTAAATTATACAATTCCTGCAAGTATTGTTACATTTTAAATGGTAACTTTCATATAATCTCAAAAGAATATATATTGAGTATTTAATTTTCACTGATCATAAGTAAAAAGAATCATTTTCTTAACTGCTAAAATCATATATTACAGAGGGAAACCCATGCTCTCTTGAGCAAATAATGAGAACAGACCATACATCTATCACAGCAGCCTTATGCATTCTCTTACTGCCACATATGAATGGCATTTTGATTAAAAAAAATGTTTAATTAACTTCTTTACTTCATTAACCCATTTATCAACAACAATATTGCAAAATCTCTGGTTCAAGCATTTAACTTCTCAAAATATTACTATTATAAATTTAAGCTTATTTACTTATCACAGTCTACCCTTAGAAAATTCCTGATCTGATATTTTATTTATTTATTTGTTTGTTTGTTTATTTATTTATTTATTTACCGGTTTTTATATACCGACATACACCGTATCACATCGGTTTACATTGGAGCAATAACTTAGCTTGAATATGCTTTACAGAGAACCCTAAATATATACGAATAACATGAACTGAATGTAAATGCAGGATACTTAACTAAACTTAAAATGGGAAACATGAGCTTAATTTACAGTGTTTTACAATCATTTTACAGAGAGCTCTTAATTTAAAATGGGAAACATGGGATTATTTTACAGCATTTTACAATGTTTTACAGAGAGTTCCTGATATGTGGCAATCCATTTAATTTTGAAACCTCCACTGATTCCAATGAATTAGTTTCTTTGTAAAGGGCATGGTTATCTCTTGGGTATCTGCAGATAAAGATGTGGGAACCTCACATTTTTATTGGAGGATGGGGGCAATGTTCCCTGGAAGCTTTACAGGAGTCTGCTGCTCATATTACAATGAATAAATATGCACTAGCGGTCTCATTGTTAGAACTGTGTGGAATGGCTAGATCCCACAGGACTTCCAATTGAAACTTTGAGACTGCTGCAAGGACATTGTGGTGGAACATTCCTGAATTTATATGCAGATTTTGTGCACAATCACAGATTTATTTGTGTATCAAATAAGATACAGTCTTTATTAAAATGATGCATTTTGTAGGAAAATATGAGAGCCTGGCAAAAAATCAGTTGATCCACAAATAATTTCATTATGAATTGCTGCATTTTAAAAATAATGTGGATGTCTTGCCTTGAAGCACTAAATATCACTGAGATTTCCTTGGAAATTAATCTGGCAGAAATGCAGCAGATTCACTTGGATGGTAAATTTATTCACAAGGCCTTATTTCCCAGCATATCTTTCATCTCCAAAGCTAGGTCTTTTAGATAAGGGAATTTCACATGGGATGAGAAGATATGTTTGATTATTAGACATTTTTGTGATAGATGTAGAGATGTTCATATTCAGATGCTGGCTGACTACCAAAGTCAGTTGATAAACATATCCAGGCAAATCTGTTTGTATATTCCGCAGCATGTTCATGCCAAACCATTTTCCCAGCTAGTCAAGGTTAGCCAGATAAATTTAATTTTGACAGTCCTAAAGAGGTTAGTGTTATGGGCCCTGCCCGTGGCCGCCCCACTCTCGGGCCTGCTCACCTTCATGGTTCCACAGCGGGTCCCGGGACAACCTCCCTCATGGTAGTTGCCAGTCCTGCCAGGCCCCGGCGTCCCATGGCGGTGGTCGCCGGGCCTTCCACTGCATGCCAGGCCTCACGCCGAGGCTCGGTGTCCTCGGCCATGTTAGCCATGCCCCTACGCGTGCGCGGACCACCCGGACTCATGTAGGGCCAAGGGCGGGTCTTAGCTCCGCGGCACGCCCTGATTGATCCCTTGATATAAGAAAGTTCCTGTCTATGCTTCCTTGCCTTGGCAATCGGGTCAGTTTGTTCTAAGATTGCCTCTGTGTTTGTTCCTGCTCTTGTCTGTTCCTAGTCTCGTTCCAGGATCCTTTTGTCCCAGTTCTGTTCCTGACTTGTTCCTGCATCCCAATTCTTATGTGCTGCTTTTTCCTGTGTTCATCTGTCTGTCTACCCAGGTAGTATCCTCGGACTGTCTTACTGGCACTAAACTCATCTTGTTCCTGACCTGCCTGCCTGCCTGCCGTTTGCCTCAAGACCTCAGCCTGCTTTTGACCTCATCTGACCTCTGGTACCTGACCCCCTGCTTTGCTGACCATTCCTTGGACTGACCTCTGGATCTTGACCTTTGCCTGCCTGACCTCGTCTCCAGATTCTGGCTCTGTTCCTCGCCTTGTCATCACCAACTCTGTTCTGGTTCTCTTTGTTCCAACCAGCCTCCAGCTATGAACCCGATCGTGCTCCCCCTGTGTCCCTGGGCACGCAGGACTTTCATTCTCTTAGGAGACCCTGCAAGGCCCACCTAAGTCCAAGCGGCCCAGGTCCCTATGGGCTCCTCCCGGGGGCACCTCGAGTTTCCAGTGGTGAAGTTCTTCACAGCTCCAGTGTTCCGCCCCCTGGGGAAGTTACCTCCTGTTCCCTTTCAGGAGACATTCTTTCACTGTCCCAGGACAAGGGTCCACCCCCGAGCGCAACAGTTAGGACTGTTCAGCTTGGAGAAAATATAGCTGAAGGGGGATATGATAGAGGTTTTAAAATCAAGAGAGTGGAATAGGTAAATGTGAATAGATTATTTACTCTTTCATATAATAGAAGGACAAGGGGGCACTCCATGAAGTTAGCATGTAGCACATTTAAAACTAATCAGAGAAAGTTCTTTTTCACTCAACGCACAACTAAACTCTGGAATTTGTTGCCAGAGGATGTGGTTAGTGCAGTTAGTATAGCAGGGTTTAAAGGAGGTTGGATAAATTCTTGGAGGAGAAGTCCATTACCTGCTATTAATCAAGTTGACTTAGAAAATAGCCACTGCTATTACTAGCATCAGTAGCATGGGATAGACTTAGTTTTTCCATACTGGCAGGTACTTATTGTTACGATTCCTCCCATGGCCGGAGCCACAGGAGGCCTCTCATCACTTTTTAGCTTCAGCTGGTTCCCCGATCTTTCCCACGGCATGAGCCACCTTCTGTCCATCTTCTTCAGTGGCCTGGATACCGCAGCTAACGTCGGGGCCTTCCTCGAGGCCCAGCTTCCTCTCCGCTCCTGTGTCGGCATTCTGCAGCATGGCCTCTAGCCATGGTCCTGCACTGCTTCCTGTTCTTGCTCCTAAGATGCGGGCCATGCCTCCTTCAGAGATTTAAAGGGCCCGTGGCTGGAAATGCCCCGGGCCCCACCTGGACTCCTCCCTGGGCTTCTTCTGATGTTCAGCCCTATATAAGAACCCAGCTTCCACTCTGTTGTTGCCTTTGCAAGGAGTTAGTCTCCTTGGGGTTAGTTCTTCTATGGACTTCTCATCTTCGCTCCTGCTGGCATTTTCTTGTTCTTCGTGGGATACCTTGTTGTTGTCTATGTTCCTGATCTCTTCTGGATGTCCTTCGCCTTGTTCCTGATGTTACTTGGTCCATTCCTGATGTTCCATGATGTTCCTACTTTGATGTCCTGTTCCTTGTCTTGTGCCTTGCTCACTTGTTTGCCTATGTTTCTTTGTGCCTTGCTCGCTTGTTTGCCTGTTGCAGTTTTTTTTGGCCCTTTTGTCTGTTGCAGTATTTTTGGCCTTTTTGCCTGTTGCCTTGTTCTCTTGTTGCCTTGTTGCCTTTTTGTGCCTTGTTCAATTGTTGCCTTGTTGCTTTGTCTTCTTGTTCTTTTGTTGCCATGTTCCTTGTGTCTTGCTTGGTTTGTTTTTTGTTGTTCCAGTAGTCTTGCAATGGGCCAATACCTTTGGACTGTCAAGAGCCCATGTTTTTGAAATCTTGTTTTCTGGGTTCATGTGACTTGCAGGAGGTGCCTGCACCCAGAGTTTCATCCCTAGTGTCCGGTTTCGTGTTTCTAAGTTTTCCGGTCCAATGGGTTTTCTTATGACCTGCAGGAGGTACCTGCACCCATTGATGTTCCAGATATCCTTTTGCCTGGTTTTCAACCTCCCGAAGCGGGAAGGGGACCCCTTTGATGAGGGGGTACTGTTACAATTCCTCCAGTGGCTGGAGCCATGGGAGGCCTCTCACCTCTTTTTAGATTCAACTGGCTCCCTGATGCTGTTCTCTGTGGCCCGGAGGCCGCAGACGCCATGCCGGTGTGGCAGGACGCAGTTGCTGCCATTATCATCGTTCTGGGCCCGGAGACCATGGTCCCCGGTCTTTCCCACGGCAGGATCCACCTTCTGACCATCTTCTTCAGCAGCCTGGATGCCACCGCTAATGTCGGGGCCTGCCTCGAGGCCTAGCTTCCTCTCAGCTCCTGTGTCGGCATTCTGCAGCATGGCCGCTGGCCATGGTCCTGCACTGCTTCCTGTTCCTGCTCCTAAGGCACGGGCTGTGCCTCCTTCACAGATTTAAAGGGCCTGTGGCCGGAAAAGCCCCGGGCCACACCTGGACTCCTCCCTGGGCTTCTTCTGATCTGACTAAACATGTTCCATTTCAGCGTGGTCCGTGACCAGCCATGGGCGGCTGAGTAGGCTGCGCCTTGGTACAGGCTTCTACTGAATCTTCACCATGTTACGGCTTCATCTTCCATGTATTAGTCTGGAGTCTGCCTCACACTCAAGCATGGTCTGTAAGCAGTCCCGTGGGTCTGCCTTGTGGTGGGCTGTGTAGGGTGCGCTGCATCGCAGCCTCAACCCAGTACTTGACTTTCTTCTTGAACACTGATCCTGAGTCTTCACATCCCAAGCTTCTTGTCTGTGTCTTCACGTCTCCAAGTTCTTCATCTGAGTCTTCATGTTCCAGAGCCTTCATCTGCCCTCGCCTCCTGTCTGGCCAGCCGCTTTTGCCGTTCCCAGCGGCAGGTCCGAAAGGGCTTGGAGTAGTCGGAGGACCACTCAGAGACCAACCTTGCGTGTTTGGCCTAACTCAGGCTGTGCAGGTCGGCAGGGACCTGGCTTCCTGGTCTCAGCCCAGGCTCGGACATGTCTCGCCTGCCTCGGTACCGCCTTGGAGTTCTCTGGGGTCGTGCCATGGCCCAAGGGCACACAATCTCCTTGGAAATGGGACCGCTCTCCTAGCGCTCCCTAACACTTATAGCCTGGATTGGCCACTGTTGGAAACAGGATGCTGGGCTTGATGGACCCTTGGTCTGACCAGGTATGGCATGTTCTTATGTTCTTAAAGTATTCTAGCTATCTTAACCAGAAAATTCTGAAAATTGGCATTTGTCAGACTAATTTAGCTGGATAGCCAGCCCCACCCTGGAATAACTTTTCCTTGCTCCTGAGCTAGCTGGATACAAGTTAGCTGGATAAACAGCTATCCATCTATTTCAGAGCTGGTCAGTGCAGCAGATTTTCAAATTCTGCCATTTGTCTGTCTAAATCTGAATTAAGGCAGACAATTGACACAGAATATTGACCTCAGAATTGGTTAATCAGAAACTTCAGAATGGTAGTGGTTTAATCTATCTTTTTTTAATTCCCATGGACATACAATCAGGGAGAGGGAAGCATTTCCACTGTGAAAGGTAAAATTTCATTTTGTTGGAGTTTAGCATATATTCTGCTGAAAGTGCACATTTGCAAACTATTCATAATTCAATAGTATTTTATCATTAATATATGAGGTGTCTGCAAATGCAAAGAAAATGAGAAATTTTGCATGTTTCATTAAAATTTTCCAAAGCTATTATGAAAAATTTGCAAAGAAGTATTTGTTTATGAATATTTCTAAAATTATAGAAGCCTATTTTTTAACTTTAATTTACCAATGTTGTTTTATTTTATGAAGGAAACACTAATGTTTGCATCCTTCTCTCTGCCTGTTCATCTGAGCTTTCATCTGTGACACTAATGTCACAGGCCAGGAGTAGTGGTTGTGAGGGATACAAAGAAAATGTAAATGCTAGTAGGAGAGTTGTCAGTAGTTGAAACAGAAAAGCTGGTAGAGTTCCCCAGGTCCCATCAGTCAAAAAATATGAAGAGTCAACAAGCACCCCAGCAATGTAGCTGATAGGGTTCCTCAAGCCTCACCAGACAAAGAAGAGGGGCAGCCACTGAAAATGGAAGCAATGGGGATGGTGAGATTTGTTTGGTTGTCTTTCAAACAAAAGGAAAAAATGCTGACAAGTCCTGGGGAATAACTTGTGGGAAAAGCTGCTGGCAAGGCCTAGGGAAGATGAGGAATCACACACACACACACACACATATCCAGCCACAGACAAACACCCCAGTCCTCCATTCAATTTTCTCCCCACACAAACACAAACACAAACGCAAACACTCAACACCACCAATATCCCCTACCACCACCACCACTGCACCACCAAGACTGCAATCACCTGCTACCTGAATATACATCATATCTACCTCTCCCATCCTCCTCACATATTTTTCCCACCCACACTCCCTCTACACATGTTCCACTCTCCTACCCCTACACACATACAAATACCCCACCCAAACATCCCTAATAGACATACACACCCATACACATACCAATCACACACACCCCTGCACACACACATACCCATACTGATAAGAACCACATATCCTTCATCACCACTGCCTACATATATTACCTCCACACTCAACTCACCCCATTCTCCTCACTCATCTACACCTTCCTCACACACCTACCCCATACATAATCCCTAAACCTCCCCACAATCACACCCATTATTATCCTCTCAGTCCAGTATCCACACCTCCCCTTGCATATTCTCCCCAATTCACCATTTCTCCACAGTCCCCTACTCATATCCCTTTACCCATCCCACCCCCAATGACCCCTCCACACAAATACACAAACACATACCCTACCCATAAATCATACTCTTGATTCCCCTACAGCAATTACAAGACACACATACACACACACCCAGAGATCTTGTAACATACACACCCACTAAAATATGCATGCAGATCATGTTGTCATAGAATATATTTTTTAAATTGTCATGCAATTCTAGACTTCATAAATATAGTAATCATTCAGGATTAAATATGTATAGAAACAATTTGATACCAAAATAAATAATCCAAATTCTAAGAAAGAAACACATTACATTTCAAAATCCTTACTTGTATTAAAGTCCACCAGTTTATGGGGAGATCAAAATATCAAAATTCAAATAGCATAGTATAGATTAAAAACCAGAAGAATATTTCAGAATGCATAAATTAATAACAGGAAGTCAGTTACAAAATGTTAAAGTATACGGATACTCCAGAAACATCTTATAAATGTAATTATTCTCAATAAAATGCAACTAATCTAGAACAAGATAAATGTCATTTAAATTGAACAAAATTAAAATTCACTGCAAAAATATATTTAACCTTTATTTTGTCAATATATTTCACAGTCCATTTAATCTAATACATTCAAAACATTGTATGTGTTAATACAGAAAAGATAAATGGCATTAAAATTGTATGCGAATTAGGTAAAATTGTCATGTTCTAAAAATAAAACATTGGTTCATTTGCTTTAGCATAATACACATTATATTTACCTTATCAGATAGTTACTTATTAATCTAATTATTTAATTATTTAATTATTTTTTTTTTAATGTATAAACTGCCTATCAACATTTCAAGGCAGTTTCTTGAAATGAAAGACTACATGAGAGATTGTGATTTCTATCAGTTTATTGCAAACTATGGAATTCCTTTCAGCAGTGGTAATGTAGTCTTTTGCAGTACTTCACTCATTTATTTGTTGTGTTCTTGGTACACTAAGCACAATGGGCCAAGCGTTGTCAAAAAACTGTAATTCTTCTGGCTTCCATTTGAGTCTTAGACAGGCACCATAGCAGTTAGTTCACACAAATGATGATGAGAAAAGCTCTTGATCAATCCAAGAGTGATCTCATAATTGAACTCCAAATGTGTTACTTTAGCATATAGCTTCATCATATAATAGTGTGGACACCAAGTAGAAACAACTGTGGAGTTGATGTATTGGTGAACAAGCTATTCCATCAATTTTTTTTTTTATCATTGTTGTGAGAATAATAAGGGGAAAATAGTAAATTCTTCAAGTTAACCCCTACCCTTCTAACCATGCAGTTGGCTATCATTGTGGTTGTGACAAAATGCTATGTTGTTACCTCTGCTATTCACATGCCTCAGTACATGCCTCAGTACTTTCTTGAGTGGTTAAACACTGCCAAAGATGCTAGTGCAGGTGACTACACTATTGTCTACAAATCTTATTAAGCAGAATTTGCTATCACATGTGCATTGAAGCGTAGTATAATTCTTCTTAGGTTTGTTTCATTTTGACTTCATAAAGCCTTCAATCCCATGTCTCCATTTATTAAATGGATTGTAACTGATAAGGGGAGAGCACAAACAAATTTTCATTTTATTTTATTATTCTCTTATTTATTATTATTTGGATTCATAACCTGCTTTTTGGAATTAGAAATATGCTTAAAGAGGAAACTTTGTTTTGTTTAATTTGTTGTGTTAATTTGCAATGACAAAAACTGTTTGGTTTGGTTTGTTAATTTGAAATGAAAATTGCTTTTAGAAAGAAAGAAAAAAATTATCCTGTCCCTGGCACTATTTGTATTAGTGGCAGTGGTGGGGGAAGAACAACTAGTAATTCCTTCTGCCACAGGAAGGTTTAAATGATTTCATGGGTAAGTGAGTATGAGGAAGGCTGGAGACATTGTGGAAGGGCACAGGAGATGGGTGCGTGTGTGTTTGTGTGTGTGTGTATATGCATGTATTTATGTTTGGGAGGTTGTTCAGCAGGGCAGGGACCAAACTATTTTTTTTTAATCCAAAATGAATAAAAATGAAAAAGAATACAATTTAATTAATTTTTCTTTCATTTTGTTTTGAAAATGAAATAAAATTTCACTTCATTGAAAGTGCATTCCTATAACTCAATAAGAAACTATTGAAATAGCACATGTAGCACATGTTGTCATCAATGAGCTCCGTACAAGTCATAATAACATATTCTCCAAGAGGAGTTTTGGGATGGCAGCTGCTCCTACCATATTAAATGCAGGTCTACTATGGGTAGCTGTTTGGTAAGCATATTATTCAAATTAAACATCCAAAACTTACATTTTTTTCCATGGATAAACATTATTTGTTCCCATGGTGCTCATAGTAGAAAACCATGTACACATCTATTCTTAGATACTTGGCAAAAATGCAAAATTGTATAAGAACCATTTAGCTGATCATAAATGGCTAAATACTTGCTAACTACCATTGTTATTTTTGAATAATTCAGCAACTTGTTGACAATATAAAAATAGTTTTTTTATTATTTCAGAAATCTGACACTGTTCCAACAACAAGCTTTCAACACAGGTCTTCAGTATTTATGCTCTTTTCATATATAGTGATTTGAGCACTAAGAGCTGGATTTTCTAAGGTTGCAGACCTTAGAAACTCCTGCAGCAATGGGGGGCAGGGGGGTGAAGCTGGGGGCGGGCCTGCGAAAGCTGGCAACCATCACACCACTGCGGTGTGCTGGCTGCCGGCTTTCGCACCGAATAACTATATCATAAAAGGTGTAGTTATTCGCTGCGAAACTGGCGGCGATAAAGGTCCTTACCTTTCTCTGCCAGCGATGTCTGCGCAGCGTCGGCCCCAGTGCCGCCCCGACTCCTCCTCTTCCGGGGCTGACTCCACCCCAACTCCACCCCCATTTAGTGATCGCACACGAAAAGGGACTTTTCCCATGCGAAAAGTCCCTTTCTGCATGTGATCGCTTTTGAAAATGACCCCCTTAGATGCAGATGAATGTTTGAATCACTACCCCATTAGTAAAAAAAAAATATAGGATTGTTCATGTCCCATGAAGCAAAAGCTCCAACCGTACTTTTAGGTGTTCACAAATTTCAGGTATAAAGATTATTTTAAAAAGCTGCATTGGTGTTATGAAGCCAGCTCTTGATGGGTATTTCTGTACAGTGTAGGCATATCACAAATCCATTTGAGGACATACTTATCTGTTACCCATGGTTGATACTTACCATCCACTGAACCTACGTAACTTTTCTTTTGCTTCTTTGTTTTCTTTTCAGCCTCACTTTCAAAGCTTATACGTGCAGTCTCTGAACTTTACAATGATTCAATATTGACCTTCAATTGTCAGAACATAAGAACTTAAGATTTAACATACTGAATCAGACCAAAGATCCATCAAGCTCAGTATTCTAATAAAATAGAATAGAAGCATGACAGCAGAAAAAGACCATATGGCCCATCCAGTCTGCTCATCTTAGGGATGTCAGAGGGATGCCATATGTTGCATTCGGGATTCGTATTCGTCAGGGGGCAGATACATTGCATTCAGCAAGGGGGGCCCCACAATACATTCATGATTAATTCTTATTTGTTTCCCGGCTAAAATTGAAATAACTACAACCCCCCACCCTCATGACCCCCCCATGACTTACCAAAACTCCCTGGTGGTCCAGCGGGGGTTCCGGGAGCCATCTCCTGCACTCACACCCTCAGCTGCCGGTATTCAAAATGGTGCCAATAGCCTTTGACCTTACTATGTCACAGGGGCTACCGGTGCCATTGGTCGGCCCCTGTCACATGGTAAGAGAAATGGATGGCACCGGTTTTCTTTATAGGTTTCTGTGTGCTCCCATGTTTGCTTCTTGGTCATAAGCATGATGATACTCCACATTAGAGATGTGATTCGGCCAAACCTTTTGGTTCGGCCGTTATCGGCCCACCAAGGGAAATTTTGTTTTCCTGCAGTTCGAGCCAAATTTATTTCATCTGCCCCCTGAAATGATGCCCGAAACCCACCCCAACCCTTCAGATTAAAAGAAAAACAAAAAAACCTTCCAAACCCACCCCAACCCTTTAAATTTAATTAATTGAAACACCCCACCCTCCCGACCCCCCAAGACATGCCGAAAGTCCATGGTGGTCCAGCGGGGTCCCGGGAGTGACCTCCTCCACTTGGGCCATTGGCTGTCAATAATCAAAATGACGTTGATGGCCCTTTGCCCTTACCTTGTGACAGTGCTATCGGTGCCATTGGCTGGCCTCTGGCACATGGTAGGAGCAATGGATGGCCGGCATCATCTTAAAAAATGGTGTGGGCCATCCATTGCTCCTACCATGTGACAAGGGACAACCAATGGCACCAATAGCCCCTGTCACATTGTAAGGGCAAAGGGACATCGGCGCCATTTTGATTAGTGGCAGCCGATGGAGCAAGAGGGGGAGATCACTCCCGGGACCTCGCTGGACCACCAGGGACTTTTGGTAAGTCTTGCGGGGGGGGGGGGGGGTCGGGCAAGTCTTGGGGGGGTCGGGAGAGTGGGGGGTTACAATTCATTAAATTTGAAGGGTTGGGGTGGTTTTGAGGGGGGTTGTTTTAATGTGCCCTTTCTTTCCTCCCCAAAAACGATAAGAAAACCACACAAAATTTTGTGGGTTTTCCTATCATTTAGTCGACCCCCCTAAACCTCGATGAAATAGGAAATATCCTCTCTATTTCCTATTTCGTCACAAATGAATGCACATCTCTACTCCACATTCCAAAGTGGCCTCTATCATTTGCTCTTCATCTTTATACAGGTTATTAAAATGCCTAATTGTCTACAGACGTCTGCAGGTTCATCTGATGCCAAATCATTCTAATCTCCAAATTCACATTCACTATCATAAGCATTTATTGGTGATAATATACAAAAGTCTGTCAACCTAGTATCAGGATTCTCATTAGCCAACACCATTTATACTGCCTGTTTCAGCATTTAGAAATGACTTGGCATAGTGCGTGAGGATTTTTCATCTGAAATAAAATTTAAAGATTTTCATAACTAAAAGTGAACCCACTGACTTACCAGAGATCTTTCACAGACCCGTCAAATTTTCTAAATGGCAATGCATAAAATATGGCTGGAAGGCTTATGGCTGAGTGCAGAACAGCTGCTGCAGGCTGGTTGATAACTTGCTGCTAAGGGGTCTGGGCAGTGCTTCCAGCTATTTGAATTAAAAAAAAATATATCAGCATGCCTAAAAACCCAGAATAAGTCTAATTCACTTATCATTAGGACATGATGTTACCAACCATGGAGAAAAGATGTCAAGTGACCTGAAAATATCAACTAATAGGATGTGGGAAATAGATGTTGAGAAATTTTAAGTCCTGTAGTATCCTTTCCTGAGGGCAGGATACTCAAACCAGTCCTACGGGTCTCCCTACCCAGTCTGGTTTTCAGTTGCATGCTACTACTGCAAATAAATCTCATACATATTCATTAGGGATATCCTGAAATCTCGACTGGCCGGGGGTGGGGGGGGAGGGAGTTAGAATCAGTTTGAGCACCACTGCCTGAGGGTACAATGATACTGCGAATGCTGGGATTTTTAGTCCTATTGAGTAGTATTTCTCAACCTCTGGACCTCAGATGGGCAACAGTTTATGACAGCTTTTTGCTGATTTGTTGAGCAGCCTTCAAAACCCTACTCCCACCTCATACATCACTTCCCCTGGTCTTGAGGAGCCCACTTGATGGGAACAGTGAGATTTTCAGTCCCCACCTAAAAACAAAAAAAAATGTTTCCACTTCATCTTATCACTTCTATTAAAGCCCATTGCTGAGATCTGTGCAGGGAAAAAAGTGGGACAGTGAACAATTGGCTTCAAAGCAAATTAAGCAGACAGGAAAGAGCAAGTAGTCTACTAGGGCTGAGTCAAAAGTGCAAGAACAATGAGAGCAGCAAGGTGAGGGGGTAGATAGATTGGGACAACTGCAGCTGGTAGGAGGGTGATAACACTGGTGGCAGGAGGGAGATGAAAAATGGATAGCTTGCTGAGGGAATGAACAGGTGGGGTTTGGGGAACTGGAAGTCTTTTCTATACTGAAAACATGCATGCAGCCATGGCTGTGTTATGAGATGGGGAGAGGACTGAGAAAAGTGTGTCAGAAAAAAAAAGCCATAAACTGAAATGTTTTTAGAAAAAGCATTTGTATTAATTGATGAGCTACCTTCCAAAAATGATGTGGACCAGCTGCAGGGCTCTTCAATTTCAAGGATAAGTGAGTCTGCATCATTTTTAGGAAGGTAAGTAGCTGGTCCCTGGCATACAAAGGCTTGTAAACACTGTGGTAGAGCACACAATTGATTTTAAATGTGTGAATATCATGCCTAATGAATGAAAGCTTACAGGTCTGCTTACAAAACAAAATATTTATTCAACACATTGAAAGCAACACTAGAGAATATCACTAGAGAATATCAGCAATAGCAATCACAAAAGTATAGAGATATGTGGCAAACATAAGAATTGATCTAGACTCATAACCCATATTATAATTATACATAGTAAAAATACAATATGCATATAATATTATCAACTGAATTACAAACGTAGCACATATAGTCTTTATTAAATGCCTATTTCAGTGCTATTCATAGCTTTTCTGAATAATATATAAAAATATATAAAAAATCACAGATCACTAAATCCATCAAAATAGCTTTGCAGAAGAAAATAAATAAATAAATATGTCTCTCTTATGTGGCCTTTTATTGTAACAGAAAGAGTATGCATAGGTATGGAGAGGAAAAGCATATTTCCAGTGTTTTTACATCATGTTCCATAAAAGTGAAAACCTAAAAAATTACAATTAACAATAAGTCTATAGATCTTATCCATTGAACCCAGCATACCATACATAAGAACATAAGAACAAAAGATATGCCATACTTGGCTAGACAAAAGGTCCATCAAGTCCAGTATTCTGTCTCCAACAATGGTCAATCCATGTCACAAGTCCCTGGCAAGTACCCAAACATTAAATAGATCCCATGCTTCTAATGCCTGCAACAAACAGTGGCTGTTCCCTATTGATTAATAGCAGTTTATGAACTTGTCCAGGAAATCATCCAAACCATTTTTAAACCCAGCTACACTAATTTCTTTAATCACATCCACTGTGGATGAATTCTAGAGCTTAATTGTGCATTGAATTATTTGTTTTAAATGTGCTACTTGCTAACTTCATGAAGTGCCCTCTAGTCCTTTTATTATCAGAAAGAGTAAATAACCATTCCACATTTAGTCTTTCAAGTCCTTCGTGATTTTGTACACCTCTATCTTATCTCCCTGCAGCCATCTCTTTGTTGTGTCTGTCGGTGCTCGACGGCTTCGCCCCGTTTGCCTCACCTTATTCACGGCTCCTCCCACTTACCTAGGAAAAATGGCTACCGCCCTGTCTACAAGCTGACCACTCCGGCGTCCCTGGAACGGCTATGGTGCAGCCTCCCGCCATGCTCCTCCCAGGTACTTACTAGGGTGCGCATGCGTGCGCCACCCCTGTCTTTATTCCAACCTTGGCGCAAACCTCTGGGGCATTCCCCCTTGTTGACATCACGCCATCTGGGTATTTTGCTAGCTCGTTGAGTTAGCAAGGACTTGTAAGGACTTGAATCTGGACTCATATCTGTTCCTGTCTATGCTACTCTGCCGCTTCCGTGCTGCCTCTGGAAGCTCTCTCTCTGCTTTATTCCAGGTGCTTTATAGGGAACAGGTATTCGCTCCTTAAGGGCCTGCTCTCCCTGCCTCGGTGCCTGCACTTCCTTCTACAACCTGGTGGAATCGCATATCTACAGCAAACACCTAGTGAGTACTCTACCTCTCAGTCTATCTCATCCACAGTACTTCATTGCTGGGAAACCTGCTTCAGAACCTCCCAAGACCAACGGGGTGAGAAGGGCTCCCTCTGCCCGAGGTCCCTGAGACTGCAACTACCAGACTGCCTCACTACTGCCACCTCTGGTGGTACTCTTCAAGCTGTATAATAAAGAACTAACTGTGTATGTGCATTCTGAGTCTAGCCTAGTACTGTGGAAGGACAGGGGGGCATTCCATTAGGTTAGCAATTGGCACATTTAAGACTAATTGAAGAGGGTTCTTTTTCACTCAACGCACAATGGAGCTCTGGAATTTGTTGCCAGAGGCTGTGGTTAGTGTAGCTGGGTTCGGAAGAGGTTTGGATAGGTTCTTGGAGAGGTCCATTGACGGCTATTAATCAGGTTTACTTAGGAAATATCCACTGCTATTAATTGCATCAGTGGCAGGGGATCTTCTTAGTGTTTGGGTAATTGCCAGGTTATTGTGGCCTGGTTTGGCCTCTGTTGGAAACGGGATGCTGGGCTTGATGGACCCTTGGTCTGACCCAGCATGGCAATTTCTTATGTTCTTATGTGGCTCCTCACGGGGCTCCTCCCCATGGGCATGGTCATCTGCCACAGTACCCAAGGATCCACCCAAACACTGCTCAACCATAACACTCTTCTCAATGCTGAACAGCCCTAGCCTCTTTAGCCTTTCCTCATAGGGGAGCCATTCCATGCCCTTTATCATTTTGGTCACCCTTCTCTGTACTTTCTTTAGTGTAGCTATATCTTATTTTGAGATGCAGTAACCAGAGCTGCACATAGTATTCAAGGGGAGGTCTAACCATTGAACAATACAGAGGCATTATGACATTCCCTCCTAATAATGCCAAGCATTTAGTTTGCATGTTTCATTACCACAGCACAGTGAGCCAACAATTTCATTGAAATATCGGTTTGACACTCTGATCTTTTTCCTGGGTGGTAACTCCTAAACTGGAATCTAACATCGTGTAACTACAGCATAGGTTATTTTTCCCTCTTGCACTTGTCCACATTATATTTCATCTGCCATATGTATGCTAATCTTCCATTCTCACAAGGACTTCCTGCAATTTATAACAATCTATTTGTGATTCAACTACTCAGAATAATTTTGTATCATCTGCAAATTTGATCATCTCACTCATTGTACTTCTTCTTTGACAGTGGTCATTTCAGTTTACAAATGCCCAGCAGGATACCAAAGAATAGATCCAAGCCTTCTTGCTCATAACCAGAGATAAGCAGAACTTTCTCAAGACTGCATTCCTAATAGCGATTTAAGATCTTAGCTATATTAATTGTTTTCACCAAATCCTCTGGTAACAAAGTCCATAATTTAATTGTATGCTGAATGAAAAAACTACTTTATTTTAAATATGCTATCTATGAGCTTAATTTTCTAATAGTGCATGTTTTTCAGAAATAGTGCTCACTAAAAAAAAAAAAAAATTGCTGTCACATCCCTTAAGAAACTACATGGATAATGATTCTGATCAACTGAACCAAATCACTGACAAACTGAAGAGTAATAAATCACCTGGACTGGATGGTATATACCCCAAGGTTCTGAAAGAACTAAAAAAATAAAACTTCTGAACTATTATTAAAAATTTGTAACCTATCCTTAAAATCATCCATTATACCTGGACTGGAAAATGGCCAATGTTACCCCTATATTTAAAAAGTGATCCAAGGGTGATCCAGGAAACTCTGGACTAGTGAGCCTGACTTCTGTGCCTTTAAAAATCATGGAAACCGCTATAAAGAATAAAATCATGAAACATGATTTGAATAGACACAGCCAACATGGATTTACCCAATGGAAGTCTTGCTTCACAAATCTCCTCCATTTTTTCAAAGACGTGAATGTTGACAAAGGTAAACTGGTAGATGTGGTATATTTGGATTTCCAGAAGGCATTCGAGAAAGTCCCATATGAGAAGCTTCTAAGAAAACTAAAAAGTCATGGGATAGGAGGCAATGTCCTTTTGTGGATTGGAAGTTGGTTAAAAAACAAGAAACAGAGAGTAGGATTAAATGGTCAGTTTTCACAGTGGAAAAAGGTAAACAGTGGAGTGCCTCAGGGATCTGTACTTGAACCGGTGCTTTTTAATATAGTGAGGTGATAAAATTTGCGGACGACACAAAATTCGGCAAAGTAGTTAAATCTTAAGCAGATTGTGATGAATCGCAGAAGGACCTTGTGAGACTGGAAGATTGGGCTTCCATATGGCAGATGAAGTTTAAGGTGGACAAGTGTGAAGTGATGCATATAGGGAAAGATAAACCTTGCTGTAGTTACACAGTGTTAGGTTCTATCTTAGGAGTTACTACCCAGGAAAGAGATCTAGGTGGCATAGTGGTTAATACATTGAAATTGTCAGCCCAGTGCGCTGTGGCAATCAAAAAAGCAAACAGAATATTAGGAATTATTAGGAAGGGAATGGAAAATAAAATGGAGAATGTCATAATGCCTCTGCATTGCTCCATGGTTGATGCTACACCTTGAATAGTGTGTGCAATTCTGGTCACTGCATCTCAAAAAGAATATACCTGTACTGGAGAAAGTGCAGAGAAGGGCGACCAAAATGATATGGGGCATGGAATGGCTGCCCTATCAGTAAAGGCTAAAGACGTTAGGGCTGTTCAGTTTGGAGAAGAGATGACTGAGGGGGGATATGATAGAAGTCTACAAAATTATGAAAGGACTTGAACAAGTTAATGTAAATTGGTTATTTACTCTCTCAGATAATAGAAGGATGTGGGAACTCCATAAAGTTTGAAAGTAGCTTATTTAAAACAAATAAAAGAAAATTATTTTTCACTCAGTACATAGTTAAACTCTGGAATTCATTGCCAGGGGATATGGTTTCAGCAGTTAGTATTACTGGGTTTAAAAAAGGTTTGGATAAGTTCTTAGAGGTTAAATCCATAAACTGATAGGATGGTAATTACCAGGGACATGTAACTTGGATTGGCCACCATTGGAAACAGGATACTGGGCTTCATTGACCCTTGGTATGACCCAGTATGGCATTTCTTATGTTCTGATGTTCTTATGATTATATCATTAACATTGTCTATGTCATTTCATAGGAAAGCACACCCCTATTCTGATGATTAAATTTACTGTCTATCTGGAAAGACATAGACTGATGGGGTAGAGCCAACATGGACTTAGCAAAGGGGAATCATGCCTCATAAATAGGTTAGATTTTTTTGGTAGGATTAACATACATGTTGACAAGGGTTAGTCAGTTAAAAATATAAAAAATTCCATGGTAGCTCAGACCAAGGTCTATCGAGCCCGTCATTCTCTCTGACAGTGACTAGTCTGGGTGACAAGTACCTGGCCAATCCCCTACAGATCTATAAAGTGCATCTATTTCCTGTTACTTACTCCCAGGGATAGCAATAACATTCTTTAGTCTATCTGGTTAATAATGTTTTATGTACTTTTCATTCTGGTTGACATTGTTTTTCTGAATTTTCAAAACTTGTTTGACAAAGTCTCTCAAAATAGATTCATCAGCGAATTTAACATTCTTAGGATAGTTGGCAATGGCCCTATTGTGGACTGGTGACAGGCTAAATGATAGAAAACAGAGAGTTGGACAGTATCACCACTTCTCTCAATGGACAATGTTAAGTAATGGAGTAAAAGGTTAACACACTGAGCAGTCAAGGCAATTCTGGTCAGTGCATCTCAAAAAGAATATACCTGTACTGGAAACATTGCAGAGAAAGGTTTCCTAGGTTTCAGCATTTATTGTTTCAGCACACCGGCGATCTCCAGTGCCAAAAAGTTTTAATATATATAATCAGTTAGACATGTTCAAAGTTAATCAAGTATACTCAAGTGTAGTCAAGTATCAAGCAACATATATCCACACTGGCTTTTCGAGGAGAAAACTGGGGAGCTGGGCATGCTGCATGGGTGTATGTGGGCTGACGTCAGCTTTGAGTCTGATTCCGTCTCCCGTCTGCTATCGGGAGCGCATGGTGCCCATTGGTCCTGAGTCCATCTGTCTACACTAAGGAAAATAAAATTATCAGGTAAGTAATTTCTCCATTTGGGGAGGATCTCGAGCAGTTGATGCAGTCTCTCGGAGACAATAAAGTCCTTAGGTTGCCCGAAGATAAGCCTAAGGCTAAGAGATTTTTTTCAATAAAGGTCTAATTTTTGGTCTGACAGAAGGGCACAGCCTACGTGTGGGGTGTCAGGGCCTCAGAGGCATTTTTTTTTTTGCATGGCCAGGCATGGGTACAGTTCTTTTGTAGAGCCCGGAGGTCTTTCAGGAGATCCCCTGGGGGCTCCTCGGCAGGAGTCAAGTCCTCACAATGATGCGAGGCCAGTCCACTCCATCGTTCCTTCTATAGGAGGTTGGTTAAAGGGGCTCTTAGGGAAGATAAGGCCCTTGCAGAAAGACTAAATGAATTGTTTGCTTCTGTGTTCACTAATGAGGATGTTGGGGAGATACCAGTTCTGGAGATGGAACAGCTCCCCTATGAGGAAAGGCTGAAGAGGTTAGGGCTGTTCAGCTTGGAGAAGAGATGGCTGAGGGGAGATATGATAGATATATTTAAGATCATGAGAGGTCTTGAACGAGTAGATGTGAATTGGTTATTTCCACTTTCGAATAAAAGAAGGACTAGGGTGCATTCCATGAAGTTAGCAAGTAGCACATTTAAGACATCGTGGAAAATTATTTTTCACTCAACGCACAATAAAGCACTGGAATTTGTTGCCAGGGGATGTGGTTAGTGTAGCTGGGTTCAAAAAAGGTTTGGATAAGTTCTTGGAGGAGAAGTCCATTAACGGCTATTAATCAAGTTTACTTATGGAATAGCCACTGCTTTTAATTGCATCAGTAGCATGGGATCTTCTTAGTGTTTGGGTAATTGCCAGGTTTTTGTGGCCTGGTTTGGCCTCTGCTGGAAACAGGATGCTGGGCTTGATGGACCCTTGGTCTGACCCAGCATGGCAATTTCTTATTTTCTTATGTGCTTATGTCACCATATGATCTTCATAACCAACAGCCAGCAAGTATCTTGTTCTTGATAATAGAATCACCAGTGACCACTCCAATCCTAACCTTGCACTTCCAGGCTCCTACCATGGGAGACTTGTCTTCGGTGTGAAAACATAATTGGAGAACATTCTTTTTCACTCAATGAATAATTAAGCTCTGGAATTTGTTGCCAGAGGAAGTGGTAAGTGCAGTTAGTATACCTTGGTTTAAAAAAGTTTTGAATAAGTTAATGGATGAGAATTCCATTAACTGCTATTAGTCAAGTAGTCTTAGAGAATAGCCACTGCTATTACTGGCATTAGTAGCATGGGATGTACTTAGTGTTTGGGTACTTGCCAGATACTTATAGCCTGGATTGGCCACTATTGGAAATAGGATGCTACGCTTGATGGATCTTGGTCTGACCCAGTATGGCAATTTCTTATGTTATTATAATATATTGATATCACAGCAGTTACTTGATACTGGATTACTTCTTGTTGTACAAGGCTGATGCTTTCCTACACTATGACCTTGCTTTTTCATGGTTGTTATAGGGCTACTAGAATGGAGATGGGACTATTCTACAGTGATCTAGTAGGCTTCATTGATATTCCTCACATTCTTCTTAAACTCTTCCAGAATTGAAACTGACCTAACACCTTAACATCCTGTTTTGCCAACTTGAGATCAACAGGATTAATTAGAGATGAGCTTCGTTTTTATGTGTCGGGTCAGGTTTCAGTTCGGGTGCTTCATGGGAAAAATTTGTTTTCCCGTGGGTCATTTTTCAGCGAAACGGATCAGGAAAAATAAACCGGAAAAACGAATCAAAAAAAAAAACCTAATCGAAAAAATACCACCCCAACCCTTCAAATTTACTTTATTACAACCCCCCACCATCCCGATCCCTCCCCTAAAAGCCCTGGTGGTCCAGCAGGGTCCCACGAGCAATGTCTCCCTCTCGGGCTGTCGGGCCGTGGGGCCTGCCAGGAATCAAAATGGTGCCAGTGGCCCTTTGCCCTTATCATGTACAGGGGCTACCGGTGCCATTGGTTGGCCCCTGTTGCATGGAAGGAGCAATGGATGGCCCGCACTATTTTCTAAGATGGCGGGTGGGGGGATTGTAATAAAGTAAATTTGAAGGGTTGGGGTGTTTTGTTTTGGTTTTTGTTAACTAAATGTACCCCTGCCTCCTGCACTATCCCAAAAAACAAATTTTTCCTGAAGCTCAGGGAAAATCCATTTCGGTTTTCAGGTCCCCCGAACCAGGACAAATTAGGCAATTTCATTGAAATTGCCTAATTCGTGATAAAAGAATGCACATCTCTAGAATTAATTATTCTGAGGTCAATTTCCTGGTTCATGCACATCCGTGCACCACATCACTTTCATGCACTGCTTCCTGAGTCTATGTACCCCAAACATATTATTCTGAATTTTGTATTGAATCTTAATTGCTGAGCATTCCACCCCACCTTAAAATTGCCTAGATCAAGTCTCATTCTATCTACTCCCATAGAAGTTTCTACTCTATGAGAAAACATGCCATATTGAATCAGATCAAATGTCCATCACCGCTCTTGGGGTGACCAATATAGGTCAAAAGTACATGCAGGATCTCAAAGAGTAGATACAATACTTCTTGCTCATAACGAGGGATAAGCAGTGGCTTTCCCAAGTCTACAAGGTTAATAATGGGTAATAACTTTTCCTCCAGGAACTTATTTAAAGCCCTTCTTTTAATGCATTTTCTAAATGCCAGTTCTGGGCCACCCCCTTTGTCTCTTGCTTGATACACACTGAATAAGATGGCAATGGGCAGGACCCTTCCCCCTCCTCTACACACACTTCTGGACTTACCAGATTGGCTGAGGGGTTGTGGTACCACCTTCCATCGTGTCAGTATGGCAAAGGTGCAATGGTGATAGTCCTGTGCATATACAGACCTGTGAGGTTTCTGGTGGGGCCACACATGCACAGGAGGCCATCATCAGGGGGCGCCATATTAGCGGTGGCTGCAGTACTGACTGGTCATCACGCAGTAGCGGGAAGCAGCAATCATCATCGAAAGCAGTTTCCCCCTCACTCTTCCCTCCAACCCGCAGAAGTCAGCATCTGGACAGTGGCATTTTGAGGCAGCAGTGTGTGGACATCTAGCAGCCAACGGTGCAGCGGTAATTATCGCTGCAGGCAGCTTCCCACTCAATCCTCCCTCCAACTCACTGTAGGAAGCAATCGGGCAGCGGCATTCAGGCTGCGGCAACCTCAGGAGACAGTAAGAACAATTGCAGACCAGGGATTTGTTGGCCTGTATCGCCGGGAGGGAGACATATGGCAAGCATGGCGGCCCAGGACCGATGCCATACCACAGGCTCAGGTGCTGCATGGAGGTACGATCATGCCGGCAAGGCTGAGAATGGTACCTGAGTGACAGGGGGGTCCGAGGCAAGAGGAGAGAGATCAGCATCACATAGTCATTGCAGCAGAGGAGGCAGGGAAAGATGAGCAGAGGAGGAGTCCCGGGGGCAGCAACAGATGTCAGTGAGGTGGCAGTGGCACACCAGTTGGGTGTGGAGGCCCATACCCAAGGCAGAATGGAAGCCACAGTGACAGCGGATAGCCCACAGATAGCTGCCTGGACCGGCCAGGTCCTTGTGGCTTCACTGGTATTGTATACATAGACAGACCAGGTTTTGGGTGGAGTGTTTTCCACTGGATTCGGCATGGGATTCGACATGGGATGTGGTGGTTCAGCAATCATGCTGTGGCTGGGCTGCAACAGATGCAGGTTTGGGCGTCGGGGACAGACCAACAGGCCAACAATATACTACCGATTGCCAGAACTGTGGCCATCCAAAGGGACATCGGTTACCCAAGCTATGTGAATGTGTATTTGTGTGTTCTCCTTTTTGGCACATATGTCCCTCCTGTGGTGGGAACTGGAAGAGGCTTACGGGCAGCAGCATCGTGAACAGATGGCGTCGAGAAGAGCGAAGTAATAGGGGTGTGCATTCGTTTTCGCCATATTGGCAATCCGAAAACGTATATGTCCCTATTCGTTATATTTGTGGGGAAGCGAAATGAATCGTGACTCCCCACGAATATAACTTATCATCCATTTCATCCATTCCGCGGCGCACAGCGCTTGCGCGCACTTTTCTTCACCGCCATTTGCAATCAGAGGAAGCCATTTCAGTGTATCCACTATCCAGAGCCAAAAACCATCATCAGCGCTAACATTTTGTGAAATGCACTGAATGCAGCCAATCGCACTGTCATTCAGTGCTTGATGATGATTTTCCTGATGACCCAGCACTATATATATTTAAGCATGCGGCATGCCACACAATTTCTTTGCAGGGGTGGTGTGGGGAGGTGGTCTTTGTGGAAGGAGGCTGCACTGAGAGCTAGCTAGGCTAGTTAGTAAAGAGAAAAATAGATATTTATTCTTTATTTGGCTGCAGTGCCTGTGCCAGCTAGCCCTGTTTGTTTTTTAAGCAGTTAATTTAGGTGATCTGAGACAGTCTCTCTGTGCCAGGGAGAGAAGCTGCTAGCAGTGCCATTTTTTTTCATTCACCCTCTGGGCTAGGCTACAACCAAGCACGATTTGGGTGTTGTGGCTGGGAGAGATATGTTCAATTTTGCTAGAATTTGCATTGGAAAATATATTTCATCGATTTTCCTGCTGTGCCAACAATTCCAGCTTTTTTAAACTGAGTTTGTTTAATTCAACTCACTCAGTCTCTCTGTGCACTGGGCTTCAGTGGGCAGTGGGTAGTTTAACAGACTGAACTTTATTATTGGGAAGGTCTGTGCAGTGAAATCCCCAGTCTGCCTCTTTTGTGCTTACAAGCAAGCTTCGTGTGTGTGCATATTACACATGTTACATTAGTGCATAGCAAGGCACTGTGACAGTGGGCAGTGGGTAGTTTAACAGACTGAACTTTATTATTGGTACGGTCTGTGCAGTGAAATCCCCAGTCTGCCTCTTTTGTGCTTAAAAGCAAGCTGTGTGTGTGTGCACACACCTCACAAGTTACATTAGTGCATAGCAAGGCACCGTGACAGTGGGCAGTGGATAGTTTAACAGACTGAAATTTATTATTGGGACAGTCTGTGAAGTGAAATCCCCAGTCTGCCTCTTTTGTGCTTACAAGCAAGCTACGTGTGTGTGCACACCAGACACATTACATTAGTGCATAGCAAGGCACTGTAACAGTGGGCAGTGGGTAGTTTAACAGACTGAACTTTATTATTGAGACGGTCTGTGCAGTGAAATCCCCAGTCTGCCTCTTTTATGCTTACAAGCAAGCTGTGTGTGTGTGTGTGTGCACATTACACATGTTACATTAGTGCATAGCAAGGCACTGTGACAGTGGGCAGTGGGTAGTTTAACAGACTGAACTTTATTATTGGTACGGTCTGTGCAGTGAAATCCCCAGTCTGCCTCTTTTGTGCTTAAAAGCAAGCTGAGTGTGTGTGCACACACCTCACAAGTTACATTAGTGCATAGCAAGGCACCGTGACAGTGGGCAGTGGATAGTTTAACAGACTGAGATTTATTATTGGGACAGTCTGTGCAGTGAAATCCCCAGTCTGCCTCTTTTGTGCTTATAAGCAAGCTGCGTGTGTGCACACCACACACGGTACATTAGTGCAAGCAAGGCACTGTGACAGTGGGCAGTGGGTAGTTTAACAGACTGAACTTTATTATTGGGATGGTCTGTGCAGTGAAATCCCCAGCCTGCCTCTTTTGTACTTATAAGCAAGCTGCGTGTGTGCACACCACACACGTTACATTAGTGGATAGCCAGGCACTGTGACAGTGGGCAGTGGGTAGTTTAGCAGACTGAACCAGGTTGGCCAGATAACTTTAGATTTGCTTCTAACCCAATACCTTTATTTAAAGTTGATGGCCAAGGTTGTGGTAATGTGCTATTGCAATCTGGGCCCGGTGCTTCTGGAGATGCTTCTGCTATTGTTAGGCAATAAAGTTACTAGGTGGGGGTGGGTGGGAGAAGGGATAAGTGTTGGGGTTGGCATTTGGGTTGGGGGTTGGGTGATTCAGAGGACCACTAAATTACAAATGTATGCATTTAACTGGAAGTTGGTGCAGCAGGTGGGGAGGGGGTGTGGTTCTCCCACTGCTATTAAATGTTTATTTTATTTAAATCAGCTGTTTTTGGGGCGTGGATAGGGTGGCCCCAGAGAGCCTTTGAAACTCAGGAGGGAGGGAGAGGAGACAGGCTGCGTTGGGATTTCTTTTTTTTTCTTGAGTGTAACTTAACAGGATATATTATTTTTTTTAATATATCCAGTTAAGTCGCAAGTTATATGGCTAACCATAGCTAAATAACTTTATACATAACTGATGATATTCAAAACATCCAATTATATGTAATCTTATCTGGCTATGGTTAGTTGGATAACTTTAAGCAAGTATATTCATCAAGCTGAATATACAGACAAGTTATCCAGCTACCTGTAGCTGGATAACTAATCTACTAAGGGTGTCATTTTCCAAGGAGTTAAGGTTTATCATGGTTCACAACATTTCCAGAATATGTGTGAGTGAGTGAGAGAGAGGGAGAGAGAGAGAAAGCACCTTGCTATAATGGCTACTCCCTAGACAGGTATTTGTATCCCTATGGGAGGCCCACCTAGTAACTCGAGGTGGGGATTAGGTATGAGTGTAGGGGGTTGGGGCCACTTTCACATTCAACGTGAGACGTACGAACAGAACAGTGGTCTCTTGTGAAGATTTGATGGCCTTCGGAGTGAGGAAACTCACTCCAAGATGAGATTTGGGCAATGTTCTCTCCACCTAGCTTGATGGACACTCTACCTGGGCAACAACAAGCTAGGTGGAGAGAACATTGGCCAAATCTCATCTTGGAGTGAGTTTCCTCACTCCGAAGGCCATCAAATCTTCACAAGAGACCACTGTTCTGTTCGTACGTCTCACGTTGAATGTGAAAGTGGCCCCAACCCCCTACACTCATACCTAATCCCCACCTCGAGGTACTAGGTGGGCCTCCCATAGGGATACAAATACCTGTCTAGGGAGTAGACATTATTGCAAGGTGTGTTCTCTCTCTCTCTCTCTCTCTCTCTCTCTCTCTCTCTCTCTCTCTCTCTCTCTCTCTCTCTCTCTCTCTCTCTCTCTCTCTCTCTCTCTCGTTGTAAACCTTTCATGAAACAGCCTGTTTCATGCAGTGCAATGTTTCTTTGGTTGTTTTATCATGCACCACAAAAACATTGTGGCACGCAAAGTTTCCCCGCTGCACGAAAAAAGCCTCATTTGCATGGGAAACACCCCTTAATGCGATATTGGAAAATGAGGCCCTAAATGTCCTACTGAATATGGATCCATTAATAAATACTTATTTCAGGTACAATAGAGGCAGAAAGCCTATGAGAGCATCAATTGGACCATTGGATAATCAAGGAGTAAAAGGGGTACTTAGGAAAGACAAGGCCATAGCAGAGAGTTAAATGAATTCTTTGCTTTTGTCTTCACTGAGGAAGATGTAAGAGAGGTACCCATGTCAGAAATGGAATTCAAAGGTTATGATTCAGAGGAATTGAAACACATCTCAGTGAAACTTTGAAGATATAATAGGGCAAATTGACAAACTAAAGAGTAGGAAATCACCTAGATGAGATGGTATACATCCCAGAGTGCTGAAAGAAATAAAAAATGAAACTGCAGACCTACAATTAGTAATTTGTAAACTATCATTATAATCATTTACAGTATCTAAAAATTGGAAGGTTGCCAATGTAATGCCAGTTTTTTAAATGGTTTCAAGGGTTGATCCAGGAAACAACTGATCAGTGAGCCTGATGTCAATGCTGGGCAAAATGATAGAATCTATCATAAAGTACAAAATTACTCAACATATTGATAGTCATAGTTTAATGGGACAAAGCCAATATGGATTTGGCCATGGAAGTCTTGCCTTTTCAATCTGCAATGTTTTGAAGGCATAAATATATGTGGATAAAGGTGATACAGTTGATATAGTATATCTGAATTTTCAGAAAGCATTTGACGAGGTCCCTCAATGGAAACTTCTGAGGAAATAAAAAATCCATTTGAAAGGAGGCAATAGAGAAATACCTACAGTACCTGAATATAAACCGGTGTGATATCTCGATTGAGATCAAATGTCAGTATATAAAAATAATAAATAAATAAATAAATAAATAAAATAAATAAATGTTTTGTTGTGGATTGGGAAACTGAATAAATACCAGAGAATAGGGTTAAACAGTCAATTTTCTTAATAGAGAAAGGTGAATAGTGGAGTGCCCTAATGATCTGTTCTGGGACAACTGCTTTTTTACCTATTTATAAATGGAAACAATAAGTAAGGTGATCAAATTTGCAGATGATTCAAAATTATTCAAAGTTGTTAAATCACAAGAGGACTATAAAAAATTGCAAGAGGACCTTGAAAGACTGGGAGATTGGACCTGCAAATACAGATTAAATATAATGTGGTCATGTGCAAAGTGATGCACATAGGGATGAGCAATAGATTCACAATGCAAGGTTCCACATTAGGAGTCACCATTCAGGAAAAGGATTTAGGCATCATTGTGGACAATATTTTGAAATCCTCTGCTCCGTGTGTAGAGGATTTATTTAAAATGGTAGGAATTATTATAAAAGGAATGGAGAATAAAACAGAAAGTATCATAATGCATCTGTATCACTCCATGGTGTGACTACATCTTGAGTATTGTATGGATTTCTGGTCATTGCATCTAAAAAAAGATTTAGAAAAATTAGAACAGTTATAGAGAATGGTGTCCAAAATGATAAATGTGATGGAACAATTCCTCTATGAGGAAAAGCTAAAGAGGTTAGGGCTCTTCAACTTGGAGAAGAGATGGCTGAGGGGAGATATGATAAAGGTTTATAAAATATTGAGAAGAATGGAATGAGTAAAATCAAATTGGTTGTTTACCCTTTTAAAAAGTATAAAGTGTAGAAGACATGCCATGAAGTTACTAAGTAGGACATTTAAAACAAATGAATGTGAGCCATTACCTGCAAAAGAACTTTTCCTGAACTTGCGGGGTAAGGAGCCACTTGCCCAGCAGAGGAGTGGAGCACTTTCGGGTGTGACGTCAGCGGGGAGGTGCCGGTGAGGTCTTTAAAAGCTGACCCCCTTAGCGACTCTACCCGAGGTGAATGTGAGCCATTACCTGCAAAAGAACTTTTCCTGAACTGCGGGGTAAGGAGCCACTTGCCCAGCGGAGGAGTGGAGCACTTCCAGGTGTGACGTCAGCGGGGAGGTGCCGGTGAGGTCTTTAAAAGCTGACCCCCTTAGCGACTCTACCCGAGGTGAATGTGAGCCATTACCTGCAAAAGAACTTTTCCTGAACTGCGGGGTAAGGAGCCACTTGCCCGGTGGAGGAGTGGAGCACTTCCGGGTGTGACGTCAGCGGGGAGGTGCCGGTGAGGTCTTTAAAAGCTGATCCCCCTGCGGCGCGCAGCTGACGCTGGCGCGCTGCCTAAGCCACGCGCGCCAAAGGGGCGCGCGGCTTTGACTGAAATGCTACAGAATTGATGAAGGGAAGGTGTTTTTCTACACTCAGTAAGTGATTAATCTTAAATTTAAATTTAAAGGTAAATTGCTTCCCTGAAACCTCCATAGGCTGGATTTGATAATAAGTAACTGGACAGAGTTGGAAACTTATTATTTCCTGAAATTGATTTTCCTGGCATTGAGAAATGCCGCACACTAAAAGAAAGGGAAAACTTAGGGAGGTAATGGCCACTTCCTCCCCTGTAACCCCTTCTCAGCTGAAATAGAAAGTTTCTTTAACTCAGCTCCTGAAATTGCTCCCGAAGAAGGAGGCGCTGTGATACCCGTGAATGAGCACAATGTAGTATCTCCTGCCTCAGTTATATCCTTAAGTCCAGGAGCTCCGAATACTCCTTCACCCCCGCTTGATGAAAATTTATCTACATCAAATTTATTTGATGTAGATAAATTGCACTAGGTGTAGAACCTAGTGCACTGTGCACTAGGTTCTACACCTCCTCCTTCCTACAAGAAGGAGGAGGTGTAGAACCTAGTGCACAGGATGAAGGAGAAGGCTCTGGCACACACAACATAGTGGAAAGTGTCAGAGCCTCCGAATCAGAGGCCATGATTCCCCATAAGATTGAAAAACCAAATGATGCTTGACAATGTATGGCCGGTTATAGTGACTCTAGAAAAATCAATATCTGTTCTTACAAATGTGGTTACAGATGTGAACAAGAGAACTTTAAATATAGAACAGCAGAATGAGACACAAAAAACACGAATTCAAGATCTGGATCAGAGGACAAAACAATTAGAAAAAATACAAACTGGTCTTATACAAGGAGAATCAATACAGGAGAGGAAAATGGAAAAAATCGAAAATGAGTTAAGATATCTAAATCTAAGGGTGATAAATTTTCCTCAACTCAAAGGGATCTCAGTACAAGAACAATTCAAGCAATACATGGGGACGGTATTGAAGATACCAACAGAAACATTACCACCATTGGCAAAAATTTATTTTATTGCCGAAAGGAAAATCAGAGAAAAGGAAGAAGAACAAGAAACACAGTTAAATCCACTAAATATTATTGCTCTATTAGAAAACTCGAGTGAGGAGATAGTTCATAAGAGAGGAACTGTTTTGATCAGATTCATATTCCCTTCTGATAGGGATATGGGACTTAAATTGTTTTAAGAAATAGGGCTGTTAAATATTATGACCAACAATTATGGATTTTCCCTGATATAATTAAGAGTACCCAGAGTAGAAGAAGAGAATTTCTTGCCCTTAGACAATTGGCTGCCAAAGTGGGAGCTCAAATGAAGGTTCATTATCCCTGTAAGTGTATATTAAAGCTAAAAGAGGTAACCTATGTATATTTTGAACCCTCTGATTTAAGAAATTTTCAAAAGGCTAAAAATCTGTTGGGGGAAGGGACCTCTGGATAAAGGTATTCGAAATAGAAATTAGTCAGGAGCAATAGTTCCAGTTTGTTTTCTATGTTTGTAGAAAGGAATTTATTACATTGTTTCGCTCAATTTAAAATTCATCTCCAGCCTTTTACATAGTAATAGAATGTCTATATAAGAAGTTACATTTCTTGAATTACAGGTTTAGTAATATTTTATATAACTTGGTTGTATAATATGCAGCTAAAGTTATTTATTCTTGGAATATGTAGACATTCGAGATGTATAATGTGACAGTATTTTTGTCATGATTTAAAAAACTTAATAAAGATTAAATGTAAAAAAAACAAAAAAAAAACAAATAAAATGAGAATTTTTTTTTTTTACTCAACGCATTATTAAGCTGTGGACTTTGTTGCCAGAGATGGAAGCTGTTAATTTAGCTGGATTTAAAAAGGTTTGGACAAGTTCCTGGAAGAAAAGTCCACAGGTCATTATTAAGGGGGACTTGGGGAAATCAACTGATTATCTCTGGTATAAGCAGCATGGAATCTCATTATCTTTTGGGATCATACCTAGTACTTGTGACCTGGATTGGCCATTGTTGGAAACAGGATACTGGTAGAGTTGATGGATCTTGGGAAAGACCCAGTATGGCAAATCTTATGTGCTTATGTTAAGTATCCCACAGAATCTAAAAAATAAAAACATAAGAACATAAGAATATGCCATACTGGGTCAGACCAAGGGTCCATCAAACCTAGCATCCTGTTTCCAACAGTGGCCAATCCAGGCTATAAGAACCTGGCAAGTACCCAAAAACTAAGTCTATTCCATGTTACTGTTGCTAATAATAGCGGTGGTTATTATATGTCAACTTAATTAATAACAGGTAATGGACTTCTCTTCCAAGAACTTATCCAATCCTTTTTTAAACACAGCTATACTAACTACACTAAGTACATCCTCTGGCAACAAATTCCAGAGTTTAATTGTGCATTGAGTGAAAAAGAACTTTCTCCGATTAGTTTTAAATGTGCCACATGCTAACTTCATGGAGTGCCCCCTAGTCTTTCTATTATCCGAAAGAGTAAAACAACGATTCACATCTACCCGTTCTAGACCTCTCATGATTTTAAACACCTCTATCATATCCCCCCTCAGCCATCTCTTCTCCAAGCTGAAGAGTCCTAACCTCTTTAGTCTTTCCTCATAGGGGAGCCGTTCCATTCCCTTTATCATTTTGGTAGCCCTTCTCTCTACCTTCTCCATTGCAATAATATCTTTTTTGAGATGCGGCGACCAGAATTCTACACAATATTCAAGGTGCGGTCTCACCATGGAGCGATACAGAGGCATTATGACATTTTCCGTTTTATTCACCATTCCCTTTCTAACAGTTCCCAACATTCTGTTTGCTTTTTTGACTGCCGTAACACACTGAACCGACGATTTCAATGTGTTATCCACTATGACACCTAGATCTCTTTCCTGGGTAGTAGCACCTAATATGGAACCTAACATTGTGTAACTATAGCATGGGTTATTTTTCCCTATATGCATCACCTTGCACTTGTCCATATTAAATTTCATCTGCCATTTAGATGCCCAATTTTCCAGCCTCACAAGATCTTCCTGCAATTTATCACAATCTGCTTGTGATTTAACTACTCTAAACAATTTTGAATCATCTGCAAATTTGATTACCTCACTTGTCGTATTTCTTTCCAGATCATTTATAAATATATTGAAAAGTAAGGATCCCAATACAGATCCCTGAGGCACTCCACTGCCCACTCCCTTCCACTGAGAGAACTGTCCATTTAATCCTACTCTCTGTTTCCTGTCTTTTAGCCAGTTTGTAATCCACGAAAGGACATCGCCACCTATCCCATGACTTTTTACTTTTCCTAGAAGCCTCTCATGAGGAACTTTGTCAAATGCCTTCTGAAAATCCAAGTACACTACATCTACTGGTTCACCTTTATCCACATGTTTATTAACTCCTTCAAAAAAGTGAAGCAGATTTGTGAGGCAAGACCTGCCTTGGGTAAAGCCATGCTGACTTTGTTCCATTAAGCCATGACTTTCTATATGTTCTGTGATTTTGATGTTTAGAACACTTTCCACTATTTTTCCTGGCACTGAAGTCAGGCTAATCGGTCTGTAATTTCCTGGATCTCCCCTGGAGCCCTTTTTAAATATGGGGGTTACATTAGCTATCCTCCATTCTTCAGGTACAATGGATGATTTTAATGATATGTTACAAATTTTTACTAATAGGTCTGAAATTTCATTTTTTTAGTTCCTTCAGAACTCTGGGGTGTATACCATCCAGTCCAGGTGATTTACTACTCTTCAGTTTATCAATCGGGTCTACCACATCTTCTAGGTTCACCGTGATTTGGTTCAGTCCATCTGAATCATTACCCATGAAAACTTTCTCCAGTACGGGTACCTCCCCAACATCCTCTTCATTAAACACTGAAGAAAAGAAATCATTTAACCTTTCCACGATGGCCTTATCTTCTCTAAGTGCCCCTTTAACCCCTCGATCATCTAAAGGTCCAACTGACTCCATCACAGGCTTTCTGCTTCGGATTTATTTAAACAAGTTTTTACTGTGAGTTTTTGCCTCTAGGGCCAACTTCTTTTCCAATTCTCTCTTAGCCTGTCTTATCAATGTCTTGCATTTAACTTGGCAACGTTTATGCATTATCCTATTTTCTTCTGATGTATCCTTCTTCCAATTTTTGAATGAAGATCTTTTGGCTAAAATAGCTTCTTTCACCTCCCCTTTTAACCATGCCGGTAATCATTTTGCCTGCCTTCCACCTTTCTTAATGTGTGGAATACATCTGGATTGTGCTTCTAGGATGGTATTTTTTAACAATGACCACGCCTCTTGCACACTTTTTACTTTTGTAGCTGCTCCTTTCAGTTTTTTCTAACTATTTTTCTCATTTTATCAGTTTCCCTTTTGAAAGTTTAGCATGAGAGCCGTGGATTTGCTTACTGTCCCCCTTCCAGACATTAATTCAAATTTGATCATATTATGATAACTATTGCCAAGCGGCCCCACCACCATTACTTCTCTCACCAAATCCTGTGCTCCACTGAGAATTAGGTATAAAATTGCTCCCTCTCTCGTCGATTCCTGAACCAATTGCTCCATAAATCTATCATTTATTTCATCCAGGAACTTTATCTCTGTAGCATGTCCCGATGATACATTTACCCAGTCAAAATTTGGTTAATTGAAGTCTCCCATTATTACCGCACTACCAATTTGGTTAGCTTCCCTAATTTCTCTTAGCATTTCACTGTCAGTCTCACTATCTTGACCAGGTGGACGATATTATACTCCTATCACTATAGTCTTCCCCGACACACAAGGGATTTCTACCCATAAAGATTCAATTGTGCATTTAGTCTCATGCAGGATGTTTATCCTGTTGGACTCTATGCCATCCCGGACATAAAGCACCACATCGCCTCCTGGGTGCTCCTCTCTATCATTGCGATATAATTTGTATCCTGGTATAGCACTGTCCCATTGGTTGTCCTCCTTCTACCATGTCTCTGAGATGGCAATTAAGTCTATGTCATCATTCACTGCTATACATTCTAATTCTCCCATCTTACTTCTTAGACTTCTGACATTAGCATACAAACATTTCAAAGTTTGTTTTTTATTTGTATTTTCATTCTGCTTTTTAATTGATAGGGATAAGTTAGAATTTTTTAGCTCAGGTGAATTTTTAGTTACAGGCACTTGGACTACTTTTCTTATTATTGGAACCTCACTGTCGGGATGCCCTAATTCTAATGCATCATTTTTATCCTTCTGTGTCCTAACAAAGATAAGTGGTAATTCTTTTTAAATTTAATAGAGATAACACTTTTAAAATAAATTGGAAAATGTTTTTTTTTTCAATCAGCACACAATTAAATAGTAGAATTTGTTGCCAGAGGATGTGGTGAAAGCAGTCAGCATAGCTAGGTTTAACAAAATGTTCTGGATGAAATGTCCATAAGCCATTGTTACCTACATAGACTTTGGAAAGCCACTGCTTATCTCTGTTTAAGAACAAGAAGGATTGGGTTTATTCTTTGGGATCCTGCCAGATAGTGTGACTTGGGCTGGCTATGGTTGGAGAAAATATGCTGGGGTTGATGGATTTATCTAATAACCTTGCTTACATTCAAGCCAATAATTGTAAAATTATTAAAAGAAAGGCATGAAACAAAATAAGAGAGCATGCTTTATTTTCATTAGGTTCCAATTAAAAAGCTATAATAATATTAATAGTGGAAGAAATGCATCTCTTTCCATGCATCCCAGAATATTGTTGACTACAAGAATACTGTGATTGGGTTCAACACCAAAAGAGTTCATTAAAAATAGGAACTGTGGGTTTGTTTCCTTGATGATCAGATATTTCAAGTTGTTGGTTTTAAGAAGTGTAACCCTTGGCTTCCATCAAAAGTATAAGTACATTTGGCAATACCATATCTACTTTTTAATTACTTGCTAATGAAAGGCAAAACAGTATTGTAATTTGATAGGATAGTATATTTAAAATTTTGTGGCACCCTTTCGAAAATTAAATTGTCTGTAACTAATAATTTTCAAAAGTAGTAGCTCTAATTGCTTTAGCAGGAAAAGGTTATCAATAATGATATCTGCAGTCCAGGGCAATTTCCAGTCAATGCACTTCTACTTTGATTTTCTAATGGATTACCTGGAAACCTATGGAGTAGCGTATGAGAGTCTCATTATTTTTTAGTACAAATGGTTGTGGAATTAATGGGAAAGCTGATTTAAAAAACACTCTGAATAAGAATTCCTTTTTTCCAATATCTTAATCACAGTCTTTGATGACATGAAATTTGCAGATATCTTTCTGCAGGATGAAATAGAATACCATTCAACCTACTAGGCTCACACATTCTCATATGCTGTGTAATAATGCTTGTGATTTCTAATTAGTTATGATAAAATAAATGAAACATTTTAGTATATGCTAAATGAGGCAAAACATTCATCAAAGGAGTATATGTAAAATGAAAGCAAATTGAAATGCTCTGCTTAATTTTGAAAGAAAGAATGGAATCTGTGCACAGTATATTTGTTAAATGCAATGAAGACTGAAAGTGGTAGCAGACATCTGGATCTATTAACATTTAAATAGAATACAGATTATTTTCAGTAGCAGAATTTGGTTGCTACGTTTACAGTCCAAAGCTTGTCTCCTCAAGTGAAAAAAAAAACCCAAAAAACAGTATTTAATCCTATCTTTAAAGAAAAAGCAGTCAGAGGGCATCTCAGTACTTTCATGCAATGACTGTTTACATTGACTTTTATGATGACCCTGCTGTAACCTACAGAATACTTTCTGAGCCTCATTACAATCTACTTTACTTGTTGTTAGTTTTTAATATGCAACCCCTAGCGTAGACAACATCGGGTACCTCTGAAATAGGGGTAGCAAAACCGACTAAAACAATGAACTAAAAGCATAACTAAGGGAAAAAAAATGCCTTTTTTCATTTGTGGAAACATTTTGAACTACAGAAATAACAGTAAATAATTACAAAGTTTGGTTCTTTGAATCCTCAGAAAATAATACTGTATACTGTTAAATAGATTTTTATGTCTCTAATTTATCAGTGTCAAGTTATCTTTTATAACAAGAAGTTCCATGCAGAACTAAAAGGAGCTTATCTTACGGACCTGCTCAAACATGCTAGTGTAGATGAAAAACATTTCCCATGTCAGATTCTCCTTGGAACCCCTGATGAACTGAAAATGTGGTGTACTGAGAGGGCAATTTGGGAACTCTTTCCATGTGTAAAACAGTGATTTACCCACAGAAATGGGCTTTTCTAAAACTGCCTACCTGATATGCAGGTAAACTTATGCATGAAGGTCATGTATATGTGAAGGTTTACCCAGACTGCTGGGGGCACTCATTGGGATGGAGCTAGGGAGGATGTTGCTTTAAATTCCTACCGGGGTAATTTTCAAAAGGATTTACACACTTAAAGGTGAATTTTAAGACCCGCGCATGGGAGCACATGTGTATGTGTATGCCAGCTCACGCACATGGACACGGTGATTTTATAACATATGTGCGTATGTGCGCGCAATTATAAAATTGATGTACATGTACGCACAATTTTACATTGATGCTTTCATGTGAAGGCAAATGCCACCTTGATTGCGAAAGTGGTGAGGGGATTTTAGTAGATATGTTCGCCGATGCAAGTACCTGTTTCCCCAGTTCATTCCCATTTCGCCCCAGTAAAGGAAAGGACTTTCTGAACCCCTTAGCTAACTTCTCTCCCTTTTAACTTATTAGTTACGACCCTTAAAAACCCCACTGACTAGTCTAGTTTTTTGTTGTTTCATTACTTTCATGCCGTCCCTAGCAGAAGTAAAGTTATGCAGATAGAGACCAAGGCGTGTACTGGTGTGCATAAATACTTGTGTGCTGGTTTCATTCATATTTCCTGGAATGCCCATGCCCCGCCCATTTTATGAAAAAATATTTTACTCACATACTGGGAGATTTGCGCGTACCTGGGCACCTCATAAAATCTGTGTGGCACATGCTGGGCCAATATACATACATATCTCCTGGCATTGGCACATATAGGGCTTTTAAAATTCACCCATTAGCACTTCATTTTCAAATGCAGTTTACATGCTTAAACAAGGTTTTACTCATGTAAATGCACTTTTCTTGGATAAGTGGGCTTTAGAAAATTGCCAAAATATAAGCCATTTGCATGCATTAAGTTCACTTTATGGAAGTAGCATAATATCATAGCAATTTTCAAAAGCTCATTTATGCACTGGGATGGAAACTTTCAAAGTGGCATGTGAGCATATATTGGTGCATATGCATTGGTGTGCACCCAGGCAATAGTGATTTTAAAAAATACACACACTTATGTATGTATGTTATAAAATATCCTGAGTGTGTGCAGATGTGTGCCTAATTTTAAGTTAGCATGTGCCTAGGTGCACAAATCCTGATTCTATCACTTAAGGCAGGCTATTTTATAAGGAGTGTGTTTCCACACCATAGCTAGTTTCACTAGTTCATCCACCAGTTCACCAAATTAAGAGATAGGTCCTCCTCGCCCTCCTGGTTTGATAGCCTGCACTCCTACCAGTTACCCCAGAACTTTTAAACTCCTCTAAAATGGATGTTTTTTTTCTTTTTTACAACTTGCACCTCCTCCATAGCAATAGCAAATTTACATAGCAGTGGACATGAGTGCATGCCAGTTCACTTAAATATATACATGCATATCTATTCACTTCACTCCAAAATACCCATGCCCTGCACAGACCACGCTTCTTTTTGAAATCGAATGAAATGTGCACACAAAGGGAGATATACATCCATCTGGCAGATTTAAAAATGTTGAGGATGCACATGAGCCTGACTTGTGCGCAGATCTCTCGATTTTGGTGTATGCCAGGCTTTTAAATTCTACCTCTTAGAGCCTGATTTTCATACTTTAAAACTTGCTTTTAAACATGTAAATGCACTTTACCTGTGTATGTGGGCTTTTGAAATTTGCTACAAAATATATCATTGAATTGTCAATATTTTAAATGTGTAAGTGCACTTTCACAGATGAATTTTCAAAGGAGTTACACGTGAAAATGCAAGGGTGGATAGCAGGAAAATATCAGCCCAGGGGATTTTTTGAAAACCAGCCCATGGGGTATCTGACTCACTTATATGCTTAATTCACCTTGGTCTGATACAGGCCAAACACAGACAGACCCTCATGAAATACAGAATAAAGACACCATAAAGTATAAATAGAAATGTGCAGAGAAAAACTGAACAGGAAACTGCAACAAGCCACACTCTGTATGCAGTGCAATAATGGGTAAACAGTAACCATTACACATAAAACATCAAACAAAAAATAAAATCAAACAATAAAACCATACTAAATAAATGAACAAATATTTCAAAACAGTTGACAAATAATATATCCAATAATTAAAAACTCTCCATACTTGTCAGATATTAGCAAGAGAGAGTGGATGCACAAACTTTCTCCTTCTTCCTTTCTTGTGAGAAAAAGAGATTGCTTCTGTCAGTGTCTATGTGGTTGGGAGGGATTTCTCCCTCCCAACCACATAGACACTGACAGAGACACTGACAGAGACACTGACAGAGATTGCTTCTATCAGTGTCTATGTGGTTGGGAGGGAGAAATCCCTCCCAACCACATAGACACTGACAGAAGCAAGCTCTTTTTCTCTCTCTCTCTCTCTCTCACACACACACACACACACACACACACACACACACAAAGATAGGATCATGCGCTCCTTCTCTCTCTCACAGCCACAGACAGCTAGGAGCATGCTCCAGCTCTCTCTCTCATACACACACACACAGATGAAGCATACTCACACAAACAGACAAAAGTATCCTCCCTCTCTCAAATATATGCATATACAGAATCACCCTCCCTCACTCACACACAGAGAAAAATGTTCCATTTCTAACATACATACACATACCCACCCACCCCCAACCCCCCCACACACATGCACACACACAGAATTACCCTCCCTTTCTCACATATACACACACACAGACACACCCTCCATCTCTCACATACATACATACATACATGCATACACACAGAAGCACTCTCCCTCTCTCACATGGATATATACATAAGCACCCTCCCTGTCTCACATAAATACACAGAAACACCCTCCCTGTCTTACATACATCTGTGCACACACACAAAGCACACTCCAGATGTCACATGCATACATACACCCATACCCACACACAAAGCACCTCAATATCTCACATACATACATATACACACACTCACAGAATCACTCTCCCTCTCTCACATACATACACACAGAAGCACCCTCCCTGTCTCACATACACACACAAAGCACCCTTTAAATCTCACATACATATATACACATACACACACAGAAGCACTCTCCCTCTCTCACATACATACATACACAGAGCACCCTCCAGATCTCACATACATATGAAGACAGCAGCTTCCTTCCTCCCTCACTTACACAGAAGAGCCCTCCTGATCACACACACATGCAAGTACCCTCTGCTCTCACTTACAGACACACAGAAACTTCCTCCCTCCTGATCTCACATACACACAAAAGCACCCTCCCTCTGTAACTTACATACACACACACACACACACACACACACACACACACCAGCCCCCAGCTGAGCAGCTCAAGTCTTCGGCCTCACCAGCTTGATCTCTGGGGGTAGCTAGCAGTTCCATATCTTTGATCCTGTCTGGTCTCCAGCAGCAGCCAGTAGCTGTCATCTTCAGCCCACAACTGAGCAGCTCTTTCTTTAGCTGTGGCATCCTGGAACTCTTTTCTTTGGCCCCACTGGGACAGAAGACACAGGATTCAAGAAGTGGCCAGTGTTTCCTGCCACCACAGTGCTGAGTTGGGGAGGGCACGTGAGGTGCACAGTGAGGTCCCAGGCCCACACTACTTCTGTGGTGGTCAAGGAGAATGGGAGTGCAGGCCACTAAGATCACCATTAACCGTGTGATTGGGCCTACTGGCCCAACAGGGCATGCTCAAAGCCCTGACAGGCCAATCCATCCCTGTGTAAATGTGACATACTATCTTAACAATTTGTAAAAGCCATTTACCCATGTTAAACCCACTTAACGCAGGAAAAACCTATTGACAATTCAATGGAATATCTTGTAGCAAGCTTCAAAAGCCCACACATATGTATAAAGTTCATTTTTATGTGTGAAATCCAGTTTTAATAAGGTAAATTTCAAAGGAGTAAATGAACATACTATCATAGCCATTTTCAGGAACCCATTTATGTGCTTAAATGTGAATTTTCAAAGCTTGACATGTGCTGAAATAAGAAGACGGGCATATATCTGACACGTGCATATCCACCCATTTTTATAAGGTGACCAGATGCATGCACAAGTGCTGATTTACAAATCTTTCCCATCGGAGAAAAAAAGTGCAGGGACAAGAGATGTGTGCGCAAGTACCTATGCACCTGGGAACACACCTAGGTCCAATTCAGTGTAACTTTGCTTCTGCTATGGTGGATGTGTAAGTCTAAAAAGCAAATTTATAGGAATCTGAGAGGCACTTGAAGGATCTAGAGTAACTGAGGAGATTGCAGAATCCTAAGGGTCAGATCCAGATGTACAGAGTTGTGAATAAGGAAATATATGGCACTATTTCACACGGTTAATGGTGATCTTAGTGGCCTGCACTCCCCTTCTCCTTGACCACCACAGAAGTAGTATGGGCCTGGGACCTCACTGTGCACCTCACGTGCCCTCCCCAACTCAGAACTGTGGTGGCAGGAAACACTGGCCACTTCTTGAATCCTGTGTCTTCTGTCCCAGTGGGGCCAAAGAAAAGAGTTCCAGGATGCCACAGCTAAAGGAAAGAGCTGCTCAGTTGTGGGCTGAAGATGACAGCTACTGGCTGCTGCTGGAGACCAGACAGGATCGAAGATATGGAACTGCTAGCTACCCCCAGAGATCAAGCTGGTGAGGCCGAAGACTTGAGCTGCTCAGCTGGGGGCTGGTGTGTGTGTGTGTGTGTGTGTGTATGGAAGTTACAGAGGGAGGGTGCTTTTGTGTGTATGTGAGATCAGGAGGGAGGATGTTTCTGTGTGTGCCATACCCTTGGTCTCACTGGGAGGATAACTTTCAAACAAATGTATGCAGAAGAATATATGCATGTACATAGCTGTGAGCAGATCTACACTATATAAACCATGCATATGATATATACACATTTTATAAAATATATGTATCTCTACTTCGCTGCATAAGTATGTATGTAGGCTTAGGTGTGAATATATGCAATGCATTGAAAGAATATATATCAATGCAATGAATGTGTGCACTTTCCCTACCTGTTTAAAAAATATACATGCATATATTTTACATGCAAAAATAAAGTAGGACTTACATAAATGAATGTATTTTAAAGCATGGGTGCATCAAGGAAATTATCAGTTTTACCAATCAGTCCACCAATTCATCCAGTCCTTTTCCAGGACATCAAGACCCTCCTGATATCCCCCCAGTTCAACCAGACCTCCTATTTTATCCCAGATTATTACCAGGTGTAAAATTACATAAGCTGGCAAATCTGCATATGTTAGTTTCTTTAAAATATTACCTTGAATACATAAATGTTAGTCTCGCCTCAGAACACTCTTAAACTGGATGCAAATGTGAAAATACATGCATATTTTGAAGTTTATAAAATATGGAATACACAACTAGAGGCTACTTGCTTGCATATATAGTAATTATTAAATGTGTACCATTATGAAAATTCACCCCTAAGAGTTACCCTGAGAGTCTAAGAAGTGTTTTATTTTTTTTTCTTTTGGGAATCAGAAGGAGGACTGCCATTCAAGGAGAGTTTAAAAAGTTGCTGCTAAAGAGAATATCATTAGGGCCTTATCTCAAGAGCATTTTCAGAGTTCATCTGTTTGGACTTCAGAGTCTGAATTAAGAGATTCAGGTACCAATAAGTGGGAAAAAACTGAGAGGATCTCTCCAAAGAACATCTCTGCTAGTGGGTGACTTGGTAACAGAAACCCCTACTGTCTGCAGACTGACTGTAAGTTCCCAAATATATTTTCACTCTGTGCAATATTTGTTTTCTCTATGAATTGCGCCAGAATCAAGTGTAACCATTTGACAAATAATTCACTTGCACCAAATAATATAGTAAAGGATTTATTTTCTTTAACAAACTCAAATTGGTTTTTTTTTCTTATATTTTGACTTTACCAAACTTTCTATGCCTTAGGACCCTGAATGACATTTTCTTTTGCCTCTGTTGGGAATGAATTCTAGGGGGCATGGAGTGTTCACTTTCTCCATTTATCTTGAATCTGCCCCAAAGTTCTACTAGCCAGTAGAACAAGGGTTAAAGTAGCAAGATTGCATGTCTGTATTTCAGTATTGGGGTTCTGATTGCCTAGTGTTATAAATGTTGAAAAATGCTGATGTACTGAAGGAAAGAGGGAAAATGCTTGTAGAGGATCAGCATTTTTATTGATTGTAAAGAAAGAGGTTAAAGTGTGAAGGAGGGGTAGGGTGTACGAGAGAAAATGAGAGTGGCTAATAAGAAGATATTCCTGAGTGCACAGAAGAGGAAGAACAAGGAAAAACAGATATGATTAATAAACTCTGAAGAGGTGATGAGGAGCAGTTTTGAGTGAGTAGAGAGAGACACAAATTATGCCCAGGACCTGGCAATAAAGCAGTCTGGAGATTTTATGAAATATGAAGACAACAAAAAAAAAAAAAAAAGATTTCTAGCAGAGCAGAAGACAAGAAGGAGGAGAGGTGAATTAAGAAATGGGAAAATTCAAAGCAGAAAAGTAGTAGGCATACAAAAGCTTTCCTTGAAATGAATATGGTGGTCTGCTTAGTCTTAATAATTCTCAGACATGAGTAACTATGTTGAGCATGGAGGCTTCTTGCAGTCATGCAAATAATACTGCATGATAATTTGAGGTGCATGACCAGAGGGTGTGGTTGAGGGAGTGCATGAAGTGGCTATGCATGCTCCATCTCCTATGTCGTCTGAATATTATAAGATATTTGTCTGACCCCTCCCTCATTAAAAAAAGAAAAATAAATTAAGATATGCATCTATCAAGAACAATTTATCTGTGATGTTTCTATATGCACAATTTGCTCTGTGTTAGTCTTTTACAGTCTTTCCGCTCACCAGTTAGTGGATGAATTAGAAACTTCTTAATGAAATTTTAGAATGTTTTATTAATTCTACAGCTTAAGCAATGCCTAAAACATTTCATGATGTATTCTATTTTGTTATCATCCTACATTTCTCTTCAATCCACTTTTCATTTTGAGCTCTGAATATCTCCTCTGGAAACTGCCAGCTGGTGGAACATTCTTGTCATCCCAACAAAAGATCTTTCATATCTATAACTGCTTATTCTTCTATTCATTTCCCTAAGGAAATTATGGATCATGATGACAGGGAAACTTAGAAAGATTATATCTAACCAACATTTGATGTGGAATATATTCACAAATTAAAGATGTGTTATGCATAGAAAATAACTCCAATTTATTTGACAAATGAAATTGAATGTTCAATTGCCTAAACAATAAACTAGAGATGTATTATAGAGGATACTAAATTATAGTATAAAGAGATCTAATTAACTTTGGGAAGAAAGACATATTTCAAAAAATTGTGTGAAGCATGTGAAAAGCTAATAGACAGAATTGCCCATTATAACATCCTTAAACTTATTTTTTACATGGGCTAATGATATCCCTTGTCAGTGATCATATACCTATGTTGACTAAATATGGCCATTACCAGAAATATCATGGGTGCATTTTTAAAGGCTTGGTAACTTCCAAGTATTTTAGTAGCAGCAAGCATAGGAAGTGTATGAACATTTAGACTACCTTTATTTCTGAGTATACTCTCATAGAGTTTTAAAATTGCTGACTTGCCCATAAATATAGTGTATGCTGAAATAGTTTGCTCAAAACACTGATATACTGTAAATGGAAAATAAATTCTAGAATGTTAACTACCATGGGAATACCTTTCAATGAAAGCTAATTATTCCAGGTCAAAGGATACTCAGAATTTTAGAAGTTGGCATTCAGAAAACTTAAGCAGGTAAAACTCAGCTTAACCTGCATAAATCTTAAGTTTAAAAAAATCCCCCCCACACATACTGGGGTAGATTTTATAAATCTAAGTACGCGGTATTTTATAAGATACACACGTAGCCGCGCGTATCTTATAAAATCTGGGGTAGGGGCGCACAAGGGGGTGCACCTTGTGCGCGCCGAGCCCTGCCAGAAGCAGGCGTAACTCGCGCGCGCCAGTGGGCTGCTGGCAGGCGATTCCCCGGCCCGGGACCCATTTTGGAGGCCTCGGCCATGCCCCTGAAATGCTCCCGGGCCGGCACCACACCCCCCAACATGCCCCCCAGAACGCCCTGAATGTCGCGTCGGCCCCAACACGCCCCCCCCAACATGCCCCCAAAACACCCCCCTAGCGAAGCCCCAGGACGTACGCGCATCCCAGGGCTTGCATGCGCCGCCAAGCCTAAGCAAAATAGGCTCGGCGCACGCAGGGGGGGTTTAAAAGGGTTACGCACATAACTTATGCATGTAACCCTTTAAAAATCTGGTCCACTTTGTCTGGATGACATTGTCTGGATAAAACCTCTGTGCAGCAAAAGTTACCTGGACAAATAAAAGGGACTATGCTGGAGTTAGGTGACATACTGTACTTAGCTGGTTAGCATGATATTTAGAACTACCAGCTAAATATGGCCGGGAAAATATAGGTACTGCATTAACAGGCCTAAATCTGTTCAACTTAAGCTTGACTCTAAAAATAATTGTACAGTGATGGCCCCTACACCTTCTGACAGCAAATTTTTAAAAAGTGACACTCTCACAGGTGTGTCATGGAGTCCATCCTTCCCTCCCTCCCTCCTAGATCGAGGGTGGTCAAACTATTTTCCCAGCCTCCCAACCTCCTGGTTCGAATTTAAATAATAGATATAGGATATGCTTTGTCTGATCAATCCTCAATTCCCTTCCCCCTTCTCTCCCCCTCAACTAAACAATTCAGCACCTCCAGACTGTTGTCTTGAGCCCCAGCCTTCCCTGACCTCCAAACGGGCCGATTCAGTAAAGTGCGCTGGGCTGTGCACACTGTTTCAAGGTGCATCTATTACCCCCTATACTGTAAGGGATTTAGTACCTCAAAAACATGTGGCCAAACCCCCAGAAAACTAATAATGCTCATCACATGCAAATGTATGTTGATGAGCCTATTTGTCATTCAACTGGGATTCAAAAATTAAAATGTGAGGTCAATCCGCACATAGTATGCTCATAAATTAACGCCTGCCCAAGGGCAGGCGTTAATTTTTGAGCAGCCTGGAAAAGTGTACAGAAAATCAGAAAATACTGCTTTTCTGTACACACTCTGACTTAATATCCTAACGGAGGAACAAAAAATGTTAAAAAACAATGAAAAAATAAAAATATGAAAAAAAAATGTGCTGGTGGGTCCGGTTAGTAGAATGGATGCTCAATTTTAACAGCTTCCATTTCCCTAACTGACTGCTGGCAGTGGGTTTGGAATACCGACGCTCATAAATATAGCAGAATGATGAATCTAGGGGCAAATTTGCAGATGATACGATATGGTGCAATCGCATGCGGTAAACACGTTTTTGCATGCGTTAAAGGCCTATCACATGCAAAAACGGGGATTTTCGCATGCGATAAGCCCTTAACGCATGCAAAAACGCCTTACCGCATTTTGAAAAATGACCCCCTAAGTCAGTTAATGTAGCTCAGTTTAAAAATGGTTTGAATAAGTTCCTGATGAGAAGTCCATAAATTGCTATTAATCAAGCTGACTTAGGAAATAGCTACTGCTTTACTGGCATGGGATGTATTTAATGTTTAGGTACTTGTCAGGTTCTTATGGCCTGGATTGACCACTGTTGGAAACATGTGCTGGGCTTGATGGACCCTTAGTCCGACCCAATATTGCAATTTCTTATGTTCTTAAATGCCCACAATAAAACAAACATCTCAATCATCATATATAATAAATCATTGGGCAGGGATCATACCATGTCTCAATCATCATACATAATAAAATATTTCCTATTTCTCTCTCGTTGCTTTTGAGTGCTTATTTTCTCTGCTTCTGCTGACTTATGGAATTACTATTAATCTGATCCTTTATCTAGTCTTCTGTAAAATATATGCAGCAGGTTCCCTGTTTGTTCAGTTAACATCAACCAGAGGGGCTTCAGGTCTGGGTCCAAGTCGAGATGGGTGGAGATTTATCTTCCTGGGCCCCAGGCACAGTCAATCACTAGGATATTCAAAGGCTCACACTCCAGCTGGAGAATTCCCACAATGTGCAAGAGTATACAATACAAGAGCAAGGAAGCCAGAACTAGCAAAATGATCAGAAAATAAAAATCAAAACAGTGTCCATCCATTCAGCCAGTGCATTGGGCAAAATAAAGAGAAATCACACAAATTCTGGGGTTCAAAATTTTCAGTTTAATGAAATGTGAATATGGTAAAAAAATAATGCTAGTTATATGTGATGGACCCTACAGTTGTGTCACCAGTAGGTCCTAGTTGAGCCTTTTGTTCAGCTAGAGAGAGAAAGAGAATAGGTTAGACTGAAGGGAAGATCAATTCAAATACAGCCCCTCCTTCTGTGGGGTCTGGAATGGCCAGCCCACTTGAAAAAGTATATAACTGTGACCTTTTTACAGCTTGGGAGGTAGTCGTTTTTGAGTTAGCACAGAGTGCAGAAGTGTCAGAAATTTATCTTTTGATGTTTTACAAGCCCAGTCAGTAAAGACAGTCTAACCATGGCTGTTGGACCTGACATGGGTCGGGTGGGATTTCCTCTTCCAGTACACAGCCTGTATGGTTGAGTTCCCACTGGGTCTAAGTTTACAGATTTTTGAGATTTTATTTAGGAGCCTTACTGGACACCTGGGCCTGTCTTACAAGTAGGGAATAGGGAACCCTGCATATGAGCTACCCAGGGATAGGGAAAATACATCCCTGAAGTAGTGGTGACCTGCCGTGAGGAGGGGACTCTACTGTTAATTTCTGTTTCTTTTTTGGGGAACACTTTTGTTAGAAGAACATGGAGGAAGGCTTTTGACTGCCCCTTCCTTCCTGCTAGAAGCAAGAAAATTGCTTGTTTCAAACCAGGTCCTTTCCATTGAGGATTCAGAGGGAGTACAAAGAGGACTGTGTAAGATCAAGGAGATCCTGAAGATGTGCTACCCATGAGTAAAGGAAACAACCTCACTGGGGATTCCCATCCAGTGTTTACCACCCTGGGGAGAAAAAGAGAGGATTTACTCTTTGTGCCATAGACTTTGCTATTGTTATCAGCCTGGAAGTGGTTTTCACCAGCCTAAAGACCCTGTCATTTGGAAGCTCCACTTTACCTTAATCGAAGAAGAGTGGGTGCCTTCCTTGCCCTGATATAAGTGTGTCCTGCACAAATAGAGGGAAGAGGATGTAAAGGATCTGAAGAATGATTTCTGTGGAGCTGCACTTTGAGTTTTGTGACATTCACCATCAGTGCTTAAGATTAAAGCCTTTAATTTTGGACACTAACCAAGTGGCTCCAGAGTATTTATTTCTAAACTTACTGCACTCACAACAGAGACTAGCATACTCCCCAGGGGAAACACAAGGGAATGTGTAAGAAAACCACCCCCTCACATCGGGACCTGCTGCTGGATCTTGCTGTGTCTGGGAGCCACCAACACCCACCCTGCTGCCCTATGCCGACCACGGAATCTCCTAGACAACACTGTTTCTTAATCCTCCTGCACTATCAGGCTAGCACCTCAGCAACAGATCCTCCTGCTTTGTCTGCAATGAGTGTTGCTACTAATAGTGTTGCCACACAAATCTGCTTCATTTTTTTGAAGGAGTTAAACAGCTAGATAAAGGTAAATCAGTAGATGTAGTGTAATTGGATTTTCAGAAGGCGTTTGACAAAGTTTTTCATCAGAGGCTTCTAGGAAAAGTAAAAAGTCATGGAATAGGTGGCAATGTTTCGTGGATTACAAACTGGCTAAAGACAGGAAACAGAGATTAGGATTAAATGGACAATTTCCTCAATGGAAGGGAGTGGGCAGTGGAGTGCCTCAGGGCTCTATTTTGGGACCCACACTTTTCAATATATTTATAAATGATCTGAAAAAAATACAAGTGAGGTAATCAAATTTGCAGATGATACAAAATTATTTAGAGTAGTTAAATCACAAGCAGATTATGATAAATTGCAGGAAGACCTTATGAGACTGGAGAATTGGGCATCCAAATGGCAGATGAAATTTAATGTGGATAAGTGGAAGGTGATGCATATAGAGAAAAATAACCTATGCCATAGTTACACAATGTTAGGTTCCATATTAGGAGCTACCACCCAAGAAAGAGATCTAGGTGTCATAGTGGATAACACATTGAAATCGTCGGTTCAATGTGCTGCGACAGTAAAAAATGTTATGACCATTGGCCATGGCCACCTGCGGTTGACCCAACTCACATCCTGCCATGCCTGGTCCTCCACTCCAGGGGAAATTGTGGCTCTGGCCAGCCATTGTCGCAGTGCTGTTCCTGGCCCTCCTCGCTCCACATGGTGGCTGGGATGCCGCCGGCCCACACTCTGATTCTGGGCCTTCCTAGGCATGTGTGTGCGTCATCTGTTCTCTATTTAAAGGGCCAATGGCGGGAATCCCTGGGCAGTCCCCTACCAATGACATCATTACCTTGGGATATTTAAGCACCTCACTTGGCCTATGCAAATTGACTTAGCAACAAGTTCATTTGCCTCACCAGTACTTGCTCCTGTCTCTCCGGACCCGTGGTTAATGCCTTGGATCTCCACCTGATGATCTGGACTCTGGCTCAGGTATCTGCTCCTCAGGGGCCTGCTTGTGCTTCCTTTGGGAGATCTGGTCTCCAGGCTTCCCTGCTCCTTGGGGTGGCTCCTGCGCTCCTCACCAGAGATCCCATCTCTACGTTTCCCCGCTCCTGAGGGCAGTCTCTACCTTACCACGCCGGAGACTTTGACTATGTTTCCCCACTCCTCAGGGCAGCCTCTACATCATTTCACCCAAGACTTTGACTCCACGCTTCCCCGCTCCTTGGGGCAGCCTCTACGATACTTCATAAGAGACTTTGACTCTACACTTTCCCATTCCACAGGGCAGTCTCTTCGTCATTGCACCAGTGGCCTTACTCTATGCTTCCCCACTCCTCGGGGCTGCCCTACGTCATCACATGAGAGACTCTGTTGCTACGCTGTCCCACCCCTCGGGATAGTCTCTGCATTACTCCTTCAGGTATCCTACCTCTGCAATCCCTGCTCCTCGGGGCCTGCCTGGCGCACCTCTGCCTTGGAGGTTCCCTCTCTGGTACCTGTTATCTTTGGTCCTGCCTATGTACTGTGACTCCTCCAAACTGTGCCTCTCTGCCCTGCTACTAGGGGTGTGTAAGCCGGTTCAAATGTACTTCTGTTAGAAGATCCCTGTGGCCGAGTAGTGTAGTCGTGTGGCAGCAAGGTAGTCAGATGTTAAATACAGAAATACTATTTACCGCTTAAAAATAATTGGAATAACCAATTCAAAACAATTCAAACTCTCAATTTTATTTATATTTTCTCTTTTAAAAGAAATTATTTGCTTTATATATAATTAATATATGTTATTTCCTTATTATTAAAATGTCATGAACTATTAAAATACAATTACAAATAAGAATTGTATTATTATTACTCTCTTTATATATATATTTATCACTTTACTTATATATTTCTTTTAATTAACCCAAGTATGAAATTACTATTAAATGCGAGAGTTCATCAGAGTTCATCAATGCAACAGTCACTTATCTGTTTTTCTTCTTTCTTTTCTTTTATCTTTAATGTTGCTTTTTTTTGTTGCTGGCCAGTTCTTCTTTCTTTTCTTTTATCTTGAAATCTTCTTCCTAAACTTAATCTTAAACAACTTAAAAGGAAGCAAACTGACTCCCTTCACTGTTTCAGGATCTTCTGCATATTACAACAAGTATGTTACTTGTTGTTTTATTTCAACTTTATATTCTAACTAATAATAAAAAAAAATATAATTCATAACCCTTGCACTACTGCTTCAAAACAGACAATATATATCATACACACCTTTACACTTACTAACAATCATACATTTACTATAACTGTACTTTAACTACACTTATCTGTATTTGTTAGGCCTGGATATGAGAAGACTGGCATAACAGAACCTTCTCCATCAATGATCAGGCACTAACTGCCTTGATTCTGTAACTGTCTTTTTCCTTTCTGTCTGCTTGGTCTCAATACTTGATGACATCATAGCGCCAAATAGTCCTCAGAGCTGATTATTTTTGTCTTTATACTATGCTTATTCTTTCTCTTTTTATTTTTCCCTGCAGTATCTGACTTCAGTTGATTTTTGTTTAATCTGAATGTCTTTTAAATCTCTATGAAATTTAAATTCCTACACTGTGTTTTGTCTAACTTCTGTACACTTTTGCCAGCCCTCTCACTGGTAACCAGGGAAGCCAGTGATGCGTCTCCTAGGATACGCTATCTCTGCCTAACCTGATCATCCAGTGCGCATGCAACCTTGTTGATGATGCGCTGGGTGATTCCAATCAACTTTCTTATGCTTTAAAATAGTGTAGTTTAATGAGGAACCTAAAATTCCTTCCTGAACAGTTTCATTGTATTTAATTATATAGGTATCCTTTTTCTATCCTGAATATTATTTCCTGTTTGTGCTTATTAGCTTCTATTTTTCTTCTTTTTACTTAAACTTGTTAACCTTCCCCCCCCCTCACAGTACTTGCAATCCTTGTCTCAGTGATGAGGTCACTGAAGTTCCTGCACTCTCCTTTCTAACCTGCCTTCGTCTATCCAGCAGCTCCACGCCAGTTTCCAGAACAAATTAAAAGATAAAATAAAATACCAAAATCAGCTATAAGACACCCTCAGCAGTGACAGCAGCAGCAGGAGGTCAGCAACTTCTTCTCTTTTTATTTTTATATACAGCTCTCATCTCAGGAGTAGATCTCTGTCAGTAGTGTCAGTCTCTCTCTTTCTCAATCATTTAAGCTGACCATTGATAGTAGCTCAATCTTCCCGGTTTATTTCTTCACCTGTTTATTCCTTTCCTGCCATCCTCTGCCTTTCTCTCCATTGCTTGTTGTCACTTCCTGAAATATTTTCCATCATTAGGTATCACCCATCTTGGTCCAGAGTCCTTTACATTCTGAGTGTAGTTTCTGCTCAATGCCAGAAGCACTAACAGTAGCTGATCACGGGTAACACCACGCTGCTTCTGGTAGCTTCAGTCCTCATCTTCTTTCACGGGTTCTTTTTCTTTCTTCAGTTCCGCCTGGCCTTTTCCTCTGGCAGTCCCTCGTAGCAAGACTGGGTGCTGTCTTCAGTCTCCGTCCTGCCACTGTCACTGCCTCTGGCACAACTCTGGCCACTTGAAAATCTGAACATTCTGGACTCTACTTGTGGAGCTACAGGACAGGTAAGTTTTCTAACTATTATTTCAGTTTATGTATTTATTTATTTTATTCTGTTTACCCCTTTACATATACCTCCTTGCTTAAGATGGAATGTCGTCCTCGACATTCCGTACGTAGTTTTATTCATTCACTCTTCATTCATACACATTTTTTTTTTTTTTTTTTTACAACTCAAGTGAAGTTTATTCATGCTTGGTTATCAATTATATCTTTTAAGAAACAGTGTTTTGTTATCAACTATACAGATTTCCAGCTTAGCTCTCTTGGATTTTGACCAAGACACCAAGTATCCAATTTCTGGCACCATTCTCCTTAATATAATACATAATTATCAAGATATTTGGGAGTTTTCCCTTTGTTGTTTCTATTAGATACTCTATTGTTTTGTATGACATTCTCAATAATGTTTAATGGTAAATTGTATTCTGCAGTTTGTTCTCCTATCTGTTCATTTTCCTCTTCGTTATTAGTAATGGGAACCCATACTGTTTCTATTTCATGTTCGGTATTCCTTTCTTTAGTACTTTCTTCTTTTGATTCTTGTTGTTCCACTGGCTGTGTTCTATGTTTGTTTTTCTCTAATGTTTCAGATAAGTTATATAGTTTTAGTAGATTTCTGTGTATGATCTTAACTTCTCCATTTCTAGCTTTAATCTTATATGTGTTACCTTCAGGGTACATCACTTGTATTACTTCATATGGATGCTCTTCCCAATAATCTTGAATTTTCTTTCTGCCTCTTATTTTAAGATTCTTTAGCAGTACCCAGTCACCTGGTCTTATTATTTCTGCTCTACATTTTTTGTCATATTGTTTTTTTCTCATTACAAACTTCTTTTCAGCTTCTTTTCTAGCTATCTCACAGGCGGCTTCTAGTTTTATTCTATGTTGCACGATCCAATCATTCATCTTTAAACTTTCATCTTTAATTTCAGAAGTTACTTGAAAATCACCTGGTAACTTAGTATTCCTGCCAAACATTAAATAGAATGGTGTATAACCTGTTGAACTATGCGTATGGTTGTTATATGCTAGTACTAATTCTGGGAGATACTCTGGCCATTTGTTCTTTTTATTTTTTTCCAAGGTTTTTAGCATGTTGTGCATAGTTCGATTAAAACGTTCACAACATGGATTGCCTTCTGGATGGTATGGGCTTGTTCTAGATTTTGTAATCCCATGTAAATTACATAGCTCTTTGATTATTTCAGATTCAAAATTTCTCCCTTGATCTGTATGTATTCTGGATGGACAACCGTAATGTACAATCCACTGGTATAAAATCACTTTAGCCGTGGTTAAAGCTGTCTGGTCTCTAGTCGGTACTGCTAATGTAAAATGTGTGAACATATCAGTTAAAATCAACACATTCTCTATTCCGCTTTGGCTAGGTTCTAGACTAGTATAGTCTATTGCCAATATCTCTAATGGGTAGTTTGCTTTAAAACAAAGTAACTCTGCCCTAACCTTGGGAACTTTCTCCTTAGCTATTATACATCTTTTACAATTGTTTGTCCAATTTTTAATATCCCTATTCATACTAGACCAAAAATAGTCTCTTCTGATGCTTCTTAAAGTGGTGTCTTCTGCAAAATGTCCAGCATGAGTATGTCTTTTTTCAAATATTTCCTTTGTTAGGCAGCTAGGTACTATAAATTGTAATATCTCAATTTTATCTCTTGGATCTATGATTTTTCTATACCATAATCCTTCTCTAAAGATTAATTTATCTCGTTGACTCCACAGCTTATTTTGTGTCCAAGTCCATTCGGATCGATTAGGTGTATTCTCTTTTGTTTTTGCCTCTAAAACTACATTGAGGTCTATATCCTGTTGTTGCAAGACTTTTAACGTGGGTCTTGTATAATTCGAAGGTGGTATGTTGCTTGTTATTCTTTGTATCGCTATTCTCATTTTTTCTTTCTTCCATAATATGTTTTTAATTTGATCTGGTTCAATTTTAAAAAAATCTTTTTCAACATCTTCTGTTTCAGGTTCTTCTCCTTGTGGAATCCTAGACAATGTATCTGCTACTATATTTTGTTTCCCCGGTTTGTAATTAATCTCGAATGTTAATTCAGCTAATTGTGCCAGCCATCGTTGTTCCACTGCTTGTATATTTGCTGTGTTGAGATACCTGAGTGGATTATGATCTGATCGAACTAAAAACTTTTTATAAACTAAGTAGTCCTTGAATTTTTCAGTCGCTGCCCATTTTAATGCTAGTAATTCGAGCTTAAAAGCGCTATAATTTGCATCATTTCTTTCTGATTTCCTTAATCCTCTGCTTGCATATGCAATAACTCGTTCTTGTCCCTCTTGAATTTGACTGAGTACAGCTCCTAAACCTTTAAAACTTGCATCCGTCGTCAAAATGAAAGGCAACTCAAATATTGGAAATGCTAAAATAGGAGCTGATGTGAGTTTGTCTATTAAACACTTGAAAGCTTCTTGACACTCTAGGGTCCAGTTGAATATTATTGCTGGTTTATTTTTCTTACTTTTACCAGTTAATTTATGTAATGGTGTAGCAATCTGTGCAAATGATGGGACAAACCTTCTGAAATAACTGGCGAACCCTAAAAATTGTCTAACCTCTTTCGGTGTGGTTGGCGTGGGCCAGTTCTTCAATGTATCTGTTTTTGAGGTGTCTACTGAAATCCCTTTTTCTGATACAATATGCCCAAGGTAATTAACCTCTCTATATAATAATTTGCATTTAGTTGGTTTCAGTTTAAGTCCGCTATCTATTAATCTTTTTAACACTTGTTCCAAACGAATTATATGTGAATCGAAATCTTTGGAGAATATTAAAATATCATCTAAGTAGAGTAACAAGATGTTAAACACATAATCGCTTAATGTTACTTCCATCAAGCGTTGGAACGTTGCTGCAGCATTACTTAGTCCAAATGGCATCCTTGCCCATTCATACAAGCCAAAGGGTGTTGTGACTGCTGTCTTATGTTGGTCCTTTTTGTCCATCGCTACTTGAAAATATCCAGATGTTAAATCTAGTGAGGAGAACCACGAGGCTTGACTTAACGCATCTAGGGATTCATCTATTCGAGGCAGAGGATATGCATCTTTCACTGTCACTTGGTTAATTTTGCGATAATCACAACAAAAGCGGATGGTTCCATCTTTCTTTTTAACAATTACAGCAGGCGAAGCCCAAGGACTATTGCTATGTTGTAAGATGCCCTGTGCTACCAAGTTTTGTACATGACGCTTAAATTCCTCATAGACATGAGGTGAGACTCTTCTGTATCTTTGTTTTATTGGTGGATGGTCTTTTGTATCAATAGAATGTTTTACTGTCTCAGTATACCCAATATCCATGTCAGATGAAGAAAATGCTTGCTTATATTTTTTTAATAAATTCTCTAAAGTTTCTGTTTGAGTCTGAGAGAGGTTCTCCCATTGTACCTTCACCGGTAACATTGTTTCGGGTGGCATCGTATCTTCACTGTGTATTGTTTCCACTGTTACTTGTTGTACAGACATTTGTGTATCTTCCTGAACAAAATTTACTGGAGCTGGTACATGTATTGCCTCTGGGCGTAATAATTCAGCAACTCTTGCTCTTGGGGGCAGTCGAATTTTTCTTTGTCCTGCGTTTAACAGTCTAATTGGCACCTTTCCCTCTACTGGGTTTGCTAATACATTTGCTACCAGTACTTCAGCTGGTAATGTTACTGAATTCGTTGGTGCAATGATTAAAGATGTCATTTGTATGGCTTGTATTTTAAAACATTTTCCTTCCACCAAAGTCTCTGTCAAAGGTGGTAATGTAATTCCTTTATTCCCTACTAATTTAACAAATCCTATTCTATCTGAGCTTGTACTTTGTATATTAGCCCATATTTTGTAAATACCATTCTTTTTGTACTCTCCTCCTGTTAGTAGTGACAATTCTTTGAATATTCCACCTAATTCTTGTAGTACATTCATTCCCAAAATACCAGGTATTTTTTCTGTTGTTTCTTCATTTGTCCATTTACAATCAGGTACTATAAAAATGCATTTCTGTGTTATAGTTTGCCCTAGACAAGTGATGTCTGCTTCCATACAGCCCCTAACTGGGATAGCTAGACCATTCACGGCGATAAGTTTCACCCAGCTTGCATCTGCTAAGCTAATTACTTTCTCAAAATGCTCTTTAAAAAATGATTCTGCTATCGTTGAAACATCAGAACCAGTATCCACGTAACACCTCACTTTAATCCCTTTAATTAATACATCTAAGATTGGACTCTTGCCAAAAGCTTTTCTTTTCTGTATACTTGATTCTTGTGAAATTACACTTTGTTGAGCTTTTATAGAATTGGTGTTAGGTGTTGTAATTGTTTGACGTAATGATTCTATATTATTATTTTCTATTTCTTGTCTACTATCTCTACTAACTGGTAGATTCCTGGGTTTCCCATTGTAAGTATTCAGTCTCTCTGACCTGCAAAATCTGGCTATATGTCCCGGCTCTTGACATTTGTAACAAATATATTGTCCTCTATCATTTTTTAAGGGAGCTCTTGACTTTTCATTTGTTCTGTAATTCATTGGAGTTGCTGCATAATCTCTTCTGCTCTGATTGTAAGTCACATCTTGTAACTGTCTCGTCAATTGTTCTTGTTGTTTTCTAAGATTTTCTTGTTGGCTGCACATGTTAGTTACAAGTGTTGTTAGAGTGTTTACATTTTTAGTTAAATCATTCACATTCCCAGCTTCTGCATTAATTGCTCTTATTGGAATTTCCCCCCTATGAGTTAATAATTTAGGTGTTCTCTCCTTTTCTAATTGTATTTCTTCATCTTCCTCGGCCCATATTATTGCTTCTTGAATTAATTCTGGATAGCTAATATGAGGATAATTATTTAATTTCTTCTTCATTTCTCTTCTTAATCCTGGATCTCTCAAGCCAATAACAAATCTTTCTTTCAACCTTAAACTGGAATTTCCCATACATTCAGGATCTCTACTAATTGCTCTATTCATTTTCTCCTGTAAGCGATAGGCAAATGTTCTCAAATCTTCATTGGCTAATTGTTTTCTCTCATAAAACTCCTGTACTCTTACAGTTACAGGTACCTTATCACCATATACTATTTTAAGTTGCTCAAAAAGATCTTCAATATTTTTTAATTGATCTGAGGTCATATATTTAACAGTATCCCCAGCCTGATCAATTAAATGATCTTTTACTACCTCCAGCTGGTCCTCCTCTGGTATTCTTAAAACTTTTAGTGCTGCTTTAGTTTTGTCTATCCATTCCTCAACAGTAAGATCTCCTTGTTTCTTTGGAACCCCTGCAAAGTCAGGAATTTTCTTATCCTTTGGTATATACATTGAAATGGTTCTGTGTCCTTCACCATGTTGAAATCTTCTTTCCTCTTGGGTTCTTCTCCAGTCTTCTTCCATGAGTCTAACTCTTTCCTGTAATCTTTCTAGTGTTTCTTCCATGTTTCTTTTCTCTAAATTTTCTTTGTAGTTTAAGTCTTCCCTAATCCTGTTCGTGACGCCAAATGTAAGCCGGTTCAAATGTACTTCTGTTAGAAGATCCCTGTGGCCGAGTAGTGTAGTCGTGTGGCAGCAAGGTAGTCAGATGTTAAATACAGAAATACTATTTACCGCTTAAAAATAATTGGAATAACCAATTCAAAACAATTCAAACTCTCAATTTTATTTATATTTTCTCTTTTAAAAGAAATTATTTGCTTTATATATAATTAATATATGTTATTTCCTTATTATTAAAATGTCATGAACTATTAAAATACAATTACAAATAAGAATTGTATTATTATTACTCTCTTTATATATATATTTATCACTTTACTTATATATTTCTTTTAATTAACCCAAGTATGAAATTACTATTAAATGCGAGAGTTCATCAGAGTTCATCAATGCAACAGTCACTTATCTGTTTTTCTTCTTTCTTTTCTTTTATCTTTAATGTTGCTTTTTTTTTGTTGCTGGCCAGTTCTTCTTTCTTTTCTTTTATCTTGAAATCTTCTTCCTAAACTTAATCTTAAACAACTTAAAAGGAAGCAAAACTGACTCCCTTCACTGTTTCAGGATCTTCTGCATATTACAACAAGTATGTTACTTGTTGTTTTATTTCAACTTTATATTCTAACTAATAATAAAAAAAATATAATTCATAACCCTTGCACTACTGCTTCAAAACAGACAATATATATCATACACACCTTTACACTTACTAACAATCATACATTTACTATAACTGTACTTTAACTACACTTATCTGTATTTGTTAGGCCTGGATATGAGAAGACTGGCATAACAGAACCTTCTCCATCAATGATCAGGCACTAACTGCCTTGATTCTGTAACTGTCTTTTTCCTTTCTGTCTGCTTGGTCTCAATACTTGATGACATCATAGCGCCAAATAGTCCTCAGAGCTGATTATTTTTGTCTTTATACTATGCTTATTCTTTCTCTTTTTATTTTTCCCTGCAGTATCTGACTTCAGTTGATTTTTGTTTAATCTGAATGTCTTTTAAATCTCTATGAAATTTAAATTCCTACACTGTGTTTTGTCTAACTTCTGTACACGTTTGCCAGCCCTCTCACTGGTAACCAGGGAAGCCAGTGATGCGTCTCCTAGGATACGCTATCTCTGCCTAACCTGATCATCCAGTGCGCATGCAACCTTGTTGATGATGCGCTGGGTGATTCCAATCAACTTTCTTATGCTTTAAAATAGTGTAGTTTAATGAGGAACCTAAAATTCCTTCCTGAACAGTTTCATTGTATTTAATTATATAGGTATCCTTTTTCTATCCTGAATATTATTTCCTGTTTGTGCTTATTAGCTTCTATTTTTCTTCTTTTTACTTAAACTTGTTAACCTTCCCCCCCCCTCACAGTACTTGCAATCCTTGTCTCAGTGATGAGGTCACTGAAGTTCCTGCACTCTCCTTTCTAACCTGCCTTCGTCTATCCAGCAGCTCCACGCCAGTTTCCAGAACAAATTAAAAGATAAAATAAAATACCAAAATCAGCTATAAGACACCCTCAGCAGTGACAGCAGCAGCAGGAGGTCAGCAACTTCTTCTCTTTTTATTTTTATATACAGCTCTCATCTCAGGAGTAGATCTCTGTCAGTAGTGTCAGTCTCTCTCTTTCTCAATCATTTAAGCTGACCATTGATAGTAGCTCAATCTTCCCGGTTTATTTCTTCACCTGTTTATTCCTTTCCTGCCATCCTCTGCCTTTCTCTCCATTGCTTGTTGTCACTTCCTGAAATATTTTCCATCATTAGGTATCACCCATCTTGGTCCAGAGTCCTTTACATTCTGAGTGTAGTTTCTGCTCAATGCCAGAAGCACTAACAGTAGCTGATCACGGGTAACACCACGCTGCTTCTGGTAGCTTCAGTCCTCATCTTCTTTCACGGGTTCTTTTTCTTTCTTCAGTTCCGCCTGGCCTTTTCCTCTGGCAGTCCCTCGTAGCAAGACTGGGTGCTGTCTTCAGTCTCCGTCCTGCCACTGTCACTGCCTCTGGCACAACTCTGGCCACTTGAAAATCTGAACATTCTGGACTCTACTTGTGGAGCTACAGGACAGGTAAGTTTTCTAACTATTATTTCAGTTTATGTATTTATTTATTTTATTCTGTTTACCCCTTTACAGGTGCTTCACAGTATATCTCAGTGCAGGTACCTACAATCATGTGGCAGTGACACAGGATATTTTCACTCTACTGAACTGAAGTTGTGTCCCTGCTGCAGCTGACCTCACCTCCCGATGGTGAGGACCTGTGGGGCCTACCACTCAGGTAGCATCAACCTCCACCTCAGGCCCAGGGTCCACGAAAACCTCCAATCCTAACAAAAAAAGCAAACAGAATGCTGGGAATTATTAGAAAGTGAATAGAGAATAAAATGGAAAATGTCATAATACCTCTGTATCGCTCCATGGTAAGACTGCACCTTGAATACTCTGTACGATTCTTGTCGCCACATCTCAAAAAACATTTAGTTTCAATGGAGAAGTTACAGAGAAGGGTGACCAAAATGATAAAAGGGGTTGGAACAGCTCCCCTATGAGGAAAGACTAAAGAGATTAGGACTTTTCAGCTTGGAGAAGAGGAGGCTGAGGGGGGATATGATAGAGGTGTTTAAAATCATGAGAGGTCTAGAACGGGTAAATGTGAATCGGTTATTTACTCTTTCGGATAATAGAAGGATTAGGGGGCTCTCCATGAAGTTAGCATGTGGCACATTTAAAACTAATCGGAGAAAGTTATTTTTCACTCAATGCACAATTAAACTCTGGAATTTCTTGCCAGGGGATGAGGTTAGTGCAATTAGTGTAGCTGTGTTTAAAAAAGGATTGGATAAGTTCTTGGAGGAGAAGTCCATTACCTGCTATTAATTAAGTTGACTTTGAAAATAGTCACTGCTATTACTAGCAACAGTAAAATGGGATAGACTTAGTTTTTGGGAACTTGCCAGGTTCTTATGGCCTGGATTGGCCACTGTTGGAGACAGGATGCTGGGCTTGATGGACCCTTGTCTGACCCAGTATGGCATGTTCTTATGTTCTTATGTTCATTGTGCCTGCTTGACTCCGGTCCTGCTCCTTGTCTTCCTGTCTCACCCAACTTCTTCTTCTATCCTGTCACCAGCCTTATTTCTTGCCTTGTTGTTGTTCTAGTCTTGTCTCCTGTCCGTCTGCTCCAATCCATGTCTCATGTGCCCTGGTTCTTGACTTTACTATCCCTTCCTCTCTGATGGATTTTTGGTTCTGATTCTGGCTTAGATTTGATTTCATTTGATTTCTTCCTGCCTTGACCTCTGCCTGGACTCTGACACCACTTGATTTCTGCCTGCTTTGACCCCTGGCCTGCTTCTGGATTACACCCACCTGCTCACTAGGACTTTGCCTAAATCCTGCCAGCCACAGAGCCCAAAGGATCCACCTGCAGGGAAAGGGGTTGGTATAGGTGAAGTCTGACCTAATATCCGAGTGTGTCTACCTGTTGTCAGTGGGGACCAAATAGGTTCACCTACTAGGCTGCATCAATCTACCCAGACTCCAAGGACCAAATCCCCATGACAGTTTGCTGAGGTCATGAGCTCAGTGGACTTGTTTGCAGCCCAGGCCATACCTGGGTTGGCCTTCAAGGTAAAGCAGAGGCAGGAGTAGCTTCATCAGATCATAGGCCTACTCCAAAAGATGGCTGGATGAATGGATGCCATACAGGGCAACCTTCCGATGCTGGCTCAGCCATGGATGCCAGCTCTCATCCACATTCCCGGACCTAAAAAAACATAAGAACATAACCACACCCCCCCCCCCCCCCCCCCCACCTTCAAACGATTTGCCATACTGGGTCAGACCAAAGGTCCATGAAGTCCAGTATGCTGTTTCCAACAGTGGCAATCCAGGTCACAAGTACTTTGCAGGATACTGAAGGTCGATGGATTTCATGCTGCTTATCCCAGGGACAAGCAGTAAATTTCCCCCAGTTCACAATGGCTTCCCTGCTTTAACCACTAGGCTACTTCTGTAAAGTGAACAGGATCATCCTGTCAGTAACATGAAGTGCTTACTATCGCTTCATCCTCCTCATCACTGCTGTTGTCCTCTTCAGAATATTCCTTTTCACTATCCTCTGTCTCCTTGGGAGGAGGAGGAGCCTTCTTCAGCTTGGTTTTACTTTTGGCTGCCTGAAAAGAGGAATAATGAAAACATACAAGAATGACTAACCTGCATTTAAGGGCTAATTCATCACAAGTCACTCGGCAATGACTAAACACAAGTGTTAGAGCAGTTAATTACCTTGTTTGGTGCCAACATTAACATAAGACTGCCAGTATGAACAGGGAACAATTTATTCAAAGGGTCAACTCTTCCTCACTTCAGGCACAATCCTACTTATCAGAGGCAGGATTTCACTTACTACCAAAGTGCTTACTTTGAATATTCTTCCTTAGTTGGATATATCTCTCACTTGCAAGAATATGAGGAAACAGTGCACTCTTAATGCAGAGCTCTTTTAATTAGCTGACAAAATAAGAAAATTGTAAAGCAGCACTCATGGCTTTGGAAGTCCAAAACAGGAAAGCTCTATAAGAAGAAACAGATTTTTCTGAATAGCCATGTGTTCCTCTAAACAGCTCAGGACTTCTCACACAATCCTCTGGACAAGGGGCACCCAAACTTTTAAATGAAGGGCAACATGCAACATTTATAATCACCAAGTGGTCAAAGTAATAAGGCATGCACTAAAACTGCTCTTTCAGTGCATAGTTTAATGAATACACTATTTTTTTAACTCCTGATGTATTAAGCTAATGGTAAAATAATGTATCAGGAGTTTAAAAAGTGCACTAACTTGAAAATATGCGCACAAATCTGAGTACACATTAACTCAGAAAACGAGATCAATTTAAGTGCAGAAAATATGCTTTATGCAGAAAATATGGGTTAATCTTACACACCTCTGCATTGGGGATGGGGGATGAGAATAACTAATGCCATCATAGCCTTTGATTTGCATGCAAGGGCAATAACCAATAAGCAATTTTACATGCAATTTTGTTTTGTACAAAATGTTGTTGCATCGAGAATAAAGTATGTGCACAAAAATTGTATGCATCACTGTAGGCAGAAATGTGCACTTTGGTGAGATTACACCTAGTCCCAAAAGAGCTAGACCCTATGCTACTCTTGGTTCCTCTGCTTAAATTTGACAGTGAGCCAAAGGCCTGCAGGGGCTTTTTAAACCAGTGCTTCATATGTTATGAGCTACATGCTCCCAGCTGTCATTATTGTTGGGCTCCACCCTAGCCTGGGCTTCACCTCTGTGGGAGTAAAATGACTCACACATGATAAATTTGGGTGAGTTCCTTGCACAGTTGAGGCATATCATTGATGAACACATTCATTCCTTATTGTCTGTCTCTGAATTATTTTGGCTCAAGCAGGGAACTATATCTACCAGTGAGTACACCATCCAATTATGGACTCTGGCATCTAAATTGCAAAGGAATGAGTAAAGGCTGATGGTGATGTTTTTGTAAGGCCTAATTGAATACATCAAGGATGAGGTTGCACGATGAGATGTCCCTACTGGGCTGGAAAATATTATTGCCTTGTCTACCAAGACTGATATGCATTTTCAGGAACAGACTAGAGAAAAGAATACTTACTGGCAATATCTAAAGCTGTCCTCCTGGTTTCAGTGCCACCTGGTCACTTCATCCAAGGATCTGACACATGAATAACCCATGCAGCTTAGAGACCCATGTAATACATTGAAGAGAAGCAGAGGAGATAAAGCCTTAACCTATGCCTCTACTGTGGTGGACAATTTCATTATGTGACCCAATATCCCAAAAAGGTAGGAAACTCCTCAACCTAGGGTCAATGGGAGAGGCAAAACGAAGCCACACTCCTGTCCCTGTCAGTCTCTTTGTTAATTTGATTAAGATCCAAACAGAAGCTTTTCTTGACTCTGGGCCCAGTGGTAACTTCATTGAGGAAGCCCTGGTAAAGCGATATAATCATTCAGTGGTCACTGTAAAAACATTGGTAAGGATCTCCTTGGGGTTTTATGCCACTGCTGGTGCTACCTTTGCTGCTATTATGATACTTTGAGCTGTACAAACAGCTATTTGATTATTTTTCTCCTCTTAAGATACCTTGAGAATTTTGATGCTTCCATGATGTCGTGATACCTCACATGCTACACACCTTGAGGGTTTTGATGCCTCAGTGTTTTTGTAATATTCTAATTTCTTTGCCTTGGGGCTGAATGTTCCATACAGTTTGCAATACCCTACTCGCTACATCTTGGGAGTTTTGATGCTTCTATTTTGTTTGCAATACCCCGCTTTCTATGCCTTGGAGGTTTTGATACCTATGTGCTAATTATGATATCCTACACACCATCCTTGGGGGCTTTGATGCTTCTGTGCAGTTTGCAATATCCTCCCTGAAATGCTCCCAGAATGACTCTTTTTAATCCATCTAGATTTTATCTAGCTAAAATCTAGCTGGACACATTCCTCAGTATTCAAAAACTTGCCATTTATACAGACAACTTGTGAGTTATATGTCTAAATGTCTTTAAATATTGACTTCTTTATTGTTATTTGTGCGATAAAATTAATGAGATAAGCAGTTGATTGATCTGTAAATGGAACACAGATCTTTCCTTGCATCAAGATGTGGACAATTGGCATGCTATTTGGTGGATAATTTAGGAGCTGCTACTCTGTAACAACAATAATTTATTATAAATATATGTTGTACTTATAGATATACATTGAACTTCATTGGTAATTCAAGAATCTGTTGGAGGGGATGTGTGTTTGATGCATCATACTTTCATATGTGAGTATGAAAGTTCTGGTTGGATGTTCATAAAGAAATACAATCAATTATTAAACAAGCCTTTAATATGTCTTAACAATTATGTCTTCTGGGAAAGTGGAAGGTTTGTTCTCTGGATGCTGCTAGAATTACAATTGCCTTTTTCTGAAAATCAACTCCACAGATGAACCATAGGAGGGATGTACTGGCTGAAATGTCTTCCATGGAAAAAGAAATTACCCATACTCAAAGAAACAGAGTGGAAGTATATAAGCAGGTTTGGAGGCTTTACTGGGCTTGATGCTGGACTTTGTGCATGTATGGTTGACTTAGCTAATCACCTCTTTACATTTGCTTATTCCAGTTATGTATGATCTGCTATGTTTTGCCTGGTGCTTTTGTTTTTTTATATTGTAAATGTTACATTGATATGATATTATGTATGTGTTAAATATAAAAAGTTAGCATAATGACCTTAAACTTGCACTCCCTCTGTATCAGTAGCCAGTGAAGAAACCTCATGATCTGATAACACAATCCTTTCCTTTTTAACCACCCTCTTATCCTACTGCCATATTCAGAAAACTTTGTAGCTGCAATGTTTCGCCAGCCATGGGATAGCCACGTGACTGGCTTCACTCACCCTGATTCCACCTCTAGGTGTGCAGATGTGCTGAATGCCTGCCTTTGAGGGCTCTGCAGCAGGAAAGTATAGTGACGCACCTCCTGATGACATCAATTAGCTGGGTATTTATACCCCAGTTGCACTACAGTTGATGCCTCAGCACTGGGTCTCCTGCCATGCAGTGTGAGTTGATCAGTGTTCCTGCTTGTTTTGTTCTTGTTACATTCCTGCCTGTTCCAGTTCTTTCTTCCCTTGTCTCCTTGTCTTGATCCAGTCCTTATCTCCTTGACTTGTTCCTATCCTTGACTCCTTGCCTAGTTCCAGTCATTTTATCCAGCCCTGATTCTCTCTTGTATACCTCTGTCGTGTTCATCCTCTACCTGACTGCTGGTTCTGACCTCTGCTTTGGATTTGACTTTGCTTCTTGATTGTTGCATGCTTTGACCTCTGCCTGGACCTTGATGCTGCCTGATGTCCATCTTTCCTGACCTCTGCCTGGACCTTGATACTGCTTGATATCTACCTTTGGCCTGGACTCAACCTCCATTTGTTTGCTGCTTGCCATGACCTTAGCCTACTATTGGACACTTCCCATCTGCTCTCTACAGAACCCTTGCCTAAGCCCTGCCAGCCCCTGGAACCCAAGGGCCCAACCTGAAGGGAAGGAAACTGATATATGTGAAGACCAGACCTTGTCCTAGTTGAGTGTGTCCACCTGCTGTTGGTATGGGCCTAGTGGGTTTGCCTGCCGGGCTGCATCAATCATGCCACAGCCAAAGGCTCACACTTTGTGACAGTAGCTTTCTTTTCTTTTGAGGCAGCCTACATAAATATCATACTGTAGTCCAGCCTGGGCTAGAGTTTTTACATTTTTTTCTGTGAAATATAGAAAAAATTGATATAACAAGCAAAGCTGACTAAAAATTCCTTGTCATTACTGAATTCTGATAATCTATAATTAAACCAGAATCCAGCCAAACTCCCAGATTCAATATCTTTTTGCTGAAAAGAAAGTGTTATCCCATACAATTGTTGCCTCTGAGCTACTTTGCCCCTCTTATGCTGCCCTAGGGTGTTTCTGGCATTTCTGTTGCTTCTTTGCCCCTCTCATAGTGCCTTTGAGTGTTTTTGTCACTGTTTCTCTCACACTGCCTTGGCTGTTCTTGAAACTGATGGTGCCATTTTTACCCATTCTTGGTATCTTGGATTGCTGTTCCCTCTATTGCTATTAACTGCCTGAAGGTTTCATGAAGCTTTGATTGAAAACCCTAATATTAGAGTCCAAAATAAGGTACATTGATTATCCCATTGATTTTAAGGGGAACGGATTAAACAACAAATAACAGTATTCATTTTGGAACCAAAATGAATGAAACAAATTAAAATAGCATACAAACAGAAATAACAAACCGAGCCAAGATAACCAAATGAACCATGCACATTCCTAATATCTATCTTAAATCTAGCCAACAAGATAAAATTAGTCAGTTATCTTAGCTGCTCAGTCTGATTGGTTATATGTCCCTGTTCTATAATTGGACAAACAAGATATTTATTTTTATATATAGTTCTACATTTGAACAATGATGTTCTCTTACAAAGATTTAAAACCCAAATATCTAATGTCTGTTAGTAACGTATTGAGATGCCATGTCTGGACAAACTATCATGAGTATGTTGTGATGCCAATAATGTATTGTTATATATTTGTAAGAATACATTTGGGATTTGAAAGATGTTTTTGTTTTGACAGTTTCACATCTTTGACCCCTGAGGCAGGCACTTGAGCTGAAACACCCATGCCAGGATTGTTTGCTGGTTTTTTCCCATACAATATTTACAATGTTGAGCTGTCATTTGCCATCAATTATCTCTACTTTGCTTTGAACATCAATCAGATGTTGACAAGATAAATTTTCTTTACATGACATTTGCATTATTCACATAAGGGTTTATTGCTTTTGGGAACTTTTTGATAGACACTATATATATTTAGCAAGATAAGAATATTTAAAAACTGTCGAGTTCTAAGTTGTATAAGATTAAATCTGAAGTGGACTAAGCTGTAAACCATGCATTGTTCATGGTAATGATGCCCTAGGGTCACTAGTTGTTCCATACCACTTCTATTCATTTGTTTAATATATGGCATTGGTTCAGTCCCACTACAGTGATTTTGGTATATCCATAATGATGTACTGTATATGAGGTAGATTTGCATGCATACTGCCTCATTTGTATGCAAATCTATTTCATGCTTATTCTTTAGGGTTATCCTTAAAACATGACTTGGTAAGGGACCAGAATTATCCAACCCTGTGATAGAATTATAAGTATATAATTCTACACAAGCACACATTCTCTCTCACACTACTGTTTCTCTATCTGTTAGCTTCTCTGAATCTGTCCTGGAAAAAAAAAAGTATTCCACAAAGAGATGTTTGGTCTGTCTTGCAATATGCATAAAAAATATTGATATATTCTTAGATCCACCGAGGTGTATCTCAAATTCATATTCAGATAGACAGGAAAGAGCCAACTTCTTTTTATCCCTTTTATGCAAGCTGTTATTAGTTATAAGAAATGAACACAGAGTATGTTTCAGCTGAATCAAGTGATCATCTCCCTTCCTTTAGGTGGTCCTTCCAGATCAATACTGCCATAGATGTTTCATGACTTTTTCTCTTTAATTTAAAAGCAGTGAGAAACAGCTCAGAAGCAGAACTTTTATTTAACTTTTTTTTCTTTTTTAGATTTTTTTTTCTGATTCTTTCAATGGAATCACATTGAGTAAAAGAAAAATAATGTAGCATGGACCAGTTCCTATGGTTTTAAAAAGAAAGGAAAACAAATCTCTTCCTATGTAGGTCAATGTTCAAAGTGAATTCAACTCTAATTAGCTGGATAAGTTGGACTTATGCAGCTAAGCAGCAGCCACTGAATATGAGCCTACATTCAACAGCTGATGCTTAGCCGCATAAGTGGGCCTGTAGTGGGTGGATCAGGGCACAACGAGTTAGTCATATAACTTATGCAGCTAACTATAGACTGGTGAACCTGACTTCAATGCTGGGAAAAATCATGGAAATTGTTATTAAGAATAAAATCACAGAACACTTAGATCAACATGGTTTAATGGGACACAGAGTGGTAGTTGCTACAACCCTAAAAAACTAATTGGATAGACTCAATGGACCATGTTGGTCTTTGTTATATAAGAGGCAAATATTGAGTGAAATGTTAGTGATACATTAGGACAAAATTAATCACTCAGTAATTTCAAGCAATAATATTATATTATAATGAATAATTGTAAATGAGTAAATAAAGACTATCAGAATAATGCCTCAGCATGAATAACTTCCTTTGCTGCTATCTCTTCTTCATGGAAAATCTCAATCACTTGATCTTATATATTTTTTAAGAATTTTCTGCTGTTGCACATAACACTTGATATAATCCTCAGGGAAACACTGTTGTTGGACATATAAAAATATATATGTGCTATAACTTAACTTATATCAAAGGTGACCATCCCTTTTGTCTTCATTTGTTGTCATTCACTGTTACTATGCTATTATTCTGCCAGTCAGAATATCTACAAAGAATATGAATGAGAGAAATGTGCATACCATGGAGACTCAGCATATGCAAATTTAGCTTATGTATATTCACTGTGGATATTCTGAAGATTGTGGGGTTCACAGGATAGATTTGGGAAGCCCTGACCAAAAAAGTAATAAAGAGGGGGTGTAGGTCACAGTTCCAGGCAGTCAGTACTTCATCACAAGAACTAAAGAACCTAGACATAGGACAAGGTTGAGGCCCCAGTGTTGGATCCTGGGCTTTGGGCTAGACCCCAGGCACCAGGACCTGTCCTTCATACCAGGACCTGGCATCAGGCCTGGGTCAAGGCCTTGACACTGGGACATGGCCTCTGGACTGATGTCTGGTGTCAGGACCTGGACTCTGGGCTTGGCTCTGGCATCAGGCCTGGTCCTGGGATGAGGCCCAGGCTTCAGTATCTGGCCTTTAGACAGGGCCCCTGTGTCGTGCCTTGGCCCTGGCTGGGCCTGGGCCTTGGCTGAGACTCAGGTGTCGAAACCTGACCTCCCGACTGGGTCCCGGCTTCAGGCCAACATCTGGACCGTGGCATTGAATGCTTAATGGACAGTGTAAGTAGGGACAGGGAAGTTCCTCAGCCCTGGAAACATTTTTGGATCTGGGTCTTTCCTCACATCTTGACCGAGGGCCCGGTATTATGATGAGACCCTGGTGTCGCACAGAAGCATAGGCCTTATCCCCTGCTTCTTGCCATGGTCTATGCCTAGGTGAGGCCTCAGCCTTGGCTCTGGGTCTTGGCCCAGCAGGTGACTTTACCAACTCAATTAAGGACACAGCGAGAAAAAAGCAAATTTAAAGCAGAATTAAAAACTTGGTTATTTAATGCAGCATACAGTGAAAACTAAGTGCAGGCCGCTTTTATTAATTCGCAAGAAAGGCTACAATGTATATAGTTTTATTGTTCTTATAATAAAGTTCTTATTAGTCTTATAGTTTTTTATTCATATTTTATATTTTAACAGCTATGAGTTTGTAATTTCTTTCTTTTAGAATATAGCTGTTTTATCTTTTATGATTGAATTGTAATTTCCTCACTGTTTATTTATTTATATTGTAAACCGCTGTGAATGCTTGCTGAGACAACGGTATATAAATGATAATAAACCTTATAAACTTTTTTGGGGCACTACTAAACAAAACTTGAAAACCGATGGAATTTTGTCAGAGTTTCAATCATTTGCTATTGAGAATGATGTGAAATGAAATAGCAAATTGTGTTGTCATTTCCTATTTTGTTTCTATTGAATGCATATTCTTAATATTAAGGTCCTTTAATCTCATCTCATATTGCCTTATGTACAGACCCTCACAACATTTTGGCCTCCATTCTATGGACCACTTTCATTCTGTCTTTATCCTTTTTGAGATGAGGTATCCAGAACCGAAAACTGTATTCCAAACGAGGCCTCGCCAAGGACCTGCTCTGTGGCATTATCACCTCCTTTTTCCTCCTAGTTATGCTTCTATTGATGCAGCTGTAGGCCAGTTGGGGGGTGCAGGGATCTGTCTGCTGCAAGACACTGCCAGCTGCCCTTCCACCTTCCTTGTGATCCTAAGTCAGTTAAAATACAATGTGTATGCTCTTCTGAAATAGACTTTTATTTACAAGATTTGGCAGGACATAGCATTTAGAAAATAACAACAATTCTTATCTTTAAAATCCAGGCTACTAAACACCAGTTTTCCCTAAAGAAAGTTCTGTATCATCTGTTTTTACAAACATGCCATAAACCTTAGCCTGCTTTGATATGAATACTTGTGGCTAACTTACTTACCCCTGATTCCAATGTTCAGGTGATTCCTCTGTTCACCTCTAAAACAGGTTCCAGCTGGAGTGCTGGAGAGCATGGGCAGAGGAGAGGCTTGCTTTCTGGGATGGCTGGCAGAGCTAGCAGGGCTGGTTCTTACCTTTTGGGATGGTAGGGAGATCTGGTTGGCTTCTGACCCTCCTTTTGTTTCCAGAGACACCTTGGCACAGGTTCTCGCTCTCAGGGTTTTCTCCCAGGTTTGTTTTCAGGATTTGGGTTCACTTTTAGGTTTTGGGTTGCTCTGCCAGGAAGTCCTTCTTCTTTCAAGCTTCTTTTCCAGCTTCCTTGCTTTATTTTTTTCTGGAACCAAATCTCCTTTTCTTTCCAGAACTGAACCTGCCTCCAGCTTCCTGGCTATCCTGTTTTATACTTCTCTGCTGATAAATATACTTAATGCATACCCTCATTGTGAGAGGAGGGTCTCTTGCCACATTGCAGGTCTTTTCTCCCACTTTTCATTACTTTGGGAAGAAACTGTAAGGTAGTCATACCAAGCTATGTCAGAGTGTCAGCATTGTCTCAGGTTGCTCTTTTGAAATTCCCTGACACCTGCTTAGGATCTTTTTTTTTTTTTTATTCTTTATTTATATCTTTTTAGATTTTTACAAATCAAAAGATTCATAACAGAAATCACAGATGCCATACACCATTAATAATATAAACTTATGAAATAACAAACAAAAAGGAAAACTTCATTTTATATATGACTTCTTACAGAAAACAGTCAATGATTCTAATTCTGATTCTAATTCGGGCAGAAGAAGGGAGAATTTTTAAAACAATCACACTTTAAGAAAGGGTATAAGATTTTTTGCGGCATGGTTCACCTACTAATTCCTAATTTAAGTCTCTGGGGATGACGTGGGCTGTTTTTTAAGATCAATAAACCCTGCCAATTGTTCTGGTGAAAAGAAAATATTGCATTCATCTCTTTTCTTCATTAAACATTTACAAGGGAAACGCAGCAGAAAGGTATATCCTAAAGCTATTACTTCTTGACGAAAATTTAGAAATTGTTCCGTCTTTGCTGCATTGCCAGAGCTAAATCTGGAAATATCTTTACATTAGAATCATAATACATGATTGGGTATTTCCTAAAGTAAGTTTTCATGATTTTGTTTACTTCGTAATTTGTAACCAATGAAATTAACAAAGTTCCCTTATCAATAACCACTAATTCTGAATTTTCTAGAAAATTTGTCAGATTACCTTGAAAGGGCTCATTTGACATATTATTCTTAGAAATAGGCAAAAAGTAACAGGTATTTACTATAGGCATATCCATATCAGAAAATCCTAACACTTCAACTAAAAATTTCTTAAGTGTAACATATGGAGTCTCTCCTACTATACGAGGAAAATTCAAGAGACTCACATTTAAACTTTTTTAATTATTTATGAGTGACTCCATACGTCTGTCCAATCTCAAACGATCTTTGGCAACCACAGCTTTGAATTTTTTCCTCTTTTCATCTTCCTTTTCTAATAAAGCAACCCTCCTATTTGTCTCAGTCAATTTAAGATCCATAGCAGACAACTCTTGAAGTTGTTTAACATTGGCTTGGTTTAGTGTTTGGTAAGCATTTTTCATCTCCAGTCTAAACCCCACAACCAAATCCCAGAGTCCTTGTAGAGTCACAACAGCAGGACTAAGGAGGGAAGGAGGGGAGGCATCTTTAAGACCACCGGTATCGCTGCTCTCTCCCCTTCCTGCTTCAACGCACAGTGGAAGATCGGTTGTACCGGCAACAACAGTTCTTCCTCAACTAACTCCGCTCCTCCTGTGGGTTCCGCGGTGCTATCCAGAGCCGTTATTGAAATCATCCTCAGCGTCTCCGGGTTAATACTCCCCTCCAACACGAGAGTGTCCCCGGAAGCAGAAACATTTCCCGGGTCAACGCCACCATCTCCTCCGTCGTCTCTCTGTGCCAGCGGTCTCCTTTGATTGGGACTCAGTGACGCTTCCTCCAAGAGCGCAAGAGGCTCTCCCTCGTCTCTTCGCTCAATGTGACTCTCAGCTCCTGGACAGGTAGGTGCAGACAAAAAGTGAACTATTTCTTGCTGAATAGGTGAGTTTAGGTGGCATAATTACTCTCTCTTCGAAGAAATAAGAAATGTTTCGCGGAGACCTTCAAAGCATCTCATTCATGTGCCATCTTAACTGGAAGCCCCCTCCCGCACCTGCTTAGGATCTTAAGTCGTATTGTCTCTTCTGTATGGTTTCTTTATTTGCACAGGAACTACAAACAAGAACATACTGCTTGAAACAAGGAATCTATTTTCCAATGATGCAAGGTAGTTTAAAGTTTACCTTGTTAAAAGTGATTGTCCTGCTATAGCAGAGACTGGGCCTGTCAGAATTTATCCTGTGCATAGCTATTATAATTCATAGCTGGTGCATCATCGGTAAACATGAGATATTGCCCTACGCTGTCCATCATCTCTGTGACCTTAGCCACTGCCTTCTCACATTGCTTCGCTACCTTCAGATCATCAGACACTATCACCCCAAGGTCTCTATCCAAGTTAGTGCATTTCAGTATTTTGTCTCCAACCACATATGACTCTTATGGATTGATATACACTGAATTCTTGAAGCCTCTCTTCATGGTGTTGAATACAATCTGTCAAACCTTTGACCATTTCTTAAATTTTTCTAGATTGCCTCTCATTCTCTCTACTACTTCGGTCATGTCCACTTTTTTCAGGATCTTTGAATTATCCACAAAATGACAAATTTAACCTTCTAATTCTTCTGCAATATTGTTCATAAACATATTGAACATTTGCAGTCCTACAAGCGATCTTTGAGGAACTCTATTTTTTTTTCTTCAGAATAGTTTCTATTTACCCTACTCACCAATGTCTGTCAGTTAGCTAATATGAAATCTATTTCCCCCACTGTGGGACCCACTTCTAGGCTTCTCATTAAATGTATGAGTCTCCTGTGCAGGACAATATTAAATGCTTTACTGAAATCGAAGTAAACTGCATTGATTGTTCTTCCTTATTCCAATATAGACCTAGAGTAGTAAGAAGATGGCAAAAAGGAAGCTTTGTAAATATTGAGCAATGCAGCAGACAGACCTGATGATGTACATCTAGTCATTCCCAAAGGGATGGAGTGGAAGTCACATTGGAAGGCGTAAAGGATGGTTTAAGATTGATGTTACAGTAGTTTCCTAGGAATAAACTGATTTTGAAAGTAGGGAAAACTAATTGGTTGTATAGAAACATAGAATCTTAGAAATGACGGCAGAAGAAGACCAGCGGTCCATCCAGTCTGCCCAGCAAGCTTTCACAATTTTTTTTTCATACTTTTCTGTTACTCTTGTCCCTTTAAATTAATGTTTTTGGTTCTATTTCCCTTCCAACCCCACCATCATAGATAGCAGTACTGGAGCTGCATCTAAGTGAAGTATCTAGCTAATTGGTTTGGGGTAGTAACCACCGTAATAAGCAAGCTACTCCCACGCTTGTTTACCCAGCCTGTGCAATTCATTCCTTGTTGGTTGTTTGAATACAAATCTTCTTTTCTTCATTCCCCCTGTCGTTGAAGCAGTGAGCTGCATTTGCTATGTATTCTAAGTGAAGTATCAGGCTTGATTCGGGGCAGTAACCGCCGTAACAAGCAAGCTACACCCATGCTTATTTGTTTTACCCAGACTATGTAATTCAGACCTTGTTGGTAGTTGTCTGAATATAAACCATCTATTCTTCATTCCCCCTGCCGTTGAAGCAGAGAGCTATGCTGGATATGCATTGAAAGTGAAGTATCAGCCATTTTTGGTTTGGGGTAGTAACTGCCGTAACAAGCAAGCTACTCCCCTGCTTTTATGTGGATCAAATCCTTTTTTCCACATTTCCTCTTGCCATTGAAACAGAGCAATGTTGGAGTTGCACTAATTTATTTAATTTTATTTAAATTTATTTTTATACATCAACATTCAATCTGAGATATCACATCGGTTTACATTCAGGTACTGTAGATTATATATATATATATATATATATATACACACACACTATAGGTAGGTATATATATATACACACACATATACATATATACACATATATATATATACCGTGTTTCCCCGAAAATAAGACAGTGTCTTATATTAATTTTTGCTACCAAAGATGCACTAGGCCTTATTTTCAGGGGATATCTTATTTTTCCATGAAGAAGAATTCACATATATTGTTGAACAAAAAAATGAACATTTATTATAGTCTGAATAGTTGTCTGGTTATGCTGGTTTGTGATGACAACTAACTGTGAATCCTGCAGGGTAAAAAATCACAGCTGCATGCTCTGGTGTTCTGTGCGACAGGCATGCTCCCAAATAAAAACTTTGCTAGGTCTTACTTTCGGGGGAGGTCTTATATTTAGCAGTTCAGCAAAACCTCTACTAGGTCTTATTTTCGGGGGATGTCTTATTTTCGGGGAAACAGGGTATATATATATATATATATACTAGAGATGTGAATCGTGTCCTCGATCGTCTTAACGATCGATTTCAGCTGGGAGGGGGAGGGAATCGTATTGTTGCCGTTTGGGGGGGTAAAATATCGTGAAAAATCGTGAAAAATCGAAAAAACGTAAAATCGCAAAACCGGCACATTAAAACCCCCTAAAACCCACCCCCGACCCTTTAAATTAAATCCCCCACCCTCCCGAACCCCCCCCCAAATGACTTAAATAACCTGCGGGTCCAGCGGCGGTCCGGAACGGCAGCGGTCCGGAACGGGCTCCTGCTACTGAATCTTGTTGTCTTCAGCCGGCGCCATTTTCCAAAATGGCGCCGAAAAATGGCGGCGGCCATAGACGAACACGATTGGACGGCAGGAGGTCCTTCCGGACCCCCACTGGACTTTTGGCAAGTCTTGTGGGGGTCAGGAGGCCCCCCCCAAGCTGGCCAAAAGTTCCTGGAGGTCCAGCGGGGGTCAGGGAGCGATTTCCCGCCACGAATCGTTTTCGTATGGAAAATGGCGCCGGCAGGAGATCGACTGCAGGAGGTCGTTCCGCGAGGGTTCCGGCGCCTCGCTGAACGACCTCCTGCAGTCGATCTCCTGCCGGCGCCATTTTCCGTACGAAAACGATTCGCGGCGGGAAATCGCTCCCTGATCCCCGCTGGACCTCCAGGAACTTTTGGCCAGCTTGGGTGGGGCCTCCTGACCCCCACAAGACTTGCCAAAAGTCCAGCGGGGGTCCGGAAGAACCTCCTGCCGTCCAATCGTGTTCGTCTATGGCCGCCGCCATTTTCCAAAATGGCGCCGGCTGAAGACAACAAGATTCAGTAGCAGGAGCCCGTTCCGGACCGCTGCCGTTCCGGACCGCCACTGGACCCGCAGGTTATTTAAGTCATTTGGGGGGGGTTCGGGAGGGTGGGGGATTTAATTTAAAGGGTCGGGGGTGGGTTTTAGGGGGTTTTAGTGTGCCGGCTCATGAATCTAACGATTTATAACGATAAATCGTTAGAATCTCTATTGTATTGTGTTCCATAACGGTTTAAGACGATATTAAAATTATCGGACGATAATTTTAATCGTCATAAAACGATTCACATCCCTAATATATACACACACATATACATATATACACACACACACACACACACACATATATATATATATATATATATATATATATATACACATACACATAAACCGTGTGTATGTTTATTGAATAAGGATATTAATCTCCAGGTACTAGCCATCATTCCCACAAGCCACCCCCATGCTTCTTCTCATCATTCTCATCCACTAGACTTTATGGATCCACAGTATTTATCCCACGCCCCTTTGAAATCCTTCACAGTTTGTCTTCACCACTTCCTCTGGAAGGGCATTCCAGGCCTCCACCACCCTCTCCGTGAAGAAATACTTCCTGACATTGGTTCTGAGTCATCCTCCCTGGAGTTTCAAATCGTGACCCCTGGTTCTGCTGATTTTTTTTGCAACGGAAAAGGTTTGTCGTTGTCTTTGGATCATTAAAACCTTTCAAGTATCTGAAAGTCTGTATCATATCACCCCTGCTCCTCCTTTCCTCCAGGGTGTACATATTTAAGATTCTTCAATATCTCCTCATAAATCATTCAATGAATGCCATCCACCTTTTTGGTCGCCCTTCTCTGGACCGCCTCCATCCTGTCTCTGTCCCTTCGGAGATATGGTCTCCAGAATTGAACACAGTACTCTAGATGAGGCCTCACCAAGGACCTAGTATATTGGGCAGTAGGTAATGTAGAAAGCCCACCTAGATTGAAATTTACTGATGTGATACTATGTAACAGCAGACAGTAAGGAACTTAGGGGTATTGTTCAATGAAATGATGAACTTCGATTTTCACAATTCTTCAATAGTTCAAGAGTATTTTTAGGTTAGGTTGCTGAAAAGAATGCAGGGATTTCTAAGTATGACAGTTTTTGAGAGGTGGTCCAAGCTTTTGTTTTACCCTTGCTGGAGTATTGCAATGTTTTGCTGGTGAGTTTGTCCTTCAAGATCCTTGCAAAATTTGGTGGCTAGGTTCATTTTAGATTATGAACAAGTGCTGCCTCATTACTATAACAGTTGCACTGGTACCCAGTCCATCAGAGCTCAAAGATTAAATTAATGAGTTTAATGTTTAAGGTAGCTCAGGGACAAGGGACAAAATATCCGCAGCAAAATTGGATGACATATTCATACACAGTAGCAATTCGGTATCCCATTAAGGTAGACTGGAGGCAATGCTAAGCACCATGATGGCTGTAAGATTAACTACTAATCCGGAAAGGTACATATAAATAATCAAGAAAACAAAGTACTTTGCTGTGTGGTTGGTAAAGGCTAGTCAGGTCATAAATATTCAAGTCACAAGCAGTAGTTTCCTGTCCCAATCTGAATACTCATAAACAAATGAGGGCATTCCTATGACTCACTGGATACTACAAGCATTCATTTATCTACATTGAAAACTTAGCCATCCTGCTGATTCAGTTCACAAGAAAGGAGCCACCCAACAGATCCACTTGTGTATTTAACTGGGAATTGATATGTGTGCCTGAGCTTGAGACCAACATGGAGATGGCAACTGACACAGAATCGTCTGCTATCTTAGCCTTTCTGGCTATGTGAACTTTAAATGCCCTACTGAGCCTGACCTGGAGGAATTCCAAGGACACCTGGACAGCAGTTGAAGCTGGCAACAATGTGTGATGCCTAATTATAAGGTCACAAAAGCAGAAGGCAATGGTTAGAACCTCAGGCTAGAATGTTGGTAACAGGGGCAACTATAAAAGGGGCATCTGTAAACACTGCACACAGCCTAAGATATGATTGCCCTGATCAGCAAGATTTTAACAGAACAAAGGATTACCTAAAGAGTGATGGTAAATGGGCCCCAACTTGGAGAACTGGTCAGGGTAGTTTAGGGATACTGTATCATGCTGTTAACATGACAACCTATGTAAATGATACTCTGAGTGGTCACACAATTTAAGAATTTCTGACCTAGTACTGTATTGTATTTTACCTATAAAAGAAGGATCAGTTCATGTATACAACAAGATGCTGGTGGTCAGTGTGTCAGAGAAGGCATCTAGCATCTCCCAAGAATACTTATATTGCTCAATACAAAATTATGCTTTCTACAAAATCTAAGTGTTCTTGTATCCATGGGTAAGCGTCATAAAGTGTATTTGGCACTAGAGATGTGCTTCGTGTTTTGCTACCGGGTCGTTTTTTGACTCGGATACTTCGTGGTAAAGTTGGGTTTTTATCGTTTAGTTTTTTTGAAAAAAAAAACTAAACGGGGAAAACCGAAATCGGGCCAAAAAATGACGCGGGAAAACAAAGCTAAAAAAAAAACCCCACCCCACGCATTTAAATTAATTTTAATACATTACATACACCCCCCCCATCCCTCCCCCTCCCCAAGACTTACCAACATCCCTGGTGGTCCAGCGGGGTCCCGGGTGCCATTTGTCCCTCCGTGGCGTGCCCAGTGTGCTAGTGCTAGCCACGCTCAAAATGGTTCCAAATAGCCTCTGAACTACTATGTCACAGGGGCTACCGACGCCATTGGTCAGCCCCTGTCACATGGTAGGAGAACCGACCAATGGCGCTGAAAGCCCCTGTGACATAGTATGGGCAAAGGCTATCAGCGCCATTTTGATTATTGGCAGCCGACGACGACATCGCTCCAGGACTCCCGCTGGACCCCCCAGGGATTATTGGCAAGCCTTGGGGGGGTCAGGAGGCCCCCCCAAGCTGGCCAAAAAGCTTGCCAATAATCCCTGGGGGTCCAGCGGGGGTCCGGGAGCGATGTCGTCGTCGGCTGCCAATAATCAAAATGGCGCCGTTAGCCTTTGCCCATACTATGTCACAGGGGCTTTCGGTGCCATTGGTCGGTTCTCCTACCATGTGACAGGGGCTGACCAATGGCGCCGGTAGCCCCTGTGACATAGTAGTTCAGAGGCTATTTGGCACCATTTTGAGCGTGGCTAGCACTAGCACACTGGGCACGCCACAGAGGGACAAATGGCACCCGGGACCCCGCTGGACCACCAGGGATGTTGGTAAGTCTTGGGGAGGGGGAGGGATGGGGGGGGTGTTATTATAGTTAATGTTAATGTTTGGGGTGGTTTTTAATTTAAAAAAAAAAAAAGTGCCTCTCTCCCCATACAAACCCGAAAAATGGATTTTCCCCGAAGTTCGGTGAAAATCCTTTTCGGGTTTTGGGGCCCCCGAACCAGGACGAATTAGGCAATTTCTTTGTAATTGCCTAATTCGTGATAAACGATTGCACATCTCTATTTGGCACTTAACAGAATGAATTTCCATTAGCTTGAAGGACTGTCTGTGCAAAAGATTTGTCCTTCAAAGTATCAGTGTTACCAAAATATTCAACTTGTGAACAGACAGATTTCAAGCTGGATGACAGTAGTATTGATAGAACTGGGGGAAGATGGGGGCATCCCAAGTTATATCTAAGTTGAAATAATTACTCAGAGAATAGAAATACTCCACAATAGACTAAGAATGTTGATAAGCCATTAAGGTTACTCAGTATAAATAATGAAATAAAGATCAGAATCATGAAATGGTACCTTATGCTACAACCTACTTCACCATGAAGCATCACCAATGATGTGAAAACCAGAATACCAACTCCCTGTCTGGCATTTGGGTGAAAGAAGGGACATGTGAAGCTCAAACCAGTGGTACATATGCAACTACTAATACAAACACTCATTACATAGCCTCCCCTGACTGTATCACACCACACAGTGGTGCAATCTATGACGGAACAGGCAGAGACAAGCAACAGAAGAGATATAGATTGAGACAAAATATGAATAATACTGTTGGGAAGAGAATAGAAAAAGCTGGAAGTAGGCAAAGGGAGTCCGTAAGTGGATTCATGAGAGAAGAAGGGACTGGATTGCAACCCAATTTAGTGGGAATCTATATAGAACCAGTCTATGAGATGCAGGCAGGCTACAGACATGGCAGTCAAGTAGATCATAACTGAAAGGAAAAATCAGAAGGCCAGAAACCCACCTAGTAACTAATCCTATCATCCACAGAAACAAACCCTTTTTTTCTTGAGTTGTGAATAATTCAAATGAAACTTTAACTGGAAAATATTAACATTAGTATGAATGCTTAAATTATAGTAGTAAATATTTTTTCAGATGTAATAAGGCTGAAGCAGGGCTAGGATGGAACAGGGGGGTTCTCCTCCTATGTTGTGGCCCATCAGGGAGAGGGGAGGCAGCTTCCCCTCCAATATCACAGCTAACCAACCCCCACCCACATTTCATAGCAGATGCCTTTAAACTGGTCCTAGTTTGGATCAGTGATAGATTTAGGGTTTTGCTACCCCTAAGCACTGTTGGTGCCGTCACCCCCTAACTCCCTTCCCATCCCTATAAAATGAGACAACATGGATTAGAAAGTCTAAGTCACAGCAAGGCAGCACATCTTCAGTCAGCCTGCTGCTCCCTAGATATTTGTTGTCCTAGGCACAGGCCTAGTGTGCCTGTTGAGAAATCCAGACCTGGTTTGTACTCATGACATGTATGGACTGCTAGGTACAATATTTCTGAAAAAAGCAGCATTTCAGGTACATAAATATCATGGGCCAAAATAGTCTAATGACCTGGAGTCAACTCACATGATATGGCACAATTAGCAACTTCTCAGTAACCAAATGTGGAGGGTTAAAAACAAGCCAGGGTCGGGGTTGTGAGGAGAGTGGACATTTACCTTATTGCTGCTGTTTGAACCCGAGGGTAAGAGATTGTTGCCCAAACGGAGCCTGAATCCATCTACAGCTGCATATTTTCCTGTTAAACGCCAGAGGGGCGTGTACTAGGGGCGAACCCGGAAGTCCTGCCTATTTAAGAGAACCTACAGCGGCACACAGTCGACGCCGGCGTGCTGCTTAAGCCGCACGCGCTCAAGGGGCGCGCGGTTGAGCAGGGCTTTGCCGGGCTTCACCGAGATTTGCCGGGATTCGCCAAGTTAGCCTCGTTGGAAATATTTCTTATTTCTTGGATTGGTTACGGACACAGACCCCTGGTACTATGGGCTCCCCCAGGTAGGACTGAATTTAATTTATTCTCCTCACGACCTCTAAAGTGGACTCTTCATTAATATATATACACATCGAACCACCAACACAAGTTTGTCCTCGATTAGATTTCTGGCTGCTATTGTTTGAAATGCCACACACTAAAAGGAAGGCGAAACTAAAACCTTCAAGTGATGTGGCTGATACAGTTACTGGACAAAAAACTGTGCTGGGTTGGTTAGACCCCTTAAATACCCCGTTAGGGCAGGCCGCTGGAGGGATAGCACTAGAACAGAGTGCTACCTCCCTGGTCACTGAAATATCATTGAGCCCAGGGGCGCCGGCTCCTCCATCCCCACCTGGGAGAGGGGAGGGACTCTCCCTAGTAAACCCGAGTGGTTTATCAGAGGAAAATGTGAGCTCTGCAGATCTCAGAGTGGAATTGGAAAAACAAATTGAGAAATTGAACCCCACTGAACAGAAACAACAGGATGAATTATTAATGGGAACACTGGAAAACTTCACACAAATGCCAAGGGAATTTAGTACACCAAGAAATGTTGACTCTTCTAGCAGCAATAAAGACAATATTGAACTGATAATTAAAATGGATACTTTACCAAAAAAACCTGTAAATGTAACATTGGAGAGCTTATGGAATTACATGGAAAAGTTAGATGTTTCAATAAATAAACTGACGGAAGTAGCTATAAAAACTTCTAATTCATTAGTTCAACATACAACAGAACTGGGAAAACAAAAAGAAGAAATGAATGTTTTGGATAAAAGGATACTTCAGGTTGAAAAAATTCAATGTCATCAGATGGTAAAGGAGAATGAAGTAGATTTAAGATTGGAAAATTTAGAAAATACAGTTAGATCTTTAAATTTAAGAATTAATAATTTTCCAGTGATAAGAAAAATGGATCCCATTGAGCTGTTTAGGAGTTACCTAAGTCAAGTTTTAAAAATATCTGAGAAATGTATGCCAGTAATTGTAAAAGCTTTTTATCTGGGAGTAAGGAAGAAAGAATCTGATATGGAACATATAGCAAAAAATGGTAAAGGGATAGAAGTTGGGGAAAATTCTATAGATTTATCAGACCTCCTACAAAAATCTCAGGAGGATATTGAAATAAAAACAAGGGAAACCCTTTTAGTGCAATTTGCTTTTGCTACAGACAGGGACAATATAATGAGATTTTTTTTTCGTAATAGATGTAACTTTTTACGGCCAAAAGGTGTGGGTTTTTCCAGATCTTATTAAAAACACTCAAATCCGTAGGAGGAATTTCCTACAATATAGGAAAATAGTGCAAGAAAAAGGGGGGAATTTTATATTGAAGTATCCCTGCAAATGTGTCATTAAATTGGAAGGGAAAACTTATGTATTCCATGATCCACAGGGTCTCAAAGACCTCCTCTTGATTAATGACCGGCAAGATAAAACTAGGTCTTAGATAGATGTATATTTTCATTCTTTTGTTCTTTTTATCCTTACTTACCGTTCAAATATTATGAAGTGTCCACTTTATTTCCTTAATGTATCTTGAATGAAAATAGTTGGTCTTCAAGGTAAAGTTGTTTCAAGAAAATGTTACTTGATATGTATTCAACTTTGGCATTTAAGATATTTTTGCAAATGTAAGTTTGTTTATTGTATTAATGTTGAAAGCAATAAATAAAGAATTAAAAAAAAAAAACCAAGCCAGGGTCCAACAGAATATCAACTAATCATATCAAAAAAAGACACACTATATATTTCTCACAACAGATTTTATAGTTTAAAAAAAAAAAAGAAAATATTTTTAATAAAGTTAATTTCATAAAGACCACAAATGTATTTATACACTTAAATTGCTGATTACAATTCCAGCATATTGTACATCTACTCATAAACATACCACCAAAAAGAACAAATATACTAAAACTAAACACAAAATATAGAAAATAATAAATGATAATAGTCACAAATACTTACAAAAATGGAAAATAAACAGACTAACACCTAACCATAAAAAATGCTATCATTCAATCTAAATTTCAATGAATCTTAAACATCCACAGCTAAATGGTGTTACAACTCTAATATGCACTGTGCTGTAAAATATAATATAATTAAACTCAAAATATCAAGGGTCAATATATATATATTCATATAGTGAATCACTCTTCCAATTCCCAACTAGCAGCTTACCAGTACAAAAGGTCACATTTCATGATTAAATGAGTAAGATACACTGATTTATACTTGCATTAGACTTAAGAAGCTAGCAGTGGGACCATAATAGTGCAGTGCATTAAGTGGCTGTTTAATAGACCAGCTTTTAGCTTCCAAGTCCCCAGGATACTGTAGAGACTGGCTGTTTGGCCTAGGCCTGGTTTTGTACACTCACTTTCAGCCCGGCCAGGACCATATTTTGCAGTGGCTGAGCTGGGCAGTCACCTGGGGCACCATGAGCTGGAGGGCACTCTGGGTGCCACCGTTATCACCCATTCCATGGCAAAGTGTCTTCAGTGGATCACATCTCATTGTGGCTGAAGAGCCCTGTGGCCCTAGTGGTATCCATCTCACAATAGTCAAATTGAAGCCTCGCAGGTGCTATCAGTTGAAGAGAAGCCATCAGCTGGAGGAGGTGCTTTTTGCCCATAATCCTGCCCTGATCCTTGCAGGACAAGTCTGGCTTGACTCAGTTAATACTTTGCTCAGAAAACAATACACTCAAATCCAGCTGTGCATTTTCCCCTCCACTGACAAAACATTCACCTCCTCCTCCAACACTGAGACAGATCCTGTCTCACCTTCCATCAGCTGAGCAGGCACCAGGGCCAAGATGGGATATGTAGACAGACCACCTCCTTATCAGCTATAAACTCTGACTTGTTGGTAATCCAGCAGAATGACACCTGCATTAATGAAATAACTGGATTTGGTGGCACCCCACCTGATGCACATGTTCCAGCAATGGTCAGTCAATTTGAAGGGAGCAGAAGCAGGGTTCTGGCATGACTGGGTTGCTCTAGCCCTCATGGGCAGGATAAGAAGCAGGAGAGCAGGCATTGGGCATGCAGTGTGCCTCACAGAACTCCCTTCCTTCTGTGCCATCATGGTGGTGTAGGATGAAGTAAGGTTAGCTGATGGGAACTCACCAAAGTGCAGCAAGATGCTGACTGAAAATTCAAAGTTTGTGCATGAGCAGAAGAACTGCTTTGTGACAGTGATAGGAACTGCAGCAGGAGTTACACCAGGACTTTGAAGTAGCTTCTACAGACCTGATGGCCTTATCTTGAAGGACACTGTCCTATGAAAACTCATATAGAAGCTCTAGGGATGTGCATAATTTTTTTGATGGATGAAAATATGTACCAACAAACGTACAAACGTACAAACCAACAAACGTACAAACACCTATCAGCAATCATCCAAACCTCTACTCATTCAGACAGATACCTCCTTTCACCCATCCTCAAACATCTCTCAAATTTCTATAGACTCACTCCAGTGTGCCTCCAAAACCCAGACCCAATCAAGAGCATATCAGACCAAACCTCTTCCAGAACTCCTTTCACCATGCTCACATACAACATCCCAATCATCTACAACCAAAGGAGAAACACCTTAACTAACACCACCAACGTCATACAAAAAAGAATCATCCCTATCATGACATCTCCATTGAACCAACTGCTTGGCCTCATGCTACTCTCAGTAACCCTCTTCAATGCGCAATCCTTAACTAAAAAGACACACATCCTCAATGATTACCTTATGGATACCAACCCAGACATCTGTGCCATCACAGAAACCTGGTTAAAAAACTCGGACACTGCCTTAACCAACCAACTACCTATCCAGACATATGACATCTTCACTTTCCATAGACTCAAAAAAAGAGGAGGTGGACTTCTTCTAGCCACTAAGAAAGAACTCAGATTGACCGCGCATACAATCAAGACTGAATCCAAATTAGAATTGGGTCTAGTCAAATCTAAACACCTTCAAATTCTGTTAGTCTACGCTCCCCCGGGAGTTCTAGAAACGGACCCCTCACCCCTTGTAGAATCCATTGTGAAACACCTTAATTCAGACCTGCCAACAATGATTATGGGGGATTTCAACCTCCATACAAATGCAACTCCTCGCTCTACCAACTGTGACGCCCACCTCACCACCCTCGGCGCGATGGGATTCACTCAGACCATCAACAGCCCCACACATAAAGCTGGTCACACTCTGGATCAAATATTCATCAATTCTAATTTCACTTGCACAAGAGAACCTACTTGTACCCCAATCCCTTGGTCAGATCATTTCCTGATAGAATCTTCCTTTTCCACACACAAACAGACACACACCTCTCCACACACTTCCACCATTCAATTCAGGAAAGCATGCCCATCGGACATACTCAGCGATCAGCTTTCCAAAGAACTCTCCAACCTAGACTTAGCCAATCCTGACTCAGCCCTTTCCTCTTGGCAAAAGATTACAGAAGCAGTCGCAGACAAATGGTGCCCAATAATCTCCAAATCAATCAACCCAACAAAAAAGGGAAATCAACCCTGGTTCAGCATGGAACTGAAACAGATGAAACAGGACTTACGCCAGAAAGAAAATAGATGGCGCAAAACCCCTAACAAAACAACCCTTTCAACATACAAGGGATTTTTACATCACTACAGGACCGCCATTCTACAGAAAAAAAAGGAATTCTATGCAAACAAAATACACCATTTTCAGTATGATGCCCAGGCATTATTCACTTACGTAACACAAATCACTAAAACGACCTCCCCACCTATCCCAGATGAACAAGCTCTTTCCAAGGCTAATGAACTCGCTTCATTCTTCCAACAGAAGATCTTAAATACCCTCGCCCTCCTGCCTACAAATACAACTCCCCTCAAGTCAGGCGAAAATTCCAACTCTCTAAATAGACCCAAATTTGACTGTTTCGAATCAATCTCCACTAAAGAGATAGAATCACTGCTAAAAAGACAGAAACCATCTAGCCATCCGGCTGATAATATTCCATCGAGACTCCTGCTTCTCATCCCAAAATCGATCTCAGGACCTCTGACCAGCATCATAAACAGCCTTCTAACCCATGGAAGCTACCCAGACAGTCTAAAAACCGCTTCACTCAAGCCCCTCCTCAAGAAACACAATTTAGACCCAAATGTACTAGCTAATTTCAGACCCATCTCCAACCTCCCATTCGTCGCTAAACTAACGGAGAAACTGGTAAACACCCAGCTTTCTGATTATCTGGAAGACCACAAGATCTTACACCCCTTGCAATATGGTTTTCGTAAATCACGCAACACTGAAACCCTCCTCATTTCACTAACAGACCATATTATTATGGGGTTAGACAAAGGACAATCCTTTCTACTAGTCCTGTTAGACATCTCGGCGGCTTTCGACACCGTCAACCATACCATCCTGTTGGATCGTCTAGCAGATATCGGTATCTCCGGATCTGCCCACAACTGGTTCAAGTCCTTCCTCAGCAATAGGACTTTCAAAGTCAAAATTAACAATAAAGAGTCACCCCTAACAAAATCAACTCTGGGTGTACCACAAGGATCCTCCTTATCCCCAACCCTCTTCAACATATACCTCCTCCCCCTCAGCCAACTGTTAACAGATCTCAATCTAATTCATTATCTGTACGCAGACGACGTGCAGATTCTAATCCCCATAACAGAATCAATCTCGAAAGCACTCACCCATTGGAATAACTGCCTTCTATCCATCACCAATCTACTCAACAGCTTAAACTTGGTCCTCAACGCCTCTAAGACAGAGCTTCTCCTCATCTCTTCAAACGATATCAATATCTCCACACCATCACCAAACAACTCTCTCATTACCTGTAAGCAGGTTAGAGATCTTGGGGTAATTTTAGACAATCGACTAAACCTAAAGAAAATGGTCAACACAACAACTAAAGACTGCTTCTACAGATTACAGGTTCTAAAACGACTTAAACCACTATTATTCTTCCATGACTTCAGGACAGTCCTCCAAGCACTACTGTTCGCCAAAATAGATTACTGCAGTGCCCTTTTCCTAGGACTCCCCAAATCCACTACCAAACCTCTGCAGATGATACAAAATGCGGCAGCGAGATTGTTGACCAGTACCAGCCGCGGTGAACACATCTCACCCATACTCAGGAACCTACATTGGTTACCAGTGAATTTCAGAATTCTTTACAAATCAATCACCTTAATCCACAAAACCATCCATCATCATCTTCAACTTGACCTGGAAATACCACTCAAAGTCTACTCATCTAACAGACCAATTAGAGATATTCACAAAGGCACTCTGAATGTTCCCCCCACTAAAGCCACACGCCTCGCTACGACCAAAGACAGATCTTTTTCGATAGCAGGCCCATCGATCTGGAATAGCATCCCATCAAATCTCAGACTAGAGCCCTGCCTTTTAACATTCAGAAAAAGACTTAAAACTTGGCTCTTTCACCAAGCCTTCCCTGATCCACCAGACAATAACTAGTTGTCTTTCACCTCTACCCAGTCAGGCACTCTTTTTCACGAAAATTGGACTTGGAGACTTTCAGGTTAAAGCACTGTTTTAAGCTTTTAATTCATACGCTCTATGGTAACACCACTTATTTATTACCGGCTTTTCTTCCTTCCAGCTTGTTGTAAGCTTCCAAGTTCTCTTTCCCTGTTGATTGTAACTTTGACTTATTCCTGCCTATCGTTATCTCTCGTTTACTTGAATTGTTACTCCAGTTATTCCCCTTGTTAAATTGTATACCGATCCGATATAGTTATTTACTATGAAGGTCGGTATAAAAAACTGTTAAATAAATAAATAAATAAATAAATAAATGTACGATATTTTCTAATCTGTCAAGTAATGAAAATGATAGGAAAATGATAGGAAAACCCCACAAAATGTTTGTGTGGTTTTCTTAAATACACTTCAAAAAAGTCCCAATATTATATAACATGTAACCAAATACAAATGATATGAGACCTGTTATATGTAAGGAATGTCAATTGAAGTCTGAGTGTACCTTCATACGATGCTGATGAGTGATTCAGCTATCGTGTCTGAGCCAGGAATTAGGCTTCAAAAATCATTAGGTACCTCAGTGATGTAGCTCTTTGTAACAGAATGTCCACTTGTAGATTGTTTCATTGAAAATGGCTGAAATGAAGCCTTAACGACACTTATCTTATGTTCTTCTGTAGTCAGTCTTGCACAGCTGTGCAAGACTGTCTTGCAGGCTGTGCAAGACTGACTGCAGAAGAACATAAGATAAGTGTCGTTAAGGCTTCATTTCAGCCGTTTTCAATGAAACAATCTACAAGTGGACATTCTGTTACAAAGAGCTACATCACTGAGGTACCTAATGATTTTTGAAGCCTAATTCCTGGCTCATAGACACGATAGCTGAATCACTCATCAGCATCGTATGAAGGTACACTCAGACTTCAATTGGCATTCCTTACATATAACAGGTCTCATAACATTCCTGTGGTTTTCTTATTTTTTTTTTTTGGGGGGGGAGAAAGGGCACACAGAAAAAACAAAAACACCCGACCCTTTAAATCTAATTATTTACAATCCCCCACCCTCCCGACCCCCCAAAAACTTTCCTAAAGTACCTGATGGTCCAGCGGGGATCCCGGGAGTGATCTCCCGCTCTCGGGCCGTTGGCTGCCAGTAAACAAAATGGCACCAATGGCCCTTACTTTAGGAAAGTTTGGGGGGGGGGGGGGATCAGGAGTGTAGGGAATTCTAAATAATTAGATTTAAAGGGTTGGGGTGTTTGTTTGTTTTTGGCTCGGGACAGCCAAAAACAGAAACTATTCAGACCCGTGGGAAACGGAATTTACCACGGGTTCACGATTCTGAAACCAGAACCAATTCCAGCATCTGATTCACATCTCTAGCATATAGTACATTATTACACTTAGTAAAAACTTTTTTAAATATATCCGAAGCAGAAAGCCTGTGAGGGAGTCAATTGGACCGTTAGATGATTGAGGGGTTAAAGGGGCATTTAGAGAAGATAAGGCCATCATGGAAAGATTAAATGATTTCTTTGCTTTGGTGTTTACTGAAGAGGATGTTGGGGAGGTACCAGTACCGGAGAAGGATTTCATGGGTAATGATTCAGATGGACTGAACCAAATCACGGTGAACCTAGAAGATGTGATAGGCCTGATTGACAAACTGAAGAGTAGTAAGACACCTGGACCAGATGGTATATACCCCAGAGTTCTGAAGGAACTGAAAAATGAAATTTCAGACCTATTAGTAAAAATTTGTAACCTATCATTAAAATCATCCATTGTACCTGAAGACTGGAGGATAGCTAATGTAACCCCAATATTTAAAAGGGCTCCAGGGGCGATCCAGGAAACTACAGACTGGTTAGCCTGACTTCAGTGCCAGGAAAAATAGTGGAAAGTGTTCTAAATATCAAAATCACAGAACATATAGAAAGACATAGTTTAATGGAACAAAGTGAGCATGGCTTTACCCAAGGCAAGTCTTGCCTCACAAATCTGCTTCACTTTTTTGAAGGAGTTAAACAGCTGGTTAAAGGTGAACCGGTAGATGTAGTATACTTGGATTTTCAGAAGGCATTTGACAAAGTTCCACATGAGAGGCTTCTAGGAAAAGTAAAAAGTCATGGGATAGGTGGTGATGTCCTTTCATGGATTACAAACTGGCTAAAAGACAGGAAACAGAGAGTAGGATTAAATGGACAATTTTCTCAGTGGAAGGGTGTGGGCAGTGGAGTTCCTCAGGAATCTGCATCGAGACCCTTACTTTTCAATATATTTATTAATGATCTGGAAAGAAATATGACGAGTGAGGTAATCAAATTTGCAGATGATACAAAATTGTTCAGAGTAGTTAAATCACAAGCAGATTGTGATACATTGCAGGAAGACCTTGTGAGACTGGAAAATTGGGCATCCAAATGGCAGATGAAATTTAATATGGATAAGTGCAAGGTAATGCATACAGAGAAAAATAACCCATGCTATAGTTACACAATGTTAGGTTCCATATTAGGAAAGAAAGAGATCTAGGCATCATAATGGATAACACATTGAAATTGCCGGTTCAGTGTGCTGCAGCAGTCAAAAAAGCAAACAATGTTGGGAATAATTAGAAAGGGAATGGTAAATAAAACAGAAAATGTAATAATACCTCTGTATCGCTCCATGGTGAGACCATACCTTGAATACTGTGTACAATTCTGGTTGCCGCATCTTAAAAAAGATATAGTTGTGATGGAGAAGGTACAGAGAAGGGCGACCAAAATGATAAGGGGAATGGAACAGCTCCCCTATGAGGAAATACTAAAGAGGCTAGGACTTTTTAATTTGGAGAAGAGACGGCTGAGGGGGGATATGATAGAGGTGTTTAAAATCATGAGAGGTCTAGAACAGGTAGATGTGAATCGGTTATTTACTCTTTCAGATATTAGAAAGACTAGGGGTGTACTCCATGAAGTTAGCATGTGGCACATTTAAAACTAATCGGAGAAAGTTCTTTTTCACTCAATGCATAATTAAACTCTGGAATTTGTTGCCAGAGGATGTGTTTAGAGCAGTTAGTGTAGCTGTGTTTAAAAGAGGATTGGATAAGTTCTTGGAGGAGAAGTCCATTACCTGCTATTAAGTTCACTTAGAAAATAGCCACTGCTATTACTAGCAACATTAACATGGAATAGACTTAGTTTTTGGGTACTTGCCAGGTTCTTATGGTCTGGATTGGCCACTGTTGGAAATAGGATGCTGGGCTTGATGGACCCTTGGTCTGACCCAGCATGGCATGTTCTTATGTTCTTAAGATTTTCCCTCTTTTCAGTTAGACAAATAGTATCCTTCAAAAGGGTGGCTGCTAAAATGGTCAATGGTCTTCATTCTAAAGCATATGGGATAGACTTAAAAATCTAAAAATATATACCCCAGAGGAAAGGCTATATAGGGGAGATGGGATAGAGATTTTTAAATACTGCAAAGGTGTTCATGAACAGGAATTAATCATTTTTCAACAGAAAGGAGGCTCTAGAATGAGGAGTCAAGGGATGAGGGTGAAAGGGAGATAGACAAAGGAATAATCTTAGAAATTATGGGGTCGACTTTAAATCATATGCGTGCGGTTTACATTTGTGCGCACAGGCAAAGTCTGAATGGCGGGGACTGCCTTATATACGGAGGCTGAGTGCCAAAATCATCCAGGGCCATGGAAGGCTTTCCCACTGTGGTCCTTTTAAAGCCAGGGAAGGCGCGCGTCCGCGCACCTAAGGCAGACAGGCTAGAAACTAGGAAATGGCGGAGTCTCCCAGTGACGCATGTGGATAGACCCGGTCGGAAGTGGAGGAGACCACAGGGACACTGGAGGGACCTGTGAGCACAGGCAGAGTGCAAGCGCAGAGATAGCTGCCCACTGCTGCCAATGAAGGTGGGCCAAGTTTGGGACCCGAGCGTCAGAGTTGAGTGGTGCCAGTTACGGGCCTTCTGCAGCTGGGAAATGCAACACTTCTGGCACTACTTGAAAGGAGTGATGAAGACTAAGGGCCAGATTTTAAAAGCCCTGCGCGCGTAAATCCGGCCGGATTTACACGCGCAGGTCACTCGCATGCCTATTTTGCATAGGCCGCCAGCGCGCGCAAAGCCCCGGGACGCACGTAAGTCCTGGGGCTTCGTAAAAGGGGCAGGGAGGGGCGTGTCCGGGGCGTGCCTGGGGCGTGCCCGGGGTCAGGGGGCGGTTTGGGGCAGGGCAGGGGGCGTGGTGCTGGCCCGGGGGCGTGGTCGAGGCCTCCGGACCAGCCTCCGGGTCAGGTGATGGCACGCCAGCAGCCCACTGGCGTGCCAGCAGCCCGCAGGCGTAAATCTGCCAACAAAGGTAGGGGGAGGGTTTAGATAGGGCCGGGGGGGTGGGTTAGGTAGGAGAAGGGAGGTTAAGGCGCAGGGGGGGTGGAAAGAAAGTTCCCTCCAAGGCCGCTCCGATTTCGGAGCGGCCTTGGAGGGAACAGGCAGTGCGGAACAGGCAGCGCGCACCGGGCTCGGTGAGCACAAGTTGCACAAACGTGCACCCCCTTGCGTGCGCCGACCCCGGATTTTATAAGATACACGCGGCTACGCGCATATCTTATAAAATCCAGCGAACTTTTGTTCGCGCCTGGTGCGCGAACAAAATTACGAGCTCGCGCAAATTTATAAAATCTACCCCTATGGGTGTACATTAATTTTAAACAAAATAGAAAATGGCAACAAAATTGACTATTTTGTTTTGTTTTGGGATTGCCACAAAACAGAAGAAAAATGTCAAAATTTCATAAAAATTAGAATTTTGTTTTAGTATGCACTAATAGGACTTAGTGCACACTACCTGATCTTAGTGCACACTACCTGCCTCCATACAGATTGGAACGGAGATAGGCTGCGCGGCTTGGCACGTGCCAACCCCGGATTTGAAAAGATACATGCGGCTAAGCGCATATCTTTTGAAATCCAGCGTACTTTTTTAAAATCTGCCCCTTCGTGCATACTAATATTCAGTTAGCACACACTAAATCCCGTTAGTGTGTACTAACTCTGCAAATAGGGAAACCTAAAATAAACACCCTCTGAACCATTTAAAAAATGAAATCAAACAGATAATGTCCCGAAATGAAAATGAGGTCTTTTGCAGTGAGTAATAGTGTTATACCACTGCATGAGGAAGGTTATTAACATTGTTTTAAGGTTTTTTTTATAATATGGAATTATGGTATATCTAATTCAATAATAATTATAACAATAATTATTTGATAGGTACTTATGCCCAGACAAATGCCAGCATTTAGCAGGCGTAGATATATTCAGCTCTGAAGTTTTTCAGCTAGAAATGAAAGATTGATAGGTATTGAATAAAAAGGTTTTTGAAGGTTAGTCTGTGAATGAGCAGTGTGCCCTAACGGGGGTGTCTATTGAAAACACCTCATCCTACATCCTCTGCATATCTTTTTTCTATTAATGATAATCTATTTTCTTTTGATAATTTTTTTCATATTGCTCTACAGTTGCTCTTTGGTAGGTTTAACATTGTTCCCCAACTTGAGACCTAAAATATCTTGAGACTGAATTGATTCCTGAAGGCAAAATTACACTGTTAGCTAATGGAAGTTCACAACAATACAGCTAGCAACATATTTCACTGGAAAAAAACTACTAAAATAAAGAAAGATGTCAGTTAACCTCGTGACCATAATTAAGTCCAATATTTTATAAGAACAAACCTGTTACAACAAGCATTATGTCTAAGACAAAAAAGGCTTGTGATTAATTTACTTTGGATTTATTTTAGACAATCATAACAGGCAACTTCATTAAAATTCAGTATCTTCTCCACTCGTAAGTATATCTGTTTAGATTAGTATTCTCACTGTGATGGTTGAAAATACCTCATTGAGATGCTTAGACACTCTGACCTTGGGATGTTAATCTGAACACAAACATTTATCTCTGCCTTGTCACTGTTTTAGCTTGTGTCTTATGAACAAATCCTTCAGATGATTGGACATCCATCACTTTACTGCCACTGGCCTGACTTGATTTATGGGTGACATCCAGAAGCAATAGTTATTTTGAACAGTTTAATGCTTCATAAAATAAGGCTAGAAATTTTGTAGCACTTGGACGCTCTGCTGCTGCAGAGATTCAATATTTTAATGCAATATATCAACCAGTGAATATTTCTTTCGCTAAAGTTCATTTTTATTTTTTTTCTTTACAATTTGGATTAAGCAGTATGATTCAATATGGTTTTACCATGTGTTATTTGCTGTAAATACTAAACATAGTCATAAAATATACTATATCTCTCTACTGATAGGTTTGCACAGTAGGCAGCTCTATAAATGCCACTCTAGGAACAATAGCATATAGATTACTGGAAGAACTGCCAAAATGGAAGAGACAATTTTGTGATTCATATGCAATGCTGTCAGCCCTGTGATTTTTCATGGCAAACTAAAAATATTCACAATGGATCAATTTATTTATATCAAAACATATTGGAACCAAAAGAATCTTTCAATGATTTTATTAAAAGAAGTGTCAGAACTGTGCAAAGTCAAGCTCAAAACAGTGCTATGGCATGAAGATATAACCATTGCAAATGTAACATTGTGAATAATGCACTTTGAAATTAAAACCAGACAGGTGAATTTTAAAAGCCCATGCATGCCAAACTGGGAGATATTTACATAAGTAACGTCGGCATGCGCCGAGTGGATTTTAGAAGGCGCCAGAGTAGGCGTGTAACTCCCACTATGCACACATAACATTTTTCTCAAAAATGGGCAGGGAATGGGCATAGTATGGATGGGGAATGGATGTTCCTGGATTTCACATTGAAACCATCACACTAATACTTACGTACCCAAGTCCATGATGGGGTCTCCTGCCATGCAACTTCTGCTGTGGCTGGAGTTCAAGTCATCAAAGGTCGAGGCTAACAGGGGAAAAGAGAGGCTATTAAACTAGGGCATTTGAAAGTCCTATCACTTGTCTGGGTGAACTGGGAATGAACTGGGAAAACTGATAATTGCATCAGCACACGTGTGAATTAAAATACCCTCACTTACACAGTAGAAGCGGCATTTGCATACATAGGTGCAAATCCACTTAAAATTATGTGCACATGTGTGCGTTCAGCATATTTTATAATGTTCACATATAAATACATATGTTATAAAATGGCCACATCTCGGGGCTCGTGCCAGCAAACGCTCGAATATATGGACCCATGTTCTTGTTTAAAAGTTACCGTCCTTGGAAGTGGGATTCAAGATGGTGCTGAAGCTACCCATAGAGGCAAAAACTCATAAGAAAAACTTTTTAAAATATAGCCAAAGCAATAAACCTGTGAGGGAGTTGGTTGGACCATTAGATGACTGAAGGGTTAAAGGGGCTCTTAGGGAAGATAAGGCCATTGCAGAAAGACTAAATTAATTCTTTACTTACATGTTTATTAATGAGGATGTTGGGGAGATACCAGTTCCAGAGATGGTTTTCAGAGGTGATGAGTCAGACGAACTGAACAAAATCACTGTAAACCTGGAAGATGTAGTAGGCCAGATTGACAAACTAAAGAGTAGCAAATCACCTGGACCAGATGGTATGCATTCTAGAGTACTGAAGGAACTAAAAAATTAATTTTCTGATCTATTAGTTAAAATTTGTAGCCTATCATTAAAATCATCCATTGTACCTGAAGACTAGAGGGTGGCCAATGTAACCCCAATATTTAAAAAAGGCTCCAGGGGTGATCCGGTTAACTATAGACCAGTGAGCCTGACTTTAGTGCTGGGAAAAATAGTGGAAACTATTCTCAAGATCAAAATCGTAGAGCATATAGAAAGACATGGTTTAATGGAACACAGTCAACATGGATTTACCCAAGGGAAGTCTTGCCTAACAAATCTGCTTCATTATTTTGAAGGGGTTAATAAACATGTGGATAAAGCTGAGCCAGTAGATGCAGTGTATTTGGATTTTCAGAAGGTGTTTGACAAAGTCCCTCATGAGAGGCTTCTACGAAAACTAAAAAGTCATGGGATAGGAGGCGATGTCCTTTCGAGGATTACAAACTGGTTAAAAGACAGGAAACAGAGAGTAGGATTAAATGGTCAATTTTCTCAGTGGAAAAGGGTAAACAATGGAGTGCCTCAGGCATCTGTACTTGGACAGGTGCGTTTCAATATATATATATATATATATATATATATATATATAAATGATCTGGAAAGGAATACGACGAGTAAGGTTATCAAATTTGTGGATCATACAAAATTATTCAGAGTAGTTAAATCAAAAGTGGATTGTGATACATTACAGGAGGACCTTGCAAGACTGGACGATTGGGCATTCAAATGGCAGATGAAATTTAATGTGGACAAGTGCAAGTTGTTGCATATAAGGAAAAATATCCCTTGCTGTAGTTACACGATGTTAGGAGCTACCACCCAGGAAAAAGTTCTAGGCTCAGTGTGCTGCAGCAGTCAAAAAAGCAAACAGAATGTTAGGAATTATTAGGAAGGGAATGGTTAATAAAACGGAAAATGTCATAATGCCTCTATATCGCTCCATGGTGAGACCGCACATTGAATACTGTGTATAATTCTGGTCGCCGCATCTCAAAAAAGATATAGTTGCGATGGAGAAGGTAAAGAGAAGGGCAACCAAAATGATAAAGGGGATGGATCAGCTCCCCTATGAGGAAAGGCTGAAGAGGTTTGGGCTATTCAGCTTGGAGAAGAGATGGCTGAGGGGGGATATGATAGAGGTCTTTAAGATCATGAGAGGTCTTGAATGAGTAGATATGAATCGGTTATTTACACTTTTGAATAATAGAAGGACTAGGGGGCATTCCATGAAGTTAGCAAGTAGCACATTTAAGACTAATCAGAGAAAATTATTTATCACTCATCACACAATAAAGCTATGGAATTTGTTGCCAGAGGATATGGTTAGTGCAGTTAGTGTAGCTGGGTTCAAAAAAGGTTTGGATAATTTATTGGAGGAGAAGTCCATTAATGGCTATTAATCAAGTTTACTTCGGGAATAGCCACTGCTATTAATTGCATCAGTTGCATGGGATATTCTTAGTGTTTGGGTAATTGCCAGGTTCTTGTGGCCTGGTTTGGCCTCTGTTGGAAACAGGATGCTGGGCTTGATGGACCCTTGGTCTGAACCAGCATGGTAATTTTGTATTTTCTTATGCCAAGATAGATGCAGTGCTGGTGCTGAGTCCTTTGTTCCATGGACTTTACCTAACCAAGGAAACTCAAATAATGACTTAGGAAAAATGTTAATTAAATAATACACAGCTTTGGAACCTGTAATGACTTGTCATTACTATGCACAGCTTATCATGGGTTTACATGAGTACACAATTAATTCCATAAATATGCTTAAGGGGTTAAATTTTCAAGTAATTTATGCACATACAACATGGATATATGTGTGTAAATAACTTGTTATAAAATTGCCTGAGGTTTGCACATGAAAAAGTAAGCACAAAAGTCAGTTTCATGCATAATTCAACATGTATAATAAAAAACCTCATCGGGTACAAAGTTTGGATTTACATGCACAGTTTTTATTTTAAAAGGTATGCATGTATATTTCCATCCACAAATTATACTGATATATTTATTTTTTATTATATTCTGCTTTTCACACTTTATTCAGCACTTCAAAGCAGATTACATTCAGGTGCTGGAGGTATTTCCCTATCCCCAGAGGGCTTACAATCTGAGGGGGTCATTTATCAAATCGCGTTATGGCGTTTTTGCATGCGTCTTTAACGCATGTGAAAACACCTTTAACACATGCAATAGCACCATAACGCATGGTGTGATGCAAATCTGAAAAAAAGGAAGAGTTAGGGACAGGACTCACAGTTTTGCAAAGCCCTATCACACAGCTTTAACTACACCTTTTTCACTTCACTGGCTACCCATCAGTCAGAGAATCCAATACAAAACCCTCTCTCTCATCCATAAAAAAATTAACAACAACAGAATTAACTGGCTAAACCCTGCAATACGCCCATACACCACACAGAGAAACCTCAGGTCCTCCAACACTGGCCTCCTCACGGTCCCCAACTCCAAAACAGCACACCTTACCTCCACCCGCAAACGAGCCATATCAGTAGCGGGCCCAACACTATGGAACTCACTTCCATCATACCTCAGGAACGAACCCTCCGCCCAAGACTTCAAACAACTTAAAACTTGGTTATTCAGAAAAGCCTTCCTGCTAGACTCTCAACCCCCTCCTTGAGTTTAACTCCCCACCTCCACTTCTTCCCCCCTCTTACTCTTTCCATCCTCCCTCTTTATAATTTCCGCCCCCACCTGAGTTCCTCCCCTCCAAACCCGACACAAGCCACTCCCTGCCATCTAACCTGTTACAAATTAATCAAACAACTTATCACGATGCCACCCCAACACCATGTAAATAGTTATTAACCCTCATTGCATTGTTATCTGTTTTTGCTTTTTACTCTCCCAAACTTCCTAATCCCTATGTAAACCCACACTTATATTATAACCTATAGATGTTACTCTTTTTTGCTTCTATCCCATATTTTAATTTGTTAATATTTATTCCCATCTCCTTCGTTACCAGACAAGTTACCATGTTATTTATTACAATGTTAGGCTAGAAAGTTTCCATGTTAAATGTTACAATGTAAAATAAAGCAGTCCCTGCCCTATTCACCGAGTTATATGTAAACCGATGTGATATCTCGATCGAATGTCGGTATATAAAAGCAAATAAATAAATAAATAAAATAAATTTGCTTTAGGGCTTTATTCATTCAGATGTACAGGGAACAGATATAGAAGACACACATGGACAATATACATGCCAGGGGTGTTCCGTGTGCAAACATTTATTAGTCACACAAACTTTTCAACATCCTACATTGCTTTATAAACAGGTCCTAAGAAGACATTTTGATTGCAGCACAGCTAGGGTTATTTATGCTATCATATGCCTTTGTCCCAAATTGTATATAGATCATACTAAACTACCTATACATACTCGGATTATACAGCATAGAAGTTGCATACATACTGGAAAAGTAGAGTCACCATTGGTGAAACATTGGCAAGACCATGGGCACACAGTGGAGCAACTGAAATTTTGCATTATCCAGCAGCGCCAGATTCAGAGGGGAGGACACATCTCCCAGAATTTGCGACAAACTGAGCAACGATTCATTTATTATTGGCAAACACTAGCGCCGAAGGGTTTAAATACAATGATTGAGCTGGAGGCATTTATATGAAATAACAACGTTCAAATGAGGAGGTTTGTTGCATCTATGGGAATAGTAGTGAGGTAGTTGAACAACGGGGCTTTAAACAAGAATGAGTGGGGATAGATAGTGTGTTCATTTGGTTTTGCTGATTGGCGATTTAGCTATGACAACAATTCGGGTAGGACGTGATTGGATGCTGAAGAATAGATAGCGTGTGACTGAATGTTTTTGAAGTAAGGGGAGTGGTATAAGTATGGAGGATTTTGTGCAGATAGCCACGCTATCAACTGATTCCATGAGACCGGTAGATGCCACAATGATGGCGGTACGGGTGAGTGTTTTTGTCGATATGTTGGGCAAATTACATTTTGTTAGAGGTAAGAGTAGAGGAAGCTTTTTCCAGTTTATTGTTCACATGAGGGGATTTGTGCTTTTTTGTAGTACATGTAGAAAAATAGGAGTGGTGATGGACAACTGGGATTGTTTTGAAATAAAGTACATGTTAAAACGCTCACCCCGAGTTGACCAGGATGGCTGATGAAGAAAATGTCAGCTGCGAGCTTTAAGCCCCGATACCTGTTGAGTACTAGAAAGTCCCTTTTTTCAGGATTGAGGTACATGAATGGTTGTTTATGTTATATATAAGGATAGGTTTTGGAGGATAAAAGTCATTGGAAGCTTCCTGTCTGACCCGTGTGATACAATGTTTTCACAGGTAATCTTTGAAAAGGATGTTTAAGAGATGTTTATGCCTCTGGCATATATAAAGAATTTTTGGTGAGACTCCCCTATTGACAAGTTGCAAGGGTTGATGAGTGATCGAGTCAATAAGTAGCATAGATGTAGGTCTACACATGGATGATTCCTGACTGAGCAAGGTTTTTAAACAGATTGTGGTTAAAGATTGTTATATTGGAGAAGATTAGAGATGGAGGTTAGATGGTTTTCTTATTGATGTTTTTGTAGGTGAACACAAGGGTTCGGGATCTAAAGAAAAGATTGCATCAAAATAGTGAACAGAGAGCTGTAAGGCTATACCGAACCCTGTGATTTTTTCTGACCCACTCCATTTTGTTCAGGTAGGAGTGAGTTCAGGTAAATCTATCATGATACCAATTATTTTTTTCAATAGGATTTAATTATTTATATGAATAATATTTTATATCTTATAAATGAAATGGATGATATAGCAATATTAAGATTTTTATATTTTAAATATATATGTCATATATAAGATATCTTCATGTGCTATAAGGAAGGAGAGAGATAGTAAGATTAAGAATAAATTGCTTTTGAGTTGATATTGGTAAAGATAAATATCATAGCGTTTTTGTGTGTTTAGAGATTTTAATCTTATTCACCAATAGAATCGAGAGGTGGGAGTGATTTATTCACTGGTGATTGGTCCTTTCCAGTCAATTCCCCTGAAGAAGCCAGGAAGGTGAAACAAGGGCCTTGTTGGGAAAGAAAATAATATAATCGGGGAACACTACAGATGAGAGATCTTTAAACGCATCTTGGATACCTACATATTATAGTGCAGATTATAAACAGTGGTTTAAACACTAAGTAATAGCATTGTTGAAAGGTTACAATAGCACTACCATGTGCATATATGTATAAATAATTTAACACAGTGTGGTATTTTCTGTTATTAATGACCAACAGTCATTAATAACAGAAAATGACCAGCAGTCATTAATAACAGAAAATGGTCAACAGTGATTTAATCAGATGATTAAATTGAAAATGTATTATATTTCAGGGAGAGACTGAGTTCAGCAGTAGAAAAGTGTTGAGGGCTATAAACAGTTGGGTTGAGGTTTACAAGTTTTTCGATAGGTTTTGAGGTATTCTAATGAAGAGATAGGGCCTTATTTACCAAGGCTATCGCACGCTATCAGGGCAGAGTCGACCCCGGAAGAGGAGGAGTCGGGGAGTTACCGGGGCCGACTCCACGAAGACGCTGCGGATGGCGAAAAGGTAAGGGCTTTTTTGCATCCTACTTCGTGCCCAATAGCTATACCTTCTATGGTGGCACTATTGGGTGAGAAACCGGCAACGATTGCACAGCGGCGGTGCGATCACTGCTGGCTAGCGCAGGACCGTCCCCCCGCTTCAACCCCTGCCCCCATTAGCACAGTTTTCTAAAGTATCGCAGGCCTGCGATACTTTAGAAAATGAGGCCCATAATCATTATATTTTCAAAAGGGAATATTCAATATGGATGGTTTTATAAAAAATTGAAATTGGAAAGAAATTGTTTTAATATATTTGTAATAAATAAATTGATTTTATATAATTGAAAAATATGATGTAAGGTGCTTTGTTTGAAAGCTAAAGTGCTTTTTTCCTTTTCTCCAATAATTTGTTTTGGGGGTAATTTTTGTGTGTATCTCTCTCTCTCTCTCTCTCTCTATATATATATATATATATATCTCTCTATATATATATATATATAGAGAGAGAGAGAGAGAGAGAGAGAGAGAGAGAGAGAGAGAGTGAGATAGAGAGAGAGATTAGTCCTTGTTCACTGGCTACTCATCTCTTCTTGGCTTGTTTTTTAAAATTCATTAAATGGAACATCTCTTGCCACTGTCTAGCAATAGTCTGTAAGCATTGATGGGCTCCATTTGCCATGATGTCTTTTTTCCATTGCTGTAATGCCCTGGTAAAATCACTAGCCAATTTCATGGCTCCCTGCTCTGCAGTTTGGTGGCAAAAAATATAAATGAGAGTGCAAAAAATGCATACCTTGAGGAGGTTTTCCACCAGCTCTTTGTAGTTGTCCGACTTCTTGTTTCTGAGAAAATTTGTTACCGCTAACTGGAAAGCTTTCCACACCTTCTTTTTTTTACCACACAATGCACAGTTAAATGCATCATCTCAAAGGAGTTCCTTAATCTGAGGGCCAATAAAGATACCTTCCTTTATCTTAGCTTCACTTAAACTTATAAATTTACCTCTGAGTTACATAAAGGCTGCTTTAGTTTTGTCCATGGCCTTGCCAAAGTTATTCATCAGACCCAGCTTGATGTGCAAAGATGATAATAAAAATCTTCCTTGTTTCAGTCATTTCTCATTTAATTTGAGATCCTTTCCCTTCTTAACTCACTTATCCTCCACCATTCCCAAGTCAAAGGTTGTATACACTGACCCAGTTACGTATCTTGAAAACTAAAGCCAATCAACAATTTTATACATCACTTTTTTTCTCAGTGATCCAGATTTAGTAGAGTTTGACTACATTCATTTTGGAAGCATTTGGTCTGTAGACTAGTGTTACATGTTCCAAATAATTTTTGCATGTACTTTTGCATCATTTTCAAAGTGTGCTTTGAAAAATGGTATAACACAAGACGCACCGAGTGCACATTTTTGTGCATTTGAAAACTTTAGATGCTTGCGCAATCCGTAGAAATTATTAGAGATGAGCTTCGTTTTTTACTATCGGGTTGTTTTTTGAGTTGGACGCTTCGGGGTAAAGCTCGTTTTTACTTGGTTAGTTTTTTGGAAAAATGAACAAAAACTAAATGGGGAAAAAATGAAACCGGCTAAAACAAAATCACCCCAAGCATTAAAATTCACCTTAATACATAAAATACAACCCCCCCCCCCCACACACACACCATCCTGATCCCTCCCCAAGATTTACTAACATCCCTGGTGGTCCAGCAAGGGATTTCTCTCTCCCTGCTGACGAGCTGTCTGGCCTGCCTCGCTCAAAATGGTGCCGATAGCCTCTGGCCTTCTATGTCACAGGGGCTACCGGTGCCATTGGTCAGCCCCTGTCACATGGCCTTTGGCGCCATCTTGTGCTCCTACCATGTGACAGGGGCTGACCAATGGCACCGGTAGCCCCTGTGACATAGTATGGGCAAAGGCTATCGGCGCCATTTTGATTACTGGCAGCCGACGGCCCGAGGGTAGGAGATCGCTCCGGGACCCCCGCTGGACCCCCAGGGACTTTTGGCCAGTTTGGGGGGGCCTCCTGATTTCTTTGAAATTGCCTAATTCATCATAAATGAATGCACATCTCTAAAAATTATCACAGCAAGTTGAAACATCTAACTTTTTAATCATTTTTACCAACCTTCAATTTAGGATAATTTAATATCCCCTGTCCCTTTGGTTTTCCTAAAGAAACTGAAACACTCTTGATCCACTGAGTGCACAATTTTGGGCACTTGTAATTCTACTGTACATATTTCCTACATTATACTGACTTTCAGCGTCTGCTTGTGGTATCTCAAGGCTTAGAGCCTCTCATATTTACATATCACTTTTTTTTATTGTAATTGTGTTTTTGAGTCATTTTGAGCCACCTATCAAGCACGGCTCGGTTCCCTCACCTCTTTCAAAGTAATCCAGCATCTGGTCCCTTATCTCTTGTGGCTGTGGGCCACCGACTCCATCATCGGGCTGCCCCAGGTACCTCCGGATCTGCTGCAGCTCCTGATGCTCTGTTTCGGGCCTCTCCACATGGCCCATGGAGAGACACCATCCTGATCAGCACTGCACCCCTCCCTAGGCATGCACGTGCGCACAACTAGTCTTTAAATGGGGCCCGCGGTAGGAACTTGGCCGCGGCCCTGGATGATGATGTCAGCAGTGCTCCTGTATATAAGCCCAGGCTCCGCTCTCTTAAATTTGCTTTGCAACAGGTCCCCTTGCTAGTCAAGTACTCGTTGCCTCTTCAGTTCTGGTTCCCGATCCTGATTGCCTTCATTCCTGTTTCCTTGTTCCTGTGTTCCTGTTCCTTCATCTCTCCTTCAGATTGCTGACCTGGTTTGACCTCTGCAATGCCTGACTACTTCATTGCCTCTCTCCAGCCCCAGACCTCTGCATCGCCTGACTACTCCATCGCCTCTCTCCAGCCCTGGACCTCTGCATTGCTTTACTATGCCATCGCTTCTCTCCAGCCCTGGACTTCTGCTTCGTCTGACCATCCTTTTGATTTTCTCCTCATCTAGACCTCTGCTTTGCTTGCCACTGTGTCCAGTTTGCCATCAGCCCTGATCCCAGCTTGCTTAAAGACGCCCCTTCAGATTTTGTCCTGGACGTGGTTCATTCAGGCTTCGGCCTGCTCTTGCTCAGGTGCCCTCTGTCAAACTGTGTTACTATTGGCACCCGGGTCTCTGGGACTCCGCCTCTTCCAGTATAGACTGATACCTACACTAGTTGCTGCCTCTGGGCTGACCGCGATCCACCCATCGATGACCACTGATGAAGGCCACCTAAGTCCAGCTGGCCCCAGCACCCAAAGACTCAACCTGCGGGGAACGAGAGCTGGTATTGGTGAAGCACCAGCCGGCCTCCGTCCATCAGCCCTCTCTGCCTGCAGACAGTGAGGACCCGTAGGATCCCTCCTATGGGTTGCGTCAACCCCACCTCTGCCCAAGGATCCACCTGCAGCGCAACACATTTTTATGCACGTGAGCCTGTACTGTACTATTTTCTATATTATGTCAACAAACAGGGTCAGTCAGTGGTATCTCAAGGCTTAGAACCTCTGCTACATCTAAGGATCACCTTTTCTTATTGCCATTTTGTTTTTGAATTACGTTGATCCACTTTTTAAGTCCCAAATTCATGTTTTTTTTTCCCATTTTCATGCATTTGAGCTAGTATTGTACTCTTTATTAAGTTCTGACAGGTTCTGCTTATTGAAAGAGTAAACATTCAAAAGGATTATTTTACTCAGTTTTTATTCTGATTAAACATTCATTAAGATTAAGAAATGAATACTGTATCTTAAACTCGCTAATATAGTTGCTTCTTTAGGAAGATAAGTGCAAATAACTGTTGTTAATTCTCTTCAATATTTCTCAGAGACTAATTATTTTCAAAAATAATCTTAACATGTTTTTACAACAAGGAAACTAGAAAATAAAGAATGTTGTTTTAACATTGCAAAAAGCTGTAACTTTGACTATAAATCTCATTGTTTTTGCACACATGTTCCTTTTATTCTATTATAGTTAGTTTTAGGGATGAGCAGGGAAATTTGTTTTCATTTTTGTTCATAATTTAAATTGTAACCATTTTTTTTTAGTTTCATAGACTTTTTTCCTTTTTGTTTTGGAACATAATGGAACATAATATTTTTCTATTTTGGGGATTTTCAGGGGTTATACATTTACTTTGAGATAATACAAGAAAAACAAAAATGCCCATTTTGGTTTGGATTGCCATTCATTTTAGAACAGTTGTACAACTGTAATACAATGACTAAGGTTCTCAGGAGCACATACGTTGACTAGTGTTATCGGGAGTGAGAAGATATGTAGGGTTGAGCTACCATTTTTAACTCAATGTACTGGTGAGATATAAGGGTGGTGGAAAAGAAAAAAGTTTCAATTTCAAGTTTATTTATTTGGGAGGGGTTGGGAAGTGATATGATATTGAGGATTGAAAAGTTCGGTGGTATTGAGTTCACTAGTTCGGTTCTTAATAAACTTACCCATGTTAGATTATGTATTGAGATCATAAAAGTTTAAGTTGGGTTATAGGCATTTTGAAATAACCATGTTTTTAGGTCCAGTTTGAATTTATTTGTTTCTAGAGTCAGTCGTAGGGTCTCAGGTAGAGAGTCCCATAGTCTCAGGCCTGCAATGGAGAACATATGGTCTCTTAATTTTTGATAGCTGCATAGTCTGTAATGATGGCAGAGCTAGCAATCCTTTGTTTTGAGATCTTAATGATCTCTGAGACTTGTATGGTTGTAACACTACCCCAACCAGTCCAGTGTTGTTAGAATGGAGGGTGGTAAGTATTAATGTTAGGAACTTTTAATGGATTTGGGATTGCACAGGTAGCCAATGAAGCGCTGTCAGTGATTGCGAGATGTGATCACATTTCCTGGATCCTGTTAAGAGTCTAGCTTCAGCATTTTGTAGGGGTGTGCATTCGTTTTCGCAGTATTGGCAATCCGCAACGTATACTGCACTATTCGTAGTATTCGTGGGGAAGCGAAACGTTTAGCAATTCCCCACGAATATTTGCCGAATTATATGGCCACCTAAATAAAAATTTAAACAACCCCCCCACCCTCCTGAACCCCCCCAAGACTTACCAAAACTCCCTGGTGGTCCAGCAAGGGGTCCGGCAGCCATCCCCTGCACTCACACCCTCGGTGCCGAGTTTATCATGGCGCCGATAGCCTTTGTCACAGGGGCTACCGACGGTCGCCTTTGCCCTCACTATGTCACAGGTACCGACGGTGGGCCCCTGTGACATAGTATGGGCAAAGGCTATCGGCGCCATTTTGAGTCCTGGCATCGGACGACCGGCGTGCAGGAAGTCGCTCCAGGACCCCCGCTGGACTTTTGGCAAGTCTTGTGGGGGTCAGGAGGCCCTCCCAAGCTGGCCAAAAGTCCCTGGGGGGTCCAACAGGGGTCCCGGAGCGACCTCCTGCACTCCGGCCGTCCGATGCCAGGACTCAAAATGGCGCCAATAGCCTTTGCCCATACTATGTCACAGGGGCTACCGGTGCCATTGGTCAGCCCCTGTCACATGGTAGGAATACAAGATGGCACCAGTGACCATGTGACAGGGGCTGACCAATGGCACCGGTAGCCCCTGTGACACAGGCTATCGGCGCCATGATGAGACCAGCATAGAGGGTGTGAGAGTGCAGGGGATAGCTTCTGGACTCCCCCCTGGACCACCAGGGAGTTTTGGTAAGTCTTGGGGGGGGGGGGGAGTCAGGAGGGTGGGGGGTTGTAGTTAATTTTAATTTTAGCTGGGACACGAATATAAATCGCCGTATTAACGCATTGGGGCACCAAACGGCCGAATGCAACGCATTTGCTCCCCGACGAATCCGAATCACGAATGCAACGTATGGCGTCCCTCTGCACATCCCTAGCATTTTGTAGTTTTTTTTTTAGAAGACAGGTACTGTGAGTAGAAATGAGTTGCAGTAATGCCCTGACAAGGTACATAAAATGATTTTTTTTGGGGGGAGGGGGTCATCTCTTCCATCATTTGTGTAAATTCTTTAATGTTGGTAATGAAGATGGTGAAGTCAATCTAATGGGGAAGAATGCTCCAAGTACCACTCTCTTTTACTGTTTAATTTATGGACAGGGAGGATGTCCCCCACTCCCCCTCTATGATCTGTAACTCCACCCTTAGGATCAAGCTGGCTCAATAATGGACACTGATGCATTGTATCAAATTCCAAACAAACTTGCAAATGTATTCTCTGGAATTTACAGCCAGCTAAAAAAAAAAACTATTTACATAGATGAACAGGTAATAAAAAAAACAAAACAAAACTGAACAATTTCAGAAAATGATGGGGTTCCATAAAGTATGATTATTATAGCTGCTGCTGACCAGAAGGGATACATTTGTATCCTATAGGGGTGTGCATTCGGATTGACCGCATTAGTAAAACGCAACTCATATTTTTTTTTTACTTAAAAAATTGATTCGACATAAACGATCGGATTTCCCACATATCGAACATAGATATGTTCGATATGTGGGAAATCGCGATTGTTGAGCCAAAATAAAAATATAAACCCCCTCACCCTCCTTAATCCCCCCCCCCGACTTACCACAACTCCCTGGTGATGGAGCGAGGAGTGAGGACGCCATTTCTGCAATCCTTGGCGAGAAGCATGTGACGTCGGCGGCACGTCGAGTGACGCCGGCGTCACGTGATTCCCGGCAAGTTCGCGCCGGACAGCTCGTTCGGCCCAAAAAGAACTTTTGGCCAGCTTGAGGGGGTCAGGAGGCCCCCCAAGCTGGCCAAAAGTTCTTTTTGGGCCGAACGAGCCGTCCGGCGCGAACTTGCCGGGAATCACGTGACGTCGGCGTCACGTGATTCCCGGCAAGTTCGCGCCGGACGGCTCGTTCGGCCCAAAAAGAACTTTTGGCCAGCTTGAGGGGGTCAGGAGGCCCCCCCAAGCTGGCCAAAAGTTCTTTTTGGGCCGAACGAGCCGTCCGGCGCGAACTTGCCGGGAATCACGTGACGTCGCGTCTGAGTGACGCGGCGCCACGTGATTCCCGGCTCGTTCGCGCCGGATGGCTCGTTCGGCCCAAAAAGAACTTTTGGCCAGCTTGGGGGGGTCAGGAGGCCCCCCCAAGCTGGCCAAAAGTTCTTTTTGGGCCGAACGAGCCGTCCGGCGCGAACGAGCCGGGAATCACGTGACGCCGCGTCACTCGACGTGCCACCGACGTCACATGCTTCTCGCCAAGGATTGCAGAAATGACGTCCTCACTCCTCGCTCGATCACCAGGGAGTTGTGGTAAGTCTGGGGGGGGGATTAAGGAGGGTGAGGGGGTTTAAATTTTTTTTTTGCACATATGTACATATACCCAACTCATTGGATTTTTTTTATGTCCATATTGGCCGCAAGTGGGACCCCCTTTCGGACATAAAAAATATGAACATAAAATTTTGCTCTGCACATCCCTAGTATCCTATACATTGCCTTTTCTCTCCTTCAGCCATGTGGAAATGCTATTTTTTTTTTTTTTTACTTCAGACATTCCCATACTAAAACTTTCATCCAATGGGTGCACAAATACATAAGTACAAAATTCCCAGACAGTACAATACAGCATCCCTTTTTTTTCCCCAAGCCACTGCTCACCTCTCACCTTGGTCATAGACCTCTGTATTCCAAACTGTATTCTGTCATCCTTCAGTGCTGGCTTCCCAAGACACAGAACAAACTAAGGCACCTTGGGGCAATACTTCATACAATACACTCCTTCTGGCACTCCACTTCTTTCCTATGTTAATTATTCTACTTTTTTGCTCTTGATTAGGTCCTTGGAAGGAGGACAACACCTCTCCACACTCTGACCATGGCCTTTCTGCCTTATCACTATAGTAAACTTCTTTGAAGGAGGAGTAATCCTCTCCTTTCCATTTATGCTATGCTCCCCAGACCACACACATCCAGAATACCATAGGACAGTTTCCCACTGAGTTAACCCACTCCACTCTTGCACTTCTCCTTTTGAGCTATTTGGTAGTTCCCCTGGGAGTGAAATAAACCATTCCTTGCCACTCTTGCCGGCGCGAACGAGCCGGGAATCACGTGACGCCGGCGTCACTCGACGTGCCGCCGACGTCACATGCTTCTCGCCAAGGATTGCAGAAATGGCGTCCTCACTCCTCGCTCCATCACCAGGGAGTTGTGGTAAGTCGGGGGGGGGGGATTAAGGAGGGTGAGGGGGTTTATATTTTTATTTTGGCTCAACAATCGCGATTTCCCACATATCGAACATATCTATGTTCGATATGTGGGAAATCCGATCGTTTATGTCGAATCAATTTTTTAAGTAAAAAAAAAATATGAGTTGCGTTTTACTAATGCGGTCAATCCGAATGCACACCCCTATTCATTTCACCAGGACCCAAATTTGTTGCATTAGTTTCATAGGGGATAAACCAATTCATTGATTTGTTTTATTCATTTTTCATTTTCCCATTAAAGTCAATGGGGGAAGTATTTGCAGCCTATTTTGGGCTGCAGAATTGGGGTTTTCTTACCAGTTCTGATGAAACTTCTGGGGAGCAATCATCAGAATGAGAAAAGAGTTCCAAGGTACTTAGACTGTGGCAAAGTGGCACCAAAATGGCATCAATAGCCTAAGGCACTATAAAGGGGCAAAGGGGTACCAGGAGTGGCAAGAGTGTTTTAACAGAGGTGCAAAGCAGCAGCAAGAGTATCAAAAACACACCACAGCTTCAAAAGAGAGTATTGATAACAGTTGCATGAACCCTGGAATGCAGCATGACAGGCAAAGTGGCAAGACAAGTGGCATCAACATCCTATAGCACAATGAAGGGGGAACATAGCAAGCAGAAAGAGTATCAGAAAAAAACCACAAGGTGCCAATAATGGGACAAAGGTGCAGAAAGACTAACACCAACACATTGAGAAACCATGATAGTGGCAAGATCACCACAAGGAGTAGAGTAAGTCGTCTGGTGTATGGCAGCAAGGCAGAGTGGCAGAAAGTTGATAGGGGCAAGACAGGCTGGCCCCAGGGAGAGTTCCCTTTCCTTTGCACAAGAAAGGGCTCCCTTGAATGGGTTGACCCCTAGCGTGGAGCACGAGCCTTCAAGCATGACAAGTCGATGTGGAGGAGGCGTCCATGTGAACAGCGGTTCTGGTCCAACATGATTCAATGGGTACTAAGAAATACGCTGGCTGCACCCGGGGACAATTCCCTTTCCTTTGCGCAGGAAAGGGCTCCCTGGAATGGGTTGGCCCCTAGAGTGAAGCACGAGCCTTCAAGCATGGCAAATCGACATGGAGGAGGCTTCCATTTGAACACCGCTTTTGGTTCAACATGGATCAATGGTTATTAAGAGATAGGCTGGCTGCACCTGGGGAGAGTTCCCTTTCCTTTGCACAGGAAAGGTCTCCCTGTAATGGGTTGGCCCCTAGAGGGAGCATGAGCCTTCAAGCATGACAAGTCGATGTGGAGGAGGCGTCCATGTGAACAGCGCTTCTGGTTCAACATTTATTTATTTGTTTATTTATTTTAAAACGTTTCTATACCATCGTTAAGTTACACAACCGTCACAATGGTTTACAGCAAGGCACGATAATGAAAATGTGAGTGGTATAGATTACAAATTAATCATGTGCCATCATAGTTCGGTAACAATTCATTTCAATAAACTATGTGTGTAAATTAAGCTTGTATGTTGGGAACATATTAGGCGGATTGAATTTAACATTAATGTGCATTCGTAACTTACAAGTAACAACTTCTAGTTTTGGTGTGTCCTTAACAACTGCTTTTTTCCTTCTCTTTATCTTTATAAAAAGCTTGTTGAAATAGCCAGGTTTTCAGATTGGTTTTGAATATTTTGAAATTAACATGGGTCTATGGGTACTAAGAGATAGGCTGGCTGCACCCGGGGAGAGTTCCTTTTCCTTTGCGCAGCAAAGGGCTCCCTGAAATGGGTTGGCCCCTATAGTGTGGTGGTTCCGTTGGTGTCTACTGAATACCCAGAAGCTATTAACTCTACTTGTGCAATTCAGCTGATGACAAAGGAACTCGAAGAGCTCTCAGAAATAAGAAAACTGCAACTCAAGTTGAATTCTACAATATCAACCTATGTTGACTTTGTACCCTACAGTGCCTCTGTAAACTATGGGAACACAGAGGATGAACTAGGGTACAACTACCACCAGAGAAACTACCACTTATATACAGAGAAAAATCTGTATATAAGAATGTGAATGAAACTAAGAAACTAGGAAGGCTTTGAATCGTCACTGTTAGGCGCTACAAGTCACTCCCAGGAAACCTGTATCTTTCCTGCATTTCTATTCTGGCTTTACTTTGCTTTCTATAATAAAGAGTATTATTGAGATATACAAAGATTGTGAGTGTCTTCTATAACAAACCAGTCAGTGCAGTGAAAAAATTTGAGTGCCACGAGCCTCAGGTAGTAAATTAAGGTTTAAAGTTGTTACTTATTAAGAAGGGCCGGCCTTCTCTGAACTCTCTGTGAAGCGTGGAGTACACAGATAATGATATTTCTATTGAACTCTCTGCAAATGCAGATAATTATCTGAAATCCCTGGTTACACAGCCCCAGGTAATGAACAGTCTGCAAAACTGCCCACAGGCTCACAAGGCAGTGCCTGGATGTACACTACTACTGGGACCACTGTATGTGCACACACCAAACTTGTATCAACAAAAGAGTTTGTAAAATGTTTGTAAAGATTTTGTAAAGCGAGTCTGCAATACTGGCCAGTGCCCACTGATGCTCAGTGCCCTGCCTTCTTGGCTTAAATGAGCACTGCTCTACCAATATATGTGAGTCTGCAAAACTGCCCACAGGCCCACGAGGCAGTGCCTGGATGTACACTACTACTGGGACCGCTGTATGTGCACACACCAAACTTGTAACTACAAAAGAGGCCTACTGGGGATTTGGCTTCAGAAAGCATCGCTGTCCCAATATTTGTGAGTCTGCAAAACTGCCCACAGGCCCATGAGGCAGTGCCTGGATGTACACTACTACTGGGACTGCTGTATGTGCACACACCAAACTTGTAACTACAAAAGAGTTTGTAAAGTGTTTGTAAAGTGTTTGTAAAGTGAGTCTGTAAAACTGCCCAGTGCCCACTGATGCCCAGTGCACTGCCTTCTTGGCTTAAAAGAGCACAGAGAGACAGTCTGAGTTCAATTAAAAAAAAGCTGTAGTTAAAAATAAAAGCCTGGCTTGGCACAGCAGCAAAAACAAAGAAATATATTTTTCAATGGAAAATTTTATCAAACTAGCTAGAAATTGAATATATCTCCCACCCACAACACCCAAATCCTGCCACTTAGACTAGCTCTGAGTACAGCCATCTCCCAGGACCACCCCCACAAAGAAAGTGCATGGCATGCCGTGTGCTTAACGTATAAATAGTATAGCGTCATCAGGAACATATCACAGAGCACTGAGTGAGAGCGGCGATTGGCTGCATTAGAAAAATACTTAGCTCTGATAGGTTGCATTCTCGTCTCCTTGCCAACCTGTCTGACCCACTCTATGACAGGGCTGTGAGGTCACTTATGACTCACAGGAAAGGGTTGGTTTTTGCTATGGATACTCCCACATGGCCTTCTCCTATTTCAAATGGCCATTAAGAAATTGCTGCGAGCCAAAAGAATGAAACTAATATGACATGTTTTATTCGTGGGGGATCGTGATGTGTTTCGCGAACCCAGAAATACAACGAATAGGGACTTATGCGTTGCAGATTGCACCTTCATTGAAAATTAATGCACATCCCTATCTCATAACTGCCACCTTCTATAACACATTAATCATACTGACTAGCATAGGATGAGCACTTAGTAAAATTGTGTGTGAAAATAGCTTTGCAAAAAGGATTTCACAAAAACATTAATGACACCTTAATATGGTGAAACGTTTTTGTGAAAACATTTGTAGTAAAACTATATGCACCCGGGAGTATATGTTTTAAAGGAGTTACACATGTAAAATTATCAAATATGCATTAGTTGCTTGTGCTCACATACATGCTATTTTATAAACATCAAAATTACACATGGATTTTCAGCTTCATGTGCAAATTTACCTCTGCAAAAACAGAAGGTCTGGAGTATCCCTGGGCAGGGCTAAGAGGTATGAGTTGCACTGGGAGTGGACCCTTGGCCTGGTGCAGGATTGGTACGGCCCTCTGGTCGGACCCGGAGAGTGCCTATCACCAGGAGGCGGAGCACAAGGGGAGACAGAGGCTAGCTGAAGCTTCATCAATAGCAATCCAGGGTTCTCTCAGGTTGAGCCCTTGGTTACCCAGGCCGCCTGGTCTATGGTCGGCCTCGCAGGTTCTCCTAAAAGAAAGTTCAAGGGAGTGTCCACCATGAACAAGGGTGTGCAGTCGGTGCTCAGGTATGGAAGTCCAGAAGTCACAGGAGGCCAGAATAGAGTGTCCGAGTGTATAGCGAGAATCAATGCTAGAGTCTTGGCGTAGAATGGTCAGCCAGGCAGGGTCAGTAACAGAGGTCTGTCTGTGCATAGTCAGAGTTCCAGTTAGAGGTCAGGTCAGGCAGCAATCAGAGAATAGTCGGTGTTCCAGGCAGTGGTCAGGGCAGGCAGCAATCAAGGAGTAGTCAAGAACAAGCAAAGGTCAGTACCGTGAGATCAGTCCAAAGGGTACTACCAGGGATAGAGAGATGAAGGAGCAGGAGATGCTGGAATGGGAGACACAGGAGACGCTGGAACTGGAGACACAGGAGACGCTGGAACAGAGAGACTGGAATGCAGGAAGGCAAACTTGCAATCACTAGGTGATCGACCAGATTACCAAGGCAAGGAAGTGATGTGAGGCACTTCCTTTTGTACAGGAGTCAATCTGGGTGCGCCGCGGAGCTGTAACCCACCCTTGGCCCTTTAAGAGGCCGGTCAGTCCACACGCGTGCACCTAGGGGTGGGGCCGATGCTACAGAGGACGCCGAGCCCTGCCATGAGGACTGGCTGGAGCTGGGAGGCGAAACATCAGGGAATGCTGCCGTGGAACACTGAGCCAAGTGGATCTGGCGGCAGACGTGAGGGAGGCCAACCCGGGACTGGCTTGCAATGAGGAAGGGTAAGCGGACCCTGGAGTGGGTTGGGAGCGAGCGGGACTCACAACAGTATGTGCGTAAGTTGCTATTTTAAAAGAGATTTATGTGAATACATTAAGCAACTATTCTGCACAATTATACTCCTGATAATTATCTACACAATTGGTATCAGACATCTGTTGTCTGCTATTGGTTGGGTGGGAGGTCTGGGTGATCTGGGGAGAGCTCAAGGTGAAGAATTAGGAGAGTCTAGATGACTTGGAGAAGAAACTGGTGAACTGGCAGATGTATTGGTAAACTGATAATTTCAATTATTGCATGTTTTAAAATATACCAACTTCCACTTATAAATCAGCTTGCTACATGAGCAAGTTCTACTTTTTGTGCATAAAATATACATTTGTATGCTTATGAAATAGATATGAAAAGTACTATAACAGGGTAATCCTGTGTCTACTCCTCTGGTCTTTTTGGGCCTGTGAGAGGCTGATATGTGAAATTTTTAGACCATTGTCAAATTAGTGCTGCCTGATCTGCGAGCAGATCTGACTCCAACAGGTGATGGAAAACATTGGGAGGTGCAGAACCAAAGAAGTACTGTGGACAGGCAGACATGGGGCAGGATAGGCTGAGCCCATTCATAGAGAGGAGCACCAAGTCAAAGCTGGAGCAGGTGGCAAGCAGAATGAGGTCAGAATAGACTAGGCCAAGAAAAAAAAAAAAACACACTCAGAAATGGGAGTAAGTGACTACTCTGGTTGAAGGGTAACAGAACCTGTTGCTCAGGCAAGTGTAAAGTGAATTGGGCATCCTCAAATACTTAGACAGTGCTTATGTCAAGCTGCACCACAGAATTTTCTGTCTTCAGGCCTTATAAAGTGTGATACTTCCTGGGCATGTTCCTAGCCAGTTGCAGGATGCAGAGCAGAGGCCATGTTGGAAGGCCTCAGGGAGGCCCAAGACAACAGGCCAGGACTTGGACAGAAAGCACTGAGTGCTGGCCGCAGTGCAAGCCATTTAGGTCGATAGCACATTACAAGTATGTGCTTTCTCTGCATTGAATGTATTCCTGCACAACCAAATACACATATGTTAGGAAACAGATATATGTGTATTTTATAATCTGTGCATACCTGCTAAGCACAGGTAATCAAAAACTGTAGTAGATTTCCGTACCACCATATATATGTGCATAATGAGGCCATGTGGAGTTCTTTGAAAGTTATCCTCCCTTTTTATACTGGGCTTATTTTCAAAGAAGTCCCAATAAAAAAAATAGCACTTACAAAAAACTAAATGGTTAGTTCAATTATTATTCTATTAGCACCTCAGCCTCTTTGTCTGCAAATAACAACAACGTTTACGGATGTGAATCGGGCTTCGGACGATTGAAAATATCATTGATATTTTCAAAATCGTCAGAAATCGGGGGCTTCTCCAAAACGATAGGAAAACACCACGATATTGATCGTGGGGGTTCCCTTATCGTTTTGGGGGAGGGCGGGAAAAACGGAACACAAAAATAACCCCTAAACCCACCCCGACCCTTTAAAACTAACCCCTTAGCTTCCCCCACCCTCCCGACGCCCCCAAAAACTTTTTACAGGTACCTGGTGGTCCAGTGGGGGTCCCGGGAGCGATCTCCTGCTCCCGGGAGCGACTTCCCACTCCGGGCCGTCCTCCCGCTCCCAGGCCGTCGGCTGCCACTAATCAAAATGGCGCCGATGGCCCTTTGCCCTTACCATGTGACACGGTATCCGTGCCATTGGCCGGACCCTGTCACATGATAGGAGCACTGGATGGCCGGCGCCATCTTGTGCTCCTACCATGTGACAGGGGCTGACCAATGGCACCGGTAGCCCCTGTGACATAGTAAGGGCAAAGGCTATTGGCGCCATTTTGATTACTGGCAGCCGATGGCCCGAATGCAAGAGATCGCTCCCGGACCCCCGCTGGACCACCAGGGGCTTTTGGCAAGTCTTGGGGGACCCTTCTGACCCCCACAAGACTTGCCAAAAGTCCAGCAGGGGTCCAGGAGCAACCTCTTGCACTCGGACCGTCGGCTGCCAGTATTCAAAATGGCGCCGATATCCTTTGCCCTTACTATGTCACAGGGGCTACCGGTGCCATTGGTCAGCCCCTGTCACATGGTAGGAGCACAAGATGGTGCCGACCATCCAGTGCTCCTACCATGTGACAGGGTCCTGCCAATGGCACGGATACCCTGTCACATGGTAAGGGCAAAGGGCCATCGGTGCCATTTTGATTAGTGGCAGCCGACGGCCCGGGAGCGGGAGGACAGCCCGGAGCGGGAGATCGCACCTGGGACCCCCACTGGACCACCAGGTACCTGTAAAAAGTTTTTTTTGGGGGGGTCGGGAGGGTGGGGGAAGCTAAGGGGTTAGTTTTAAAGGGTCGGGGTTGGTTTTTTGTTTATCGGCTCGGGCGCAGCCGATAAACACCGCGATTGGCCCGATGCAAAAAACCCCAAATGTGAATCTGAACTGGAATCCGAACCGATTCCGGTTCCGATTCACATCTCTAGCAAAGTTACATAGTGCTAAAGGCTAGGCTTTTGCCAACTTCATGTAGTTAGTGTTCCACAATAGCCACTAGGGATGTGAATCGTTTTTTGACGATTTAAAATATCGTCCGATATATTTTAAATCGTCAAAAATCGTTAGGGCCACGATACAATACCAATTCCCCCGATTTATCATCAAAAAATCGTAAATCGGGGGAAGGGGAGGGCAGGAAAACCGGCACACTAAAACCCCCTAAAACACACCCCCGACCCTTTAAATTAAATCCCCCACCCTCCCGAACCCCCCCCCCAAATGCCTTAAATTACACTGGGGTCCAGCGGCGGTCCATAGCTAAATCGGGGGAAGGGGGAGGGCAGGAAAACCGGCACACTAAATCCCCCTAAAACCCACCCCCGACCCTTTAAATGAAATTGGGGGAAGGGGGAGGGCAGGAAAACCGGCACACTAAATCCCCCTAAATCCCGCCCCCGACCCATTAAATTAAATCCCCCCAAATGCCTTAAAATACCCTGGGGTCCAGCGGCGGTCCGAAACGGGCTCCTGCTGTTGAAGCGTGTTGTCTTCAGCCGGCGCCATTTTGCAAAATGGCCGCCGCAAAATGGCGGCGGCTATAGACCAACACGATTCGACCGCAGGAGGTCGCTTCCGGACCCCCGCTGGACTTTTGGCAAGTCTTGTGGGGGTCAGGAGGCCCCCCCAAGCTGGCCAAAAGTCTCTGGGGGTCCAGCGGGCGTCCGGGAGCGATCTCCTGCCGCAAATCGTTTTCCGTACGGATAATGGCGCCGGCCATACGCGTATGGCCGGCGCCATTTTCCGTACGGAAAATGGCGCCGGCAGGAGATCGACTGCAGGAGGTCGTTCAGCGGAGGTCCGGAACCCTCACTGAACGACCTCCTGCAGTCGATCTCCTGCCGGCGCCATTTTCCATACGGAAAATGGCGCCGGCCATACGCGTATGGCCGGCGCCATTATCCGTACGGAAAACGATTAGCGGCAGGAGATCGCTCCCGGACGCCCGCTGGACCCCCAGAGACTTTTGGCCAGCTTGGGGGGGCCTCCTGACCCCCACAAGACTTGCCAAAAGTCCAGCGGGGGTCCGGAAGCGACCTCCTGCGGTCGAATCGTGTTGGTCTATGGCCGCCGCCATTTTGCGGCGGCCATTTTGCAAAATGGCGCCGGCTGAAGACAACACGCTTCAACAGCAGGAGCCCGTTTCGGACCGCCGCTGGACCCCAGGGTACTTTAAGGCATTTGGGGGGGGTTCGGGAGGGGGGATTTAATTTAAAGGGTCGGGGGTGGGTTTTAGGGGGATTTAGTGTGCCGGTTTTCCTGCCCTCCCCCTTCCCCCGATTTAGCTATGGACCGCCGCTGGATCCCAGGGTAATTTAAGGCATTTGGGGTTGGGGGATTTAATTTAAAGGGTCGGGGGTGGGTTTTAGGGGGTTTTAGTGTGCCGGTTCATGATTTTAACGATTTTCACGATATTCTAAACACCCAAACGGCAACGATACGATTCCCTCCCCCTCCCGGCCGAAATCGATCGTTAAGACGATCGAGGACACGATTCACATCTCTAATAGCCACCATTTTTCAATGTACTATGTGCTGGCACTCTCACTATGCTGCTTCTTTGCTTTTTGCAGTTTTGGCAGACCCAAGCAATTGTTTTCACTCATAATGCAACAGTTCAGGCTTTGATGTGCTCATCATATGAATCTGAATAGTGGTTTTCTGCTTGCTTTAAACATTGATGGCCTCTTGCAAGGTTAATGTGGGGGTTATGAGCATTCCCATCCTTAGTCCCTTGTCATTGATGCCTGTGATTAAGTGGTAATGAATCAATTTCCTTTGTTAAATTGCATATTCATGTGTGCAAACCATTTCAAATAGCCACTTCACTCAGCCAATATACTGGTCTACTATCTCTGCTAACACTTGCACATATTTATGACAGAGAACATGTTTGAATATCAAATTTCTGGTAAATTTGGAATAATTATAACATTTTGCAGATATCTTTCCTGTCTACTGGTGGGATATTCAGGTTCTTCTATAGCATATGAAAAGACCTTCATTTTCATTTTTTTAATTTCATTTTGCCTGGGAATCTCAATGATAAAACAAATTAGAAATCAGTAGAAAGATAACTTTTCTAGTGATTTTTCTTCTGTGTTTTATAGCAAAGTCATTTTTCCCCTGACATCTTTTGTTCTTACATTGAAATTCCCAGGCAAAATGCAATAAAAACTGAAAATGAAGGTCCCTAAGCATAAGGCATTCTTTGCCCTATTGCAGCCACCAGTGCGAATTCAGTCCTGTTGCAATTACATAATTTTCTATTTTTTTTTCTTAGAAATATCCAGTTGTTGAAACATCACTTGTCATTTCTATGGACCATGGTTTGAAATCAGACTGGCAACTATGGCTGAGGCCTGTACACTCTCTCCAACTGTGCTGACTTTTGTTATATTTGATACAATAAAAAAGTGCTTATGTTTTTGCTTTAGTCTGACCATCCTCGCTGTCATGCTGACATCATGCTAATGCCACTGGTGGGTGGTTAAAAGTGAAAACATAAGCTCTGAAGCACCCCGGGTAAAGAGAGAAAACATGAACAAATGCTGTGGAACACAAGCCCTGCCAAACAAAGGAAAGGAGCCACAGAGGCCAGTGGGTAGCTGCTGGAGATCCCAGGTCCTATCTGACAAAGTAGAAGAGTAGTAGCGGCGGCAGCCCGACGAGCAAGACTGCAGGAAAGCCCAGGTTCTGCCCACATGCCCGAAGAAAGAAGCATTAGCCACCTGAAGAGCAGGGCTGCAGAAGAGACCGGGCTCCACCTGCATGTTGAAATAAAGGAACAGTGGTGGCCCTTAAAACAAGGCTGCAGAAGAAAGCAGGACCTCCTCTGGAAAAAAAAAAAGCAGCAGCAGAATTGCTAGACCAAAAAGCAGTGTTGGTAAGATGCTGGGGGAGAGAGAAGAAGAGGTAGGGTGGTGAGAACAGGGGGGATATAGAGATGGGGGTAGGGAGAGGAGAGGAGAGGGCCAGATGGGAAGGGAGGGGTAGATAGAAGGACAGAGGGAAGAAAGAATATGCCATCACCAACATGTACCCCCACCTACATCCTACTCCACCATATGCCACTCCTCCACCCCACTCCATTCAGACATGCCACAATCCCCACATAGAGAAATACCACATGCAAATTCAAATAACTCTTTATTCCCCCACTCACACATGTACCCTCAAAAACCTCTCCTCAGCAGAACATATTCTCAAAAGCCTCTCCTCACTCAAACATATCCACATATTCTTTTTCACTCAGCCACACACATAGCCCACCCCTCACCCCCTATTCTGACACCAATAAAGAACAATTATATGATACAGATATCTATCTCATGGAATCATAAAATTTGCTCTTTGAAGTTGCCATGCAATTAAAATGTGGTTTTTGTTTACGCCAGATAAACTAAGTTCTGAAAGCATTTTATGTTTATGTATCCAGTCAAACTCACAATGTAGGTTGTATTTGTGTGATTTTTTGTGTGTACATATGTTTTCATAACTGTGAACATGAGATTTTATGTGTGATATAGTTTAAATGTTTGGTATGTTTCTGGGTTTTTTTTTTGTGCCTCTGTGTTTGTGAGCAAGTGTCCTGTGTGTGTGTATGTGTGTTTGTGTATGCATGTATGTGTGTTTCAGTTTGAAGTGTACAGGCAAAACATTTTCATTTTTGCCTTTTTTCAGATTTTTTTTTATTAGTTTTGTTTCTTTTTTCATGGTTTCTTTTTGTGCACAATATAGAAATGAAAAATATAGAAAATGTTTCATTTTTTATTTTTAGTTTGAAACAAAATTAAAATGGACTCATTCATCCTGTACTGAGAAAGATGTTAGGGTCATATCTACACAGGAAACCCTTTTTGATGGTGATGACTAAGCGACTAAATGGAACCACTGTGAAACTGGAGGATGTAATAACACAGATTGACAAACTAAAGATTAACACATCACCAGGACCAGATAGTATTTACCCCAGAATTCTGAAATGTAAACCCTTGTGAGGGGAAACCCTCCCACTGAGGTTATTGAGGCCATGGTAAGGTGTAGATGTAAATTTTTAAATTAGGATCTCATGGTGTTCTCCAAGGGGCACTCCCAGAAAACCCTTTCTTCTGTTGTGTACTGTGAAATAGGGCCAGAAACTCACCCAAACTAGGCTTCAAGAGGTAGGGAGGGAGAGCAGGGGTAATAGGAAAGGGAAATGGGATAATGATGACATAATATGGTTACATCATTTTTCTTTTAAAAATGTATTATAAGAGCAAAAAAATGCTGACAACAAAAATGTATGCAACTTCTGTAACAAATAAAATGATACAATTTCTAGCTCTTTTCTTTTCTAGAAATACTTCTATTCTACAGTAGATATATGACATAAGTAGGCATTTTTATATTTGAACTCTAACCAACTTTAGAATGATTTCAGCTGAATTATCTCTTATGCTTTATGTTTTATTCTCTTTTACAAAGTTTGAGAGTTTTCTGACTGTTAGGTATGTCTTCATCTTTTAAGAATTTTGCTTCCTTTATGTATTTTCTTTCCTTTACTTATATTAATATCTGAGTGTCTTATCTTTCTTTTTAATTGTCTGTCCTAACTGTGATACTGTTGGCATGCACACCTGAATGTTTACTGTTTTCTTGCTGCTTGGGGGTGCTACTAGTTGGTATTGCTGAGGTATGATACTTCTTTCTTGAGTGAGCTGTTTGTCCTCTACTGCTGTGCTCATCTCAGTTCTTCTTCTTACTATGCTACTCTTTAAATAATTAAAAAAAAAATGAAAACCTGTCTTCTACTTTATTCCTGTTATTCTTCCGGTAGCTTTGTTGAACTCTCTTATCTATGTATTATTGTAAAAAAATAAGTAATTAATTTGTCCTTATTCTTTATCAAAGAACGATATATTGTATATATACTTTTTATCTGAAAATGACTTTTTCCTAAATTCCATCAGCAAGTCTGTCTATTCTGTTATTTTTTTTTTTAATTCTTTATTTATGCTTTTCTAATACAATAGGATCACAAAACTATATAGGTAACTTGTTACATAACATTGATGAAAAAAAAATTCAATAGGAAATTAACATTCTTAAGCAAACAAATCCAATGTTGTAACCAAATCTCACTTCAATATTTAAGAAAGGGGGTATCACTTTCAAGGAGACAATAAGAAAAGATTAATTCAATAGGACTTAACCTGAAATAAGAGAGCTAACTACCTTATTCCCCTGGGTCTATGGTTGCCTCAGAAGGGGTTATTGAGTCCAAATAAAGTTTCAACTGCTCAGGAGAAAAGAAAATAAATGTATCTGCTTCTTTTTTGATTATGCATTTACAGGGGTATCTTAGGAGGAAAGTAGCCACCAAAGATATCACCGCTTGCCGCATCGACAAAAACCCTTTCCGTCTTTCTTGAGTTATTTTAGAAATATCTGGGAACATACGGACCCGACTTCCATGAAACATGGTATTTAAATTTTTGAAATAGGAAATCATTAATCTACTAACATCCTGTTCAAGTATCAACGATACGAACAAAGTGGAAAAATCTATAATTTCAATATCTGAGGATTCTAGGAAGTTAGTTAGATTTTGTAAATCCATAGAAGGTGGTACTTGTTGATTTGAAGCATTTCTTACAGGGAGGAAATAAACCTTATTTATCAATGGAAACTGTGCTTCAGGCAACTGAAGAACCTCTAAGAAATATCTTTTTAAGGAAATAATGGGCATTTCCCCCATAATTCTTGGAAAATTAATCAGTCTTATATTCAAACGCCGGTTCCAGTTCTCCAGTAGCTCCAACCTTCTGGAAAGGGCCGCTCTGTCGTGAATAGTGGCAATATTAAATTCTTTGATGTGTGAAATCTCACTTTCTACTTTCCCAATTGAAGACTGTAGTGATGTGAGGGAATTCTCTTGAATTGTAATCTTAGAATTTACTTGGGAAGCAAATGAATCCAGCTTTGCATTACAGTCCCGTACTGCAAGAGTTAACCCAGCTGAGAGTTCCCATAGGTTTTCCAGGGTTACGACCGCTGGTCTTACCAATGTTTCAGGTCTGGCCTCCGATGTTGAGGGGGTCTCTCCGGAGATTGAAGATGGTATAGATGGTTCAACGGGGACTGTAACTCCTTCCCGCGCCGACCTGTCTCCATTTCCTGAAGCTTCCTCGACACTGACCGGCGCTTCTCCCAGCAACTCAGTCGCAATGACCTCATCAGTCCGCACCGGTTGCTGTGCTTCCGGGGTCGAGGTTACTCTGGTAGCCAGTGGACGCGTCTCGGGGGGGCTGAGAGAAACCTCTGTCCCAGGTGAGTTCGCCTCTCCTCTCGGCGTGCTCACAGCAGGACTCACCGCCCCGATTTGTTGTGCTCCCTGGGCGAGGAAGGTGGTAATCAGGGCTTGCTCCGTAAGTTGGGTAGGTATAGAGGGAAAAACCCTCACCTTCCCTTTTCTTTTCGCCGGCATTTCGAGGAAATTCTGTAGAGGTTAGGAGCTGCTCTGTTCCACACACCCGTTCAGGACGCCATCTCTATTCTGTTATTTTTTAAAAAATATAACTAGTGCTCTGCTTAACTGCGTAACTATCATATGCTTTCCTTTGCACTTTCAGTTTCAGTTTGGATGGAAGCTCTTTATTATTCTTTTAACTTTGTTGAGAATCGCAGGCCAGTCATCAGCACTGGGATATATTCTTTAGAGAAATCAGCATTCCTAACAATATTCCTTACATTCACACCCCTTGCTTAGCTGTTTAATACATGCTTGCAAATCAGCTCTCTTTTAATTTTAACACCATTTCTCTATTCTTTAAGGGGCAGATTTTAAAACTTGCGCGCGGGCAAGATTTGTTCCGCGCAACCCAGCGCGCATGTTATAAAATCCAGGGTCGGCGCACACAAGGGGGTGCCGAGCCATGCAGGCTGCCTCCGGTCCCTCCGAAATCAGAGCGGCCTCGGAGGGAACTTTTCAACCGCTCCCCCCCCAACTTCCCCTCCCTTCCCCTATCTAACCCACCCCCAGCCCTAACTAAATCCCCCTTCCTATCTTTGTATCAAAGGTTACGCCTGCCTGAGGCAGGCATAACTTGCGTGCGCCAGTGGGCTGCCAGCATGCGAACCTCCAGCACGGCCACAGTACCGGAGGACTCGGGAACGACCCCGGCCCTGTCCCCAGACCACAGCCATGCCCCCGGCCCCGCCCCCGGCCCACCCATTTCTGAAAGCCCTGGGACATTGGCGCGCGCAGGGGCAGCTTGGGGCAGCTTTTCAGGGGTTACGCACGTATCTTATGCGCGTAACCCTTTGGAAATCTACCCCTAACTGTTTAGTGCATTTTAAATTCATCTCTACCTAGAAAAAAGACTTCTCTCACACTCTGTCAGTTAAGTTTTTTATGCTTCAGGATGTTCTTTCAGTGATTTTTGACATTAGAACAGCTTCTGTCTGAATTGGTCACAGAGTAGCCAAGATTGGAGTCTGCTATCCATCAGTTTTCATTATGTTCAGACTAACTGTAATTAAACTGTAACTTATTTTATTTATTTATTTATTTTTAATTTTTATATACCGGTGTTCCTGTATGACATACAAATCACATCGGTTTACATTGAACATGGAACATGGAACAGTTTACATGGAACTGTTTACATTGAACATGGAACGGTTAACATTGAAACAGAGAAAAGAATTCACCCGGAGGCGGAACTTGGAATTGGGGGGGGGGGGGGGGGTATATGAACTTGGATGGGGGAAATTGTTCTATTTAAGTTATGGCTTGGTCCATGAAGCAAAACAAACTGACTTAAAATAAAGTAAGCTGTAGAACGGTGATGGGGAGAAGATGAAAATGCAGCTTGTGAGAGTAATAATCAGTGACCTGAGGCAAAGAAAAGCTGGTAGGGAATATTGTGCCTAGAATGACCTTAATTAGATCATAAAATGAGTCAGTGGAACTAGCTGGCAGGATGCAAATGAAGGACTTATGTTACTGAAAAAGCTTGGCAGAAGAGCCAAGTTTTGAGTTTCTTTCTGAAAGTCGAGTGGCAATGTTCTTGTCGGATGTCTGGAGGGAGTGCATTCCACTGTGTTGGACCTGCTGTAGATAAGGCTCGTTTCCTAAGGGAGGATTTTACTGGTGGGGCATAAAGTGTGCCTTTGTAAGCTCCTCTGATAGGTCTGGTTGATGTATGAGGACGCAGTTGGGAGCTTAGGTGGAGGGGGGAGATGTTGTTCGTGGCTTTGTGGATGATTGAGAGAACTTTATAGAGGATCCTGTGTTTAATGGGCAGCCAGTGGAGATTCTTCAGGATGGGGGTGATGTGCTCTCTCTTGTTGGTGTTGGTAAGAATTCTGGCTGTGGAGTTCTGAACCATCTGGAGGGGATTGATTGTGCTGGTTGGGAGTCCGAGCAGGAGAGAGTTGCAATAGTCGATTTTAGATAGGATGATGGATTGTAATACCAAGCGGAAATTGTTGAAGTGAAGTAGTGGTTTTAGCTTTCTAAGGATTTGCAGTTTGAAGAAACAGTCCTTAGGTGGTGTTTACAAATTTTTTTAAGTTTACAAGTTTTTTTAACTTAGGAAAAAAGTCTTAATCTATCCTTACCTCTGTGATGTTTGAGGGATTACCTTTGAGATATCCCTCAGCATGCACATGCTAGCTGTGGAGATGTTAACACTTTTAATAGTTATAAAGACAACATGAACATATTTTAATAATTTTAATTTTTTAAAATGCTGTTTTGAAATCAGGAGAGCTGGTCCCTTCACTTCCTCTTTTTAGTATTTTTTTTCACAGGATGGTAGATTACACCCAAACCACCAGATTCCCATGGTCACAAATTCAACTGGGCATTCCATGCTGTACGGAATATTGAATAGTCTGACTTTAACTAGGTCTGTGGAAGTGAAAATCTGGACCAGATTAAGGAAAACTGGATTGAAGTTATTTTTGTATAAAACTATGTTTTTTAAAATTATTTTCCTTCAGGATTGATTAAACATTTAAATATGTTATACAACATTTTTGTTCAATTAGGGCTGGATTTTAAAAGCCCTATGTGCGTAAATCACGTGGATTTAAGCGAGTTGGTGGCCTTACGCGCGCCAGGCCTATTTTAAAAAAGCCCGGCCACACACATAAAGCCCCGGGACGTGTGTAAGTCCTGGGCCTTCAGGAAAGGGGCGGGGGCGAGGGTAGATGCCCCCAGCACAGTGGCCATTTGCATGTGCCAACCCTCAGTTTTATAACATGCAAGTACCTGCACGTGCATGTTATAAAATCAGGCGTCCATGTGTGCGCGCTGGGTAGCGCGCTCACGTTGATGCGCGCGCGTACTTTTTAAAAATTTACCCTTTGATACTCATTTAACCATAATTTTAGCACAAAATGCAATATCCCTTATTGATGCCCATTTTAGTTTTCCTGAACACTTTTTGATGAAATAAAAGTTCAAGTTGAGATCTATGACATTGGAGTACCTGCTGTCTATACGTTATTTTAATTATATTAATCATTTTCAGATGTTTAATTAGTTTTTATGACAGTTAAATCTTCAGTATTTTTGGGTGTGTTTAAATCTCAAAACTCAACTTTGGGGTCATGGTTAGCCTCCTGGACACCCTCTCTGGTGTGTTCAGTGCTTGTTTCACTTTATTTTGGTATAATTATGTTGTTTTTATTCTTTTTTATGATAAGATCATTGGGGTTCACCTGAGCCTTTACATAGTGGGGTAGATTTTCAAAGGGCTACGCATGTAAGATACGCGCGTAATCCCCGAAAACCTACCCCTGCATGTGCCGAGCCTATTTTGCATAGGCTCGGCGGCACGCACAAGCCCTGGGATGCGTGTATGTCCTGGGGCTTTCGAAAATGGGTGGATCAGGGGCGGGGCTGGGGGCGTGGTGGTGGTCCAGGGTGGTCTGGGGCAGGGCTGGGGCATGGAGGCAGGCCAGGGGCAGGGCTGGGTGCATTCCCAAATCCTCTGGCACATTGGCCATGTCGAAGGTTCGTACGCTGGCAGAGGCAGGTGTAACTCCATCAAATAAGGTGGGGGGGGGGGGGGGTTAGGTAGGGGAAGGGAGGGAAAGGTGGGTGGGATCTGAAAAAAAGTTCCCTTCAAGGCCGCTCCGATTTCGGAGCAGCCTTGGATGGAATGGGGAAAGCCATTGGAGCTCCCCTTGGGCTCAGCGCGCGCAAGGTGCACAAGTGTGCAACCCAGACCCCGGATTTTATAACATGTGCGTGGCAGCATGCGCATATTATAAAATCGGGAGTACATTTGTGCGCACTGGGTAGTGCGCACAAATGTACCCCCCACGCATAAAATTTAAAGTCGTCCCCAGTATCTTTATTTAATGTACCTAACCTTCAGTCAGGGTTTATTTAATATTTATTTTATCTATTTTCTTTCACTTTTAAACGTATTCAGCACTACACTCACAGAAGTGATATCATGTTGATGTCACCACCGGTCTGGGCCTGTGCTTAGTTTTGGTGTTGGGAGCTTCCCTAAAACCCCCAGCCACTCGTGGAATTCTTTTTCCCTCAAACCGCGGCAGTGCAAGTGTTCTGCTGCTGCCACTGCAATCAGAAAAAGTAGTGGTAACAGCAGCAGTGATGCCTGCTCATTCATTCCCTCTCCCAACCCAGAAGACAGAAACTTTTCCAAACCCAGAAAAGAAAATTAAGAGAGAGTTAAAAAGTTGGCTATTCAGGCTTGCTTATGAAAGTGATAATATTTTAGGAATATAGGGCCTTATTTTCCAAACGTATCGCACGCAGTAAGGGACGTTTCACAAGCGAAATGTCCCTTTTCACGTGCAATACCAAAATGGGGGTGGAGTCGGCCCCGGAAAAGGAGGAGTCATCACCTGGGCCGACTCCGCGACGACGGCACGCACAGCAAAAAGGTAAGTGCCTTTTTGCTGCCTATTTCGCTCCCAATAGCTACACTTCCTATGGTGGCACTATTGGGTGAGAAACCGGCAGCGATTGCACCATGACGGTGCAATCGCTGCCGGCTAGCGCAGGCCCGCCCCCCGTTTCGGCCCCCCGCCTCTCATCTTCTAAAGTATCGCAGGCCTGCGATACTTTAGAAAATGAGGCCCATAGAGAGAAAGAGACAGGCTGGCGAAACGGATTTACGTTTCCTCTATTAGTTTTAATTGACTGTTTTATTGAATTTTATATTTAATTTGTGATGTATAATCTGTTATATATATGATTTGATACTGGTTGTGAACTGCTGTGATTGTCTACAGAATGGCAGAATACAAATGAAATAGGTAAATAAACAAACAAATAAATAGAGAAAAGTATTCCCGCAGCCTTGTTGTTGCAGTGCAACATTTCTTAGTAGTGCCACAGGAGTTAAGAAAAGCTCTCTCATGGCTGCTCCTAATAGCAGCACAATGCTGCGGAAGATTTTTCAACTCTTTTTTTAACTAAACATCTCTCTGCTGCAGTAGCTTAGTGCTGCAACCTGCTGAATCCTGCTGCTGTTGCTCTTTTCTCAGCCTGCAGGGGCCCATGCTCAATAACAGCTCTAAAAAGGTAATTTAGTTTTTTTATCAGAGCTTTATTTTTTTTATTAGAGAAGGAACTCAAGAACAAAATTGCAGACCAATTTAATATGATTTGCAGACTATCATTTAAAACAGTCACGATATCAGAAAACTGGAGGGTGGCCAATGTAACTCCGATTTTTAAAAAGTGTTAAAGGGATGATCCAGAAAATTATGGACTGGTGAGCCTGACTTTGGTGCTGGGAATAATGATTTAAATTATTCTTAAAAACAAAATTAATGATTACATAAATAGATATGGTTTAATGGGGAGAATCAATAAGATTTTTTGCAAAGGAAGGTCTTGCCTTACCAATTTGCTATATATTTTTTGAGGGTATAAATAAACATGCAAACAAAGATGAGCCAGTGTACCTGAATTTTCAGATGGCATTTAACAAAATCAATCTTGAAAGACTCCTTAGGAAATATCACCAGTATTCTTTCCTCTTGAAAACACAAATCATGGTAATTCTTGAAATGGTTGGTATATTGACAGCGCATGCCAATATTTTTTCATGCTCACAAAAATATCAAAATTTCTGTATATTTAAGAACACATGATAACCTAGAATCTAAATTGGGTTGTTTATACATTAGAAATAAATCCGGATTGCTGAAACAAGCTCTTTTATATGCAGGCTTCACACAGAACAATGGGTAACCTCAAGCCAAAAATCTTTCAGCCAATTTCTGAGACAGATCATTAAAGTCTTCCAAATCAGAACAAATATGTTTGGAGATGGAAAAACTGGCTGACCAGTAATTTTGACTTTAAACACCATAGAAGAAAAATAAAAAATAATGAATAAGAACTCCTATCAGGGGGGTTTATATAAATGTTAGTTTCAATGTCTCCTTTATGGCAATTGTAAAATCCAAGTATGGAATGAGCAGAGATCAAAATGCATGGTGATCACATACTGACTCCATTAATTTATCCAAACAAAAACTTGTTAGGATTCCAACCAATTATGCCATATAAAAAAGATGTCAATTCATCTAATCTGTTTGACATAATTTTGTTGGAACAAGAAATAGTTTGATGACAATACTATGCCAAATCAAGGATGAACTGCATGGGAATAGGGATGTGCAGGGAAAACATTATTTTCATTTTTTGGTTCATTTTCAAGAGTATTTTTTTCATGAATTTCAGTTCATGGAATGTTTGATTCATTTCATTCATGTGAAAAAAAAGATCACACATAAAAAAAAAAAAAACCCAACAGCCAAAAAAACACCCACTCAGAAAAATGCCTATGCCAGAATCTCCCCTGGCCCCTACTTATCCAGTCTGGTAGGGATCCATTGGTGAGGCCTAAGCCCAGGCTGAAGCCTTGGCTTTGCATAGGCTGAGGCCACAGTAGGTCACCACGACTTCAGCCTCAGCCTACACAAGGTCAATGCCTTGACCTAGGTGAGAGGACAGGCCCAGGCCCAAATGCTGGGTCCCAATGCCAGGACCTCTACCTAGACTGAGCTTAATGCCTCAGCTGAAGCCTTAGCCTTATACAGGCTGAAGATGCAATAGGTCACTGCAAACTCAACCTCGACTTACTAAGGGCTGATGCCTAAGCTCAAGCTCAAGCTCAGACCTGATGCGGCGGCCTGGCCTGTAGGCAAATTGCCAACACTAGGGTCTCAACCTGGACCCAAGACCAATGACGGGGCATGGCTTGGAGCCTGGGCCCTGATGACTGGGCCTGAGCCTAGGCTGAAGCCCAGTGAAGTGGCCTGGCCCAGAGGCCGGGTCCCAACACTGAGATGATTCAGGTATTGTTAGAAACCAGCAGATAAGGGCAGGACTATAGTTTTACAGAATAACCCCATACATTGCTGAAATTCATCACCAGTTATGAGATCAGATATTTTATGTAGTTTATCAAAATCTTATTGATTCTCCCCATTAAACCATGTCCATTTATGTAATCATTAATTACAATGTATTGTATTTTTACAGGAGCTTGGAACATATTTTATCTGATTTAAATGTCAGCAAACCATGAAAGACAACAATTGCTCACAGAGTAGGCACTCAACACCTATGAGATAAACAGCAGGTTAAGTGAGTTATATTGCCAAATGCCAAAAATGTGTGAGACTCCTATTTAGTTGTTGTACAAAAATCATGTGATATTCTTTCTTCAGTTGATGTCATATGACTATTAGTACTTTTAGATATTATTATATAATGATGATTCTTTTGACTGATTGCATCAGACAAGAAAAGAATAAATCCTGAAAGTCACATTGTACTATTCATATGCAAGAGCAGAGTAGGGATGAACATTTGTTTGAAACAAAATAGACAACTGCAACAAAAATGTCTATTTTGTCTCATTTCGGGTGCCTAGCAAAATGAAAGGAAAATCATGGAAATTTCAAAAAGATTGATGTTGTGTTAATGCGCAAAAACAGAGTTACCGCACAATGGGCCTCATTTTCTAAAGTATCGCAGGCCTGCGATACTTTAGGAAATGAGGGGCAGGGGACTAAAACGGGGGCGGGCCTGCCCTGCGGGCCAGCGCTGCCGGTTTCGCACCCAATAGCGCCACCATAGGAGGTGCAGCTATTGGGAGCAAACGCGGACGCGAAAAGGGCCTTACCTTTTCATTGTCCACGGCAGCTTCGCAGAGTCGGCCCCGGTGACGCTCCGACTCCTCCTCTTCCGGGGCCGACTCCGCCCCCATTTTGGTATCGCACGCGAAAAGGGACATTTCGTGAGCAAAACGTTCCTTACCGCGTGTGATACATTTAGAAAATAAGGCCCAATGAAAGATTAATTTACCGCACAGATATTGACGTCCCTGTGCAGAAACAGCAAATGTTACAATTTAAGTTACATAAAAAGTGTCATTTGAGGAACAATTCATTAGCTAGGGATATTGTTCTGCACTCCCATTGGCTGTTTCATAAATTACTACAGATATCCATTAGTTTAAAACTAAATAGAAAAATAAAACAAATAGGGGCAAATTTGTTTATTTTGTGGGACCCCAAAATAAATTGAAGGGGCCCCATGAATTAAATGAATCTTATTAGTTTAATTCATTTGAAATAGAATGATTTTACAAGCCATTAGTCAACGAACTCGCAGAAATCACAGGGAGGTTTATATTTAAGCACAGTCTGAATTGCAAATTTATCTGGATAAGCTTAACCAGCTAACTTTGGAGGCAGCCACACTACTGAATACAGCTGGGTATGTTAAATAGTTAGCTTTCTAACTTTAGGACAGCTCTTTGACTCAGCAAGAGTTAGCTGGCTAAGGAGGTTTTCCATCTCACGTTATGGCCTTTTTGCACACGTTTTCGAGTACAAAAAACACTTTAACGCATAGTGCAAATCTAATTTGGAAAAGGGGGAGGAGTTATGAATAGGATGTCTGTCAAAGTGGGCTGTCTTTGCAAAGCCACATTGCACGGTTTTGACACCAGCTAACACTACACCTTTTTCAATGGGTGTTAAGCTGTGCAATATCATAGCATTTTGGGGGAGAGAGCAAGAGAGAATGGCTATTAGGCCCTTCTAGTAATTAGGTATTTATACCTCTATAGGAGGCCCACCTCGTAACTCGAGGTGAGGTTTAGTTAGTAGAGTAAGGGTTAGGGTCCACTTTGACATGCAGAGTGAGACATACGAACAGAATAGTACACTCTTGTGAAGATTTGATGACCTTCTGAGTGAGGAAACTCACATAACGATGAGATTTGTACAATGTTCTCTCAACCTAGCTTGGTTGAGAGTCCGTCAAGCTAGGTTGAGAGAACCTCTCTCTTCCCCCACCCAGTAGTTGTAGGTAGGAAATGCAACAATTGTGGTATTACCGAAAGGGCGAAAAAGTTATCACACTCTGCAGTAATACCTATCCAAAGCACTAAGATAGCCTATATATCACAATGTGCACTATTACCATAAAATACGCCCCTCTTCCTATCGCATGTGATGAATGTAGCCCTTAGCTGGCTACTCAATTCCTCCCAGTAATGCCCCTGGACCACCCTTATCTTATCCAGCTAAATTCTAGCCACCTAATTTATTAGCTGGATAGAATTTAGCTGGATAAAGGCTGAATATAGCAAACTAAGCCATTTAGATGAATAATTATTAAGTGATCCATCTAAATGGCTTTTGAGTATAGACATCAGGGAGAACAGATGCATGTGTAGAATTTGAAACTGATACAGTGTAGAGCAGGAAATCAGCAGAGAAAAGGAGGATGGACATGTTAAGGAGATGGGTGGAATGACGTATCACAACAAAGCATTTTGCTAGCCTACCTATCACTGTGGACCAGATATTTTGAAGATTGAGGGTGTCAGAAATTTGCTCTGCAGTGCTTCTCACTATGTGACATATGAGGGCAAAGGCTAGCGCCGGCGCCATTTTGAATACTGGCAATATGGCCCGAGTGCAGGAGGTCGCTCCCGGACCCCCGCTGGACTTTGACAAGTCTTGTGGGGGTCAGGAGGCCCCCCCCCCCAAGCTGGCCAAAAGTCCCTGGGGGTCCAACGGGGGTCCGGGAGCGATCTCCTGCACTCGTGCCATCGGGTGCCAGGAACCAAAATGGGGGAATAGCCTTGCCCTTACTATGTCACAGGGGTTACCGGTGCCATTGGTCAGCCCCTGTCACATGGTAGGAGCACAAGATGGCGCCAGCCATCCAGTGCTCCTACCATGTGACAGGATCCGGCCAATGGCACGGATACCCTGTCACAAGGTAAGGGCAAAGGACGGCCCGGTAGCCGGAGGACGGCCCGGAGCGGGAGATCGCTCCCGGGACCTCCACTGGACTACCAGGTACCTGTAAAAAGGTTTGTTTTTTTTTGGGGGGGAGCTAAGGGGTTACTTTTAAAGAGTCGGGGTGGGCGGGGCAGCCGATAAAGAAAACGCGAAGTGGCCCGATGGGAAAAAACCCACATGTGAATCTGAACCAGAATCCGAACCGATTCCGGTTCCGATTCACATCTCTAGTTGCTAGTAATAGCAGTGGCTATTTTCTATGTCAACTTTATTAATAGCAGGTAATGGATGTCTCCTCCAAGAACTCATCCAATCCTTTTTTAAACACAGCTACACTAACTGCACTAACCACATCGTCTGGCAACAAATTCCTGAGTTTAATTGTGTGTTGAGTGAAAAATAACTTTCTCTGATTAGTTGTAAATGTGCCACATGCTAATTTCATGGAGTGCCCCCTAGTCTTTCTATTGTCTGAAAGAGTAAATAACTGATTTACATCTACTCGTTCTAGACCTCTCATGATTTTAAACACCTCTATCATATCCCCCCTCAGCCGTCTCTTCTCCAAGCTGAATAGTCTAACCTCTTTAGTCTTTCCTCATAGGGGAGCTGTTCCATTCCCCTTATCATTTTGTTAGCCCTTCTCTGTACCTTATCCATCGCAATTATATCTTTTTTGAGCTGTGGCGATCAGAATTGTACACAGTATTCATGGTGCGGTCTCACCTTGGTGCGATACAGAGGCATTATGACATTTTCCGTTTTATTCACCATTCCCTTTCTAATAATTCCCAACATTCTGTTTGCTTTTTTGACTGCCTTTTTTGCTTTTTAGACTTTTTTGCTTTTTTGCTTTTTTGACTGCTTTTTTGACTGAACTGACGATTTCAATGTGTTATCCACTATGACGCCTAGATCTCTTTCTTGGTTGGTAGCACCTAATATGGAACCTAACCTAACCTGCTTGTGATTTAACTACTCTGAACAATTTTGTATCATCTGCAAATCTGATTACCTCACTCCATCCCTATCCTGGTATCGCACGCGATAAGGGACTTTTCGCGTGTGAGCGGCATGGAATATGAGGCCCATAGTCTGCTGCCTTATAGTTGCCTAGAAATTTACAAATGGCATTCTTGAAGGCTGTCCATGCAACACTTTCTGTACCTTGTAGAAGACCATCAAAGTGGCTGTCCTTCATCACAGCTCAGATTTGTGGGCCAACAAAAACACCTTATTTTATCTTGGCATCACTTATGTGTGGAAACATTTGCTGCAAACAATCAAAGGCTTTACTTTGCTTGCTCATTGCCTTAACACAGTTTTTCATCGGCCCAAGTTTGATGTGCAAAGGTGGAAGAAATATCTTACTTGGATCCACCAATGGGTCATGCGCAACATTCTTCTGCCCTGGAACCAACTTCTTGCAGAGAGGCCAGACTTTTCTGATATAATACAAATCTCTTGCTTGTCTGTCCCACTCTCAAAGGAGCCATTGCAATAAAAAGTGCAGAAAGCGGGCGCTGAAATGTCAGCGCCAGCTTTCATAACGCGCGCATGGCGTCCACAATGGGGGCACCATGCTGTACACAAGTTAGGGGGTCACGCAGCGGCTGCCAGTTATAAAGACTGATGTCAGTAAACTCGGCCATTTTGATTACTGGCAGACGACCGATTATCAAAACCAACGCCAAATTTAACGGCTTTGGTCTTCATAACTCGGTCTGCCAAGGTATTTTCTTTTTTAAGTAAAAAAAAAAAAAAAAGAAGTACAGAAAAGCAGTTTTTTCTGCTTTTCTGTATTTCTTTTACCTGTGCTCAGCTATTAATCCCTGCTCAAGGCAGGCTTTAATATCTGCAAGAAAAATGTGCGTCTCAAATGCACACTTTTTTTTTTTTGCATGCAGAGTGAATGAGTAATAGCCTCATTCAGATGCATTTGCATGTGATGAGCGCTATTGCACTCACTCAGCATCCAACGCAGGTTAAATAGGCACTAATCCTCCGATTGCATTAGGGGGTGGATTAGGGCCTATTTAACCTGCATCGAAGTGCGGATTATACTGTGCACTCGGCTGAGCGCACTGAATTTCATTGGCCGCAAAGGAAGCAACAATACTTGGTGCAACCAAGCTGCAGACCTAGAAGAATTGCAACTACTTTGAGATCACCACACAAATTCCAGTTGTACCTCAAGTACTCAATTTGGTTCAGCAGTAGCTACATGTTCTCATATGTTTCTTTCATAGGAACGGCATTCCCTACAGATATTGTTGGGTAGATATTGCTGTTGTGCAGCAAAACAGCCTTCAAACTTAAGTTTGATGAATCAATAAACAATCCCATTATGTTGGGTCGTGGTCACATCCGAGAGTACAAAACAATCCATTGATGTCATAGCAAAATGTCAGGCTGTCTACTTGTTTGAAACATTTTGTCAAATCTTCATGACAGCTGCGAAATACTGAAATTTTCGTATCAGATGACAAAAATTCCATCCTTGCAGCCTTGACCCAAGCAGCTCAGCCTGACTCTTCGATAAAGCCTAATCTCTGACCAGATCGTTCAGCTCTGACTGAGATATTAAATGAGGATCGCTGGATGTTGATGGCACAAAGTCAAGATCAGCTGAAGCTTCCATCTGCGACGGCTCGCCATCATTACCTATCTCCTCATCCTCATCATAAAGTGTCCACAACTCTGGTGGTTTTGGAACAGGAAGACTGTCGTCATGCGGCACTGGTCTCATTGCCGATGCAAGGTTAGGGTACTCAATAAACTTCCTGTTCTTTGATCAGTATCCTGACACATTCGTCATGCAGAAGTAACAGTCAGTTATATGATCTTTCTGTTCCCTCCATATCATTGGGATGGCAAATGGCATGGATGGTCACACACCTTTCAGCCAAGCTCACAGACTACTGGCGCAAGATGCGCAGCTTATTCAAGGAGCCCATGCTCTGTCCTTGTGACCAATTTTGCACCCGAAGTATAACTTATATGCCTTCTTAATGAGTGCAGTTATATTCCTTTTTTGGCTTTCAGAGAAAACTCACCACAGATGTAACAAAACGTGTCACGGCTATTATGACATGGGTGCGGCATTTCATAAAGTATATGAAATTAAATCCACAAGCTTTAAACTAAACTGTTTTAGTGATACAATTCACTCATTCACACAGACGTTGCATAGGAGACTACTCAATGCTACTGCTTATATAAGGCTGCGTCATCATGGAAACAAGTTGGAATCTTGCAGCAGAACTGGGGCTTGCCCGAGCAAGTTCTGGCATGATCAGGCAGAGTTTCTTGGTGTATTTTTTAAAAAGTTAGTCTCTGTTACATGTTACATTGCTTATGACCATCAAAAATACAACATGAATTTTAAAAATCATAAAAACTACTGTCCAGCAAGAAAATGTGAGATTATGTTTTAAAATTTCACAATTATTGTAATACAAAATTGTCTGTTTCTAAAAACCTTACATGATGTACAAATTTCGAAATAATATCTGTGATCAGCATCAGAAAATCTATTTGGAACACTGAAAAGCCTGAAGGAAACAAAAACTTTGTTTACCAGTGAAATAAGAGGCACCAGAGTATACATATATGAAGGTATATATATTACCATTAGCCCATACAACTCGAACTATACCTATCTACTCTTGCCCCAGCCACATGCTTACAATGTCCATGTACTTACTACTCACCATCCTCACACTTTGCACACACTAATACTCCACCTTTTTACTGTAAACAAGAGAGAACAAAAGCAAAGAGACAATCCAACAATCATTTTCATACATGGTTTCTCTCAAAAACATAATCAGTTGCAAACAGAATAGGAACAAAGAATGGAAAATAAACAAACTACAGGAAATCCAAACCAGTAGTAAAACAAAAAACATAAATACATCCTATATCATAGAACTGACAAAGGATTGGCATTTCAAGAAGGGGACAGAGAGGATCTACAAGGAGTATCCTCTGTCCTGCAACTCTACATTAATGCCCAAATTTTCAAAGGCCCACGTGTGTAAAATACAGGGTTTATGCATGTGGCCTGGTCTTGCAAACACTGCATGCATTTTAAAATGGGCCTGGCTATGCGCTTAAACCCTGCTATGCATACAAGTGCTGGGCCTCTCCAGGGGGGGGCGGGGAGGGAAGGGGTGGGGCAGGATGGGATGGAGGCCAGCCAGGATTAGCTACTGTCCCTGGGAAGCATGCACTGGCAGCCAGCCAGCACATGTTACTTGTTTCTGATCAGGAGGAGCAGTAAGTAGAAAAATAAAACAAACTTGGCTAGATAGGTAGGGGTTAGGGGTTATGGTGGATAGGGGAAAGGGGAAAGGGGAAAGGGAAGGAAGCTCAGTCAGGGAGGGAGGGAACTAGGGGAGGCCTGATTGTGTTGCCACATGCATTTACAGAAAATTTGACCCCGTGTGTGCCGCCTGCACATGCGTGCATGGATTTTAAAATCTAGCGTGCATGTTATAAATAGGCAAGTCCATGTGTGTACCTTTTTGGTACTGACAAATAATTTGATATTCCTTTCCTTTTTGCTTATTAACATCCAAAGCTTTGGCTAAAAAAGCTATTATCATCGATGATATGATAAAATATTATGCTCCTGATTTTATAGCTGTTACTGATACTGTGATATTAAATGAAATAGCAAACAGTGAGTATAATATAGACTCTATCCCTAGAGAATTACGTAGAGGTGGTGGTTTAATGCTTATTCGTAAAAAAAAAGCTTGAATTTAAGAAAGAGTTTAATAGCTCCTCCTGAGAAACATGAGATAGCTCTATTTGAATCAAAGAATTTACAAGTATGTTTAGTATACTGCCCCCCCTGGTTTATTAGAAACTAATATTTCACCAATGATTGAATATTTAACACTGAATATTAATCCTAATAAGCCCACAATTCTTTTGGGAGATTTCAATTTACACACAAATGTTTTTCCTCTGTCTTCTTCATGTCACATATTAACTGAAGCCCTACAAGCCTTAGGTCTGGAATTATTAACCCCACGGGCAACGCATATCCATGGCCATGCTTTGGATTTAATTTTTGTGAATGCGACTTTAATAAAAAATGTAAAAACACACATCTGGCCTGTGCCTTGGTCGAATCATTATTTAATTTGTTCAAATTTATCATTTCTCAGTTACGGTTTAACGGAAGAAAGAAAGACTTTGACTTATGAATATAGGAAACCCTATAATTCGGAAGTACTTCAGTCAGTCTTGTCTGAGTACTTATGCAATACCCAATTATCTATAGATCCTATGAAGAATTGGTATAAAATTACTCAAGAAATAGCTGATAAAATAAATCCACTTAAAACGAAATCAGTGAAACTGACCAAACAGCAGAATCCTTGGTATAATAATGATCTGAGACAAATTAAACTTATCCTACGTAAAAAAGAAAGAATCTGGAAGCAATCAAAAACTATATTAGCATTAACCAATTACCATATTTTTCTGGCTTACTATCGTAAATGAATTATAGCTAAGAGGATTTACTATGATACTAAGATACAAAGATTTTCTAACAATCCCAAAGTACTCTTTGAGATTGTATCTAAATTAACTAGTGACCCCTGAAAAAATGTATCCTTAGCAGATACACGTTGTAATGAATTAGCATGTTTTTTTAAGGAGAAAACAGATAATGTATCTAAAAATGTTGATACTACCTCCTTGCAATCTATTAATCTGACAAGAGACATAACAGTCTGGTCAGACTTTGAAACAATATCAAAGATAGAGATAGAATCATTGATAAAAAAAATTGAACCCTGCGAATCATCCTTTAGACGTAATTGATACAGCTACTTTAAAATTATGTACAGAATCAATTAGTTCTTTTTTTAGCCAATGTGGTTAACAGCTTCTTAACTGAAGGCAAAGTGCATCCAATTTTAAAAAATGTGATAGTGAAACCTACATTGATCCCTTGAATTTGAAGAACTACAGACCAATTTCAAATTTACCCTTTGTGGCTAAACTAATTGAAAGAGTTGTTAATAAACAACTAAGTGAACATCTTGAGAATAATGAGGTACTATATCCATCTCAGCATGGGTTTCGAACATTACATAGTACCGAGACATTACTTTTATCCCTATCTGATACCATGTTGAGAGGATTTGATCGAGGTCAAAATTATTTATTAGTAATGTTAGATCTTTCTGCCGCTTTCTATACTGTGGATCATAAAATCCTTCTTACGAGATTACAAGAAATAGGCATTCAAAATAACACTTTAAAATGGTTTTCTTTTTTAGATAACAGGACCTTTTCAGTAAAAATTAAACATAAGATCTCAGCTAAAATAAAATTAGAAACTGGAGTTCCTCAGGGTTCTGCGCTTTCAGCTACTCTTTTTAATATCTATTTATTGCCGCTGTGCCATCTTTTAACTGGTCTTAATTTAATTTATTATGTCTATGCAGATGATATCCAGATTTTATTTCCAATTGAAGGGAGAGTAGAAGATACTTTTAAAACCGTCAAGATGTACCTGAATATTATTAGCCAATTATTAACCCAAATGAAATTAATTTTAAATTTAGAAAAATCAGTATTTATGGTGTTAGATAGGAAAAATGTGTTTTCAGTACAAAAAACTGTAGCGTTAGATGATGATACCTTTTTTAAATTAGTCAATGCGGCAAGGAACTTAGGTTTAATTATAGATTTCAAATTGAATCTAAAGACCCATATAAAAAAGAAAGTTAATGAAGGCTTCAGTAAATTGAGGATGCTAAAACGTTTGAAACCGTTACTTTCCAGAGACAATGTTAGATATGTATTGCAAGTGATTCTATTTACAGGCATTGATAATTGCAATTCTAATATGTTGGGATTACCTAAATCAATTCACCCATTACAGATATTACAGAACGCTGCAGCACGGGTGTTGACGAACACTAAACTAAGGGGTAGATTTTATAAATTTACGCAAGCGAGTACTTTTGTTCGCGCACCAGGCGCAAACAAAAGTACGCTGGATTTTATAAGATACGCGCGTAGCTATGCGTATCTTATAAAATCCGGGGTCGGCGCGCGCAAGGGGGTGCACATTTGTGCAACTTGCGCGCGCCGAGCCCGGCACGCGCTGCCTGTTCCCTCCGAGGCCACTCCGAAATCGGAGCGGCCTCAGAGGGAACTTTCTTTCCACCCCCCCCCCCGCACCTTCCCCACTCTTCCCCTACCTAACCCACCCCCCTGGCCCTATCTAAACCCCCCCTACCTTTGTTGGCAGATTTACACCTGCCGAAAGCAGGTGTAAATCTGCACGTGCCCGCGGGCTGCTGGCGCGCCATCACCCGACCCAGAGGCTGGTCCGGAGGCCTCGACCATGCCCCCGGGCTGGCGCCACGCCCCCGGTCCCGCCCTAAACTGCCCCCTGACCCCAGACATGCCCCCTCCCCGCCCCTTTTACGAAGCCCTGGGACTTACACGCTTCCCGGGGCTGTGTGCACGCCGGCGGCCTATACAAAATAGGCGCACCGGTGCGCGAGTGCCCTGCGCGCGTAAATCCAGCCGGATTTACGTGCGCAGGGCTTTTAAAATCCGGCCCTAAGAGAACATCTCTCCTGTTCTACAAAGGTTGCATTGGTTACCAATCAAATTTAGAATACAACATTGTTACTTTAATGTTAAATTTTAATGTTAATGTTATTAATGCTATTACTCATCCTCCACCTCTATTCTTGTTTGTGACTCTCCCCAGAGTTGTTTCTCCAGGTTAAACTCCCCTGTTTATTGTATTTCCATCTAAAGTTATATGTAAACCAACGCGATATGATTTTTCATGAACATCGGTATATAAAACCTTTTAAATAAAAAAACATAAAATGCTGTGTATCATCCATAAAATTTTATATGGAGAAAGGACTGATTGCTAAATTCAGTTAGCAAACTACATGTCCCTCAGCGTGAATTAAGATCTGCGAATAAAGGTCTGCTTACTGTTTCTACAGTAAAATCTACACATCTTAGCGAGGTTAGAGACCGTGCAATTTCTATCGCTGGTCCAAAATTATGGAACACCTTACCACCAGATCTGAGACTACAGTCAAATTTGAAAATCTTTAAAAAGGAACTAAAAACCTGGTGCTTCTGGCAAGCTTTTTCATGAGAAATGCAGAGGATGCAGCATGATCTCTGGACAGAGAGTTAACAATTTGATCTTATTCTTTTTATAGTTTTTACTCTTCCTTTTATAATTTTTTAATGAAGTGCTTTTAGTTATTTTTATCTTGTTTTATTTATATTGATTGATTAATGTAAGTTTTATTCTACACTGTGAAATGTAACTTTTTGTTTTTTGATATGTTGTAAACCATAGAGATAGAGACATAGTTCTCTCCACAACGGTATAGAAAAGCTGTATAAATAAATAAATAAATAAAATCTACCTCTATGTGAAGTGGATATGCATGTTAATTAATGCTCACACATTGTTAGTCTAGCACATATTATACTGGTAACAGACATGTATTAATTGGTTTATATGTGATGCACATTATTGTGCAGAAACCAGTCCCTTCTGCATCTGATTAGTTTGTAAAATGGGAGTTTTTAATTTACTGTTAATGTGTGCATTTAAAATAGTGGGCTAATGCCTGCTTTTAATATGTCATAGTACATAGATCCCCTAAGAGTATCCCCAAACTAATAAAATTGTTATATTTTAAAATGTATCTAATGTTGCCAACTATGAACAAGTGAAATCATACCAACTTAAATTAAAATCAAGATTTTGTTTAAAAAAGTTATTTAAAATGCACTTTCATCTTGAAAAATGTATAATATGGTATAATATTAGAGGGTTGCTTATTATTATACATGCTTTTCACATGGTAATTATAATAAAGAGATAGAAATACAAGTATCTGTGACTATCAGCTCCTTGTTCCTCCTTTTTTCATTTAGATGAACTTGCCTTTTCATTCTTTGATGGTTTTTTTTTTTTTAATTATCACCTACTGGTATTAAGTGAAATCAGTCTTTCTTTTAATATAAACTTCTACCTTGTGGATTTTCTGTTACCTTCTTTACATAAGAACATAGGACTTGCCATTTGGAGTCAGAGCAAGGGTTCATCAAGCCCAGTATCCAGTTTCCAATCCAACCAGGATATTTTTAAATTTGCGTTAGGGTCCCAATGCATGCAATGAATATTGCAACATATATTACAATGCAAATTTCACATTTAGTATGCAAATGGGAGGAGTTAATTGGAATGAGGTTCTACTAGCATGGAATGCACACTAATTAGGGATTTAAGCTCAGAATGAATGACACCTTTTTTTCTGTGCGTTCACGTGGAAAATGTTTATATTGCTTTGAGGGGAGGAGAGAGAGAGATAGCACCTCTGTATGGAGAAATATGGCATGCTATATATGTGCCACTGTAAGAGGGGACACATTCAACTTGAGACAGGTTTGGACGGGAGGGTGGAGGTTTCATACACATACACAGACAAAGGAATTAACTGTAAATTTGAAATGACTGATGAATTTCTCTCATTTGAATCAATGAAAGGTGCCAAAAAGAAGAGATGATTTGTTCAATGCATTCTCTAGCTAACATAAGCTAGCATGTTATAAAATAACCTAGCACAAGCTGGCTAGGACTGTATTGTACAAATCAACTCCTCTTGTTGTCACGTTCATGGATTCAAATGATAGAAATTAATCAATCATATCAAATTAGCAGTTATTAATTCCTCTGACTGTATGTAAAACCACCCCACCAAACGCACCCTATCCCGAGTTGAAAGTCTCACCTATAACAGTGGTACAAATATATCATATCATATTGACTCTATACAGAGGTGTTCTCTCTCTCACTCACTCTCTCTCTCTCTCGTGTTCATTAAAAACAAATAATATACCATGAGTTGGAATATTTATCTAAGCAGTAGACAGGAAATTGACCTAACCATGGTCATTTTTATTGTGGGCACTATTTCTCCTATATTTATAGCAATTTGATGAAGCAAGTAGTGAGTCACAGGTACCTGGCAAGTACCCAAAGTGCTTCCATAGCCAAATAGATTCCACATGAATTTATTATGCTTTTTTTACTCACAAATGGACCATTTCATCTTCTCATTATTTTGCCTCAACCTCATTCTGACCATTCTGCAAGATCATTCTCCTTAACCAGCTGTAAAGGATTATTTTCTTGTTTGTCATATCTAGAGAAAACAAAACACACACATTTACCCTTCTAGTGGGAATGGCTCTTCTATTATTGCAAAAACATCTGTTCTTTGTCAAATTAAAGTATTTAGAAATGATTATTGTTGTTTATAAATCTATCCACTGATTTCAAATGGGGCCTGGTCAACTACTTCTAAATGTAAGCATATAGATCCAACTCTATGGAAAATATAAAAGGAATAAATGCAAAATAGTCTATGAATGTATGCAAAGAAAAAATAATGCATACTATTCGTGAAACTATTTAAGAGATGTAAGAAAAAAGTCTTAGTCTCTGGAGATAAACCATTTCTTATACAAATTCTCTTTTGTTTTATTCCATAAATATGCAAATTGTAGACAGACATTTTCTTGCTAGCTGATTAGCATATTTGACTGGAGATCCTAAGAGATCTTCTTTTCCTGGAACACTTTATGCAGTCCTCAGTAGACCAATCTTGCTGTGTCTAGTGCATGTGAAAGTAGATTTTAGTAATAATTATTAATCATTGACTGTGAAAAATGAAAGGAGGTATTAGGTGGTAACATGACAGCCATCTACCTGCTTTTAATTCACCGGAATACTGAAAATGTTTGGGACACCTGGGAGCTGTAAGAGAACATTTTGCTCTGAGACATCTGCAAGAAGAGAAGGTATTAGCCATGTTACATTAAAAAAAAGAGTTTGGTATTACATGCTCTCTAGATAAAGCAATGGAAAAAAAAATACAGTGTGTTTAAAGATTCCACAGAAGAAGAAAGAACACTACTAATTATTGCCTTTAGCTCTTTTTTTAATGAAATCTTTTGTAATTATAGTACCAGAGAAAACAGTGCAATGTAAGGTATATATTTTCTTAGATTATTTTCAGTATGAAAAGAGGTTTCGTATAGATATTTTAAAATGTATATTCTACCTTTTGTGACAATTCAAAGTGGATTACATTCAGGTCCTGTAGGTATTTTCCTATCCCCAGAAGGCCTGATTTAGTAAGGTTTTTTCTCCCATTCTGTGTCTATGGAAAATATGCTTAGTAAATGAGGCCCTAAGTTTGTACCTGAATTAATGGAAGGTAAAGTGATTTTCCAAGGTCACAAGAAGCAGCAGCAGAATTTAGATTCTGGCTTCCTTAGTTTATTGTCTGTTTCTAGGTAATTTTAAAGGGGGTAGTTTTCAAAGGGACTTCTGCACTGTTTCATGCACAGAAGTGGGTATTTATAAAACTGCCTGCCCGATATGCAGGAAAACATATGACAGCAACTTTTCAACTGGCACATGGGTGCACATGTGCATGCATTTGGTCTGTGCCCAGAGATGCAGACATTTTATAATAAGCTCACATATATGCATGCAAGTTATAAAATAGCCTGACCATGCACACATATGCGCACGATTTTAAGTGGATGCATGCCTCTGTGCGCAATGCCACTTCTACAGTGTAAGTGCGGGGGATTTTAAAAGACACACGTGCTGATGCCATTACTAGTTTTCCCAGTTAGTAGTGTACACAGTTCGCCCAGGTAAAGGATAGGACTTTCAAACTCCATTAATTTAATAGATTCCCTTCTTCCCTGTTAGCCCTGACCTTCAAAACCCTGCTGATCTGCCTAAAGTGTTTTGTTTTACAACTAAGACATCATCCATAGCAGAAGTAAATTTATGTGGCAGGGGACTCAGCATGCTCCAGTGCCCGTAAGTACTTACATGCAAATTTCAAGTTTGAATCCAGGAAAGTCCATACCCTACCCAGACCATGCCAATGCCCCATTCCTGTTTTGAACTTTTAATTTATACATGCAAGTACTTGCAAATCGGTATCCGGTTGACCTGACATATTCATGCATCCCCTAATTTTGGCGCACATCAAGCTTTTAAAATTCATGTCTATATGCATATGTCATGTCTGCTTATACATTTTCCCAGACTAACTAAATATTTTTTTTGGAGTTGGGGGGGGGGGGGGTTTGGAAATTATGCTTTGTAAAACCCAGATGTATGCTAATACACTTTCAGAAAAATTTGTGCATTCCAAAGAGCAGATGTAATTTGTGCAGGCTATTTTGGGAGGGATGATTTTCAAAGCAGACTTATGCACCTAAGTCCTCTTAGAAAATTGGTGTAATGTAAGCATGTTTTTGTTAGCTTTTCTGAATGTACATGTATTGTATACATCAGTCATAATAAAGTAATTTCAATAAAGAGTAATTCAAGCATCCATAGTAGATGCAGCCTCAGGGATTCATTAGTCAATAAATATGTGACTACTAAAATAACATTCAAATTATTTAAATTCTGGTTCAGTTAATTTGATTGACTTATTTAGGACTTAAACACTTTTAATTATTCTTAGAAATGGGGTAGACGTCTGGAATAAAGGAAAAGTAGACGAGAACATTATATTCCCTGAAATTTAGTTCTTCTTTAATTTAAACAGCACAAGTTCCCCCATTTTTATCCAATGCTAACAGACTAACATGAACTAGTTGCAAACCATATAATGTTTTTACACTTACTCAGGCTGTCCCTGGAGCAACTTAAAGAAAATTGTCCAGCTAATGGATGATATTCCTGGACAAATCATTTTCAAGGTGACACAGTGGACAAATGAACAGAGCATCTCAAACTTGGTCCAGTAGGTTGTACAGCCCATTGTCCAAAGTATGTTAAAAATGAATTGCTTGCCAAACACAAATGCTAACAATGAGACCCAGTCAGGGTGTGGAGGAATGACTTTGTTCTTTTTGACCATAAGTGTTTTGCACTTCTTATCCCTGACTATTGCTACAGTGCAAATGAAAGACGCGTATTGTACCAAACATTCTTCTGTGTACAAAAGGTATGGGGGCTTTCTTTTTTTTATTAACTTTTTGTTTATCATTTTATATATTATACACAAGCATAACTTGCAACAGATATAGGATTTGAATGTTGTAAAATTCACAGGAAACTTTTAAACGAACATACAATAATTTCAATCAATGACAGACAACCACAAATTCAAGGGAGCCCAGAAAGGGAGAAAAGAAACAAGAAAGAAGGAAAAATCTTCAAAGAGAGGAAATAGAAAAACATTGCACATTTTGTACATGGATCATGATAGGAGATAGCCTATCCTAAACTAAATACTCTCCAAAGAAATTAAGAACATCATATTAACCATTATCATTAATTTGAGCATGATGAGCAATGGTATAAGCTGAACAGGTTCTAAGAAAACACATTTCTTAGAGGGAAAAGTAACTACATTTGGAAAGGAATTGCAAGAAAAAATGAGCCCCCTAATCAACAACCTCTTGTCACATATCTAGTAATGTATTTCTTCGTGCCTGTGTAGCCCTAGAGAAATCAGGAAACATTTGAAGTTTGCCACCCATGAAGGAAATATGTGCTTTAATTTTCAATGAAATACAACATGTCCTATTTTGTTTTAAAAACAAAGGAAAAGAAAAATCGCCATAATTCAATTTATTTATTGTTTCTGTTTTTTCTTTAAGGAATAACAGCCAGCTCTTGGGTACCTGCCAACCCAAATGTCTGCACAGCATGATACGCCACCTGTTCTTAATGTCACTCTCCTCAACCCCCCTAGGGTGCTCCAAGGGTGTGTAAACATTTGTTTTGTACATGTAGGAGCACAACAAAGACACTACTCCTTTGTGCACAACTCTATACCTGGACCAGATTTTCTTGTTCTTCATTATTATTCTTGTTGTGCATAGTCAGACTTGAAAAAATACTCTGAAAAGTTTTAAGTCTAAGGGCTTGTCCCTCAGTGCATCCCTGGGACTGAGCGTGGGGACCATTTAATATTCTCTGGCTTGATGACTGCAGCCTGAAAGAATATTTTCTGTTTTCTTGAGATAACGGGCTTTTTGCTAATACATTTGTGCTGAGTGAATCATGGATTATCTCTATTTGATGAACATATTGGGCTAGATTTTAAAAGCCCTGCGCGTGTAAATCGTCCCGGATTTATGCGCGCCGGTGCGCCTATTTTGCCTAGGCCGCCGGTGCGCGCAAAGCCCCGGGACGTGTGTAAGTCCCGGGGCTTCGTAAAAGGGGCGGTCTGGGGACATGGTGATGGTTCGGGGATGGGCCGGGAGGGCAGTCTTGAGTCCCCCGGCACTGCGGCCTGTGCCAGGGGATGCGAGGCGGCGCACGCATGTTACGCCTGCTTCAAGCAGGAGTAACTTGCCCAACAAAGGTAGGGGGGGGGGATTTAGGTAGGGCCGGGGGGTGGGTTAGGTAGGGGAAGGGAGGATAAGGTGGGGGGAACGCAGAAGGAAAGTTCCCTCCGAGGCCGCTCCGATTTCGGAGCGGCCTCAGAGGGAACAGAGGCAGGCTGCGCGGCTCAGCGCGCGCAGGCTGCCAATTTTGCGCAACCTTGTGCGCGCCGACCCCGGATTTTATAAGATACACGCGGCTACGCACGTATCTTATAAAATCCGGCGTACTTTTTAAAGATCTACCTCATTGACAGGATGTAGTCGTTATGCCTAGCCAAGAAAGAGGGCTGGTCTCTCTCAACCCTTCCTGCGATCATGTTACTTGTCTAGAATATTACCTTCTTTGTCAAATCACTCTTAATACTAGTATCACTAATGGCATGAATTTTGGTCTCTTCAATGTTTGCTCTATTCCTTTCAAATATTCATTGATTTATGATTTAATCATCACATATAAAATGCAATTACTGTGCCTGAGACATGGTTAAAAGAGGGTGATGATTTAAATTTGGCCAGGCTTGCCTTCTTAGTTATTGTTTATTTTTTTAGTAAAGACAGGACATGGGCTTCTAGAGGGAGGTGGTAGTGATAATTTGAGTTCCTTCAAAAGTCAGAATGTTAAGCCTTAGCGCTTTGCATTGGATAGATGCACTGTGTTTGAAAATAAAGGGGCAGTTTCTATAGATATACTTTTTATATATAATCCAGTTGACCTTTCTCATTTTTCTTTAACTGAAACATCTAAACTAATTACTGATTTTTTTTTTTTTTACAATTTAATTATTTTCTGTGTCTGGGTAATTTTAATGGGCATGCTGATAATCCCATAAGACCATATTGTTGTGAACCCCGATCACGTTTGCACGCGATCGGGCTCCCCTACCTCCTCCAGCCAGGTCGGCTTGGGTCCCCCTCCCGGCGGTCTGAAGCGCACGGGTCGCGGAAGCAAGATGGCCTCCCTCCGAGGAGCAGCATCGTCAGGCCCGCGGTTAGCCCCGCCTCTTAAAGGGGCCGGGACACGACGTAGGGGCCGGCCCCGGAAGAAGACGTCAGCAAAGGAGGGATATTTAAATCCCCTGCAGTAAAGGACTGATTGCCTTCACAACAGGTCTAGTGGTTGTTCTGTTCCTGGTGCTGCATTTTCCTGTTTGACTCTTGCTTGCCTTGACCCTGCCTTGCCTGCTGCCTGCCCGAACCTCAGATTGGACTTGATCCTGCTTTGCCTGCTGCCTGCCCGGACCTCAGATCGGACTTGACCCTGCTTTACCTGCTGCCTGCCTGGACCTCGGATTGGACTTGACCCTGTCTAGCCAGCGGCCTGCCTGGACCTCGGATTGGACATTGATCCCTGCCTGGAACCAGGACGCTGTCTGGTTGTACTTGGCCTGTACCCTGTTCTCGCTGAAGCCCAGCTTAGGGTACTGAGGGGTTACGATACTGGGACTTCCACCTTCCAGAGACGAAAGGCACCTCGATTCCTCAGGTGGGTGACTTTTACTCTGGGTCAAGGGTCCATAAACATAACAGATTGTGAAGGCCATGGACCCGGTGGACCTGTCCGGTCTTCAGGCAATTCCAGGCCTTGCCCAGCAGCTGATGCAGCAGCGTCAGCAGCAGCAACAGCAACAATTGAGCCTGGAGGCACTAACAGCCACGGTGGACCAGTTAGCCCGGCACCTGGAAACACCCCATGGAGCAGAGGCCGCTGTTCCGGCACCACCTCCACCTAATATTTCTGCTTCAGTATCTCATCTGCCCGCTCCTCCTCGGTTCTCCGGAGAAGCCAAATTGTGTCGAGGGTTCCTTAACCAATGCTTTATCAGGTTTTTGTTACAAGGACAACAGTTCCCCAACGATCAGACGAAGACCTCCTTTATCATCTCTTTGCTCGACGGGAAGGCCATGGCCTGGGCATCTCCCCTCTGGGAGAGAACAGACCCCATATTGAAGGACTTATCGCGATTTGTTGCTACATTTCGCCAGGTGTTCGATGAACCAGGAAGACTGGCTACCGCTTCATCTGAACTACTTAATCTACACCAAGGTTCCCATACGTTGGCTGATTTTGCCATCAAATTTCAGACACTGGCCTCCGAGGTAGGATGGCAATTGGACTGCCTGAGGGGCATTTTTCTTGAAGGCTTATCTCGCCGCATCAAGGACGAACTTGCAGGTAGAGATCTTCCTGAGGATCTAGATTCATTGATCGACCTGGCAGGCCGTATTGATCGACAAATCCAACAGAGGGCCAAAGAAACAAGATCCTCTCATCAAATGTTTTCCTTGGCTCCCAACTTCTCCCGTCCTTTGGTGAGTCCTGGCACGGCTGAAGTTCCAACAGAGACAAAGGAAGAACCCATGCAGTTGGGAAGGAGTCGGTTAACTGTTGAGGAGAAACAACGTCGAAGAAGGCTGGGGTTGTGCCTATACTGCGGCAACCGAGGACACCTTCTTGCGCAGTATCCCGAGCGCCCGGGAAACTACCAATCCTAGGTGTCTCGGAGGGGCAGACCCTAGGGAGTAATCCTGCTCCTCAATTTGTGGTACCTGTGACCCTTCAATGTGACTCGGGGCCTTTTACCACCCAGGCCCTGGTTGATTCCGGAGCAGGAGGAAACTTCATTCTGGCAGAACTGGTCCATCAATTACAGATTCCGACTTGTCCTTGTAAGACGCCACTATTTATTTCTTCCATCCGCGGCGAGAACCTGCCTGGCCAGATTACCTCCTGCACTACACCTTTACTCCTTCTCACCGGAGTGTTGCACCAAGAGAAAATTTCTTTTTTGTCCTGGAAAAGGCCATCCACCCAGTGGTACTGGGTCTGCCCTGGTTACACAACATTCCCCTACCATTGATTGGGGGACTCTCCAAATTGCTGCATGGGGTCCAGACTGCCACAGGACTTGTATTCAATGGATACTTCAACCTGCAATCCCAGTCACCACCACTAAGATAACTTTACCACCCCTCCAAGTTTGGGGACGTTTTTTCTAAAGAAAATGCAGAGATTCTACCCTCTCATCGAAGGTTCGATTGTGTGATCGACTTACTTCCTGACGCCATTCCTCCTAGGGGGCGGATTTATCCACTCTCGGGTCCTGAGACTCAAGCCATGGCAGATTACATCAAGGAGAATCTAGCCCGAGGATTCATTCGTCCTTCCACATCCCCGGCAGGAGCGGGGTTTTTCTTCGTACCCAAGAAAGACGGGTCATTAAGACCATGTATAGACTACAGGGGTCTTAACGCCATCACTTGTAAGGATCATTACCCCCTTCCTCTGATACCTGAATTACTTGACCAATTGCACGATGCCAAAATTCTCAAAATTGGACTTGCGTGGAGCATATAACTTGGTTCGAATCAAACCAGGGATGAGTGGAAGACCACTTTTAATACTTGTAGTGGCCACTATGAATACCTTGTCATGCCTTTTGGATTATGTAACGCACCTGCGGTTTTTCAGAACCTTATGAACAAAGTTTTTCGGGACATGCTATATAAACAAGTGATTGTTTACCTTGATGATATCCTTGTCTACTCTAAAGATCTGAACACACATCACAAAGATGTTCAATTAGTCCTACAACGTTTAAGGGAGAACTAGCTGTTTGTGAAACTTGAGAAGTGTCTCTTCGAGAAACAATCTATACCTTTCTTAGGATTTATTATATCCACCACTGGTTTTCAGATGGACCCGGAGAAGGTGGCCAGTATTCGTGACTGGCCACAACCCAGGGGACTTCGAGCCATACAGCAGTTTCTTGGATTTTCCAATTTTTACCGGAACTTTATTCCAAATTATTCACATATTATAGCCCCGATTACCACTTTGACCAGGAAGGGGGCAGATACTAAGAACTGGTCTCAGGAGGCTATACAAGCATTTAAGGATATCAAGATGGCCTTTTTACAAGAACCATGTCTCCGTCATCAGAATCCCAGATGTCCGTTTATCGTTCAGGTGGATGCATCCGTGGTAGCTGTTGGTGCTGTCCTCATTCAGTATTCAGACCAAGGGGCATTGATTCCTTGTTCTTTTTTTTCTAGTAAATTTTCTCCCGGGGAGAAGAACTATGGAATCGGTGACAAGGAATTGCTGGCTGTCAAAATGGCTTTAGAAGAATGGAGACAGTGGCTAGAGGGGGCGCAACACACCATCACAATTTTCACCGACCACAAGAATTTGGAATATCTTAACAGAGCTCAGCATCTCAACCCTTGCCAAGCCCGCTGGTCATTATTCTTCTCGCGTTTTGACTTTATCCTCCGGTATCGCCCAGCGGCTAAGAATGGTCGGGCGGATGCCCTTTCCAGATCCCTCGAGGTCGAAGATTCACCAGAGACTCTTAACCACATTATTGATCCCGCCACTGAGACAGTACCTCTCAGACTACGCGCCAAAGTACTTTCATGGGCACATGATTCGCTGTCTGCGGGACATCCCGGGAGAGCACGAACTTGGGAATTACTTGCCCGCTACTACTGGTGGCCCCAGATGAAGGGGGATGTACGAGCTTATGTTTCCTCTTGTCCTAAGTGTGCTCAGCAGAAGCCATTACCTGGTAGACCCTGGGGCCTCCTCCAACCCCTTGCACCCCCTCAAGAGCCATGGACTCACATTTCCATGGACTTCATAGTCGATTTGCCTACTTCTGGGGGGAATCAGGTAATCTGGGTCGTTGTCGACCATTTCTCTAAGATGGTCCACTTTACACCCTTACCTAAATTGCCCTCTGCTCCTGAATTGGCGGACCTTTTCGCCTTGCATATTTTTCGACTCCACGCGATCAGGCTCCCCTACTTCCTCCAGCCAGGTCAGCTCGGGTCCCCCTCCCGGCGGTCTGAAGCGCACGGGCCGCGGCAGCAAGATGGCCTCCCTCCGAGGAGCAGCATCGTCAGGCCCGCGGTTAGCCCCGCCTCTTAAAGGGGCCGGGACACGATGTAGGGGCCGGCCCCGGAAGAAGACGTCAGCAAAGGAGGGATATTTAAATCCCCTGCAGTGAAGGACTGATTGCCTTCACAACAGGTCTAGTGGTTGTTCTGTTCCTGGTGCTGTGTTTTCCTGTTTGACTCCTGCTTGCCTTGACCCTGCCTTGCCTGCTGCCTGCCCGGACCTCGGATTGGACTTGACCCTGCCTTGCCTGCTGCCTGCCCGGACCTCGGATTGGACTTGATCCTGCTTTGCCTGCTGCCTGCCCAGACCTCGGATTGGACTTGACCCTGTCTAGCCAGCGGCCTGCCTGGACCTCGGATTGGACATTGACCCCTGCCTGGGACCAGGACGCTGTCTGGTTGTACTTGGCCTGTACCCTGTTCTCGCTGAAGCCCAGCTTAGGGTACTGAGGGGTTACGATACTGGGACTTCCACCTTCCAGAGACGAAAGGCACCTCGATTCCTCAGGTGGGTGACTTTTACTCTGGGTCAAGGGTCCACAAACATAACACATATGACATTTAGTTTTTAGAAACAATTTGGGATTTGAGTAAAAAGGTTTAGTTGAGATACATAAAGCTCATCATACACTAGTTCTGATCTTTATTGAATCCTCTGGTAACTTTACCCCAATACAGACATTGTCTTTTTTTGTGGATTGATCATTATCTAATTACTTTTGGACTTAAAGTTACTCAGCTGAATTAATACATCATAATATAAATCTAGAGGGTCTATCAATGCAACTAGACCATTTTCCTGATGATTTTACTTCAAAGTCCCTAGAAACCCAAGTATCTCTTTGGAATTCAATTCCTACTAAAGTATTTGATAAAGTTGTCCCAGTGACTGGATGCCAAAGAGATCATTTTGAAAGGAGTTATGCACATAAATGTAACATACTGACAGGGGTCATTTATCAAAATGCCTTAGGGCATTATCACATGTGTTAGGGCCTTAACGCCCTCTATAAGGCCCTAACGCATGCAATAAATACTGCATTGCAAATTGAATATGCAAAATTTGTATTTGTATTCAAGTGGGAGGGGACTGAGAGGAGTAAATGGAAATGAGGGTCAGTTAGCATGGTGTGTGATAGAGTAACGCAGGAAAATAATTAATCCTTTTTCTATTGCTTTGTGCCTGCATTAGCTGTATTCTACTGCCAAAAACATTTTTATTGCAAATTGCAGGTCAAGAGGGGAGAGGGGAGAGGGAACGGGAGAGGAGGGGAGAGTGTGCACCTCTGTGGAGGCTCACTTATATCTGAACTAACTATACCACTGTAAGAGGGGGCATTATGAACTCAGGGTAAGGCTTGGGAGGGGGGGGGGGGGTTGAGTTGGGTTTTGGGGGACAGTTTTACGTGCACAGTTATACGTACAAATAGCACAGTTACCATCAGTGAAGATTATATGTGATTTGGAGTGATGAAAGGTAAAAGAATAGTTGATTTGTACCATGTTCTCTCTACCTTGCTTGATGCATTCTCTACCTAACTGCAATCAAGCTAGGTGGAGACAACATGAAACATATCCACTCTTCTTTCACCTTTCATCACTCCAAATTACATTCAATCTTCACTGATGGTAACTGTGCTATTTGTACATATGATTGTGCATATAAAACTGCCCCCAAAACCCAACTCACCCCCCAAACCTCACCCTGAGTTACTAATGCCCCCTCTTACAGTTGTTTAAATATTTAACTTTTTTGTGAGCCTCTACAAATATTCTCACTCTCTCTCTCCCTCCCCTCCCCCCTCTCTCACACCAGCAGCTCAAAACATGAAAAAAGCTGACAGGTCAGTAACACAGCATGTGATGGACTTCTCAGCTTGTGATGTGAAAATAACACAGGTGTGATAAAGTACCTATATGAAGTGGTACCAGGAAAATTACCCTAATCACACACCTTTTTTTTTTTTTTTTATCTGGGGCACTATTTATCACAAAATATGATAGCAATTTATCACAAAATATGATAGCAATTTTCAAAAGCCATTTATTCAAGTAAAGTGCACTTATGTGACTAAATCCTATGCACAATTAGGTGGCATATATTGCAGCAATTTAAAAAAATGCACTTACTCAAGTGGATTAATGTGTAAAACCCAACTTAGGGACAGTAATTTTAAAATGGGCACATGGATGTGCTGCAGTTTTAGATCCTGTGCGCAGATATGTGCAAATGCTGTAAAATAGGCCAGCCAAGTGTATGTGTGCTCTAGATTTTAAATGTGTACATGCACCTCAGGAAAATGTTGGCTTTAAGATGTGCAAGTGAAAGGATTTTATGACAGCTAGAGATGTGTATCGTGTGATCGATCGTCTTAACGATCAATTTCGGCTGGGGGGGGGAGGGAATCGGATCGTCGCGGTCCCACCCCTGGACTGCTCCCGGACCGGCGCCCCGCCCAGGCTCTGCCCTCTCCCCGCCCCTTTCACAAAGCCCCGGGACATACGCACATCCTGGGGCTTTGCACGCGTCTCTGGGCCTATGCAAAATAGGCTCGGCACACGCAGGAGTGGTTACGCACGTAAATCCTGAGGATTTGCGCATGAAACCCTTTTAAAATCCTCCCCATGTATGCTCCTCTCTAAACAATTCATCAATTGAGTTGTTTTCTAGAGCGTGACATGGTGATTTTAATTCAAGCATTTATTATTTCAGATTAGACTATTTCGGTATATAAAAACAAATAAATAAATATAAAGAAAACCATTTTTAAATTCCAAGATGCCTCAGCAAGACTTCTAATTGAATGTAAATGCTGTGATTGTATATCCCCTTAAATAGCTGCACTGTCTGTGAGTCTATTACAGGGTGTTAGTCAAAGTTCTCTGGCTCACTTACAGGTCGATCCTGTAAGGCCGCGGTAATAACAGTGCGGCAGTGTCAGGCGCACCCTTCCTCCCCGCACGCACAGTTCTCTTCACTAACTCCCCGATACTCTCCTCTAATCGCATGCAAATGCATGCCGCGGCTTTAAAGCGGTAGGGAAGGGTTATGCCCGCGTAACCCATTTTACTGTATAGGCGCTTAATACAGTGCCTATACAGTAACCAGGGTGCGCTGGTACCTGTCATTTCAAATGACATTTGAAATGACAGGCACCATGAAGTGGAAAAAAAAAATACCAAAATATGTAAAAACCTGAGTGTTCAAAAAAAAAAAAATTTTAATACCTGTCGGAGGGCCGCGTGGGTCCAGGCGGCGGCGGCGGGAGCCGGGTGGTCGCGTGTTAAATCTAGGCCGCGGGCGGGTGGGCGCCTGTTCCAGGCGGCAGCGGCAGCGGCGGCGGGGGGACACGCGTTAGTTCGAGACGGTCGGTGGGCGGCGGGTGGTCGCGTGTTAAATCTAGGCCGCGGGCGTGTGGGCACCTGTTCCAGGCGGCAGCGGCGGTGGCGGCGGGGGGACACGCGTTAGTTCGAGACGGTCGGTGGGCGGTGGGTGGTCGCGTGTTAAATCTAGGCCGGGTCGCACAGGCGCGCATTCATTCATCATACCGGCAGTGAATGAATGCGACCCCTGCGATTCGGCGCTCAAGGCAGTCACATGCCGTGACGTCACGGCATGTGACTGCCTTGAGCGCCGAATCGCAGGGGTCGCACAGGCGCGCATTCATTCAGGCGGAGCCGGCAGCTTTCGCCACCGGCTCCTCCGCCTGGATGAATGAATGCGCGCCTGTGCGGACCCGGCCTAGATTTAACCCGCGACCACCCGCCGCCCACCGACCGTCTTGAACTAACGCGTGTCCCCCCGCCGCCGCTGCCGCCTGGAACAGGCGCCCACCCGCCCGCGGCCTAGATTTAACACGCGACCACCCGGCTCCCGCCGCCTGTACCCATGCGGCCCTCCGACAGGTATTTAAAAAATTTTATTTTTTTTTCTGACAGGTTTTATGTGTCCCACATCATTACATTTTCTCGATCATCTCTGTATCGCTTTTTTTTTTTATTGTGTTTTATTGTTTTTGAGTGTCTTAAGCGGTGTCGGATTTGTTACTAGACTCACAGTCCTAACTCCTACTAGGGGGAGGCGGTAAACTAACACGTTACGGCCGCGGCAAAACAGTGCGTTACTAATGAGATAACCTGAGCGCGCGTTACGGTATCGGAGGGGAATAGCTAATTCCTTCATTATACAGCTAATTCGTTCATTTACATGCCAGGTGGGGAAGGGTTACGCGTCTGTTTTAAGAAGCGCTACGGACGCGCGAAACTGGAGACTGTATCGCTGGTTTGCCTTACGCGTCCGAATTGTGCGCAGCGAGCTCGTTACAGACGAGAAATCTTCAAATGAATGTTACTGTATCGAGCTGTTAGTTGGGGCCTGAGTTATCTATGGGAGGGCATTAACAGATATGCTCCTGATCAGGCCTTGAGGTCTGTTCATAAGCAATTCCTGCAATTTTAAAACTGTTGGTTTCAACTCAGAAATGTGCTTTCTCGTTGGTGAACCTGCTTATTTGTAACACCTTGCTTAAATCATTATTATTATAGGGGAAAGCCAGGTCATTAGACAATGTAAAGACCTGGCTATTTTCCAAAGCTTTTGGCTAAGCGGAGAGGCTTTTCCCCTCTTAGATTAGATGATATTCTGAAAATAGGATTAAGCTTGCTGTTTATTTAGACTTGAGGTTTTACATCTCAATATATTGGATTTTGTTTTGTTTAACTATGCTAATGCTGATCTGAATTTGTACTGTATATGTTTTATATTATTTTGTATTTATTTTTTGGAAATGTAGATAATGTGTTCTATATGCTTTTTAGTAGTAAAGCATGTAATAAAAATAAATATTATTCATTTGTATAGGTACTCAAAAAGATAGATCTTGTCTTATAGTTCAGATTGTGCAATTGAATCATAGGCAAATTACTTTACTGTACCATCAAAATAAAATGCAAGTAAAGTTAGTATACTTGGTAGAATGCCTACAAAACAATTAGGGTATAATATTTACAACATATTATCATTAAATAATTATATCCTGCCTGTTAAAGAGTTAATCTATAGTACCACCATAACACTGAGGATCTTAATGCTTAATTGCTGCAAGATTTGATTAGACATGTAATATAACCCTTGTGAGCTTAATTATTAAAGCCAATACTACAAGTTATAATTTGATTTTGACTAAAGATATCTCACTTTGACTTTTATCATTGTTCAGAATTAATACCAATCTTTCAGAGTATTATGGTTGAGTCTTCAGATTTAAATTTTGCTTTTGATTAATTCTTCATAAAATTCTTTTTTATGTTATTTAAAGGTCATGATATTCGATAATAATAGCTTTGATCCAACACAAATTCTTATTGCTGAAAGGTAATTATATCTTGAGATATTGTTCCTATTATTTCCATCCTAAAAGACAGACTATTCTACATGATGATTAACAAAGGAAAGTTTGAACTGAATTATTCCATCTCCAGGAGCTTGGTAGATAAAGTTCTTAACTGTGATTTACAAAAGCTACATTTTATTTGAACAGGCAGTATTAAAAAGAGTAATGAAATTCTATAACCGGATAGGATATGCAAGTTAAAACTAAAATACATAAACCATTAGCAGAATATATTCCTTTGAAAAACATTCATTTAAGTTCATTTTAGAAGGTAAAAGCAAAACAGAGTTGAATTCTGTCTTCACAAGACTATATAAAAATAAACATATTATTTTATTAATTGGAGCCAAAATAGATATATACAGGAATATTAATCAGACCGTTAATAATAGGTCAGTCTTGGTAGCTACTGAAACATTTGTTAAGAGCTATATTTCATATTATGTCATGATTCAGGTACACATTAACAAGTAAAATAACATATTGTATTTTTTTAACTGAACTCTCAAAAGTTTTCTCTCTGAAGCTGTTTGTATCTTCAGCTTTGTATCTATTTACAACAGTATAAAGGCCAAAAAAACATGTAACAATAATCATAGGACCCAACTTTTGAAAATGACAGGGAATGACATACAAATTACAGCGCCCCCAGCAAAAAGAGAAAAACAAATGTAAATGAGTGGGTCATGAGTGTGACTGACCAGCCTGTATTTAAATGGGAAAGACTCATATGGCAAAAATAAAACCCAGGGAACTTTCAAATTCATTCTTCTCCCCAATCGCAGCTCATCCTCACTAGTCTTCTCCCTTCTGTTCCATCCCCCCACCTTACCAACAACCCATCCAAATCAGTCTCTTCCCTTTCCTGCCACCACCATACTTTCTCAACCTTCCTTTTCTCTCATTTTTCTAATCTACCTTTCCTCTCCCCACCTTAATCTCACCACTCTTAATTCTCCCCTTCCTTCATGGGAATACTTTTGAATTTTATATTTGGGGAGGGAGTTTAATTCTCCTCTTCTAGTTCTAATTTCTACATCCCCTTACAGTGCTCTGATCCCCCATTTCCCACTGACCTGTCATCTGTTCCCCTCCCAGTTCTTCTTCCCATCCGTGCACTCCCCAGCAGTTCTCCTCAGCCTTCCTTAGCCAGCTGCCCTCCTCTGCAAGCTTGGTTCACCTATCCCTTCCCTGATTCCCATCCCTCATCAGCATGATAGGCATAAGAAAATAGGAACATGCCATACTAGGTCAGAACAAGGGTCCATCAAGCCCAGCATCCTGTTTCCAACAGTGGCCAATCCAGGCCATAAGAACCTGGCAAGAACCCAAAAACTAAGTCTATTCCATGTTACTGTTGCTAGTAATAGTAGTGGCTCTCAACTTAAAAGCAGGTAATGGACTTCTCCTCCAAGAACTTATCCAATCCTTTTTTAAACACAGCTATACTAACTGCACTAACCACATCCTTTGGCAACAAATTCCTGAGTTTAATTGTGTGTTGAGTGAAAAAGAACTTTCTCTGATTCGTTTTAAATGTGCCACATGCTAACTTCATGGAGTGCCCCCTAGTCCTTCTATTATCCAAAATAGTAACTAACCGATTCACATTTACCCGTTCTAGACCTCTCATGATGTTAAATGAAGGCTTCCCTTCATTGACAGGTGGAGGGAAAGGGCTGTTCCTTCTGGGGAACCAGGGGCTGGGGATGGGGGATTGGGGAAGAGGCTTTGAATATTGTGGGCCGGGATGTATGGAGGGACACTGGTCCTTTAGGGGTTGGGGGCAAAGGGAGGGGGTTGCTTCTTTGAAGGGTAGGGAGAGGGAATTGTCATTTGGGGGATGGAAGGGTGGATGGAGGAGGGGGTCTGCTTCTTTGGGGGATAGGAGAAAGGTGGCTTTGACTATGCAGGCAACAGGGGGCTTGGACATTGGGGGGGCCACCAGCACTGTATGTATACTTTAAACATTTTTTTATATTGGGGGAGTTGGGGCTGTCTCTACTGCCGGCCCCGGGTTGAAACCATGATCAGCAATGATCCCGTCAACCTCCCTGTTTGACTGCAGTTTTGTTTTCTTTTTTTTTCTCTGTCACTTTAAATGGGGGCAGGAGCCTTAGGACCCCTGTTAGGGTCCTGGGCCTCCCACCACACATCTAATGTTTACCAGGGAGATGTTATTTTATCATGGCTGACCACCTTCTTGGTCGGCTGCAATAAAATATTTGTATCAGATTTCCTAATAATGGTCTCTTTGTATGCATTTGTATTATTCATGCATGAAAATCACATGCAAAGAAGTTCATTGTAATAGAGGAGAGTATCTGGGCAGATATAAACCATGTTATAGCCCTAACATGGCTTGATTAATGACCCCATTACCGGGATACGACTAATACAGCTAAGTTACGATGAATATTCAGCAGCACGGCAAAGCCATTGAATATACACATATATGTGCACACTTATGGAGCATCTTAAGTTAAACGTAAACTTATGCAGCTAACTATGAATATCAATAATTAGCTTTGTAAGTTATACGGCTAACTCGCTTCACCCCGGATTCATCCAGTACATTCCAACTTTTTGTGCATGTAACTTTCAGCCGTGAAAGGGACTTAGCCACATAAGTCCCGCTTATCCAGCTGAATATGCTCTGACTATTTGGCCCTAGGTTTTTAAGCGGCTACAAAATAAAAATATACAAAATAAAATCTTTGGGAGCTTTCAAGCCTGAACCCCCAGCCCCCCACACCAGAAAAACCCTTTAAAATAAGTGCAGGCATAGTAGCCATAATCCTCCAACCCCTCCACCTCACCAAATTAAAAAAGAAAAATCAGCAGGTGCTAGAAATCCAAGGCCAGCCTCCCCCCTCCTTCCACAATATTTTTGTGAAATTCATGAGCCTCTTCTCCCCTCCTCACACACCTACAACCTCTATTCCACTTTTACTATACTTTCCCAGTTCCTGAAAACACCAGACAAAGCATGGTAGTGTTTTACTCATTTCGAACTGCTTCCAGTATTGCTATGACAGCAATGCTTGCATATAATAATAATAACATTGCTGTCAAAGCAACACTGACGTGGCAGGGGGTGAGTAAGACACTACAGGGATCTCCATCTAGTATTTTAAGAGTCTGGGGGTGGGGAGTGGTGTGAAAAGGTGAGGGTAACATAAAGAGGTGGATGAGGAGGGGCTCAGAAGAGGCTTGTGATTCTTAACAAAAATATTGGGGAAGATGGAGGGAAGCTAGTCTTCAGATGCTAATGATTGTTTTGCTTTTTTAGGCTCATAATTATTTTAGTGTTTTCTGGGACTGAGGCTGGGAAATTGGACCTGAAGACCCCAATTTTCTTTTGTTTTTTTTTGGGGGGGCCATATTGCCTATAATTTCCCCCTTTGACAATTACAATGCAAGGTCCACAGATTCAAAAGCACTGGCATATTTGGTAGAAATGTCACCTATTGATAACTGCCCCTTCATGGCCAGCCTGCTTTTTAAAATATTCACTAACAGTGGGCTTTAGTGACTCGATCCCCAAGTCCATTCCTAATATTTATACAGAGTACTTCTATTGTCAAATGATTCACAATCTGGTTGCATTTATTTTAGCCAGTCCATTATGAAAAAGGTTTACACACAACAATGTAGGCATTTGGTGAAAGCTTTTAGGAATTGATGTTATGAGTCTGTATTCAGGAAGAGAAAGACTAACAATTGCAATTTAACTTGATTCTTTCTCTGTCAATAGTACAAAGCCTTTTATCCTTTGTGAAAATGAAGGATCTAAGTTGGGACGATTACTTCCAGTGCACAGGGTCTGCATACCAGTCTGGTTTTCAGAATATGTACAATGTATATTTGTCAGATATATGTTTGTGTTTGGTTAACAAATAGGTTAATTTGCTATATTTTGGGTTTCTGAAAAGCATACTGTCAATAGAAATGTGAGGTTATCTGTCTGTGTAGATATATCTCATGTATATCCTAAACAAGTGAAAAAGCATGTTCATAAACCACCAAAACCTCAAAAACAATTTGAGATAATTGAGGTATGATGTTCTAATTATTACAGACAAAAACACTTATACAGGAGATTCTATGATATATGTGAGTTTTCACAGATCTTAAATGAGTCTCATATATTACCATCTTCATCTATAAATCAAGTGACACTTGTGTTTTCAAAATTGCCCTTTTCTGCTACCAGTGTCAATAACATTAAAATCATTCTTAGAGAAAATTGTGATCAAATCTTCAAATCTACACTATCCCATCTGTAATGAAGTCCATATTCATTCACTGTCTGGCTAGCCGGATAAACTTAACCAGCTAACTTTGCATGTATATTCAATAGTGCAGCCGCATTATCCATAATATATTGGGCTTGTTAGTGTGTCCAACAGTGCTTGTGCATGTTCCCCAGCTCACCGATAGATGGCGCACGCAGTTCCCTGGCTGCCTTGGAGGCTCAAACACACCATACAGCGGCCATGTCATAACACCAGCTACAAGAGGTATTCCTGGGGGAATTCAGCGCTACTGCGGAATGCAGATTTTGCACAGAATTCCTCCTTCCCGCAGATTTCCTCCCTCACCTCGCCGATTTCCTCCCTCGCTGGAAGACTATTCAAAACTGGAAGAAAAGTGGCCATCACGGGACAGGCAGAAAATAGCAGAGGAGACCCTGGCATGCCGCGAATGGAGCGCATCCCGCAGCACACGCTTTGTTTGTGGCGAAGATGAAGGCCCGGTGTGCCATTTGCAGCATAAAGGGAAGGCCCCCCGTGCCGCGATTGGCGTGCCCGGACCTTCATCTTTGCCACGAACGGAGCGTGTGCCGCTGGACGTGCTCTGTTTGTGGCATGCCAGGGTCTCCGCTGCTATTTTCTGCTCAAAGCAAAAATGGAAGGCCACCGTGTGCCATGAATGGCGCATCATGCCTTCATCTTCGCCGCAAGCCAGCAGCATGCCGGTGAGAGAGAATGTGCGTCAGGGAGGGGAGGGTGAGAGAGAGCATGGTGGGGGGATGCCGGTGAGAGAGAATGTGTGTGTGAGAGAGAGGGGGTGACAGAGTATGGTTGGTAAGAGACGTTGCCTGGGGGGATGCTTGAGTGTGGGTTTCAGAGAGAGGGAGCCTATATGAGGGGAGGGGGATGCCGGTGAGAGAGAATGTGTGTGTGACAGAGGAGAGGGGGTGTGGGGGAGTGCGAGAGACAGCTTGGTAAATAAACAATGCCAGCCCTGGCTTTAGCAAATGTGCCTCCACGTCCCTTGCGCTGGGTGAAAACAATTTAGTTTTCCTTTTCTGCTAACGCTTCCATACAAGAGCATATGTGCCAATAAAAAGGCTCGCTGCCCGGGCATAGAATGGATACAGTTACTAGTTGAATATATAGGGTCATTTATCAAAATGCTATAAGGCATTTTCATATGCATTAAGGGTTTATCGCATGCGTTAATGGCACTTTTTGCATGCGATAAGCCCTTACTGCATGCAAAAACACCTTATAGCATTTTGATAAATGACCCTATAAATGCTTTTGAATATGGACCTCCATGTGCCTATGGGAGAGCTATTCTGATGAGACCATGTAGTCAATTTTCCTCTGACGCTTTCATACAAGAACTTATTTTATACAGAATTATTTCTTCTGCTCTCCTATCAATGTTACAGCTTACCTACTTCTCAGCAAAAATTGTCATCAGATCTTAAACTCTACAATATCCCAGCTACAGCGTGCTTGTAGAACATGGTCCACATTTATTGATTGATTGATTTAATTTATGAGCTTTTTTTATACCGGCTTTCATAGGACACATGTCGGTTTACAAGTAACTAGAAGAAGGAAATTACAATGAATGAGGGTAGAGGAGAGGGGGCAGGCTAGAAAAGGGGGGAAGTGGGCAGGGGGCGAGTAACACAGCTAAGAGAAAGAGGAAGGAATGAGAATAAGAAGAGAGGGTGAAGGATAACCAATTTAAATTACTAAAATCACAACACATGCAGAGTGCAAGTAATAACTGGATTAGCTGTATACAAATATGTACAAAACAAAGGCGAGTTCTAAGAGGCTAGGGTGGAAGGGTAGTACTGGGGGGAAATGACGGGGGGAGGCTAGAGAGCCAGGGTGGTTCAAAGAAGAGCACTGTCTAGGTTTGATTAGTATCTGGATTAGGGATGTGAATCGTTTTAGGACGATTAAAATTATCGTCCGATAATTTTAATATCGTCTTAAACCGTTATGGAACACAATACAATAGAGATTCTAACGATTTATCGTTATAAATCGTTAGAATCGTGAGCCGGCACACTAAAACCCCCTAAAACCACCCCCGACCCTTTAAATTAAATCCCCCACCCTCCCGAACCCCCCCCCAAATGAGTTAAATAACCTGCGGGTCCAGCGGCGGTCCGGAACGGCAGCGGTCCAGAACGGGCTCCTGCTCCTGAATCTTGTTGTCTTCAGCCGGCGCCATTTTCCAAAATGGCGCCGAAAAATGGCGGCAGCCATAGACGAACACGATTGGACGGCAGGAGGTCCTTCCGGACCCCCGCTGGACTTTTGGCAAGTCTCGTGGGGGTCAGGAGGCCCCCCACAAGCTGGCCAAAAGTTCCTGGAGGTCCAGCGGGGGTCAGGGAGCGATTTCCCGCCGCGAATCGTTTTCGTACGGAAAATGGCGCCGGCAGGAGATCGACTGCAGGAGGTCGTTCAGCGAGGCGCCGGAACCCTCGCTGAACGACCTCCTGCAGTCGATCTCCTGCCGGCGCCATTTTCCGTACGAAAATGATTCGCGGCGGGAAATCGCTCCCTGACCCCCGCTGGACCTCCAGGAACTTTTGGCCAGCTTGTGGGGGGCCTCCTGACCCCCACGAGACTTGCCAAAAGTCCAGCGGGGGTCCGGAAGGACCTCCTGCCGTCCAATCGTGTTCGTCTATGGCCGCCGCCATTTTTCGGCGCCATTTTGGAAAATGGCGCCGGCTGAAGACAACAAGATTCAGGAGCAGGAGCCCGTTCCGGACCGCTGCCGTTCCGGACCGCCGCTGGACCCGCAGGTTATTTAACTCATTTGGGGGGGGGTTCGGGAGGGTGGGGGATTTAATTTAAAGGGTCGGGGGTGGGTTTTAGGGGGTTTTAATGTGCCGGTTTTGCGATTTTTAGATTTTTAGATTTTTCACGATTTTTTCACGATTTTTTCACGATATTTTACCCCCCCAAACGGCAACAATACGATTCCCTCCCCCTCCAGCCGAAATCGATCGTTAAGACGATCGAGGACACGATTCACATCCCTAATCTGGATAGGCCTGCTTGAAGAGCCATGTCTTGATACTTGTTTTGAATTGGTGTAAGGATGGTTCTAGACGGAGCTCAGCAGGAAGGGAGTTCCAGAGGGTGGGGCCAGCAATGGATAAGGCCCTTTCTCTAGTGATGGTAAGGTGTGCAGTTTTGAGGGATGGGGTGTGAAGGGCGCCCGCAAGGGAGGTTCTGGTAGGGTGGTTAGAGGAACGGAAGCGTGGCATTTCCTCGAGCCAGGAGAGATTGTTTTTGTAGAGCGTTTTGAGTAGGATGGTAAGTGTTTTGTATTGTGTACGGAAAGAGATGGGAAGCCAGTGCAGATCTTTTAATATGGGAGTGATGTAGTCCCTTTTACGGGTATTGGTTATAACTCTCGGCATGGCGTTCTGCAGGATTTGTAGGGATTTAATGGTGGAAGCAAGGAGGCCTAGGAGAAGGGAGTTGCAGTAGTCCAGTTTAGATAAAATGGTCGTCTGCAGAACTGTGCAGAAATCCTGGGTGTGGAGGAGGGGTTTAAGTTTTTTAAGGATGTGGAGTTTGTAGAAACCCCCTTTTGGAAGAGAATTAATGTAGGGTTTGAAGTTTAGGTGTTGATCTAGGGAGACACTGAGGTCTCTTACAGAGTGCAGTGGTGTATAAGTCAGTGCAGTGTTGAGAGGTGGGGTGGAATGTATGGTCCGGTTGATTAGAAAAGATGAGTATTTCTGTTTTTGATGCATTAAGCGCAAGGTGGAGGTTGGATAAAAGGATTCCCAGAATTGCATGGATTCCTTGAGGGATTTCTGAATGGGGATAGGAATTTGCACATCATCAGCAATCAGGAAAATCTTCAGGCCTAGGTTAGAGAGTAGATGGCAGAGTGGCAAAAGATAAATATTGAAGAGGGTGGAGGATAGGGAGGATCCTTGTGGGGGGGGGGACACCTTGTGTGAGGGGAATAAATAAATAAATAATTGGCATGTTTTGAAAGAATATCCTGTATTTCAGATTAGACCTTGATTCATGTTTTGGCAAGGCAGGATTTTAAGGGATATTCAGGTGTCCTCGATGTCACCTCCAATTAATTATTAACAGGAAATGAATTTTATACCTGGCTATAAGAAGAGTGATAAGTCTGATGTGTGAGGTCCGGGTATTTTCTCATTTGTCTTTACATTTAAAGGATTAGTGATTAATTAACAGAATGTCTTTCATTCAGTGCAACAATTGTAGTGCTTATGTCCTAAGGCCTATTTGGAGAATCAAGGTTTGTCCATTTTGCCTTCAGCTGTTTGCAATGAAAATGGAGTTGGCTCATCTGAGAGAGGAATTGTCGAGGTTTAAATTAACCACTCCATCCAATATCTCTTGTCCATTTCCGACTGAGGACTCAGTAACCCAGGAAAAAATGGTATACGGTAACGTCTGGTAGAACAAGACATGTGGCAAAGACACTCAAATTCTCCAAGCTTGCAACATCTTGCGTATCAACCTGCATTTCCACAGAAATGTCATACATCCAGGATTTAGAAACCCAGGAATAATTGTATAACAGTGAGCTCTGACAGAATAAGGCCTGTGATGAAAAGACACCCACTATCCCCACTGTTACTCTTACATGATGCCTTTTCTCCATTGGAAAAAGAAATCTCAGCAATAGAATTTGAAGTGATGTCTGAATTAGAAGACACCCAATGCACCCTGAAAGCTTTTCAATGGGATCAAATGTTATACAGAAAGTTGCTTCTGCTGGGAGACTCAGAGGAACCAATTTTTGAATTTTTTGATGGTGACACAACAGTTAAATTTAATTTATCTTAATTGATATTTTTTATGTACACCTGAATTCTTATTGACTGTAAAGCTTGTTGCTGATTTATTGTTTATTGTAAACCGAGGTGATGTTATTAACGTGCCGCGGTATATAAAAAAATCACGAAATAAATAAAAGCCTTCTAGGATACTCCGCTAGTAGAAATGCAAACCAGATAATCAAAGCCATTGTAGAAGTAGGAACTTTGATATCAATGTTATCATCCATCTGGGGATCAACAACCTTGATAAAAATGGTATCAATGAAGTATAGAAAGATTTCCAAAATCTAGGGAAGAAGAAAAGACTATAGCCTTTTCAATAGTGTTAGTTTACCTTTAGAGGACTTCTCTAGCTATTACCCTTTATAATTCTACCCTCCTTTGAAAAAAATCCTAGGGACTGTGGTTTTAAATCAATTAATGAGTTTCTTAGAAGACAATTAGATTTTGCATGAAATGCAATATGGGTTCAGAAAAGGACAAGGAACAGAATCACTATTGCTTTCTGTAATAGATTATGTTTTGAGAGAATTGGACCAAAAGCAGGAGGTCCTGATTGTCTTTTTAGACATATCTGTGGCATTCGACTCCCTATCCCACAAGATTTTTCTGCAGAGTTTGGAGGAGGTCAGGATTGATGGTGTGGTTCATCAATGGTCCAGTTCTTTTTTGGAGGACCAGTGGTAACATGTGAATATTGCTGATTTTGAGTTTAAATAGGGTTCCAGTGAGGTCAGGCATCTTTCAAGGGTCATCTTTTTCTCCAGTTCTCTTTAATCTCTTTCTATTTTCCCTTTGTCTTCTGCTCCAAAGCCTTGGGGTATGTTTTATGAGTTATGTGAATGATTTTCAACTTGTGCTCCCTGTGGGGACAGTATTAAATGTTACTTTGAAACAGGTTGAGAATGTTTTGAGAAAGGTGAGGGATTGGATGTGTGCAAATCACTTATCATTAAATGTGATGAAAGTGGAGATTCTCTATATTTCTAGGGGTCCTGTGAAAGGTGTCCTATTGCAGCCATATTTTTATGATATTAGGATTCCAATTTTCTCCTCAGGAATCTTGGGACAGAGATAGATAGGGTTTTCTCATTTAGGGAGCAGTTGCATGCAATTGTACAGGCTGGATATTTTAAGCTTCATAAGTTGTGATGCTTGAGATATATTTTAGATAAGGAAGATTTAGAGTGGTTATCAAAGCATTTGTGTTTTCGGCCTTGAATTTTTGCAATAGCCTATATATAGGTTTGCCTAAGTGTTAGATAAGGGCATTGCAATTGATGTTGAATATTGTGGCTCATTTGCTGACAGGGACTCCTTTGAGGGACCACATTGCTTCGGTACTAAGATCCTTGCATTGGATCCTTGTCAGACAAAGAATTAAATTTAAGATTGTATTCCTTCCTTACTGGGCATTTCAAGGGGAGGGACAGAATTATTTAAAGGAACAAGTGTCTTGGTATTCTCTTGCAATAGAGTAATGCACACTACTACAGGATTTAACACTGGAAATAACTACACTTTTTTTTTTTTTAGGTACACTGAAAAAATTATTTATTTATTTTATTTAAAAACTTTTCAATACCGTCGTTTAGTAATGCACCATCACAACGGTTTACAAATAGGCACATAAATAAGTTTGGTTTATAAATTATCTAGAAGGTGCCAATAAATGTTTCGGTTACATTTTCTTTTTTTTTTTTTTGTTGAAATAATTTTTATTAACTTTTAGAAAAAGACACTTACAGAACATTACAATCAACCACAAGCTTGTACAATAAGTCGTTGGCTATTAACAAACGCCTGGCAACTAACAGATATTACCCGACAAGACAGTATAATATTGTTCCGTAAGCGGCATATAAGTAAGAAAGAGAAAAAGGAAAGGAGCCGAGAAAAATAAGAAAAGAAAGAAAGAAGTAGAGAGAAATAAAGAAACAAAAGTGAGATAAGAATAGAAAGGGGAGCTGAGGGAGCAAGGAAAAGAAAGAGAAATAGAAAAGAAGGAGGATGTGACATTTCTTATATATACCATACGAGAGATAGAATGCAATGCCAAGAGGAAGAAGGTACAATCATAGAGAGGCTGGCAATACCCACATCATTAAACAGTCGAAGCTATGTAGTCGTCAATCGGCTTCCAAATTTGGGACCAAGAGTGCAACCTGTGAAATTTGATCGCCATAGCTTTTTCATACTTAATATATAAACACACAGAGTTCCACCATAAGTGTTTAGATAGCATATCGCTCCCCTTCCAGTTCTGCAAAATATTGTGAAGGGCTACTAGGATTAGAAAATCCAATAGTTTTTGGGCAGGAATCGAAAGGGCGTGGAAAGATGGATCAGAACCCCACAATATAATAATAGAATAGGTGAGGGGTATTGAAAAGTGTAGTATAGTGGAGATAACATCCCATATATGAGACCAAAATCTAAGCACATAAGGACAATAAAAAAGAGCATGAGAAAAGGTACTTTTAGCTTCATTGCAGGACCAGCAATTATGGGTCTGGAGTAGGCCTGCCCGATGCATAATCCAAGGGGTCCAGACCGCTCGGTGCAGAATGAAAAAGGCAGTCTGGGTGAGGCTGGAGGAGAGGGATATGTGTATCGAGGTGTTCCATACTCTGGCCCAATTTAAAGATTCAGTTTCATGCCCAATATCCCTTGCCCATAAGGTTTGAAGACTAGTGATAGACTTAGAGGGGTGAGATGCTTTGAAAGTTTTATATATGCGTGAGGCTAAATGGCCAAGTGAACCATATATGTGATAGAAGGTGAATGCAAAAGGGGGTTCTGCCGAGTAGATCTCTGTCATATTATTAGCAAGTATAGAGTTACGAAGTTGCAACCATGGATAAAACTGAGTCGCTGGGAGGCCATATTGAGCTTGTAAGTGAGCAAAGGGAAGGGGGAGTTATGGTGCAGCACAGATGACAGGAACCAGATACCTGATTTTGTCCATAGTGGCCAATTAATGGGACGACCATCAATTCGAATTCGAGGGTTGTTCCAAATTGGGGCCATAACTGATTGGATCCAGGTTGGCATTTGTGGAGGACGGATCATGTCAAAAATGTTCAGTGCTTTATGCATGGTAGCGATAATAGGGTTAGAAGCTACGGACTTGGGAAGAAAAGACTCCAGGAAAATAGTGCAATGGAATAGGGGAGATTGCTTCTTTTTCGATTGATAGCCATCTGGGGCTTTCCTGGGAGTTGGAGTCAGGTTCGAGGTAATAGCACCCGTGCTGCAGCATAAACGACAAATGATAGAAATAAAAATCAGGAAAATTGACTCCCCCTTGTTGTTTAGTACATTTCAATTTCTGCAGGGCAATTCGGGGAACTTTGTTGCGGCATAAGAACCTGGTAAGCAAGTGTTCAACATGCTTGTAAAAATCAGATGAGAAGAACACTGGGGTCATAGCCAGTAGATAAGTTATTCTAGGCGTAAGTACCATTTTGATGGTGTCTAGGTGCCCCCACCAAGAAAGATGTAGGGGAGACCATTTATAGGTTGCTTCTCTGAGCATTTGTAGTATAGTGGATTCACAGTATCCTAATGTGGTAGGAATATCTATATGGAACCGAACTCCCAGGTATTTAAGGCCGGTTGTCACTTTCTGAATGGGGATCTGGGTAAGGTTTAGTGCTGAACCTAGCACATTGAGGGGAAGCAACTCAGTTTTATGCCAGTTGATTTTGTATCCAGATGCTGAAGAATAAAGGGAGATTAGGTTGAATAGCGCTGGAAGAGATTGGTCTGGTTCAGTAAGAAAGAGGAGAACATCATCTGCATAAGCAGATAGTTTGTATGTCTCCTTTCCCAGGGGGATTCCTTTAATATCGTCCGATTGTTGAATTGCTAAGAGAAGAGGTTCTAGAGCTATGTTAAAGAGGAGAGGGGAAAGGGGACAACCTTGACGCGTACCGCGATGTAAGAGAAAAGGTGCAGAGGAGCGGCTGTTAATGAATAGAGAAGCAGATGGGGATGAGTAGAGGTTTTGGATCCATGAAAGAAAGGTGGGACCCACGCCAAACCAACGTAAGGCGGCTAACAGAAAAGGCCATTCGACTCTGTCGAATGCCTTTTCTGCGTCAAGTGAAATGGCAATGGCAGGAGATGTGAGTGAGGGAGCATGATGTAGGACATGGTAGAAAAGACAGGTATTATTTGCAATTAACCTCCCCTTCACAAACCCGGATTGATCTGGATGTATTACAGAACATAAGACCTGGGATAACCGGTTAGCAAGTACCTTGGTAAAAATTTTATAATCAGCATTTAGAAGCGATATTGGCCTATAATTAGAGATGAGAGCGGGGTCTCTGCCTGGCTTCGGCAAAACAACTATACACGCTTCAGTAAAGGTGGAAAGGTTTTCTGAAAGTGAATTAAATGAGGAAAAATAAGCATGCAATTTAGGTACAATATCAGTTTTAAATGCAAGATAAAAGTCCGAATTGAAGCCATCAGGGCCTGGAGCTTTCCCGGTAGGTAAAGACGACATCGCCGCTGTTATTTCCATCTCCGAGATAGGTTTCTCGAGGTTAGCAATCTGAACCGCTGTGAGAGAGGGATGTTGCAGAGATTCTAAGAAGCGCTGAATGCTGTCTGTCGATTGGTGTGCGTCGGCTTCCGATTGGTATAATTGTTCATAGAAGTCTCGAAAAGCCTTAAGTATGTCAGAATCCGACGTTAATGGTTCGTCTAATGGAGATAGGATCTTGGTGATCCGTTTTTTCTCTTGGCGTTTTTTGAGATATGTTGCGAGAAGATGACCACACTTATTATGTTCCGCATAATAGAGAGCCCTGGAATGATGGAGGCCCAACACAATTTTGGCACTTAGGATTTGATTGTATTGATATCTCGCTTTGAGCAAAGATGTTAAAGTTGCTGGCGTGGGAGATAACATATGCTGCCTTTCCAACGTCAAAACTTGCGTTTGTAATTGCGAGAGAGTGGCATTTTGAGCTCTTCGAGATGCGATAGTATAACTGATGATATCACCACGGATAGTGGCTTTGAAGGCATTCCAGATATTAGAAGGGGAAGCATCAGATGATGAATTAAATCGAAAATAGTCCTGTATCTTAAGCTGAAGTGTTTGAATAAAGGATGGCTCTGAGAGTAGAGAGGAATTGAAGCGCCAGCGGCAGTCGATGTGGAGAGGTGAAAGCAGGCGTAGTGTTACCATTACCGCAGCATGGTCTGATAGTAAAATGGGAGCAATAGTTGCTGACTGAACGAGAGGGACCAGAGAACGTGAAATTAAAAAATAGTCTATACGGGAGTATGAAATGTGTGGAGATGAGAAGAATGTATAGTCCTTAGTTGTAGGATGAAGGAGTCGCCAAGGGTCAGTGAGGCCAAAAGAGTCCAAAAGATGATTGAGAGCTATGCAAGCCTTTGGTTTCTGAGGGCGTAGAGTGGATGATTTGTCCAAAAAAGGATCCAGAGGTTGATTGAAGTCACCTCCCACAATTATTGGGCCATCACCCAATGTTAACAAGTTGGCAAAGACAGAATGGAAAAAGTCGGGATCATCAACAAGCTATGATCCTATCCAAACTTGATTACTGCAACGCTATCCTCCTAGGATTACCAAAAAGTACTCTACAACCTCTACAGCTATTACAAAATGCTGCGGCACGTATCCTTACGAACACTCACCGTCATGACCACATCACACCCGTCCTTCAATCATTACACTGGCTCCCCGTAGCCTCTAGGATTATATATAAAGTACTCACGCTCATACACAAAGCCATTCATAACCAAGACATGCAATGGTTCCCAGAACATCTCCTGCTTCACACTCCGACAAGACCCACAAGAACATATCACCAGGCTAAACTCCAAATACCCTCTCCTAAACTCATGAAGCATACCACCTTTAGAGAGCAATCTTTCATCATCGCAGCAACCGCCCACTGGAACAAAATGCCTTCCCAACTACGCCAGGAACCCTGCCACAAAAAATTCAAGCACAATCTTAAAACATGGCTATTCAAACTAGCTTACCCTGACTAACGAACTAATTCTCCCCAAAGATACGCCTTGACCGCCTGACTGATCCGCGACCTCTCCTTTTGCCCTCCCTTCCCCCCCACCCCTGTAGGTATTCTCCTCTTCCTCCCATCCATCTTTTACTTCCCCCTGCTAATTTTCTTCACTGCCTTGTTTTAACTCCCTTGTTAAAACTAACATGTACATTTGTATATAATTCCTGTATATAAGTCCTGTATTATCTCCTACCCCTGTTAACACTCCCCCTGTTAATGTTATTATTGTAAAGCCTGTTGCTAAGTTATGTTACATTGTGAACCGAGGTGATGTTTTGCAAACGTGCCTCGGTATATAAGAAACCTTAAATAAATAAAATCTGAATTTGGGGCATATATGTTGAGGAGGGAGTAAGTTTGACCGGCAAGTTTAATTCGTGCGATGAGCCATCTGCCATCTGTATCTGCTATTTGTGAAAGAATATCAGCGTCTAACTTTTTGTGGAGAAGAATAACAACTCCCCGTTTTTTGTGCACGGCTGGGCTAAATATGACCGATCCAACCCATTGTTGTTTAAGTTTTATCGATTCTGCTGGGGTGAGGTGTGTTTCCTGTAGTAACGCTATATCAGCGTGGAGGGATTGTAGGTATGTCAGAATCTTCTTGCGCTTAATTTGGTTGGAGAAGCCGTTGACGTTGAGAGAGATAATGTTGATGTTAGAGATAACAGACGCCATTGGATAATTTGAAAAAAACAATAATAATGATGTGGGTATTAGGCATTCTGGACTTGATCATAAGTTGGATGTCACAAAAAGAGAAAAGCTGGGTTCGAAATGCAATGTCACAGGTCTGAGACAAGGATAAAAAAGAGAGAAAGAAGCAAAGCAAGGCATATCGCCTACATGTGTAGAGTTGAGAAGCCATATGGCTAGTTATAACAAAATGAGCCTCCGAGTACGCCAGAGGTCGCATCTAGCCTGGCATGCCGGCCAGGTTGCCATAAACAAAAAAACTTCCAGCAAATTATGTCGGTGGGAGCCAAAATGAAGTAGGTAGCTGGGACCATAGGAAAAAACTCCAGAATAAACTGAGAAGGGTCGTGCAGCTTCCTATGTAAAGAATAAAGCATTGCACAAATCTTATGCACTAGGGTTCTCTAGGAGACATTTAGCATGAAAAAAAAACAGAGCCCGATAGAGACCAAGATACAGTTCAAGTAACCATTTCAGAGGCACCATGAGATTTCAGAAAGTCTTCAAGAGCCGCGGGCAGCTGAAAAATTTTCGTGTGGTTATTAAGAGTGACCCGCATTTGCGAAGGATACAGGAGGCCATATTGCGCCCCCAATGAGCGCAGTTGCGGTCGCATAGCCAAAAATTGTTTGCGGCGTGCCGCCGTGGCCTTGGCAAAATCTGGGACTATTAGGATGTTATTCCCTTGGTATTGTAGGGGCGCTGAACTCTTGGCAGCCGCCAAGATTAGTAAGACTTGAGGGTGCCGAAGCACTTTTAGAATGATGGGTCTCGGGTATTTGGAGCCCCTGATCGGCTTTGCAGGAATCCGGTGTGCCCTTTCAACCTCAAAGGGTTGGTTGAATTTAATTTTAAGGAAGGATGGGAGAAAGGTGGATATAAATGAGACAGAGTCCGTCCCTTCCGCCCCTTCTGGAATTCCTAGCAGATTGTTTCTGCGATTGCAATTTGATAAGTCCTCGATATCTTTCTGCAGTTGATCGACCGCGGAGCTCAGACGAGGTAAGGCCGCTGTGGCAACTAGTAGAGACGAGGCCTGTATTTCCACGTCATCCAAACGAATTTGAAATGCTGCTATTTGCCTTGTTACCGTTTGTAGTTCACCCCGGATTGCAGTCGTGGTGTTGATATTAACTTGCAACATGTCTTTCAGTTGTTTAAGTTCTGAGAGAACTTGCTCTGCAGATGCCATGTTCTTTGAAGCCGTCGTTTTGTCCGGCGTGGGTGGATCTTGTTTAGCTCTTTTAGAGCCTGAGACCGCCGCAAATGCAGCCTCGATTTTCCCAGACTTAGCAGTAGCCATCCGTATTGAATTGCTGATTCAAAAAGCAATGAATTGTGACCAAAAGATTAGTTGGCTCCCAAAAAATAGTGAGCGACCTGGCGGAGCTTCAAGGCTAGGCAGCCATCTTGGTCGCTGCTCGAGAGCGCCCCCCGTTTCGGTTACATTTTCAATAATATAATCTATATGGAAAGTGAATTGGTATTTCCATGTATGTGATTAATAGGATAATCATATATGTTGTATACTGTCATTCCCTTAAATTAATACTTAATTATGAGAAAAAATAATAAAGTAAGCAATTATGCTATTAGGTGACTTTCAGCTGTGTGTAGGTATTCTTTGCTTGTTCATTTGTGATACTTACTCATCAACCTCACTGTGAAAAGCTTTTTTGAAGAGCCATGTTTTTAAACTTTTTTTGAAGAGTTTTAAATCTTTCATTAATCTTATTTTGAGTGGCATTGTGTTCCATAATATTGGACCTGCTAACTTGGGTCAGTTTTGCTGTTTTGACCTAGGGTATGGTTAGTAGAGCGTTATTGGCTGATCTGAGATTTCTCTGGGGGACATGCAATCGTAGTGCAGTATTTAGCCAATCAGCATTTTCATCATTGATTAGTTTGTGAATTGTGCATAGTGTTTTAAATTGCATTCTTTGTTCTATTGGCAGCCAGTGTAATTCGGCAAGTGTTTGAGTAATATGATCCCTTCTGCTTTTTCCAGTAAGTATTCTGGCAGCCGAGTTCTGTAGGATTTGTAGTGGTCTTAGTGTTGCATGTGGTAATCCCAGGAAAAGTATGTTACAATAGTCTGTGCTAGCGAAGATAAGTGCTTGCAGAACTGTTCGAAAGTGTGCTTGAGTTAATAAGGTTTTAGTCTCCTAAGGACCATGAATTTGGCGTAGCCTTCTCTAACTTTCAGTGATATGTGATGCTTAAGGATGAGTTCCGTGTCAATTATTACTCCTAGGTTTCGATATCACATACTGTGATATCACATATTGTGGGTATCATGTATTGTGATAAAACCCACAAGCAAGGGATATTCCATGCCCTCCTAGGGAAGTCCCTGCACTGGAGGCAGAGCCACTGGCCCCACAGGGTTGGGGCCCATGGCAGCGCCTGGCATGCAGGGAGCCATGGCAGAGGAGATACAAGGATCACAACTTTCCTCCAAGAACATCCTCCAAGGAAATCACAGTGACTCACAGGAAAGGATCGGACAGGTTGGCACGGATACCGGAATGTAGCATATCAGCCCTGACATTTTGTGAAATGCACTGAATGCAGCCAATCATGCTTCAGACCCGCTGATTCAACATGGTGAAAATGCAGGGCATATATACACTTCCTACGGACATGACGTCAGGCCAATGTCAATCAAATACAACGTGGAAGCGAGTCCTCTATCAGGTCATCTAAATTGTAAGCTACTATCACTAAACAGTTCTCAATAAGGTCGGCACAGAAACATTATGAAAACACAGAGTTCCCAATAAGGTCGTTCTGATTTGAATATGACTCGAAAAGCCGGGATACCTGAATACTCTATTGCATGAGATCCGAAACATGACACCCTAAGGAACACAGGAATTTAAAAGGAATTTAGAATGTAAACAAAACACACCAATTGTTTATGTCAATCTACTTAATATAATAACTTATATTAAGGTATACCAGTTGATTTTCTCATTGAGACCCAAAGGATCTACTGTCTGCAGGGTAAAGATCCAATATTGTTCACGCTGATTGAGTCATTTTTGAATATCTCCCCCCCCCCCCCCATGTTCCTGGATACAATTTCTCAATAATGGACCACTTAAGGTCCACAAAATCATGCTGTGCTGACAAACAGTGCTGAACGAGGGGGGCTGCTAGTTTGGAATTCTTAATGCAGCTACGATGTTCACTCAACCTCGTTCTTGTCTTCCTTTTAGTCCGTCCAACATATACAAGGTCGCATGGACATTAAATAATGTATACCACACATTCAGACTCACAAGATGTGGCAGCCCCAAGCTTGATAGTAATATCTTGGGTCGGGGATGTCCACTGCTGTCCTACTATCGCTTGAGTGCACAAATCGTACTTCCCACAAACTTGGTGCCATGTTGAATCAGTGGGTCTGAAGTCAGACCGCCAACGAAAGACTTTGGAAAACACCAGTTTAGTTGCCATTTTGGGAAGATTGTTTAAAATTGATTGATGCTCTTCATTGAAGGATTTGGAAGATTCGACCCCTGAAGCAGGACCTGGGTGGTCCGAAACGTGATCACGTCTGGACTCTATTCATAATCACGTTTTGAGCTAAGTATTTTAATTGAGTGGGACTTTACCGATGGCTAAGAGCTTTCTGATGTTTTTTGAATTGTAGTTTTCAGAGAATTCTCTGTCGAGACATTTTTCCCGTGGCAATATTTATTGTTTATCAGAAAAATTGCAAGCAACATAGATAATAAAGTAATGCAAGCCCCTCCACATTGGGTCTGATTGACATACAGACTCGGTTGGTAGTGGTCCTACAAAATTGTTTCAGTACAAATCTGTATGTATGTGGCGTGTTAAAACTGCAAAAAGATTGACCTAGAAACCATTGTTATATTATCTTATATCTAACTTGCCCATGCATATGCTTTTACCTATTTTCTTCAGTTGGATCCTTTTTCCAGTTTTTGAAAGAAGTTCTTTGGATAAAATAGCCCCTTTCACCTCATTCTTTAACCATGATGACCTTCCTGCCTCCTCTTCTAATGCATGGAATATATCTGATCTGGGCTTCCAAGATGTTATTTTTAAACAATGCACAAGCAAAGGAAGGAGAGCAATTCTGCACTTAATAGACAAACAAATGGAGGTAGTGCAGAATAAACTGAAAGTCCACACAAAATAACATAGATTTGGGGGCAAGATGGTGGCATAGAGTGGCCGTCGAATGCAGGCTGCCCCAAAGCTCTTGTTTCCTGATTCTAAAAGGAAGGGGAAGATCAGGATTTTCCCCTCAGAACCCTTACCTTCTCCTGGGCAGCTTGACATTCTGCATTTTATGACCCAGCCGGTGCAAAACGAGGGAGCCGATGAACTTCATGGGAGTCCCCGCAGGGGAGAGCAGAGATCTTCGGTGGATGAGGTGTCTCTCAGCCCTGACCTTTGCCCGCCTCTGGTGCAATGTGACCCCGGCAAGGACGCTTCTCAGTTGCAGACCAATGACGCGACAGGAACGACTGAGGTGGAGGGGGTGTTTCCTTGCCTCGTGCTGAAAGCAGAGAGCTCTCCTTCTGCTGGAGCAGAACTGAGCATTGGCGTCAGAGGCTCAGTGGCAGACTGACTTGGGGATCCTCTGAGGAGGGGAGAAGTAAATGTTCCTGTGGTAGGTAGCCAAGTACAGACATCGACCAGTGTGATAGGTGAGTCCTTGCAAATTCCTTCAAGGCCAGAGGCGGTGACCCTTGAGACATTATGGGACTTGGTGGCAGGCTACGGGATATCTGAGACGTTCAGAGAATAAAATGGACTCTCTCACCTATAACTCTCAGCAGAAAATTCTTGAGATTTAGGAACAGGCCAGTGCAACCACAAATAGGATCTTGGAGGCTGAAAATAAGATTCAGTCTAAGCACTCAATATGGTTATCGTTAAAGAACAAATGGCCTGTTCTAGACGTCTGGAAATTTTAGAGAACAATGTTAGATATCTGAAATTGCGGATCCTGAACTTTCCCAAAATTGCTGGAGAAATACCTTTTACTACATTGAAGCGGTTCCTGAAATAAGCTCTTGGTTTTCCTGAAGAAAATATCCCCTCAATTAATTTCTGTCATTTCCTCAATAGGAGAGTTTCTTCAACAGGTGAAATTGCAGTTGTTAATATTCCTGCAAACCTAACTAGCTTTTTAGAAAATTCTAACCAGGATGTAATGGATAGAAATACTTTACTATTATTTCTTTTATTTCTGTCCAAGATCTAAATAATGTAATACATATTTTCTTTAGGAAATTTCCTGTTATGTACTATGGCCAGGCAGTAAGAATTTATCCAGATTTGGCTCAGGTGACACAAATTAGGAGAAGGGAGTTTCTTTTTTTAAGGTAAAATGTTATTTCTCTAGGTTTTTCCTTCTCCTTACGTTACCCATGTAAATGCATTGTAAAGAGGGGTGATAAGTTTTTCATATTTTTCCAATCAGATCAAATCCATCAATGTATAAATGCCCTTAGTCCAACCACCTCATCCCCAGTAACCTAAGTAAGGAGAGGTCATTCTTTAATTGATATAGCACCGGTAGAGTAATACTATGTTAATGCCCTAATTTAAAAGTGAATTTCCTAAAAATTCTCCCCTATATTATTTCTGTTGCCCTCTTTTTGCTTTTGTTTCTTTTGATATACAGGTTGGATAAATTAGGTGCAATTTCTTTTTTTTCAATATGTCGATTGTATTCTCTGATATATATACATTATCCAACTGTGATATGCAAACATTTTCTATTGTTTGTAAATTGAAAATGTTAAATAAAGAATAAAAAAATATAAAACTGATTTGACAAGTCTATTTTTGTCCCTCCAGATGCAGCCTTGCAGTGAAACACGGGTTCCATGTCAGGAGACTTGCTTTAATATGATGATGTGCTTCTCAGAAACAGTGGAGTTGCCGTACCAACTAAATACTTATAAAAATGATTAAGACTTGTGGACTTTCAGTTTAGCCATCGGTAAAGTCCCACTCAGTCAATTAAAATACTTAGCTCAAAACGTGATTATGAATAGAGTCCTGACGTGATCACGTTTCGGACCACCCAGGTCCTGCTTCAGGGGTCAAATCTTCCAAATCCTTCAATGAAGAGCATCAATCAATTTTAAACAATCTACCCAAAATGGCAACTAAACTGGTGTTTTCCAAAGTCTTTCGTTGGTGATCTGACTTCAGACCCACTGATTCAACAGTTTATTCTGCACTACCTCCTCTGAGTTTTAAACAATGCCCATGCCTGATATAAACATTTACCACTTTAGCTGCACTTTTTAGTTACGTTCTATTTTCCTCATGCTATCAAAGTCTCCCTTTTATCTTTATTAACATTTATGAATCACTTAACATGAATTAATTATCAGAAAATTTCAAAACGCACTGAATAAAACAAACACACTATACATAAATGTCTGCATCGGAACTTACATGCTGCTCAGGTCTTATTCATCTGACTTCCTGATAAGATTAATAATATGCTTGGTTAATCAAAAATGTCTTTAAAAAAGGCTTAAAAATTTTCAAGCTGTCTGACAAGCACAATATGTAGAGTAAGGAATTCCAGAAGATCGGGCTGCAACTGAAAAGGCACAGGTATTTGTACTGAGCTGCGCTTGTTTTAATGATGGAATATCCAGAAGACCTCTCTGTTAGGACCTTAACTGGCAGGGAGGGCAGTACACATGGAAAAATGCATTATTCCAAGGGGAGGCTGAGGAAGAAATCGATATGAAAATTGTAGTGTCAGTTTTGTACTGTATCCATTGATTAATTGGTAACCAGTGAAGATCAATTAAAACTGACATGATTTGGTCTCATTGCTTGTTACCAGATATTAAGCAGGCTGCTGCATTCAATAAGAGCTGCAATGGTTTTAGCGTCTTTGCGGGGAGACCTAAATAGATAGAATTACAATAATCAATAAGGGGTAGAATACAAGCCTGGATGACTGTCCAAATGTCACACTTAACCAGTAGATGTTTCAGGCTGCATAAAACTCATATCTTGTAAAATCCTGATTTGATGACATGCTGTGACTTGTGATTGAAAAGTTAAAGAAGAGTCAAGTAATACACCAAAATCTTTTATATTCATACTCAAAGGGAAACTGAAGTTTTCTATGGTAATAGACATGTATTGTGTTTTAGAGTGAGAAATCTGTATTAGTAGAAACTGAGTTTTAGAGATGTTTAGAGCCAGTTTTGAAAGTTAAAAGCTAGAGCAGTAGATTTACTTAATGTCCTCCCTCCAGTCATTATTTCAAATTTGATTGCATTATGATCACTATTGCCGAGCAATCTCAGTAACAATATTTTTCACACCAAATCCTGCTTTCCACTAAGAATTAGGTCTAAAATGTCCCCCTCTCATCAGTTCTGAGACAAAATGCTTGATGAAGCAGTCATTTATTTCATCTAGAAACTTTATTTCCCTAGTATGTACTGATGTGACATTTATCAGGTCAATATTGGGGCAATTGAAATCTCTCATAATTACTGTGCTGCCATATTTGAAACTTCCCTAATTTTCTTTAATATTCTATCATCTATTCACTTTGGCCAGGTGGACAGTAATAAACCACAACCTCTATAGTCTTCCCCAACACATATGGAATTTCCTCACATAAAGATTCTCCTGCAGGTCTTTATCCTGTTAGACTGTATGCCATCCCTAACAAAGCACCAGCAGCAGCTACCTACTAAGATTATCCATCCTATCATTGTAATATAATTTATACTCTGATATAGCATTGTTCCATTGGTTATTCTCTTTCCACCAGGTCTCTGAGATACCAATTAAGTCTTCCTCTTTATCAGTGCTATATATTCTAACTATCCCTTCTTACTTTTTAGACTTCTGGCATTATCAGACCTTTCAAGGTATATTTTTTTATTTGTCTATACAACTTTCTTAGCAGTTGACAGGGATAATGTAGAATATTTTAATTAAATCTTTTCTTTACCTATTAGCAAACGGGCCATGTATGCTTTTATTGGCATTCATATGCCCTAACTCCTCTGTTATTTTAGCATCTTTTGAAAATATCTCCCTCTGAACCATGTACTGCTGAGTGACTGTCAGCTTTCCCCCCTGTTCTAGTTTTAAAGCTGCTCCATCCCCTTTTTAACAGTTAGTGACAGCAGCCTGGTTTCATTTCAGTTAAGATCGAGCCCATTCTTTTGCAATAGGTCCTCCTTCTTCAAAATGATGCCCAGTTTCTAATAAAAGTAAAACTCTTTACCCAGCATCATTGTCTCATTCATGCATTGAGACTCCACAATTCTACCTGCCTCTGGGACCCATTACTTGGAACAGGCAGTATTTCAGAGAATGCTACCCTGTAAATTCTGGATTTCAATTTTCTACCTAAAATCATAAATTTGGCTTCCAGACCATCCCTTCCACACTTTATGTCATTGGTATCTATATGTACAACAGCCGCTTCCTCTCCAGAAATGTCTAAAGTCCTATCTAGGTGATGCATGAGTTCCACCACTTTCACACCAGGTGGGCAAGTTACTAAGCAGCCACCATATATCTACATTTGTAATGTTCAAATCACCAACTATGATGACTGACTTAACCCTTCCCTCCTGGACACAAACCCTTGGATCCCCATTCTTTGTGCAAGAGGATAATGCATTACCTGGACGGCAGATCCTATCTACATGATCACCTTCTACTACACCAAGTTGATGCTCTCCCTGATCCTCCAAGGAAGTACAGGGGCTGCCGACAGGAGTAAGGACTTGGCTGCTATGTCCCTCAAGGTCTCCTCTACATACCTCTCTGTCTGCTTTAGTAATTCCAGATCTGCCACTATAGCCTCCAAACCAGGTCATTCATCAAAATGCAATCCGCCATTAGTGCACACGTTACGGTATTATCACAAGTGTTAATGCCATTATCGCACGCAATAACACTGTAACACGTGCACTAACAGTGTATCACCAAATGCTATACAAAGAAGTAAATTCATATTCAAATGGGAGGAGTTTGGGCAGGATTCATGTAAAGTAGAGTGTGGTAGGGCACTGCAAGATAACAATCACATAATATTGCTGGTTGCTAATACTGCTAATAACTACAGGTATTTTCTGGGTGGTACGACTGTATCACAGGTGCTATCACATTTCTAGGTATTATCGCAACATGTATCATGCAAATAAACACTGCAATCTATACAAACACCCCTACCAAGTATTGCTGGACCAGTCAAAACTGCTGTTTTTAGTAAGTCTAGCATCCTGACTGCTTTTGGTGCAGTCTTCATGCCTGGCCAGCCTTGTCACACACGACAACATGTGAAACATGAAGAACCAGAACAGGACCCAAGGCCACTACCAAGACATCCCTGGGAAGTACCAGCAACACATGCAGAGGCTGCACAGCGAAGGGGTCTGGGTCCTGACCAGCAAGGGCCACGTGTCCAGCCACCTGCAGGGAGATACAGGGAGCATATTTTTCCACCATGAACATCTTTGCTGGGCATGCCTGAGGAAGTTGTGATTAGCAGGTATTGTCTCAGCTCTCTGGATCCTAACACAAGGTCACACGCTGTCCCCAGCCTCACCAAACTGTTGGCCATCCTCTATTTCACGGCAAGTGGTTCCTTCCAAACACCTTCTCACGTTGTCTCGACCAGGAGCACAGAAATAAGCTAGGGTGGAGATACTTTCTGTTGTGCAAAATGCCTCAATAAAACAATGAATTGATAAAATAATTATGGTAGTTTTTCATCTAACAGCTTTTGAATAGCAGAGTTGAAAAAAGCACAATGTGAAGTTGAATCTTTCCGGAAACCTATCAAGTGATAAAAAAGATCAGAAATTGTATCTAGCAAAATTGATTCAAACCGATTTTTTAAAAAAAAAGGTACAACATTTTCTAAAAAACAAGCCCCTGATGTGTGAAACTCAGGCAGAGCTGGGCTCTGTTTAAATATATGTGCCAATAAATATCTACAAGCTAAGGCAACTGGTCTGTCTTGCTTCTGTTTGCGAACTGTGGTGAAGGACGCAACCAGAGGCATAACACATACCTTTTGGAGTTATGCATGGAGGACATTGTCCAAGGTCATGCCTTTCTCATCCCAAATTTCTAAGTTCTAGCAAATTAGTGTGGGAAAAGAAGGCACATGGACTTAAGTCTGAATGCACAAGCATTGCATGTATTTATAACCTGCAAGGACCCGTTCATATCCTCCCCTTCGAAGCTGTAAGAATGTGCATGTGCATGTAAACCATAGACTGTGTATACTGCCGGCAGAACACATTCACATGTGGGCAGTTATTGATGCGTCAGGATCATTGTGACATACACTTTCTCTACTGCTTCACACATATTTATCACAAGCATTCTGCAGTGCATGTTACAGTGCTGCTCTATTTCCTGTGTCTGGGGTGCCTAATGGTTTTCAATACAGCACACACTGCAGTTACATGATGTTAAAGAACAGCCATTGCCTGAAGAAACCCATTTCCTAGTAGAACAGGTTTCTGTCCTCTTATACATGTGTGAAAAGTTGGCAGACACACAGCTGAGCCTTTGCTGGGTTGCAAGGCCCTGTCATTCAATACCTGTACTAGTAACATCAGTTGCTGTTGTAATGCACAGATCACCTCCTTTTGTATACATTTTGGCAACACATGTAGCAAAGAACAACAAAACGTAAATGGTCTCCGCCAACGCTCATCAGGTTTACAGCTCAGCAAGGTACTGGCTAGCTTATATACTCTTACTGGATTCAGTGGTTTGCCAGTCAGATCTGCCAGTAACAAAGCAAACATTCATGCTTTCTTTCTATAATTGCTACTGGAGACTCAAGGTACGGTTGCAGGCCCTGGCTACTCACCCCCATACACATGCCTAACACGCTGGCAGAGATGAGATATAACAAAGCTTTAAGTGCTACCTGCTATGTCATAGCATAGGAGGTTAGGGAAAAATATTCCTTGCTGTAGTTACATGATGTTAGGTTCCATATTAGGAGCTACCACCCAGGAAAAAGATCTAGGCATCATAGTGGATAATACTTTAAAATTGTCGGCTCAGTGTGCTGCAGCAGTCAAAAAAGCAAACAGAATGTTAGGAATTATTAGGAAGGGAATGGTTAATAAAACGGAAAATGTCATAATGCCTATATCTCGCTCCATGGTGAGACCACACCTTGAATACTGTGTACATTTCTGGTCGCCACATTTCAAAAATGATATAGTTGCAATGGAGAAGGTATAGAGAAGGGCAATCAAAATGATAAAGGGGATGGAACAGCTCCCCTATGAGGAAAGGCTGAAGAGGTTAGAGCTGTTCAGCTTGGAGAAGAGACGACTGACGGGGGATATGATAGAGGTCTTTAAGATCATGAGAGGTCTTGAACGAGTAAATGTGAATCAGTTATTTAAACTTTCAAATAATAGAAGGACTAGGGGGCATTCCATGAAGTTAGCAAGTAGCACATTTAAGACTAATCAGAGAAAATTATTTTTCACTCAATGCACAATTAAGCTCTTGAATTTGTTGCCAGAGGATGTGGTTAGTGCAGTTAGTGTAGCTGGGTTCAAAAAAGGTTTGGATAAGTTCTTGGAGGAGAAGTCCATTAATGGCTATTAATCAAGTTTAGTTAGGGAATAGCCATTGCTTCAGTAGCATGGGATCTTCTTAGTGTTTGGGTAATTGCCAGGTTCTTGTGGCCTGGGTTGGCCTCTGTTGGAAACAGGATGCTGGGCTTGATGGACCCTTGGTCTGACCCAGCATGTCAATTCCTTATGTTCTTATGTACCTTCAGCCTTCAGAAAAGACGTTTTCACTGTTTGGACAAGACGGGTGTAGCTTTAATGTATGCCCCACCAAAAGTAACTAAGATTTTTTTGCTGAGTGCTGAGTGTTCCATAATTGGCTCTACGCCACAGACTACCAATGGACATACATCCTGATCTGTACAAGATCCCCCATGTCTCCCTGCTGAGGCCACGAGAACATGCTCAGTGGCAGGCAGATTCAGTAAAACCTTATACAGACACACTTTACCTGATAGGGGTCACGTTCCTATTCCCCTTAAAGGGGATGTGTGCCTGATGCCAGTTACCTGCTGATCTAGTGGCTTTCACTTGTCTTTGTGTCAAATCTTGGCTGAGTATGTCAGCATGTACCATAGGAACACATATGGATACTGATGTTTTTGCTTTGAAATGGAGCTGAACAGTGTCCTTCTAATAAAGGTGTCACAGTTAGAAAGACATGCTACACATGTGCCCACCAGCATGTCTTCTGCCTGCTATTAACAGAAATTTAGTGACTTCTGATATTACACTTGGTGCCATATCTCTACCACATTGTGGCCTTAAAAGCATCAACAGTGGCCCTCATCACTCTCACATGCAGAAAGAACCCTGTCATAAGTGTGCTCGTGGGCCACATGCTCCTGCACTGTGAAGAGAGACAGCAGTACTTGTGTATGAATTTAGAATTATCACAGAAGGTCCAACGTGTATGTGAATGCACAAAGGACACTATTAAACGTTGTACTGCAGATACCTATACATACACACTATTTCTCAATTGTTTACAGGTGTGCACCAGAGGTTTACCATCTATAATGACTGTGGTTTATGTAAGAAAGACATTACCACTGCAATCACTCATCAATGGTAGATCATGAAAACAGAGAGCTAACAGTACAATGTAGACCTGCATGCCAATGTGCTGCATATATACATGCATCGTCTAACTCCCATTCCTGCAGGTATGGAGAGTGTTGATGTTGCTCCCATTGCCATTACAAATCAGCATATACATACTTCTCATTCTGGACAGCTGGCCACATTACTGCACACATCACACAGCTTTGGACTCACACCTTGCATTACTGCCTGGGTGAAAGAGAGAGTGCTATGCAGGGAAATAGTTCCTCTGTGCACTGCTCCTTCAAATGTAGCATTAACATTCCTCAATGCATGCTGGCCTACATGCATGCACTGGGGTGCATAAAGTGTAGAAAACTATCAGAATAGATGTCTAAAGTTTGTGTGTCTTCCCTTTCTTAATGTTATGTTGCTGCCATCACCTTTTTGTGAAAGATCCAAGAGTATGCACTCACAGGTGAGTGAAGGCAGAAAAGTGCATATCCTACTGTCCTGCCTTCACTTCTTCAGTACTATAAACACTGTTACTGCAGCCATATCTTTCATCCTAAACCTTTGACATAATGCAGGCCAAGGGTTAAAATACATTTTACTTCCCTGTCACACATAGGTTCACTGTCATCTGCAGATGGCAGGTTTCATGAACATTATAGTTGGTTAGGTCTTCCAGCATTCTGCACATATGTTTGTTCCCTACACATAAGCACCATGTGCATTATTAATGAAAACCTAGCACTGTAAACAGTACATATGTTCTTTTGGAGGCCCTGAAAAGCACATATATTCAGCAAAAAGTAAACATATTATGAGACCAAATGTATGCCTTTCTTTTCCATTCTTGAATGTTTTTCTGGCGCTCATCATGGACATGCATGTGATGACATCTGTGTACTGGTAAACAGCAGGTATGCTGTAGGATGACCTTGAACTCCTGTTTCACATTATGAATTCAAAATACTGAGGTGGCCTGCTATGGTCCAACACAGTCCATGCTGTTGTATGTGTATTGCATGCTCTGATTACATATTTCCATCAGGTGAACAATAGAGATGTGATTCAGCCAAACCTTTTGGTTTGGCCTTTGTTACTGGCCCGCCGCGGGAAATTTCATATTTCCACGGTTCAGGCCAATTTAACTGGGTTCAAAAAAGGTTTGGATAAGTACTTGGAGGAGAAGTCCATTAACTGCTATTAATCAAGTTTACTTAGGGAATAGCCACTGCTATTAATTGCATCAGTAGCATTCTTAGTGTTTGGGTAGTTGCCAGGTTCTTGTGGCTTGGTTTGGCCTCTGTTGGAAACAGGATGCTGGGCTTGATGAACCCTTGGTCTGACCCAGCATGGCAATTGCTTATGTTCTTATGCCCCTGAAACAATATCCAAAACCCACCCCTACCCTACCAACCTAATTAATTAGAACAGGGTTGTAAAAAAACCAATAAACCCAAACCCATCCCAACCCTTCAAATTTAATTAATTGCTATGCATACACAGTAAATCACGTGTACCTTAGTAAGATAGAGGTCTGGTGACAAAAAGGGCCATGTAAGTAAAAGTCATGTAACCTTGGTCCATAGCAGCTCAATAGCAAAATACTATGCACAACTAAACTGTGATGCTTTCCCTGGTCTGTACACCATCTGCTTGTGTCCGTTCCCGGGTCCAAACCTTGACCGAGCTTCTCTGGTCCCTTGGTAACTCAAATAGTAGTTAAAACATATTTAGCTTAAAACTCCCCAGGTGGGATTTGAACTCTCACCACCTGGATGGAAGGCAGATGTCTTCCCCACTGAGCCAGCAACTCACTTTCCAACCACTGGCTTCAGAAGTCCCTCTCAAAGTCCATAGTTCAAATGTCCAGCCCCACTGGGCCTAACTGCCACCTCCCACCATACCTCTGGAACCTCAACCCTTCCCCAGAGGTACAGCCACCCACTGGCAGCCCTCCAGGCAAAGTATCCTTGTTGTACGTCCAACAACAGAAGTCCCTGCGCTCACCTCCTCTGTGATAGTTGCAACAGTCCTTCACACGGTCGGGGAATGTCCAGCCTCAACGTCTCCCAGAGCAGACAGAAAGAAAGAAAGAAACTCACTCACTCACTCACTCACTCACTCACTCACTCACTCACTCACTCACTCACTCACTCACTCACTCACTCACTCACTCACTCACTCACTCACTCACTCACTCACTCACTCACTCACTCACCAGTCCCCCACAGGGTACTGCAACTGCTCTACTAGGGAGTCCTTTTTATCCTGTGGAAACTCCTCCTCCTCTGCCAGCTGATTGGCTCCAGGGAAGTCCCACCCTTAACCTCCCACACCTGTGGTTCTTCTGTCCTTGTAACATCCGGGGGAAGGAACCAAGGGACGTCTCTTGCCTGGTGTTGCTGTATTTTCCTTCCCCCCCCCCCTTCCCTTGAATCTTTGGTTCCTAGCTTTATTCTTCCTATCTAGTCTAGCATAGTGACCCCATCACAAAACCCAAGCATGAAGTATACAGTAAGGATGTGGATATTGACCTCTGCAAATCTTCACAAATAGCTTACACTGAGCTTTCTTGTAATGGCAGAGCCATTGGGGCCTTCCTTGCTCCATAATTGCACAATTTTTATGTGTCAACGCATTGGTGTATGCAAGGTAATGTTGACATCCAACGTTTACCCATACCTACATAGTCAAGGCACACAATGAAACAACATCACCAAAAATTTAACTTTTTCAAACAATGATCACTTCATTAAGAAACACATGTAGTGTACTGCTTGAAATTATGCCATTTGCTTTCTTGATCACATTCTGCAAAGACAAGATAGGTCATAGCACAGAACAATGAACATTTTAATTCACTGCACATTCTGTCTTAACCTGAGCAGTAATATATGCAAACACCATAATGATATATACAGATATTGCATGCTATCCTTAATGCAGAATAATGATTACAATCTATTACATTGGGGGATATTTACTAAGCATTTTTGAAATGTAAAAATACCTGGAAAAATCCTTCAGTAAATAAGCCCCCAAAAGAGGAAGTGCCCCCCCCTAATACTATAGCATAGCTGTGAACTTACAGCAACATAAATGACCACACATTTGTGTACATGCTAATACCGCAGGAAATGCATGCTGAAAGAGTGCACTCAAAGAGGACAACCAAAAAGGCTAGGACAGCAAAATGACAGTTAAGGCCCCACACTGTGCATGTTGAAAGAGTGCACCCAAAATGCCAGAACAGCAAAATGACAGTCAAGGCCTCCCACAGTGCATGTTGAAAGAGTGCACTCAAAGAAAACAACCAAAAGGCCAGCACAGCAAAATGACAGTCAAGGCTCCACACAGTGTATGTTGAAAGAGTGCACTCAAAGAGGACACCCACAAGGCCAGGACAGCAAAATGACAGTCAAGGCCTCACACAATGCATGTTCAAAGAGTGCACTTTAAGAGGAAAGACAAAAGGGCCATACCAGCAATTTGTGAGTAAAGGCCCCCCACACACTGCATGTTCAAAAAGTGCATTCTAAGAACAGAGCCAAAGGCCCCAGCCAGCATAGCTCAGCATGTAGTCAGTGGGACCAACAGCAAACAGTAAAACATGTAAGCAGCAGGAGAATGAGCAAACTGTTCACCATGTGTGCAGCAGGAGTCAGAATGCAGACAGCGCCATCAGCATCACAGGAGCAGAAGACAGAGCAGCTTGGAGGCAGGAGGCCCAGGATGAGAAACAGCAGCTTGGAGGCAGGAGGGCCAGCACAAGGAGCAGCTTGGAGGCAGGAGGCAGAGGATGAGAAGGAGTAACATGGAGGCAGGAGGGCCAGGAGCACAAGGAGCACCTTGGAGGCAGGATGCAGAGGATGAGAAGGAGCAGCTTGGAGGCAGGAGGCCGAGGATGAGAAGGAACAGCTTGGAGGCAGGAGGCCCAGCACAACAAGGAGAAGCATGGAGGCAGGAGATGAGAAGAGATGACACCCCGCAGCATGAAGCCAGAACTTGCAGGAGATGAGAAGAAATGACACCCCACAGCATGGAGCCAGCACTTGCGGGAGATGAGAAGAGATGACACCCCACAGCATGGAATCAGCACTTGCAGGATATGAGAAGAGATGACATCCATGTTATGATAGTTGATCCTTGGTCTGGGACGAGGGATGATACCCACCAGTAGTGCCTAGGTGTACTCGTCTCCGGAAGCTGGAATGTACTGCAGCACAATCCAGCAAGGGGTCTCAAGGTAGGCGGCAAGCAACACAGTCCGAGTTGCAGGCAAAGGTCCAAGGCAAGTGGCAAACAACACAGTCCAAGTTCCAGGCAAGGTCAAGGCAGGTGGCAAACAACGCAGTCCGAGTTCCAGGCAAAGGTCCAAGCCAGGTGGCAAACACAGTCCAAGTTCCAGGCAAGGGTCAAGGCAGGCGGCAAAACAACACTGTCGGGTTCCACTCCGAGTCAAGCCAGAAGACAGAGAAATCCAAACCACTGGTCGGGGCAGGCAGCAAACGACGAAGTCCAAATCCAGGCAACGGTCCAGTTCAGGCGGCGAGCAGCAAGGTCCAATCCAATCCGAGTCAAGCCAGAAGACAGGAAAACCAGAAGAATAGCAGACTACCACTGGAACCTGTTGCAAAGACGTCTTCCATTCTTCAGAGTGAGTTTAAATCCCTCTGGCTGATGATGTCATCTTCCAGGGCCGGCCTGGTCTTGGCGTCACGGCCCCTTTAAGAGGCAGGGCTTGCCGCGTCTTTACCGACGCTGCTCCCCGACGTCCGGAGGCAGTCGTGTCGCGGCTCGTGCGCTGCTGCCCGCCACGATCGGGACCCTGCGCCGGCAAAGTGGAGGAGGTGGGGGGTCTGGCCACGGGTAAGTGCGGTTGGAACCCACAACAACCCAGTAGCATGGAGCCAGCACTTGCAGGAGATGAGAGAGATGACATCCCGTAGCATGGAGTGAGCCAGTTTCTTCCATATAGACAGCACAGAAACTCTGTTGTCAGCAGATGCTGAGCCAATTTCTTTCATCTAGACATCATAGCAACTCTGTTGTCAGCAGACGATGAGTCCGTTTTCTCTATCTAGATGGTACAGCAACTCTAAGAAGTGCACATGGCTTTTCCTTGAAAACGGAGGCCTTTCCTCTTCAATGCTCTTTTCCACGCAGCTTTCCCTTGGGGGGGGGGGGGGGATTTTTTTGCTTGGCTGACTGCTCCGCCATTATGATTCTGCTGGACTGCTGAGAGGTGTCGATCTCATGGATGTGGCTGATGATTCTGATGGAGTTCAGGCATTCGCTGCAGGATTTGAGTCATAACATTTGTGAGATTACTAATAGCTGCAACAATGGTGTAAGTTCTTTGGGTGCTGAATGCAGTGGGTTTCTGGAGGATGTGGTTTTGTCGCTGACCTGTTCTGCAGAGGTTCCGTATTTTGGCCCGCAACAGCAGGATGTTGGATTATGTGATGCCTTCTGTTGCTGGTGGTCTTGATGGTGGCGGTATAGGGGCTGCTGATGGGGGCCCTGCTGGTGGAGGTGTAGGGCTACTGGTAGAGGTGCAGATGGAGCCAGTGTGGGGGCCACTGGTGAGATCCTGATGGAGGTGGTGTGGGTGCTTACAGTGGTTGGCACAAGGGTGCAGCTATTGTTGATAGTGGTGATGTCAGAGTGAGAGGCTCCAGTGTCGGCATAGCTGGGCTTGTCTCTGATTCATGTGGCATGCTGTTTGGGAGCTGCTCCTGTGAATGTTGCCTGTCTATGAAAGTTTGAAGATCCAGGTCTACATTTATGGAACTTTGGGATGATGGAGAGTGCCTAATAAACAGACCCTGCAGTTCCTATGCCTCCTGCTGCTCCTACCCTAGCTCAACTGGTGTCGCCACATCCATTAGTAAAGGCCTCTGCAGGAAGGGGATTGGTTGGCTGGTCCCTGGAGCATCCCAGCTCGTCCCTGGCTGGGACTGACACGTTTCTGCTTGAGATCTGTGGAAATAGAGAAGGGTAAAAAAAAAGTACATAAGTACATATGCTACCATTTGAAAATATGTTTTTATTTTGCCATCAGAGGTGCACTATGTTTACTTACAGTGCCTGATTCAGTAAAGCATTTTTCCCATTCTGTGTGTATGGGAAAAAGTTTATATGAATGAAGGCGAAAGTTGCCTCTAATGGCAATGTCTGAGGATTTTTTACTAAACACTTTTTACCATTCTTCTGTAATTGGAAAAACTCATAGTAAAAGACCCCCTATGTGTACTAGGGATGTGCATTTGTTTGTGACAATATAGGAGATATAGAAGATATTTCCTATTTCGTTGCGTTTCAGGGGGGGGTCGCTGAAATGATAGGAAAACCCATGAAATTTCGTGCGGTTTTCTTATCATTATTGGGAGGGAGAAAGGGCACATTAAAAAAAACCCCAAACCCACCCCAACCCTTCAAATTTAATTAATTGCAACCCTCCACCCTCCCGACACCCCCCCCCCCCCCCAAGACTTACTGAAAGTCCCTGGTGGTCCAGCGGGGTCCCAGCAGTGATCTCCTCCTCTCTGGCCATTGGCTGCCACTAATAAAAATAGCGCTGTGCCATTTTTTAAGATGGCGCCGGCCATCCATTGCTCCTACAATGTGAGAGAGGCCGGCCAATGGCACTGATACCCCCTGTCACATGGTAAGGGCAAAGGGCCACCAGCACTATTTTGTTTACTGGTGGCTGACGGCCCGAGAGCAGGAGATTGCTTCCGGGACCCCCGGCAAGTTTTGGGGGGATCGTGATGGTGGGGGTTGTAATTAAATCTGAAGGGTCGGGGGTTTTGTTTTTTTTTTTCGGATCGGGACAGCCAAAATAAAATCTGCCCAAACCGCAGGAAATAAAATTTCCCGCGGCTGGTCGATAACGAAGGTCGAACCGAAAGGTTCGGCTGAATCACATCTGTAATGTGTACATAGGTTGCTGTCAGCCCATTTATGGCTGATTTGAATTTACCAGCAGCAGCTCATGTCATGACTAGCTGCTGATCCATTCCCTTGAAGATATCTGGTCCAAGCCTTTCTCCTCCAGTCTGTCACATGTATTTTGAATGTTCTGCTACTTTTGCCTTCAGCTGGGCCTTTATGTCTCTGTACCAGTCGCAACCTCCTCCTTGCTTCGCTGAATGGCACTATGCTAGGTGATGGCTTGGGCAATGTTCCTCCAAATTTGGCCTTTAGTTGCTTTAGGTGTCTTGCTGCTCTGTTACCAAAACGATTGGCATAGTTCTGCAGGATCCCAGCAATCAGAAATTTGTTCTCTGCCCCACTGAACCATATTGCACGCAGTATCTGCCATACAAATAGCTGACTAGCCAAAGGGGGTGCCACTTCCTTTCCTGGAGAGGTGTCTTCCCTGCCCTAACTCTCTGTCCCGCTGTCCTCTCCTGTCCCTTCCTCCCCCCCCCCCCCCCACCTCAACCTGAACTACCAACTCCCTTCCCGTCTGCCCTCTCTGACTAACCTATGTTGTTGTACTCCTCCCATAAGTCTTTCCTGCTTAGCCCCTTCCCCCACCCCACCCTCCTGTACATTGTTATGGTCCCAGTCCACAGAGGTCTGCAGACTGGTCCCCCTCCTACCTCGGGGCGGCTCGTGGCAGCTGCGGCATCCTTGAGACTTGTTCCGGCCTTTCTTGTCCCTTTGCGCGGCGCTCCCTCTGCGAGGGAGATGCCGTCAACATTCTCCAGCTGGCTCCGCCCCTCTAGGTGCATGCATGTGCAGGGGCTCCAAATTTAAAGGGACCAGTGTGGGAAAGGATGGCTCTGCCCCCGGGAGGACGCCAGATGTCAGGGATTTAAACCCTGCAGCCAGCCTCTCACTTCACCTTGCAATAGGTTCCCTCACTTGAGTTCTAGTTGCATGCTCCAGACCTTTGTTTGGCTTCTGACTTCAGCTTGTCTCCTGGCTCCTGACTTTGGCTCAGCTCCTGACCTCAGCCCGGCTCCCAACCTCGGCTAGGCTCCTGACTTCGGCTCGGCTCCTGACTCTGGACTTCGGCTCTTCCTTGGTAATCTGTTTGCTGCCCGCCTTGATCCGGACAGCTCTGTCTTCTTCCTTCTGGGAGACCTCGCCTAAGTCCAAGTGGCTCGGGTCCTCGGGCTTCCAGTGGTGAAACCTCGGGCAGTGGGGAGACCTCAGGCTTTCAGTGGTGAAGTTCCAGCTGGTCTCCTGTCTACTACCTCTAGTCTACTGTACAACTTCAAGGCAACTCTTTGAATTCTCCCCTTCAGGAGATCGCACACAAGTCCAAGCGGCTCGGATCCTCTAGGGCTCCACCTGGGGGGATCTCAGGCTTCCAGTGGCAAAGATTTGGTTGTTCTCCTGATTGGATCCTCCTCCTGGCTACGATCTCCGCTGTGGGCCACCCCACAGTGCACCTTATCACCTCTAGCTGGCCCAAGGGTGCACGAACATAACATCCATTCCTCCTTGCCTGTCTCTACTTCTCTCCCTGTCCCTATTCCTACTCCTACTCCCCCTGGCACTCCTTCCATCCTCTGTCCACTCCCTCTGCCTCTTACTCACCCTGCTATCCTCACCCATCTTCTCTCTCCTCTTCCCAGGCCTTTCACCCTCCATTCTTCCCTCCTCAGACACACTCTTCTGCTCCTGACACTCCTGTTCACACTCATCACCCACTCCTGACACTCCTGCTATGCTCCTCACACTCCTCTGCTCCTCATACTCCTCTGCTCCTAGCACCTCCTCTGCTCCTCACACTCCACCTCCACTCCTCACACCTCCTCTTCTGCTCTTCACACTCCTTCTCTGCTTCTCCTCCACTCCAAGGAATATGTCAGACAGGACTTACAATTTCTTTCATTCCAACAAATATCACAAAAGTCCAAGGTAAAGGGAAATAAGAACAAATAAAGCACCACTCAGTCAGAAATCTCAAAAAATTACCTCTAAACTCCTCAAGACTGCTAACTTCCTCTTCTCTCACTCCAATTCTTGACACACCCTCAAAGAAGGACGGACAGGAAATGATTATTTATAGTCTGCAGAAAATACTGTGTTATGCGATAGCATACCGCACGCAGCGATAACATACCACGGCATGCATATATTGCATCTGTGATGCTGAAAAGCACTGAATTGCATGCACAAGCTCATTTTTCTTATCGCACATGTTAGGCATGTGATACTGCAGCATTTTGATGAATATAGGGGAAAGATCAGACTCTTTCTATGAGAGCCAGTAACTCTTTGATCTCAGCACACACACTTATCGCCTCGTGGTGGTGATGTATAGAATATTTTTGTATGGCATGAGCAACATTGGATTCTCTGCTGGCACACTGTCCATGGACAGCCTCAATATAAAGATAGAAGGGCAGGGACTTTACTATTTAGTATTATTGACTTTTAGCCTAGTCAATGAATTTGTTTTAAGGTCACATTATATGCATTGACCATTTGGTCAGAGGTGTGCTTACTAGGGATGTGAATCGTTTTTTGACGTTTTAAAAAAATCGTCCGATATTTTTTAAATCGTCAAAAATTGTTAGAGTGCACGATACAATAGAAATTCCCCCGATTTATATTGAAAAATCGTTAATGGGTTAGTGTCCACTAACGGGAGTTATTTGAGGGGAGGGCAGGAAAACCGACACACCAAAACAACCCCTAAACCCACCCCTACCCTTTAAAACTAAACCCTTACATTCCCCCACCCTCCCGAACCCCCCCAAATCTTTTTACGAGTACCTGGTGGTCCAGTGGAAGCCCCGTGTCCGATTTCCTGCTCTCGGGCCATCGGCGCTATTTTGGCTGCCACTAATAAAAATGGCGCCGATGGCCCGATAAAAAAAAAAAAACACCGACCCTTTAAAAATGACTCCTTTGCTTCCCCCATCCTCCAGAACCCCCCCCCCCCCCAAAACCATTTTAAAATTACCTGGTGGTCCACTGGGGGTGCGGGGAGTGATCTCCCGCTCTCGGGCCATCGGCTGCCACTAATCAAAATGGCGCCGATGGCCCTTTGCCCTTACCATGTGACAGGGTATCCGTGCCAATGGTGCCATTTTGATTAGTGGCAGCCGACAGCCCGGGAGCAGGAGGATGACCCGGAGCGGGATATTGCTCCCGGGACCCCCACTGGACCACCAGGTACTTGTAAAAAGTTTTTTGGGGGGTTGGGAGGGTGGGGGAAGCTAAGGGGTTAGCTTTAAAGGGTCGAGGTGGGTTTTTTGTTTATTGGCTGGGGCGCAGCTGATAAACAAAACCGCGATGGGGCCTGATAGAAAAAAAACCACATGTGAATCGGAACCGGAATCCGAACCGATTCCGGTTCCAATTCACATCTCTAGTGCTTACAGTTTTTTAAAGACAACAGGAATTGACAGCTGGATTCTGCATTAGAATAGGCTATGATGTTTTCAGAAATATGGAATATTCACTGAGCCATGTAAGAAAAATGGTGCTATCCATATTTTTTTTTTGCTGCAAATAGGATATAAAAACTGCTATTTAACTTTTGCTTTAAGTGTTTATGTCCAGTTTTGCTGTATGTGATTCATTTCAGTGCAGTTAAAAAGAATGCTTCTCTACTGATAAACCACTCTGCAGATATATGAATCAATAATTTGGTTGATTTATGATTGCAACATTGAGCAGCCTTGAAATAAGCAACATGGCAAAACATGAACCAAGTTCTATAGGCAAGCTATAGTTGGGATATTGTAGTATTGAAGATTTGATTATATTTTTTTCTAAGAAATATTTAAATGTTTTTGACACCAGCTGGCCCAGAAGGACAATTTGGAATATTCAAATTATATGAGATTAATATTTATTATTTTAATTAAAAGTTCTTATATTCCACTAGTTCCTATAATCTGTTCAGTGCAGATTACAATAAAACTGTCATAAAATCAGAATTATACAATATACTACATATGACAATTAACATAAAATCAATATACATACATAAGATCAATACATGTACATCAATATATTAAAAGTCATGCTGCTTCACCCAAATGCTTCTTAAAAAAAGTCACTGCTTTTAACTCCTTTCTAAACACTTTAAGATCCTGCTGGTATCTAAGATCAGCAGGCAGCTTATTCCATTCATCTGGTGCTATTGATGAAAAACTCGCTCTCTTGTTTTAACCCACCTGAACATTTTAACAGGGGGAATGACTAATAAGTTGGTATTCTCAGACCTCAGTACACAGCATGGAATATAGAGCTCAATATGATCTCGCAGTACACAAGGAGAGATGGTGCTCAAAAGTTATAATATATAAGACCTTTGAAAACTCACATATAACATCATAGAATTTCTTGTGCAAGTGTTTATTTTGTACGTAATGATTAGAACATCAGGCTCAAAGTTATTTCAAATTGTATTTGACACTTCGGTGTTTTATTAACCTAGTGTTTCACTTGTTTAGGGTATATATTCTTCTACTCATGCAGAGAATCTCACATTTATATTTCTATTGAAATTTGGGATAATTTATGTGATCATTGTTAGGACTTCTTTTGCATGGGGAACATTTGATATGTCCATTGATTTTCTTAAGAAGTTGGTGGCCTGCTTTAATATTATACATTGACCAAAAAGGGTCATAATAAATGCCACTATTTTGAGGTTGGATTTGGTAGAATTTCTTATCATGCTTGGCAATTAGAACCCAAGCCTAATTTGAGTGCTTTGACCTCTGAGGTAACTGATTAGTGGTATGTTATTCAAGAATTATGTGCATTATAGTGCTTCAAATCCAGTCACAAATTAATAAATTACTTTGTCCCACCCACACACTTTTGTAAAGTACAGCAATAATGTTGATCCTTGAAGGAGAATGCAACCTTGAATCAAATCTGTAGCTTCCTATAAATTATGCTTCTCATAAGGAAAAGAATAGAATTAAAATCCAGAGTGGAGGAGCTAGTCTTAGGTTATGATCATTATTCATGTCACAAGTTTTAATCACTTGACAACTCTGAATGTGTGCCCTCTCTTTTTCACAATCTAGTATAAAATAATCTAAAAATGAGTAATTAAATCGATCTTCAAGTCCAACATTGAGGTGAAATTTGCAAAAAATATTTCCAAATGATGAACCAGATAAAAACTTTGGTTAGCACAATGAATAAAATAGCATACTGATGAGAACAGATGCACAACAATCTAATTGTCAGAGTTCATAGGATTTTTTCTTTTTCTTTTCAAAAATAGCTTAATTACAAACACATTTGTAATTAAACTTGAGGCCAGATAAGTTGAATATTAATTTGCTATAATATAGATTGATTCTTACTGACATTGTTCAGTTCTTCTGCATTTCTCTGTTTGTGCATGGTTTGAAATCTTGATATATTTGTCATAAGGACATAAGAACATAAGAAATTGCCATGCTGAGTCATGGGAGTTAGGGCATCCCAACAGAGAGGTTCCATTAAAAGAAGACATAGACATATGCCTATATGTAAAAAATCACCAAAGCTAATGATTTCCGAATTATCCCAAACAACTGAAAAGCACGTTGTTAAATCAAGCAAAAACCACACTTTGAAATGTCTGTATGCCAATGCCAGAAGTCTAAGAAGTAAGATGGGAGAGTGTATAGCAGCAAATGATGAGATTGACATAATTGGCATCACAGAGACTTGGTGGAAGGAGGATAACCAATGGGACAGTGCTATATCAGGGTACAAATTATATCGCAATGATAGGGAGGATCAACTTGGTGGGGGTGTAGCACTTTATGTCCGGGAGGGTATAGTGTCCAACAGGATAAAGATCATATAAGAGAGTAAATGCTCAGTAGAATCTATATGGGTAGAAATCCCATGTGTGTTGGGTAAGAGCAGGGATGTGAATCGTGTGCCCGATCGTCTTTTTTAGTGAGGCCCGACCCTTTAAAATTGACCCCTTACCTTCCCCCACCCTCCCGAACCCCCCCCCAAAAAACTTTTCACGAGTACCTGGTAGTCCAGTGGGGGCGCGGAGACCGATCTCCCACTCTCGGGCCATCGGCGCCATTTTGGCTGCCACTTAAAAATGGTGCCGATGGCCCAATAAAAAAAAAAAAAAAAACCACCCGACCCTTTAAAAATGGCCCCCTTAGCTTCCCCCACCCTCCCGGTCCCCCCAAAACATTTTAAAATTACCTGGTGGCCCAGTGGTGGTCCCGGGAGCGATCTCCCATTCTCGGGCCGTCAGCTGCCACTCATAAAGATGGCGCCGATGGCCCTTTCCCCTTACCATGTGACAGGGTATCCGTGCCATTGGCCGGTCCCTGTCACATGGTAGGAGCACTGGATGGCCGGCGCCATCTTTAAAGATGGCGGCGGCCATATTTACGATGGCCGCCACCATTGGCCGCCATTGGCCATTGGCCGGATCCTGTCACATGGTAGGAGCACTGGATGGCTCGATTAACCCCTGGGGGTTTTGGCTTCCCAGAGTTGAATGGTAATGTAATAAATGTTAGGGATGTGAATCGTTTTCCATATCGTCTTAACGATAGAAATCGTGTGGCAGGGCAAGAAAATCGTCTTAGGCACGATTTTTTAGTTAAAAAATCGTTAAAAATCGTTTTTTCCGATTAGTGCGCACTAACTGGGAGTTAGTGCGCACTAACTGAAAATGATACAATTTGACACTTTTCAGGTCAGTTAAGGTCAGTTTAGGAATCAATATGTATTCCTATTGGCTGCCCTCTTATTTATTCATGTTACCAAGTTTCCTACTGACAGTATATGGGGGATGGGAAATGGAAACAGTTGGTAGCTTGACAAAACAAGTAATGTGATCAGTCAATGTGACTAGAACTTGTGCCCTAACCCTGATACCAGGGGTATTGTGATCTTCCTGCACACAGTGCCCTATCCCTATTAATACCAGGAGTGTTGTGATCTTCCTGCACACAGTGCCCTATCCCTAATACCAGGGGTGTTGTGATCTTCCTGCACACAGTGCCCTATTCCTGATACTGGGGGTGTTGTGATCTTCCTGCACACAGTGCCCTATTCCTGATACCGGGGGTGTTGTGATCTTCTTGCACACATCCTGGTATCAGGGATAGGGCACTGCATGCAGGAAGATCACAACACTCCTGGTATTAATAGGGATAGGGCACTGCATGCAGGAAGATCACAACACCCCTGGTATCAGGGATAGGGCACTGTGTGCAGGAAGATCACAATACCCCGGAGGAGTGAGGGTCAGGCAGCTCCCCCCTGTCTGTGAAGCCAGCCTCTCACTAGTAATGCAGGGAGGGAGCTGTCTCAGACTTCACCATCCTCCCCCCCCCTCACCCACACACCATTCACTAGCTGGGACATGGGGGAAGTCAGGAGTGAGGGTCAGGCAGCTCCCCCCTGTCTGTGAAGCCAGCCTCTCACTAGTAATGCAGGGAGGGAGCTGTCTCAGACTTCACCATCCTCCCCCCCCCCCTCACCCACACACCATTCACTAGCTGGGACATGGGGGAAGTCAGGAGTGAGGGTCAGGCAACTCCCCCCTGTCTGTGAAGCCAGCCTCTCACTAGTAATGCAGGGAGGGAGCTGTCTCAGACTTCACCATCCTCCCCCCCCCCCCTCACCCACCCACCATTCACTAGCTGGGACATGGGGGAAGTCAGGAGTGAGGGTCAGGCAGCTCCCCCCTGTCTGTGAAGCCAGCCTCTCACTAGTAATGCAGGGAGGGAGCTGTCTCAGACTGGTATCAGGGTTAGGGCACTGTGTGCAGGAAGATCACAACACTCCTGGTATTAATAGGGATAGGGCACTGTAAGAGATGACTGTAGTAGATTGAATAAAGATCTGATGTTTCTGCTCTCCTCACACCAAACAAAAACAACACACAAGCAGAGAAGCCCTTCTTACAAAGCTGAGCTAGTGAGTTAAGTAGGAGGAAAAGTAAACATACTTGTGCCAGTGTGGCTACTTGAAAAATACACTTACCAACAATCAATTACATATATTTGAACTGTGTACAGTTCCAGCCAGGACCACCTTTCTAAAATGCACAGTGATTGGCAAATTCAACATGCACTAGCATTTCAGGTGCCTGCTAACAAAAATAATAAACAAACAAGTTCTAGTCACGTGAGTGCTGATCATTACATTACTTTTTTTGTCAAGCTTCCAACTGTTTCCATTTCACATCCCCCCAACCATTACCTCAGTATTAGCCTTGGTAACATCAATAGATAAGAGCACAGCCAGCCAATAGGAATACATACATACATATTCATTCCTAAGTGACCTTTACTGACCTGGGAAGTGTGAACACTTTGTTTCATTTTCTGTTGGTGTTCGTTAGTTTCCAGTTCCATTTCCCATCCCCCCAACCATCACCTCAGTAGTAACCTTGGTAACATCAATAGATAAGAGGGCAGCCAGCCAATAGGAACACATATTCATTCCTAACTGACCTTCAGTGACCTGGAAAGTGTTTATTTGTATCATTTTCAGTTAGTGCGCACTAAATCGAGTTAGTGCGCACTAACGGGGAGTTAGTGCGCACTAACGGGGAGTTAGTGCGCACTAACTCGAGTTAGTGCGCACTAACACGATTTAACGATTTTTAACGATAAATCGTTAGAATTTCTATTGTATCATGTTCTATAACGATTTAAGACGATATAAACATTATCGGACGATAATTTTAATCGTTGAAAAACGATTCACATCCCTAATAAATGTTTTCCAAATATCTACTATTGCAAAAGGGGATCATCAGCTGTTAATAAGTATATTTTCAAACTCACATGAAAAAAGATATTCAAAACATGCAGGAGTCAAATCCCACTTACGTTCTCCATTCTTGGGCTCTGTTGCTCTCCATAAGTCCCCATTCTCTCACCTAAATAAACAGTGTTTATTTATTTATTTATTTTTTAAATAATTTTTATATACCAACTATTCATGCAAGCATATCAAATTGGTTTACAGTAGTTAGCAAATATTTATTTAAAAACATTTGCAAATGCACGCCCATCTACCTCTCTAGGGCATGCAATACAGTAGGCTAATGAGCATTAATAAGGAGGCACTAGAGAAAATTGTGCATCCCAAGCACCTCCTCAGCATCGGGTACCCAGGAAAAGTGGCTGTGCCTGGATTAGGAAAACAGACACTCAATTTTAAAAGTGTCCATTTTCTTAACCCCTGCTCAGCCATGGTTTAGGAAAATGGACACACATAAATTGAGCATCCATGTTGCTAACCTGATCACCGGCAATATTTTCTGCTTTTCTGTAAACATTTGGAGCTCCTCATGATTTAATGCCAGCTCTGTGGCTGGCATTAATTTTTCAGGGTAAAAATGTGCATTTGGGGTGCACATTTAGGGGTAGATTTTAAAACATTGTGCGCACACATGGACACGTGATTTTATAATATGCACACACTGGCGTGCACATGTTATAAAATGCTGGGTTGGCGCACGCAAGGGGGGGAATAATTTTGCAAATTTGCATGGCGACACACTGGGGCCTTCTCCAGTTTCCTCCCAGTCTGCTCCAATTAAGGAGCAGACTGGGAGGGAACTTCCCAACACCCTAGCCTAACCTCCCTTCTCCTTACCCTATCCTGCCCTCCCCCATCCCTATCCTAAATTCCCCCAAATTCTTTATCCTACCTTTTTCTCCTGCTTCTAAGCAGATGCAAGATGTGCATGCTGGCACAGTAGCAAATGTCTGCTGTGCCAGGTGCCTCTAGCCCCACCCCACCCCCGGACCACCCCTTTCACTAATCCTGGGACTTACACACATCCCAGGGGTTTACGCACGTGGCCGAGCCCTTTGAAAATTGACTCTATTAGCTACACACTGGTTTGGAAGTGTGTTTTGAACATGCTAATCCCCCTTATTGCTTAAGGGGTTATGGACGTATGTCCAAAATGAGCATCCAACTGCAGGTTATTTGAGTGTACAGTATTGCATCAGCCTGTATATGTAGTATTGGAGAAACCTAGTATCAGTAGGAGAGGAGGCAATATTGATGTCCTTTTGATTAGGAAGGAACAATGTTGGGTATATCAGTTGAAGGCTGTATACCCAAATAGGCTCAATAAATAGATCAATTGGGCTCCTAAAACCTTAATATACCACCTACTGGGGTAACAGAACAAGCCAGACTGCAACAAATCCCTACAGAGAAACTACAAGCTAGCAGAAATACTTTCCCCAAGGCACGTGACATCATCAAACCAAGGCCCAACTGTGCTCTTCACATCGGGGCTTTCTTGTGTTTCTGATGCCATTTGCAGCTCATTTTCCCTTTTTTTCAAACCGCGGTGGCACTGATTGAGGGCACTCACTATTTCTGCCTCCAATCAGCTGTTCTGGCCTCACTGCTGCTCACCTCTTTTTGCTCCTCACAGCGTCACATCTGGGCATAGCAGGAGGGCAGGGAATGCTGGGGTAGCCTGTTAGTGCTTTCCTTGCAGGCCCCTTCTTTCTTATTCATTCTGATATATCTCTTGTTAACACTGGGGTTAGTGGACCCTTGGGCCGGCCATGCGGATGAAGATTGGATGAGAAGAGAACTTCGCTGAGATGATGACTGGGAGGCGTCACGGAGCCGGGAAACCAAGCAGGAGCTTTGCCACTGAAAGCCCGCGATCCCCCCGGGAGGAGCCCGAGAGGACCAGGGCCGCTGGGACTTAGGAGCGGTTTCCCAGAGCAGAAGTCCAGCTGAGTTGAGAACAGTCCGAGGATCAGAACTGGCAGCAAGCAAAGAGAAACAGAATAAGAAACAAAATCAAGAACCAGGAAGTCAGTCCGAGGGCTGGAAACAAAAACTGAAGCGAAGACTGGAACTGGCAAGGAAGCTGGATCAGGAGCGGAGGCTGGAACAGGTGAAGAAGCAGGATCTGAAGCGGAGGCTGGAACAGGTGAAGAAGCAGGATCTGAAGCGGAAGCTGGAACAAGTGAGGACAGGACCAAGGACAGCAATAGTCACTCCTTAGAAAAAAATCTGTTGCAAGGCAACGACTTCAGTCAGACGCCAGGTTTTAATATCCTGCTGGGGTCGGCCTTGGTTTCATGCCCTTGCACCTCCAACTGCCTTCCCCTTGCGTCCGCGCGTGCCTAAGGGGGGTGGAGCTCAGAAGCAGAGCTCAGTGGCGTCTCCCTCATGGAGACCCTGCCACGGAGAGGGCCGAGAAGGCCTGAAAAAATGCCAGACACGATAGCGGGACCCCAGGACGGAGGAAGGTAAGGACCCGGTTGCAAGTCCAGCAAAAGGGACCACAACAGTACCCCCCCTCTTACGCCCCCTCCTCGGAGGCCCCAGCTTACCAGGATAGTCCGTGTGGAACTGCTGCAGAAGGGCCTTGTCCAAGATGTTACTAGCTGGTTCCCAGGTATTCTCCTCAGGACCACATCCCTCCCAGGACAGCAAATACTCCCACCGTCGATGGTGGAAGTGGACGTCTAGTATTTCTTGCACCTGGTATGTTGTCTCAGCTGTAACGGGAGTCTCTGTAGGATCTAGTGGTTTGCGATGAAACTTGGAAAGAATCACAGGTTCGAGTAGAGTAATGAGACGTGCAATACATTATGAATTTGCGATGTAATGGGAAGATGTAGGAGATAAGATAGCATCCCCACTCTCTCTGCCACTCCGAAGGGACCACAGAATTTAGGAACCAGACATCGAGACGGTAACTGAAGGTGGATATTCTTGGTGCTTAACCAGACCTTATCACCTGGTAGGAACACCAGGGCCAGTCGGCGATGTCAATCAGTACATTTCTTTGGAGTGGCTGGAGCACTTAGTAGTTTCTTCTGAATTGAGTTCCAAATAGCATGGAGCTGTTGTGCAGTTAACTGGGCTGCCGGAGATGGAACAGTTACTGGAAGAGGTAACAGTGGCTTGAGTTACATTCCATAAACTAATTGAAAGGGAGACTTCCCGGTGGCAGAATGAGTGTGATTATTATATGAAAATTCAACCCAAGGTAATAATGTTACCCAATTATCTTGTCTTTCAGTTGCAAAGGTTCGGAGAAAGGTCTTTAAAAAGCAATTCATTCATTCATTCAGTTTGTCCATTACTTTGAGGATGGAAGGCAGTGGTAAGATTTAACTGGATCCCAAATGTTTTGCATAGTGCCCTCCAGTATTTGGCTGTAAACTGTGAACTTCTGTCTGAGACAATTTTAAGAGGCAGACCATGAATCCGGAAGATATGTTGTGTGAAGAGGCGGGCTAACTCTGTCGCTGAAGGGAGTTTGGGAAGTGGAACGAACTGAGCCATTTTGTAAAAGCGGTCCACTGTGACCCCAATGACCATCTTTCCTTCGGAAGATGGTAAATCAACCACAAAATCTGTGGCTAAGTGTGTCCAAGGTTCCACAGGTATAGGCAAAGGTTGAAGAAGTCCCCATGGTTGACCTGGTAAAGGTTTCTGTTTCGCACAGGTAGGGCAAGAGCTGAGATAAGTACGAAAGTCCTGTCCCATATGAGGCCACCAATAATAGCAGGACAGAAGCTCTAATGTTCTTTCTCGACCAGCATGTCCACCGGTGAGGGAATCATGAGCCCATGAAAGTACTTTCCTTTGTAAGCGATGAGGAACCACCGTCTTGCCCATGTGACTTATATTTGTGCTTGCCACGTCAACTCTCACTAGATCCAGGATGTACTGTGGTGACTTCTCCATCTCCTCTTGTTCAGTAGTACGGAACAATGCGTCCGCCCATATATTCTTTGCTGCCGGTCTATAGTGAAGGGTTAAGTCAAAGCGACTGAAGAAAAGGGACCAGCGAACCTGCCTGGGATTTAGTCACTGAGCTCGACATAAGAACTCTTAAGTTCTTGTAATCTGTGTAGACAGTAACAGAATGCAGCACTCCCTCCAGCCATTGTCTCCACTCTTCGAAGGCCAATTTGATAACTAGAAGTCCCTTGTCTCCAATATTATAGTTTTGTTCTGCTGCAGAGAATTTCTTGGAGAAGTATGAGCATGGAAGCAACTTTCCTTTACTGGAGGTTTGACTGAGAACTGCACACACTGCAATGTTAGATGCATCTACCTCCACAATAAAGGGGTGCTGAGGATCTGGATGGTGTAAACAAGTATCCAGCAGGAATGCCTTCTTCAAATCCTCAAATGCTGATGCCTCAAATGCTGATACCTCAAATGCTGATGCCAGAGTGTGGCCATGGGCCACACTCTGGCATCAGCCCCCTTCTTGGTAAGGGCTGTGAGTGGTGAGACTTTGAGAGAATAATGGGGGATAAATTGTCTATAGAAATTTGCAAATCCCAGGAAGCGCTGTAAAGCTTTTATTCCCATTGGACGGGGTCATTCCTTAATGGCAGAGACCTTGCCTGGATCCATATAGAACCCTGTAGAGGAAACGATGTAGCCCAAAAAGGGGAGTGATTCCCGTTCAAACAGGCATTTTTCTAATTTCGCGTAAAGGTGATTATCTTTAAGGATCTGTACACCTGTCTTATATGTTGTCGATGCGTATCCAAATCCTGGGAGTATATCAAAACATCATCCAGATATACAATAACCGATGAATGCAGCATCTCATGAAGTACCTCGTTCATCAGGTTTTGAAAAACTGCCGAGCACTGCATAAGTCAAAAGGCATGACCAGGTACTCATAGTGTCCATCTCTAGTACTGAAGGCAGTTTTCCATTCATCCCCAGGGTGAATTCGGACAAGGTTGTAAGCACCGCAAAGGTCGAGCTTAGTAAATACTTTAGCTCCCTGTAACCTGTCCAGAAGTTCGGGAATCAGGGGTAAAGGATAACGATCCCGTCGAGTGATGGCATTTAAGCCCCTGTAGTCGATACATGGCCTCAAGGATCCATCTTTTTTCCCAATGAAGAAAAACCCCACACCAGCGGGTGACTTGGATGGACGAATAAATCCTCTGACAAGGTTTCAGTAATGTATTTGGACATGGCTTGTGTCTCCGGAAGAGATAGCAGGTATACCCATCCTCGGGTAGAAGTGGTACTGGGCAGCAATTCAATTTCACAATCGAACAGACGGTGCTGTGGCAGGATCTCCGCTTTCTCTTAGGAAAATACTTCAGAGAATTCTGCGTACTGTGCCGGTGGTGTTATAGCAATGTTCATTATGGCTACACTGGCCCGTGACAGAGAGGCCAGGCAATTTGAAAAACAGTATGAACTCCAACTTGCCACTTATAAAGTGTCCCAATAAATAACCAGGGAGTGTTGTTGCAGCCAGGGTAACCCTAGAACTATAGGGTATACAGCTTTTTCCAAGACTAGAAAGGAAATCTTCTCAGAATGGAGTACTCCAGTCCGGAGTGTGATGGGGGCAGTGGAGACTGGGATACTTCCTGGCAGTAAGGTGCCCCGAATGGAGGTGATCCGAAGTGGCGGATCACAGGGAAGAACTGGTAACTGAAGCTGTTGTACCAAATCAGACAGGATAAAGTTCCCTCCTGCTCCAGAGTCAATGAAAGTGAGTATAGAAAAAGACCCTCCAGAGTACTCTAGGGTCACTGGGACAGTACATTGAGGAGCGGAATTAACACAGCCTAGTAACAGCTCCCCTGTGGCACCTAGGCTTTGGCATTTTCTGAACGCTCCTTACATTGGGCCAGGAAGTGACCTTTGCTGCCACAGTAGAGACAGAGGCCCAAAGCATGACGTCATCGTCTCTCCTCTGCAGACAAAGGAGTCCTTCCCAGCTGCATAGGTTCCACTGCAGGGAGTTCTGAATGAGACATCGAATGTGATGAAGGAGACATTAGAGGCCTAGAAAAAGTGGGAGCCAATGATACTTGTCTCCGCAATGGACGACACTCCTTAGCCCTTTGCTGCAGATGGCGGTCAATTCACCCAGCCAACTCAATAGACTGTTTAGATCATCAAGAATATCTCTAGCTGCCAGCTCATCCTTGATGCGGGCGGATATCCCATCCAGAAAAACACCACACAAGCTGTCCTCTCGCCATCCCACCTCCATGGCCAATGTGCGAAACTCTATCACATAATCAGCTAATGACCGTGGACCCTGTCGCAGCTGTAATAGTTCTGAAGTAGCGGAAGACTGACGTGCAGGCTCATCGAACACCTGTTTGAAGTGTAACACAAATTGCTGAAGATTATTCAACAGAGGGTCATTATGCTCCCACATTAGTGAAGCCCAGTTCAGCGCTTTTCCATCCAATAAGGACAAGATGTAAGCCATCTTCACCGAATCAGAAGGGAACTGACTTGGTAGGAGTAAAAATCTTATATAGCACTGGTTCAAGAATCCTCGACAGCTTTTGGCCGCACCTGAATAGCGAGGCGGAGCCAGTAACTGAGTGGATGTGGTAGGCCCCGGAACCTGGACTGGAAGATGCACTGGAGGTGTCTCCAGAGGAGTGGCATCCAAACAGTTGGCCATCCATTTGACGGTAGCTACCAGGATGTCCAGACAGTGTTGCTTTTGTTGCAGACGTTGTGCCATTCCTGGAATGGCCTGGAGTCCCGAAATGTCCGCTGGATCCATGGCCTTACAAACTATTAACGCTGGGGTTATTGGACCCTTGGGCCGGCCGTGTGGATGAAGATTGGATGAAAAGAGAACTCCACTGAGATGATATGACCTGGAGGTGGTATGTAGCCGGGAGACCAAGCAGGAGCTTTGCCACTGGAAGCCCGCGATCCCCCCAGGAGGAGCCCATGATGACCCAGGCCACTGAGACTTAGGATAGGTCTCCTGGAGCAGAAGTTCAGCTGAGTGGAGAACAGTCCGAGGATCAGAACTGGCAGCAGGCAAAGAGAAACAGAATACGAACCAAAATCAAGAACCAGGAAGTCAGTCTGAGGGCTGGAAAGCAGAAACTGAAGTGAAGACTAGAACTGGTAAGGAAGCTGGATCAGGAGCGGAGGCTGGAACAGGTGAAGAAGCAGGATCTGAAGCAGAGGCTGGAACAAGTGAGGAAACTGAATCAGGAGCACAGGACCAAGGACAGCAACAGTCACTCCTTAGAAAGAACTCTGTTGCAAGGCAACAACTTCAGTCAGACGCTGGGTTTTAATATCCTGCCGGCTTCTGACGTCATGCCCCTGCGCCTCCAACTGCCGTGTCCGCGCGTGCCTAAGGGGGGCAGAGCTCAGAAGCAGAGCCAGGCGGCATCTCCCTTGTGGAGACGCTGCCAGGTAGAGGGCCGAGAAGGCCTGAAAAATGCCGGACACGATCGCGGGACCCCAGGGCGGAGGAAGGTAAGGACCCGGTCACAAATCCAGCAACTTGGACCACAACATCTCTAGTTGTCACTGTAGCCCTGCTTCACCCACCTGGAAATGCTGAGGTAGGCAACCGAAGGGCCGGCTTCCAGCTGACAAGACCCTTCCCTCTACATGTCGCTTTAGGCCCAGCATTGCAATTGAGAGCCACTGTTCCTGTCTCCTTCCCCCACCATGGTCAAGTAACCTGGGGAAGTTTGGCTTCCTCAGCAGCTCCTCCTCGCATCATGCTCTCTGTCATTGCTCCTGACACAGCCTGATGCTGTCACCAGCTTACTCCCCTTCATTGGCCTACTCCTTGCTCCCATAATGTTCTCTCTTCTTCGTGGCATTCAGGCTCCTCAGAGTACCGTGGCCTTCCTTCTCCTCTGTGCATTTTCCTGCATAATCATTTTATTTTTATTAACTTTGGGTATCCCCTTTACATGGGCCTTCTTTGCCACCATGGGGTTGGACTCCCATTATGGTCTTGTATCATGGATCTTCTTCGCTGCTATGGGGATGGAATTTTAGTTGGTGGTGTATGGCTCACTATTTTTTAAAGTTGGTGGTACCTGTGTACCACACTGCACTATGAATGCTACTCTCATGATAATTCCTGGCCAGCTTAACTACAAATAACATCAAATCTAAACATAAAAACTTATAAAACACAGTCACTGATAAAGGCCAAAATTAATCCACATGCATCCTTAACTTAAATAGGACAATGTCAACATAAAGACACTACTACCTATACAACTAACAAAAAGTTAGTTGTATAGGTAGTAGATGTGATGTGCGAATGGCTATCGGTATATAAGAGACTTTAAATAAATAAATAAATAAGTAAGTATTTAAAAATCAAAAGTTTTAAAATTTAAAAAAGGGAAAAAAAACGAAAAAAAAACAAACCAGAATGTGTCCACCTAAGAAAAGTGAAAAATATTCAAACTCAATATACAGAAATATTGAAATGTCTTGTCAGAGTACATCTGACAATAAATCTAAAACAACTGCATAAAACTTCAGCATTAGTACTGAATATTCAGACAATACACATTTCAAAAATAATGTAAATCAATATCCAATATTATGAATGATGGCACAAGATATTCAGCTCAGTCCGATGTACTACTTATTATATCAATATTAAGTAGCAGGGTGAATAATTCCACTGATGATTAAAAAAAAACAAAACACTTTCAAACCAGGGTAGGATTTAGTCATAGGTAACAGGCACAGGCATGTACCTTTGGGCACCAAATTCTGAAGGTATCCCGAAACTGGGACTTCTGCTGAATTCTGCTTTATAAAGGGAGGAGAAGGAGATAGCTCCTTGTTCTAAGTCCTCTGCCTATGGGTTTGGCACATCTTAAATCCGAACCTGTGTCAAGCAGGTTAATGATTTTCTTCATTCATACTCGAAGGATGATAGGGACACTTTAAATCAAGGTAAGTCCAGTGGAAAATAAGGATCCTTTAAATCAGGGTAATGATTTCCATTCAAAACCCAACATGTAATGCAGGAATAGTTTCATCATGAGTAGTCATAATGTTGACCAAACACACATAGTTCAAAGAACATCTACTACTTACTCCCACCAGAGTTGTCAAGACACAGGAGCATAGTTTTGTTTTTTTCAAGATGGCGGCATTACTTTATGTGTGATAGTGTTATTAAGTTAGTTGCTGTACAACTTAAACCATTGTTTAATATATTCAGAGAATTAGTTCATTTCTCTTTTGCATCATAAATCCTGACTGCTGTTTGAATGATCTTATTTCAATTCTACAATCTATCAAAAATTAAGTGAAAATTGCTCAGATTTTTAATATGATAAGAAAAATTTACTTCCAGCATTACCACTGTACCTTAGAAAGAGAAATATTAATTGCAACTCTACTGTAACTTTCGATGTGAAGTTCATCTCCTTTGCAAATTCCATTGTCAAGGGATCCCTTACATTTTAAGAAACTATATATATAAATTATACATAATATAGAATATGCAAAAATACAAACTGTTATTGAAACAAAGCTAGAAAAAGTATTATTAACTAGATATTTGGAGGAAAGAAATAGAGCAGTTAGATTTTCTTTATGTATACTGGACAATCCATTAACTTTAATTTGATATAATAATGAGCACTCTGTCTTACACATATTGTGAACACCCAGCACTGCCATTTCAAAATGCTCTTTATTAAACTGCCAGATGTACAGTGTTGACTCAATTTGTATGAAACTAGGCTGACACCTTGTGGTCTGTAATATGTCATTCTTCTTCCTTTAGGTTTTCATGGTAGATTTTGTCTATCATATTTATTGGTACCCCAATTACAATGACATTAAATTTACAATGACATTAAATCAGTATCTACAGTGGCTCATCTGTGTATTCTATGTGAAAACAAAATTCAGCACATAATTTCATGTGTATTGGAAAAATGAGAACTGAAGTATAGAGTATATATATCCATAGTGAACTCCAATTTTAGATGAATTAAGTATAGAAAGAAATCTGTTATGTAAAAGGAAGAGTAGTCAATCTATTAATATAAGAAATATAATACATACTGTATATTCAATATTAGTATATCAAATAATTTACATCATAATGTATGCTAGGGCATCTTAATACAATGATCAATAAATAATCCAAGATTTTAATCCTGGGCATTTAATTGATAACAGTAGTTTACTTTACTTATATAATCATTCAAATTCTTAAGCAAGCATCTATTAATTCTAATTTCAACAAGGCATACAGCAGCCTTGAAAAAAATGACCATTTTTACAATATTTATTTTTCTTATCTGTCCTTCTAGATGTGCTTTTCATCTTGTAATGCAACCTTCAGTTTTAAGCCTGGATTTATATAAATGCACTAAATATTGCATGTGATAGGAAAAGGAGTGAGTTTTATGGTAATAGGCAGTTTATCACAAAGTGCACTAATACCTATGGGGTAGATTTTAAAAGGGTTAAGCGCATAACCCCCCCCCCCCCCCCCCGTGTGCGCCGAGTCTATTTTGCATAGGCTCGGCGGTGCGTGCAAGCCCCGGGATTTTGCTAGGGGGGCGTGTCGGGACGTGTCGGGGGCGGCGAGATGTTCAGGGCGTTCCAGGGGGGCGTGGTTCTGGCCCAGGGGCATTTCGGGGGCATGGCAGATAGAGATGTGCAGTCGTTTATCACGAATTAGGCAATTACAACAAAATTGCCTAATTCGTAGTGGTTCGGGGGCCCCGAAACCCGAAAAGGATTTTCCCCGAACTTTGGGGAAACTTCGTTTTTCGGGTTTGCATGGGGAGAGGGGCACATTTTTTTTAAATTAAAAACCACCCCAAACCACCCCAAACATTTAAATTAACTATAATACAACCCCCCCCCCCCCATCCCAATCCCTCCCCAAGACTTATGAACATCCCTGGTGGTCCAGCGGGGTCCCGGGTTCCATTTGCCCTCCGTGCCCGGTGTGCTACTGCAAACCGTGCTCCTCAAAATGGTGCCAAATAGCCTCTGAACTACCATGTCACAGGGGCTACCGGCGCCATTGGTCAGCCCCTGTCACATGGCCATCGGCGCCATCTTGTGCTCCTATCATGTGACAGGAGCTGACCAATGGCGCCGAAAGCCTCTGTGACATAGTATGGGCAAAAGCTATCGGCGCCATTTTGATTACTGGCAGCCGACAACAAAATTGCTCCCGGACCCCCGCTGGACCCCCAGGGATTATGGGCAAGCCTTGGGGGGGGTCATTGGTCAGCTCCTGTCACATGATAGGAGCACAAGATGGCGCCGATGGCCATGTGACAGGGGCTGACCAATGCGGCGACCAGAATTGTACACAGTATTCAAGGTGCGGTCTCACCATGGAGCGATACAGAGGCATTATGACATTTTCCGTTTTATTCACCATTCCTTTTCTAATAATTCCCAACATTCTGTTTGCTTTTTTGACTGCCGCAGCACACTGCACAGACGATTTCAATGTGTTATCCACTATGACACCTAGATCTTTTTCTTGGGTTGTAGCACCTAATATGGAACCTAACATTGTGTAATTATAGCATGGGTTATTTTTCCCTATATGCATCACCTTGCACTTATCCACATTAAATTTCATCTGCCATTTGGATGCCCAAGGTCTTCCTGCAATTTATCACAATCTGCTTGTGATTTAACTACTCTGAACAATTTTGTGTCATCTGCAAATTTGATTATCTCACTCGTCGTATTTCTTTCCAGATCATTTATAAATATATTGAACAGTAAGGGTCCCAATACAGATTCCTGAGGCACTCCAATGTCCACTCCCTTCCATTGAGAAAATTGCCCATTTAATCCTACTCTCTGTTTCCTGTCTTTTAGCCAGTTTGCAATCCACGAAAGGACATCGCGTACTTTTCTAAAATCTACCCCTATTTGAAATGCTAACCTTTTCACACTTTGCAATACATTTAGGAATTGTTCTATCTGGGGGGACCATTTTTAGTGGTTTTGAAGCTCCTGGGGGGGGGGGGGGGGGGAGAGAGAGAAAGAGAAAGTAATTCTAGCCATAAGGCACTCACACTAGATAGGTATTTATTAGGGATGTGAATCGTGTCCTCGATCGTCTTAACGATCGATTTCGGCTGGGAGGGGGAGGGAATCGTATTGTTGCCGTTTGGGGGGGTAAAATATCGTGAAAAATCGTTAAAAATCGTTAAAAATCAAAAAACCGGCACATTAAAACCCCCTAAAACCCACCCCCGACCCTTTAAATTAAATCCCCCACCCTCCCGAACCCCCCCCCCAAATAACTTAAATAACCTGCGGGTCCAGCGGCGGTCCGGAACGGCAGCGGTCCGGAACGGGCTCCTGCTCCTGAATCTTGTCGTCTTCAGCCGGCGCCATTTTCCAAAATGGCGCCGAAAAATGGCGGCGGCCATAGACGAAAAAGATTGGACGGCAGGAGGTCCTTCCGGACCCCCGCTGGACTTTTGGCAAGTCTCGTGGGGGTCAGGAGGCCCCCCACAAGCTGGCCAAAAGTTCCTGGAGGTCCAGCGGGGGTCAGGGAGCGATTTCCCGCCGCGAATCGTTTTCGTACGGAAAATGGCGCCGGCAGGAGATCGACTGCAGGAGGTCGTTCAGCGAGGCGCCGGAACCCTCGCTGAACGACCTCCTGCAGTCGATCTCCTGCCGGCGCCATTTTCCGTACGAAAACGATTTGCGGCGGGAAATCGCTCCCTGACCCCCGCTGGACCTCCAGGAACTTTTGGCCAGCTTGTGGGGGGCCTCCTGACCCCCACGAGACTTGCCAAAAGTCCAGCGGGGGTCCGGAAGGACCTCCTGCCGTCCAATCTTTTTCGTCTATGGCCGCCGCCATTTTTCGGCGCCATTTTGGAAAATGGCGCCGGCTGAAGACGACAAGATTCAGGAGCAGGAGCCCGTTCCGGACCGCTGCCGTTCCGGACCGCCGCTGGACCCGCAGGTTATTTAAGTTATTGGGGGGGGGGTTCAGGGGGTTTTAGTGTGCCGGCTCACGATTCTAACGATTTATAACGATAAATCGTTAGAATCTGTATTGTATTGTGTTCCATAACGGTTTAAGACGATATTAAAATTATCGGACGATAATTTTAATCGTCCTAAAACGATTCACATCCCTAGTATTTATATCTCTATGGGCGGCCCACCTAGTAACTCGAGGTGAGGTTTATTTATTAGTGTAGGGATTAGGGGCCACTTTGACATTCAAGGTGAGACGTACAAACAGCATAGTGCTCTCTTGTGAAGATTTGCTGACCTTCAGAGTGAGGAAACTCACACAAAGATGTTCAATGCCTCCGCTTTACTTATTCTGGAATTGGACTCTCAGGCTTTGGCCTGTTCTTACTCGGGTGCCCCCTGTCTGTCTCTCGTTTCCTTTGGCTCCCAGGCCTTCCACGACTCTGCCTCATCTATTTCAGACCTTCCACTCCTACCATTGCTGGTCCCTGGCAGACCTCCTCCTTGTCCATATGAAGACCTCAGACGGAGGCCCACCTATCTCCAGCCGGCCCTGGCAACCAAGGGCTCAACCTGCGGGGAATGAGGGCTGGTATTGGCGAAGCTCCAGCCAGCCTCTGTCAGTCAGCTAGCTCCACCTACTGATAGTGGGGACCCATAGGGCTTGCCCTGCGTGTGGCGCTAACCCCACCTCGGCTCAAGGGTCCACCTCCTGTGCAGCAAAACCTTACTGAAGTCCAAATATAGAACATCTAAAAATGTTCCTTAATACATCTCTCTTGTTACCCAAGCAAAGAACTTAATCATATTTGTCTGACAAAATCTACCTCTGGAAAAGCATGTTGTCTCAGATCTTGTAATCCATTGGATTCCATTAACTGCACTATCCTTTGTTTTAACAGTGATTCCATTAATGTGCTCATCACATAGATCACACTAACTGGGTTGTTCTTCTCAGCCACCACTTTACTGCCACTTTTATGAACAGGAACCACATCTACAGTTCTCTGGAAGTATGTCCATCTCTAAAGAAGCATTGAAAAGTCAGTCAGCAGAGCTACCAGGACATCACTAAGCTCCCTTAGTGCCCTTGGATATATCCCATCTGGATCCATCGCCTTATCTACTTTAAGTTTAATTCTTTCCTCACAGACTGCTGTAAAATTCAATTGAGGTTTACCTCACTTCCAATCTTATTTTTGTTTCTTTTATGTGGTTCTTCTCCAGGACCTTCCACAGTGAACAACAAATAGAAATATATGTTAAGCAAAACTAAGGCAAAATGATTACCGGCATGGTTAAAAGGTAAGGTGAAAGGCAATTTTAACCAAAAGAAATCCTTCAAAAATCGGAAGAAGGATACATCTGAAGGAAATATTAAAAAGTATAATCATTGCCAAGTGTAAAACCATTGATAAGGCAGCCTAAGAGAGAATTTGAAATGAAGTTGGCCGTAGAGGCAAAAACTCATAATAAAAACTGCTTTAAATATGTTCAAACAAAAAAACCTGAGAGAGAGTCGGTTGGACTGTGAGATGACTGAGGTGGTAAAGTGGCTCTTAGGAAAGATAAGGCAATTACAGAAAGTCTAAATTAATTTTTTGCTTCTGTGTTTACTAATGAGGATGTTGGAGAGATACTTATTCTGGAGATGGTTTTCAAGTGTGATGATTCAGATGAACTGAACCAAATCACTGTGAACCTAGAAGATGTAGTAAGCCCGATTGACAAATTAAAGAGCATCAAATCACCTGGAATGGATAGTATTCACCCCATGGTTCTGAAAGAACTAAAAAATGAAATTTCAGATCTAATAGTTAAAATTTGTAACCTATCATTAAAATCATTCATTGAACCTGAAGACAGGAGGGTGGCCAATGTAACACCAATATTTAAAAAGGGCTCCAGGGGTAATCTGGGAAACTATAGACCAGTGAGCTGACTTCAGTGCTAGAAAAAATAGCGGAAACTATTCTAAAGTTCAAAATCACAGAGCATACAGAAAGACATGGTTTAATGGACACAGTCAGCATGGATTTATCCAAGGCAAGTCTTGCATCACAAATCTGCTAAATTTAACAAAGATGTTAATAAACATGTGGATAAAGGTGATGCAGTTGATGAGAGGCTTCTAAGGAAACTAAAAAATCATGGGATAGGATGCAGTGTCCTTTTGTGGAATATAAACTGGTTAAAAGACAGGAAACAGAGACTAGGATTAAATGGTCAATTTTCTCAGTGGAAAAGGGTAAACAGTGGAGTGCCTCCAGGATCTATACTTGGACTGGTGCTTTTCAGTATATTTGTAAATAATTTGGAAAGGAATACGACAAGTCAGGTAATCAAATTTGCAGATGATACAAAATTATTCAGAGTAGTTAAATCACAAGCGGATTGTGATAAATTGCAGGAGGATCTTGTGAGACTGGAAAATTGGGCATCCAAATGGCTGAAATTTAATGTGGACAAGTGTAAATTGATGAATATAGGGAAAAATAATCCATGCTTAAGTTACATGATGTTAGTTTCCATATTAGGAGCTACCACCCAGGAAAATGTTCTAGGCATCATAGTAGATAATACATTGAAAGTTTTGTCTCAGTATGCTTCGGCAGTCAAAAAAGCAAACAGAATGTTAGGAATTATTAGGAAGGGAATGTTGAATAAAACAGAAAGTGTTATAATGCCTCTGTATCACTCCATGGTTTGACCGCACCTTGAGTATAATTCTGGTTGCCACATCTCAACAAAGATATAGTTGTGATGGAGAAGGTACAGAGAAGGGCTACCGAAATGATAAATGAGATGGAACAAATCATCTATGAGGAAAGGCTAAGAGGTTAGGGCTGTTCAGCTTGGAGAAGAGATGGCTGAGCGGGGGTTATATTAGAGGTCTTTAAAATCATGATAGATCTAGAATGTGTAAATGTGAATCTGTTATTTACTTTTTCGGATAATAGAAGGACTAGGGGGTAATACATGAAGTTAGAAAGTTGCACATTAAAACTAATCAGAGAAAAATATTTTTCACTCAACGTACAATTAAGCTCTGGAATTTGCTGCCAGAGGCTGTGGTTAGTGCAGTTAGAATAGCTGGGTTTAAAAAAGTTTTGGATAGTTCTTGGAGGAGATGTCCATTAATTGCTATTAATCAAGTTGTCTTAGGGGCAGATTTTAAATACTTGCGCGAGCGCGAACAAAAGTATGCTGGATTTTATAAGATACGCGCGTAGCCACACGTATCTTATAAAACCCGGGGTCGGCGCACGCAAGGGGGTGCACATTTGTGCAACCTGCGCGCACTGAGCCCAGCGCTGAGCCCAGCGCGCGCTGCCTGTTCCCTCCGAGGCCGCTCCGATTTCGGAGCGGCCTCGGAGGGAACTTTCCTTCGCCCTCCCCCCACCTTCCCCTCCCTTCCCCTACCTAACACACCCCCCCCAGCCCTATCTAACCCCCCCTTACCTTTGTCGGCAAAGTTACGCCTGCTGAAAGCGCGTAAATCCAAAGGATTTACGCGCGTGGGCCTTTGAAAATCCGCCCCTTAGAGAATAGCCTTTGCTACTACTGGCATCAGTAGCATGCGATCTACTTAGTGTTTTGGTACTTGCCAGGTACCTGTAGCCTGGATTGGCCACTTTTGGAAACAAGATGCTGGGCTTGATGGACCCTTGGTCTGACCCAGTATGGAAATTTCTTATGTTCCTCTGTTCTTATGTTCCTCATTGTCTCTAAGTCTTACAATGATACTTTTGCACTTCCTTCTATCATTTACATCACTAAAATATAGTTTTCTTCCCCTGTTTTACCATATTTGTTGATTTTTTAATTTTTGCATTCCTGACTACTTTCCCAGCTTCTATTTTTTTTTCAGATATTTTTGCCTGTCTTCTGAAGGAGGATTGTGAGTGGATTCATCCTTCCTTCTGATGCAGGATTCCCATTTTTCACCTCCCCCACTTTGATCACTCTAACCTTTCTTCCCCTCATCTTTCTTCCTTCTGCTCCAGATTCCCCCTTCCTTCATCCATTCAGTTTTTCATCCTCAGTTCCCTTGTCTATCTCTCTCCAAAATCCTGTCCCTTAGAGTAAGTGAGAGGTGCAAGAGGCAAGAGTGGGTATGAGGGGAATGAGTGGGGATCGGAGGTCTGTGGAATGTGAGTAAGGAATTGGAAAGAGGTAAGAGAGTGAGGGTATGGAGGAACTGTGGGGTATGAATGAGGTGATCGTAGGAATGTGTGGTGTAAATGAGGAGATCAGATGGGAGTGCTTGCAGAGACAATGTGTCATGGCTTCTCTGCTCAGTATCTGGGTACACCATCTTAGGAGTAGTACAGAACTGCAAATCTGAATGCGGAGCAGGACAAGGGCTGGTCTTCTGCCTAGCCAGCCCCATCATCAGCAAATAAAGAGTAATTTAGCATTAAAATCGCAGAACAACATGTTTAACTTTGTACCATATAGAGATTGTGCCAGTTTCTGTTCACTTAGAGAGTTATTGAAGCGTATGATTTGACTAGAGGTTCCTTAACTTTTGTATTCAACTGAAAAACTAAAATACTTCAATATTTTTCATTGTAGGGTACTTACACCAGACCTTTAGCGGATAATTGTGTAATAGCCCAAATAATTTTAACAGCAAATATAAACATGAGTTACATTAAAATTCATAGGAAATGTATACATGTCCAGGTACTTTGCATTTTGAAAATGATCATACAAAAGCTACTCACATGCAATTACAATCAAAAAAACTGTGTGCAGAAATTTTTTCAGCCAATTTTCCATTCACACTTTTGAGAATGCAAAAGAATGTGCATACATGCAAACCCTTCCTTAGATCTGCCCTCCAGAAATTCTTCCTCTCAGTCTAGGTCAACTTTCACTACATGCCCATATATCAGACAGGCAACTGTTGTGGAGCGCTAGGAGAGCGATCCCACTCCTGAGTGATGTGTGTCCTTGGGCCACGGCTCGACCCCAGAGGGCTCTGAAGAGGTGCCGCGGGAGGCGTGGCATGCCCGAGCATGGGCTGGACGGGAGCAGGGCTGGAGAGACATGGAAGACAGGCCCTCCTCCGGACCTGCACGCTTCGGAAGACCCAACAACGCAATGTTGGTCTTGTGAACAGTCCTCCGACCGTTCCCAGCCCTTTCGGACCTGCCGCAGGGTACGGCACGAAGCGGCAGGCCAGATGGAGGCCAGGGCAGTGAAGACTGGAACATGGATTCAGACGAGACTCAGGAATGACGTAGACTCAGGCATAGACGTGGACTCAGGAACGAGGTGCAGGATCCTTAGACGTGGACTCGGGCAAAGACATGGACTCAGGAATGAGGTGTAGGATGCATAGACGTGGACAGGCACAGGCGTGGACTCAGGACTGGATGCACAGAGGTGGAATCAGGAATGAGGGCTGAAGGAAGACATGGGCACTGTCCCTCAGGGCGCCCTACTCAGACCACCCGCGGGACTGAGTCGCGGACCACCCTGCCTCATGCGCGCCCTACTCAGCCCTGGAAGGCTGGTCGCGGACCATGCAGAGAGCGGGAGAGCACAGGAAAGAAGAAGCAGGTTCGCTGCACTCCTGGCAGCACAAGGCAGGTTAAAGCATCAGGATCAGGAACAAGGATTAAGACAGACCTCAGTGCTGGAACAAGGACATCTGGAACAGCAGGAACAACAGGACTAGAACACAGATACTGGAACAGGAGACACACCTCAGGGCTGGAACATGGACATCTGAAACAGCAGGAACATCAGGACTGGAACACAAGTACTGGAACAGGAGACACACCTCAGGGCTGGAACATGGACATCTGAAACAGCAGGAACATCAGGACTGGAACACAAGTACTGGATCAAAAGACAGACCTTGGGACTGGAATGGCAGGCAGACATCAGGACTGGACGAGGAGCTCCGACAGGTAACAAGAAACACAGGACCTTGCAGAAGTGCTGGAACACGGACAACTTCCTGGAGTGAAGGATCTCAGGAGTGACCAACTCCTTGCAAAGGCAAAGACAGACTGAAAGCTGAGCCCTTTAGTAGGGCTGAGGTGGACAATGCCCAGGGAGGGGTCAGCAGGGGGCCACACCCGGCTGGCCCTTGAAGAGGAGCAGAGAGATGCGCGCCCGCGCCCTAGGGAGCTGGAGAGAAGAGCTGGAAGCTGGTCCTCAGCCACGTGGAAGACCAGGGAAGCAGTGGAGCAGCCCTGGGCTGGAGCTGGGTGAAGGCAGGTCAGTGGAGCAGCTCCCAGCTGCAAGGACAGAAGCAGGAAGAAGCAGAGAGAGGTAAGGCTGCAGGCAGAGTAGAGAGCTGTAGCAGGCTGCAGGCACTGGCAGGGACGGCTTCCCAGCCAGGCAAGGACCCGGGCTTTAGCAGGCACCAGCAGAGACGGCCTGCTGACTGAAGGGCCCGGGATTGCAGCAGCACGTCGGGAGAAGGCAGGAACAGCTGCGGGGACAGCCCCAGCTGATTCAGGGAGGAAGCAAGCAGCATCAGCAGCCCGGCTGGCTGTGGCTGTGAGAAGGTAAGAGCCTGCCCACGCTCTTTGCGGGCAGGAGCGTAACAGGCAACTTCATAAAATGTTATTTATGTATATATAACTCTGTTTTACCCCAGAAGTCCCCTTGAAAATGAGCATCTGTATTATACTAATGCTGATTTTAAGAAAGACAAAAGCTTGGGCACTGAATATGAAATTGAAATGTAGGATTTTATCCACTGTTTATTCATTTCACTATAGTAAATATAGCTGATCAGCACATAAACTTATTTTGGGATCACATTTCTTAATTTTATGGTAATTAATATTGTGCACTGCTTAAAATACTAAATGATTTTCAGCATTCACGTTGTATTAAAGTAAGCTGCAGTGCATATGCCTTAGGCAAGCCTAAGGTCAATTCCATTAATGTATGCTAAAACCATCAATAAATGATGGCTTTTTTTTTTTATTATCCTTTAATTAAACTCACTGTGTCAGTATATGAATTGTAAATTTGACCTTTGGTTTCTAGCCACCTTGTAATGTGACTGTGGCATTTTCTTGACATACATTTTAAAATCAGAATTTAAAATTAGCTTCTATAAAATGTTTCACAAGTCAAATCCTAATTACAAGTGTGATTTTTTTTAATAATTCCAAATTATAAAAAGCACCAGAGATAACATTTGCAATATAGTCTTTACTAGTAGAATACAAAAATGCCTCAAGGCCAATAGAAATCTCCTACACTGTTGTTTTTGTATTCATTTTTCTCAGGTTTCCCTATAAAATATAATACAATTCTTCACTCTTGTGAACCTCAGTGAATGAGACCAATGATGCACAAATCGCAGTGATATGGCTATCTTCAGCCTCAAATGCTATCATATTATATATTTTATACTAAAAATATAAAGCCTGGTATAAAAAATGTCACATAGACGGCTAAGCACTACTTAGCAGTCAATTACCTGATTCACTAAGGGGTAGATTTTCAAAGGGTTACATGTGAAAGATATGCGCGTAACCCCCGAAAACCTACCTCTGCACTCACCGAGCCTATTTTGCATAGGCTCGGCGGCGCACGCAAACCCCAGGACCTGCGTAAGTCCCGGGGCTTTCCAAAATGGGTGGTCCGGGGCAGGGCCGGAGGCGTGGAGGCAGTCTGGGGGCAGGGCAGGGGCGGGGTGGTAATCTGGGGGTGTGGCCGAGTGCTCCAGCACACCGGCCTCTGCCGGGGCATGGCGTGTCGGCAGCTGGTTGGCGCGCAAGTTATGCCTGCCTCAGGCAGGCGTAACTTTTGGAACAAAGTTAGGGGGGGATTTAGTTAAGGCTGGGGGGTGGGTTAGATAGGGGAAGGGAGGGGAAGGTGGGGGGGGGCGAAAAAAAAGTTTCCTACAGGCCACTCCGATTTCGGAGCGGCCTTGGAGGGAACGGGGAAAGCCATCGGGGCTCCCCTCGGGCTTGGCGCATGCAAGGTGCACATGTGTGCACCCCTTTTGCGCGCACCAAACCCGGATTTTATAACATGCGCGCGGCAGCACGCACATGTTATAAAATCGGGTGTACATTTGTGTGCTCAACTGCTGCCACACACCATGTTCCGGTCTGGGTGCTGGTCTGGAGGCCACGGCCACGCCCTCGGAATACCCCCGGGCCAAAACCATGCCCGCGGCACCACCCCCGGATGACGCGCCGACCGCACCACGCCCCCCGACGACACACCGACCACGTCAAGCCCCCCAACATGCCCACCCCAAGAAAGCCCCGGGACTTTCTCACATCCCGGGACTTTGCGTGCGCCAGAAGCCTATGCAATATAGGCTTGGTGCGCGCAGGGCCATTTTAGAAGGGTTACATGCGTACCTTATGGGGCAGATTTTCAGAGCCCTGCTCGCGTAAATCCGCCCAAAACCGGGCGGATTTACGCGAGCAGGGCCCTGCGCGCCGTGAAGCCTATTTTACATAGGCCTCCCGGCGCGCGCAGAGCCCCGGGACTCGCGTAAGTCCCGGGGTTCTCCGAGGGGGGCGTGTTGGGGGGCGGGCCCGGTCGTTGCGGCATTTCGGGGGCGTGTCGGCAGCGTTTTGGGGGCGGGTATGGGAGCGTGGCTATGGCCCGGGGCGGTCCGGGGGCGTGGCCACGCCCTCCGTACCCGCCCCCAGGTCATGGCCCGGCGCGCAGGAGGCCCGCTCGTGCGCGGGGATTTACTTCTCCCTCCGGGAGGTGTAAATCCCCGGAGAAAGGTAAGGGGGGGTGTAGACAGGGCCGGGGGGGTGGGTTAGGTAGAGGAAGGGAGGGGAAGGTGAGGGGAGGGCGTTAGAGGATTCCCTCCAAGGCCGCTCCGATTTCGGAGCGGCCTTGGAAGGAACGGGGGTAGGCTGCGCGGCTCGGCGCGCGCCGGCTATACAAAATCGATAGCCTTGCGCGCGCCGATCCAGGTTTTTAGCAGATACGCGCGGCTCCGCGCGAATCTACTAAAATCCAGCGTACTTTTGTTTGCGCCTGGAGCGCAAACAAAAGTAGGCTATTCGCGCGCCTTTTAAAATCCGCCCCTATGCGCATAACCCTTTTGAAATCCGGCCCAAAATGGGAGAAAAGCATTAATGAATCTGGCCCTAAGTGACACTCTGTGGGCCAGATTTTAAAACCTACACGCGCAAGGGGGTACACAATTGTGCACCTTGAGTGTGCCAAGCCACACTGCCTTCCTCCGTTCCCTCCCAGGCCGCTCCGAAATCAGAGCAGCCTCGGAGGGAATGGAGGGAACTTCCCTACTCCCCCACACCACTTTCCCTTCCCTTTCCCTAACTCTCCCGTCCCCCCAGCCGTAAGCTAAACCCCTAAAAATGTAACTTACAAGTTACGTCTGCTGGCGTGCGATCCCGGGCATAACGGCAAATGGCCGCTGTGCCTGGAAGCTCTAGCCCTGCCCCCACCCTGCTCCCAGACCACCCTGGACCGTCCATGCCCCACCCACACCCCACCCCTTTTTGCAAGCCCTGGGACTTACACACATCCCGGAGCTTTATGCATGCCATCAGGCCTTTGGAAAATAGGCCCAGTGCGCATAACCCCTCTACGCGTGTAAATGCAGCTGGATTTATGCGCTTAGGGCTTTTAAAATCTGCCCCTGAATTTCTAGCTGTAGTTAACAGGTGGCACTTAGACATAGCTGGCTACATTTTTAGCTGGACAATTCAGGGATGGGGAATGGGCAAATCAGGGATGAGTCGATCTGGCCCAATAAATTAACTAGCTAACTTTATACTCAGAGTTAGCGGGCTGATTTATCTCGATTTATTGAGTGGTGTGGCTGTGCCAATGAATGTACAGCACTAGTTAGCTGGTTATGTATAACCGGCTAGCTAGCAGAGCTGCATAGCGGCTGAACACGGACACCACATTAATCCTTCACCGACACATTCTTTTCCTGAAATTTCAGAAAAACTATAGATCAACCTCCAGGATACTGCTGTAAGATATTCTACAGGATAATCATAAATAATTCTAAAAAAATAGAATTAGAATAGTGAATCCGTTTTATCTTATTAGCTTCACATTAGTTTGAGCTGATCCATTAGGGTCTTCAGTTGACTCATATTGTTGAAGAAAGGAAGTGGACTGCACTTCAATGCAGGTTATATACATAAGAGATGTGCATTTGTTTTAAATTAATTATGCCATATCAACAAAATTGTCTAATTTGTCATGGTTCGGGAGCGCTCAAACACAAAAGGAATTTTTCCGAAATTTCAGAAAAATTCATTTTTCAGAAAAATTCATATTTCATGTTATTTCATGTTAGTGTGCACTAACACGAAATATACATTTTTTTAGTGCGCACTAACATGAAATTCGGGAACCACGAAAAAAAAAATGCCGAACCGCAAAAAAAGTGAAATTACCCATGGGGGATACAAACCGAACCACGAAACAAATAAAAAAAAAAGAAACACATTTCTAAATGGCCCAGTAACCCCATGGGATGATTCTGTTTGCTGCTTTTTAAAAGGCTGTGCAAGAACAACTGTATGCCTGATATGTGAGGATATTGTGAGTCAATAGCATTATAACACTTCATTTAAGTGTCTCTCTTTATGTCTTCCAGTTGACTTTCTGTATGTTACACCACTTCTAATTTGAACATGGATGATATTGTCGTTGAAGGCCATTATGAATTGGAGATGGCCTGTGTTAGCTGTTTCAAAGTTGTTCAAGAATTGGCATGAAACAGATATTGGTTTGCCATGTATTAAGATAAAAAGTGAGGAGAATAGTCATGTTTCTGTCTATTAGAATTGAATATTCTGTACTGTCCTGGATCATGAAAGAGAACAAAATCATTTTGTGAAACCCAATTTATGAGTATTTCACTATTTGCATCAGATTCTTGGTTGCCCCGGTCTGTGTGATGACTGTTATAATCTTCCCTATAGAATGGGTGTGATAGAATTGATAAATCTTGTTAATCCCAGTTATTGCTGGGGGTTTATTAATATTTGCTAATTGCAAAGGTTAAGGTGGAGCCCATCCCTTTGGAAGAGACTCCCCCTTCCCCAAAAGGTTCCCCAGTTCCTAACAAAACTGAATCCCTCTTCCTTGCACCATCGTCTCATCCACGCATTGAGACTCCGGAGCTCTGCCTGCCTCTGGTGACCTGCGTGTGGAACAGGGAGCATTTCAGAGAATGCTACCCTGGAGGTTCTGGATTTAAGCTTTCTACCTAAGAGCCTAAATTTGGATTCCAGAACCTCCCTCCCACATTTTCCTATATCATTGGTGCCCACATGTACCACGACAGCCGGCTCCTCCCCAGCACTGTCTAAAATCCTATCTAGGTGACGCGTGAGGTCCGCACCTTCGCACCAGGTGGTGAGGTCCGCCACCTTCGCACCAGGATCGCATGTTACCAGGTGATCCTCATGCCCACCAGCCACCCAGCTATCTACATTCCTAATAATCGAATCACCAACTATGACGGCCGACCTAACCCTTCCCTCCTGGGCAGTAGGCCCTGGGGAGATATCCTCAGTGCGAAAGGGCAATGCATCACATGGAGAGCAGGTCCTTGCTACAGGATCCTTTCCTACTGCACCTGGTTGGTGCTCTCCCATCATGAGACCTTCTTCCTCCAAGGCAGCACCAGGGCTGCCAGTCTGAAGTTGGGACTTGACTACTATGTCCCTGAAGGTCTCATCTATATTACACTAATATAAATAGAAGTTCCATTCTGCCTTTTCAGATTAACCCACAGTGCCTCTTCCTTATCTCACAAGCCCAGTAATACTGTTTCTTTAATATTATTTTATATATATAATGCCATGTTTCTTCTCTTCTTACCTAACCAGTGCTTTCTGAATAGAATATAGCCTGGTAAAACTATATCCAAGACTTGTATTTTTGTGTACCATATCTCCATAACATCTACTATTTTTAAGTCATCTTCTTCCATGACTGCCTTTGAATCTAGAATTGAATTTCCCATATTATGAGCATTAGTGTACCTGACTTTCCAAGTAAGTAGGCAGCTGATTCAAATTCTGAAGTTCTTCAAAGATGCCACATTGGATCTGAATTGCAGAAGCACCATGCTGGACAAGCTTGTCCCAATAGTTAATATTCTGGAGGAAAAGTTAAAGGGATTCCATGAAGGAAAGGGAATGGTCACAGAGGTTTTTCAGTTTGTGGACTCTGTGCAGTAGCAGGTGTAGGTGAGGCTGATACCTCTGAGAAAAAACCCCAATACATTAATGATTTCTGCACTTTGAGAGCCATGAGTAAAAAGAAGACTTGCCATTCATTCCCAGAATCTCACATACATAAATGAGATACTGACAGCTAGGGTATGTAAACAGGAGAACCAGAGGCAGAGGCACAGTGGAGAGGTAGCACAGGAAATAATTGCAACTTCAGAGGGTAGTGCAAGCACAAGCAGCCTCCTGTTAGCTACCACTGCTACCAATGCATCCCCCACTTCAATACACCAAAGCCATGTTGTCTGCACAAAAATAGTCTCTCTTGACAAAGATCATAGCTAAAGTAGCTGGAAAGAGAATCTCAAACCCCCTCCCCCCCAAAGTAAAGGATATCCAAACAGGAAGTTACTATATATTAGAACCCATCAAGGACATTGACACAGATTTGCTGGCCTATTGGGCACAGAGGTCTGCCAGACTTGGCCAAGGTGGTTGAGAATTATCTTTTCTGCACATCAACTGGTATGCCCAGCAAATATCTTCTCATTGGCAGTGGCGTTGTGAACCCTCATCGTTCAAAGCCAGTGCCAACATTGATTGGAAAGTTGATCTTTTTGAAAATCAAACTTCCTTTACTGGGCTTTCTAGAATTTCCATACAAGTGGGAAGATGACTGAGAGCACCTTGGAAACCATTCTTCCAGTCTGCCTAGATGCCATGGCCCAGATGTATCACCTTGGGAGTCTTGCTGCCACTCTGCTTAGCACTCATGCCCCTGATGCTACAAATTGGGGCTCTTACTGCCAATTTGTTACCTGCAATGCTTCTAATTCACCATCTTAGTGGTTTTTGCTGACACTCTGCTAAGCTGCTGTGTCCCAGATGTACTAATTTGTGGGTCTTGTGATACTCAGTCTTGCTGCCATGCCCTGACTTTATACCTTGGGAGTCTTGTTGTCACTCTGTCTTGGTGCCATACTCCAGACTCTATACCTTGGAGTGTTCTTCCACTCTGGTATCTCTATTAATCGATAGGGAATGGCCACTGGTTGCTGCCGGCATTAGTAGCATGGGATCAATTTAATTTTGGATACTTGCCAGGTACTTGTGACTTGGCTTGGCCACTGTTGGAGACAGGATATTGGTCTTGATGGACCCTTGGACTGACCCAGTATTATGGATGTGAATCATTTTTTGACGATTTAAAAAAATCATCAGATATTTTTTAAATCGTCAAAAATTGTTGAGTCGCGATACAATAGAAATTCCCCCAATTTATCATGAAAAATTGTAAATCGGGGGAGGGCAGAAAAACCAGCACACCAAAACAACTTCTAAACCCACCCCAACCCTATAAAACTAATCCCTTACCTTCCCCCAACCTCCCGAACCCCCCCAAAATGTTTTAGGAGTACCTGGTGGTGCAGTGGGGGTGCGGGGTCCAATTTCCCGCTCTCGGGCCATCGGCGCCATTTTGGCTGCCACTCAAAAATGGCGCCGATGGCCCGATAAAAAAAAAAACACCCGACCCTTTAAAAATGACCCCTTAGCTTCCTCCACCCTCCCGAGCCCCCCAAAACATTTTAAAATTACCTGGTGGTCTAGTGGTGGTCCTGGAAGCGATCTCCCGTTCTTGGGCCGTCGGCTGCCACTCATAAAGATGACGCCAATGGCCCTTTGCCCTTACCATGTGACAGGGTATCCGTGCCATTGGCCGGCCCCTGTCACATGGTAGGAGCACTGGCTGGCTGGCGCCATCTTTAAAGATGGCTGCCACCATTGTAAAGATGGCGCCGGCCATCCAGTGCTCCTACCATGTGACAGGGGCCAGCCAATGGCACGGATACCCTGTCACATGGTAAGGGCAAAGGGCCATCGGCGCCATCTTTATGAGTGGCAGCCGATGGCCCGAGAACGGGAGATCACTCCCGGGACCACCACTAGACCACCAGGTACATGTAAAAGGTTTTTGGGGGGGTCGGGAGGGTGGGAGAAGCAAAGGGGTAATTTGTAAAGGGTCGGGGTGGGTTTTTTTTTATCAGGCCATCGGAGCCATTTTTATCAGTGGTAGCCAAAATGGCGCCGATGGCCCGAGAGTGGGAGATTGCGCCGGGACCCCCCCCCCCCCCCCCCCCACTGGACCACCAGGTTATTTAACATTTTTGGGGGGGGGGGTTCGGGAGGGTGGGAGAGCAAAGGGGTCATTTGTAAAGGGTCGGGGTGGGTTTTTTTTTTATCTGCTCAGGCCTCACTAAAAAATTAACAATGTGAATAGGAATCGGAACCGATTCCAATTCACATCTCTAACGATCCGATTTTTTCTTCCACCATCCGAACCTGATCGTTAAAATGATCGGGCACACGATTCACATCTCTATCACCAATGGCACAGCGCGCGGCCTGCACACCCCCTCCCTCCTACCTCTGAGGTGAGGGTAAGTGCATGGGAATGCCTGCCTCCCCGCCCCCCCCCCCCCCCCCATCTCCAGGTTACATACAAACCAGGTAATGGCAGGGGGGGAAGGGCCATGTTCTCCCAGAACATTTGATGTATACCTTCTGTTAATGTATAAAAGTAAATGTGCCATATTACATAATTTTGCATCACATCAACTCAAAAATTATTAATTTAAATAAAAGTTTTCAGGCATTAAACTGCATGCAGAATTTTACTACCTGAAATATTTTGCTAAGTCTGCTCCAGATGCTAAAATGGCAAATAATGCACTCTATCAACATGCACCATTTTCAATTGTGTTCTCAAAACAGACTTTGTAAAATTTATCGAACCTGAGTACATTGACCTCATAGAGTGGTTCAGTTAATGAATACTTTAGCTCCTTCATTACCACATGCTAATTTTTGTATTTAAGATTATTTATTCTTTACTATATTCATGTGAAAATCCGTTTTCACTAAATTGTATATTATCTTATTAAATAATTTCTAAACATCACACTTTTCTTCTTCATTGTCCAACTCTACTACAATAATATAAAATTATTAAAATTAGTTTTTTTCATTTATTAGCCTTAGCTGAAACATCATCCATCTCATTACTTAGTTCATCTATAAAATTCTGTATCATATATCTTGATTTTTTTCATTATTCCCATAGAAATATAACCTCTTTGAATTTAATTTTGGCTCCTGAGGTAATTGTAATCTTAATGAAGTTTTTGTCCCAAAATTAATACTATTTATTTACAGAGCAGTCTATATAGTTTTAATAATTATTTCTCATTTTTTTTTCAAATTTCTTAAGCAGCTGCTTTGAGAGATTTGCAACATTAGTCGCAAACAGTGGAATGGAAAAAAATGAATGCATATGAAACAAAAAAAATGAAGTCAAGTGACAGTGAATAAATTTGGTAAATATCTGTTTGGGTCTTTTATTGTTTCACTTTAGTCTTCACTATTTTTATGCTCTCAAATGGCATTAAAATTCTTGCATGGCGCCGGAGACCAGCTGCTAGGTCCCCTTCTGGGACCGGACCAACAACCGCCCTTGCCGCTGTGAGTGGGAGGAGCCAGGAGCCGTGAGCCATAAAAACGCCGCGGCGGCATTCAGGAGGAGTCGGAGACCAGCTGCTAGGTCCCCTTCCGGGACCGGACCAACAACCGCCCTTGCCGCTGTGAGTGGGAGGAGCCGGGAGCCGTGAGCCATAAAAACGCCGCGGCGGCGTTCAGGAGGAGCCGGAGACCAGCTGCTAGGTCCCCTTCCGGGACCGGACCAACAACCGCCCTTGCCGCTGTGAGTGGGAGGAGCCGGGAGCCGTGAGCCATAAAAACGCCGCGGCGGCATTCAGGAGGAGCCGGAGACCAGCTGCTAGGTCCCCTTCCGGGACCGGACCAACAACCGCCCTTGCTGCTGTGAGTGGGAGGAGCCGGGAGCCATGAGCCATAATAACGCAGCGACAGCGGCGCTCCACCGCCGCCGGCACACCACCAAAGCCGTGCGCACCTAAGGGGTGCGCACGGCTTTGTCCGGCTTAGTCCGGATTACGACGGATCGAGGGGAAACTACAAGCCTGAGTCTCCAACTGAGAATCAATGGACAACAGGTACTAAATAAAGCGTTTATCTTACTGTTTTCTTTTGGATTTTACAATGCCTGCTAAAAGAAAAGGGAAGGTAAGGGTGTTCCCCTCAGAACCCCTGCCTCCCCTATTGCAATTGGAGATAGACTGCTATATGACCCAGTTTAAAAAAGGAAATGCTGAGGATTCCTTTGGAGGCCACTTGGTAGGAGAGCAAGCAGCCTCCCAGGAAGAGGCTTCTCTTAGTCCTGTCTATCGTCCGTCTCCTTTTCAACGGGGTACAAACGGAGGAACTGAATCTTTGCCCACAGAAATTGTGGAGTCAAAGATTTTATCTGAGGGAGCTACTTCTGTTTTAACATTGGGAGTTAAAGGAAATGAGGAAGTTCCTCCAGAGATAGGGGAATCCTCAATATCCACAGTAGGTCCACAACAACGACCTCCTCCTAATGATACCTCCGTTGAAACCAGCCAAATAACAACTAGGCCAGAGACAGTTACACTGGGAGCCATCTGGGATCTGGTGAGCAGTCTAAACGCTGCAGTAAATAGGTTAGAAGGAAAATTGGACAATGTAGCTTCTAATTTGCAACAACAAGTGTCCACTGTGCAAAATCAAGTTGCTGGACTGTCTACTAGGGCTAATATAACTGAGAAAAATGTAGAAATGGTACAATCTGTGAATAATAAGTTAGTTAGTGACTACCTTACATGTACTAAACGTTTAGAATATTTGGAAAATAATGTAAGACACTTAAATGTCAGGATTATAAATTTTCCTAAAACTTTAGGCGAAACAGCCTTTATTTCCTTAAAGAGATTTCTGTCGGAGATACTTGGATTTACAGAAAATGAAATTCCTTCTATTAATACTTGTTTCTTTATTAGAAAGAGATCTATGGATCCAGTAGTAACTATCCCAGAAAACCTAACTGGCTTTCTGGAGGATTCAACATTACAAGTTCTCGACAGAAACACTCTCATTGTATCATTTGTTACCACTGGGGATATTTCAAAACTAATGAGATACTATTTTCAAAAATTTCCAGTCTCCTTCATGGGACAGGAAGTAAAAATATTTCCTGACTTGGCACCAGCAACTCGTAGCAAACGTAGAGAATTTCTATTAGTAAAGCCCAGAGTTTTAGCACTGGGTTTTTCTTTTCTTTTGAAATATCCATGCAGATGTTTGATTAAAAGAGGTAATGAATCCTTTAGTTTTAATTTTGTGGAACAACTGACCCAATTCATTGCAGCTAGAGAACCAATCACCTCCTCCCCAGTGGTAACCTAGGAGACAGGCAATTAAATATAAACTGTGGAAGTACCTATTCTGGTTTGAAATTTTGGTTAAAATTTTCCTTTTATGTTTTTATACTGATTCTCAGATGTAGTATTTAATACTCCTGATGAAAAATTTATATAATGATTACAATTCAACATAAGATAGCTTTTGGTAAAGTTTATTTTTATAAAGTGTAACTTTAAATTTGTTGAATTGTAAAAAAAAAGTGAATTTCTGTATTTCAAATGTTGCAATTTGAAATGAAAGATTAGTTTGTTACAATTATATGAAAACAATAATAAATAAAGAGTTAAAAAAAAAAAAAATTCTTGCATGGCTTTGAAGAATTAGCCCTTTTGTACTTAGGAGGTAAATTTCAAAGAGTTACTGAGTAAAAATTAGCATTTACCCTCATAAATATTCTGTACTCATGCACTTGCCATTTTATAAAAGTTGAAAGTATTTGTGTACTTTACGTTTCACACCCACATATAATGGATGTAAAAAAGGGCAATTTCGGGGAGCACATATGGACATTGCTATTTTAAAAGCCACATGTACATTTGATAACTTATTTATTTATTTATCACTGTTTTCTATACTGGTGTATGGACTTAACCTTCATATTGGTTTACAATCTCATGACAGTAAAACCAAATAAAATATTCATACATCATAAAAACATAAGAACATAAGAAATTGCCATGCTGGGTCAGACCAAAGGTCCATCAAGCCCACCATCCTGTTTCCAGCAGAGGCCAAACCAGGCTACAAGAACCTGCAAGTACCCAAACACTAAGAAGATCCAATGCTAATTATCTTACACAATTTATATTAGACTTGTTTATTGTATATTATTGGATGGATGGGAGGGCTGGGTGAATTTGGGGAAGTTCACATTGAACAACCAGGAGGGTCTTGATGACCTGGAAAAGAACTGAGCAAACTGGTGGAGTAATTTTTAAACTTGTAATTTAAATTATGCTTGTATGTTTACAAATATTTTGACTTGCACGCATAAATCATGTTTTATGTAAGTCCTACTTTTGTTTCCTGCATAAATCATACACGTATATGTTACTAAAATAGATAGGAAAAGTATGTGCTTTCGATGCATTGTAAGCATTCACACATAAGCATAGATATGAGCATATGCTGCAGTGTAGCGATATACAGGTTTTATAATATGCACATACATAATATGCTCGAGTTATAAAATTATATCATAATTTATCATGGCCATATACATACATACCGTATATACCACTACATGGAAATGTTTGAAAATTATCCTCTTAAAAGTAAATTTTAAAAGCCGGATGCGCCAAAATTAGGAGATGCGCAAAAATTTCAGACTCGCATGCACCGAGCAGAATTTTAAAGCCGCTCAGATACACTCGTAAATGTTGCAGTGTTCACATTTCAGAAATTCTCAAAAAGAGGGTGGACTTGGTCTGGGTGGGACATGAGTGGTACATGGGTGTTTCAGGAATTTCACAAGAAATGTGCACGTAAATATTAATGTGATACAGCACGCACTGAGGCCCCCTGCAGTATAACTATACCTCTGATATGGAAGGTGGGCAAGTCCAAAAAAACCATAACAAGCTATTTCAGAGTTGTTTAAAGGGTCTAGGGTAAATGGAGAGTGCAAAGGCTATAAAACCAAGAAGGGGTTGGAGGACCTAGCTGTTACCTAGGTGAACTGGGAAACAACCAGTAAAACTGGCAAATGCATTAGCATGTGTCCCTTTTAAAATCCCCCCATTTATGTGATAGAAGTGGGATTTGCATACATAAGTGCATGCCAATTTAAAATTCTGTGCACATGTGTGCACAACCAGGCTGTTTTACAACATGTACACAAATATATGCATATGCTATAAAATAATCAGAAAAAATTCTCGAAGAAATTTGGAGAAGTGGTAACAGCCAAACAACTCAATTACAACAAATATTGTTTAACCATATGAAATATAAGATAGTTCTCAACACCTACAGTGAGAAAATAATTTTTCTCTCATTTATCAGACCACATTCGTAGGCATGTATTATAATGCTAAATAGCATATGAATTAATATGCCAAATAGCATAATCATAAGTCTTAGATGAGTATATTTTAACTTTGCTTAGTGAATCCAATACACCAAAGTATTATCAAAAATATTTACAAGAATGTTTTTCAAATTTCTCATAGTATTAGTTCAGGCAAATGTCCAAATTCCAGATAATCCAAAATTTCAATTATTTGAACTTAGCTTTTTGCAGCGCGAAGAAATGTCGTGTTCTTCGTGTGAGGCTAAGATGGAGATAAAGCCCGACACAGGATCCGTGTTTCGGCATCCGTGTCTCGGCATCTGTGTTTCTCTCCATCTAAGCCTCACACGAAGAACACAGTGTTTTTTCGCGCTGCAAAAAGCTAAGTTCAAATAATTGAAATTTTGGATTATCTGGAATTTGGACATTTGCCTGTACTAATACTATGAGAAATTTGAAAAACATTCTTGTAAATATTTTTTAAAATACTTCGGTGTATTGGATTCACTAAGCAAAGTTAAAATATACTCATCTAAGACCTATGATTATACTATTTGGCATATTAATTCACATGCTTTTTAGCATTATAATACATGCCTACGTATGAGGTCTGATAAATGAGAGAAAAATTATGTTCTCACTGTAGGTATTGAGAAATATATATTCATGTGGTTAAACAGTATTTGTTGTGATTATGCTATAAAATAGCCATGTCCCTGGGTGTGGGCCAATGAATATGCACACATGTATGCCAGCATGTCAGTTTAAAAGTTACTGTCCCTGGATGCAAGTTGTTAGATATTGGAGTAAGAAATGTAAAAGTTAAAGCAAACTAAGGGGGTTATGTTACCCAGGTAGAGAGTCCATCAAGCTAGGTTGAGAGAACATTGTATAAATCTCATCTTTGGTTGAGTTTCCTCACTCTGAAGGACATCAAATCTTCACTAAGATAGTGTGCTTTGCGATAAATAAGCTATTACCATAAAACATGCCCCTCTTCCTATCACATGCAATAGTTTGATGAATATAGCCCTAAGTTGTTATTTCGGAATATTGTTTAAACTTATTCTGAGGGAAATTTTCAAAGCCATTTCCATGGGTAAAGTAATTGGTTTCACAACAGAAATGAGATTTCTTAAAAAAATGACCACCTCTATAGGCCACAATGCTTGTAATTACACCTGCAGTAGGGAACACATTTATAGGGGACAGGGATAGTGTAGGGAGATATCTCATGTTGTACCACTGAATTACTAAAAATGAATCATAATAGCCAAGGAACATATAGACCAGTGAACTTATAGGCCCCAAAAGACCTGTCACAGCAAGAGAAATATTTTTGCCCAGATGAACTTTACAATGAAGGATACTTTATCAAGATGTGCCTGTTGTAAATGTTTGTCGAAATGAAAAAGCAGAGAGACAATACGACTGAAGTTCATAAGCAGATGTCAGGGACCAGCCAAAGCAGAGTCCAGAGGTCACAAAGACCCCCAACCTTTGAAGATCAGGAGGACAGTCTGAAACAGAAAAAAACACTCTTGCACACAACTTAGCATACAGACATGGAAGTTGTTCCCCTGAAAAAATGGGGATGGGAAGAAGACCTGGAATGTCACAGGACCCCCCCAAACAAATGGGGAGGGGGGTAAGACCCTCCACCCACCATGTGATTATGCATGGCCTTATGTTATATTATGTTATTTATTTATTTATTGCTTTTCTCTACAGATGTTCGTATGCACATCACATCAGTTTACAAGGAACAGTATGGGCTAGATTTTCGTACCTACATGCGGGCATAGATTTGTGCGCGCAACCCGGCGTGCAACCATCTCGTTTTCTCTGAATTCAAAAAATGCTCTCAGCGCGCTGCCTCTTTTCAAAAAAATGTCGGCCCCCACCGGAACAGAGGCAGCGCGCTGAGAGCATTTTTTGAATTCAGAGAAAATGAGATGGATTAACAACATAAAAGAGCTGAGAAGAGCAGTGGTGATGCGGTTCCCCTGACGAAGAAGAGATTCAAAACTGGGCCTTGGGTAAAATACGCTCATGCCGATTCGATTTCTCAGCGTCTCAGTTGGAAGCTAAGTATGGCTTGTTTACAATGAGTTGGTGGACGGGTTTCATTCATATTGATGGTGAACTTTTCACAATATTTTACAAGTGATAAAAAATCTTCTTAGTAACAAAACTTGGAAATGAAAAAATGATATTATAGTGTGGAAGGTGGTGTTCATGATTAAAAAACATCAAAGATAATCTGGATGGAATCTTGAACGTACTTTATGAAACATCACTCTCCTCTCCTCTCCTTCCTCTCTACTTTTCCCTTTGAAAATTGGTAGTAAGCTGATGGGTAAAAGTACTCAATGATTTTGTAAATATGAGGGCAGTTTGAATATTGCTGTTTTTGAATAAAAACATTGGATAATTTATCCTGGCTTGGTATATGTTTTTTTTATATATATTTTTTCAGTTTATTCTTTAAAAACAAAAAAAAAAAGGGAATTGTTAGCCTGGAGTAAATCAGGGATTCCTCAAGTGTGCTGGTGACACCAATTAGCCAGGTTTTTGGGAAATACATGTATTTGCTTCAGTTAGGGAGATTAGAAGCTGTGCAGGTAATCACTGAATACAGACTCATCCTTTGTTACTCTTAGGTAAAACAATTTATTCTTCATCATATTAACTGGTAGCTCAACATTTACAGTGAAAGCAGAACACAAAGCCAAACAAAACCTAATCCTTCTTGGGTTATAATGCACTGTGAAGTAGTGTGCAAACTAGGAAGCCAGTCTACTTTAAGATGTTCCTCTCATCTAACTCCAGAGAGCTACCTTAAGGGAATAGCAGAAACTAGATTGGGTTTATGGGGCAGATTTCTGCTCACTGAATAACATCTCAGGGAAGGCAGCAGCCAAAGTGAACTCTAGGGAAATGGAGAATGTAGAACTCTTTGCCACAGCTGCAAGCCTAAAGAAGACAAGTCTGGATCCTGGAGCTTAGGCAAGCTCAGGAGTTGCTTGATAAATACTCCTACTTCTTACATAAACATTGAATCATAGAAATGACAGCAGAAGAAGACCAAATGGCCCATTCAGTCTGCCCAGCAAGCTTTCACACTTTTTTTTCTCATACTTATCTGTTACTCTTGACCCTTATTAGTAACTTTTTGGTTCTAGTTACCTTCCACCCCCGCCATTGATGGAGAGAGCAGTGCTGGAGCTCCATCTAAGTGAAGTATCTAGCTTAATTGGTAAGGGGTAGTAACTGCTGCAATAAGCAAGCTACTCCCACGTTTATTTGTTTACCCAGCCTGTGCCGTTCAGACCTTGTTGGTTGTTGTCTGAATATAATTCCTCTTTTATTTATTCCCTCCTGCCGTTGAAGCAGTGAGTTGCGCTAGATATGTATTGCAAGTGAAGTAACAGGCTTAATTGATTTGGGGTAGTAACTGCCGTAACAAGCAAGCCACACCCATTATTATTTGTTTACCCAGACTATTTAATTCAGTCCTTGTTGGTTGTTGCCTGAATATAAATCCTCTTTTCCTCTTCCCCCCTGCCGTTGAAACAGAGAGCTTATGCTGGATATGCATTGAAAGTGAAGTATCAGACTTAATTGGTTTGGGGTAGTAACCGCCGCAACAAGCAAGCTACTCCCCGATTTTTTTTGTGAATGCAAATCCTTTTTACCATATTTCCTCTTGCCATTGAAGCATATAGCAATGCTTGAATCGCATTGACAGTGAGTATGTTTATTGAATAAGGGTATTAATCTCCAAGTAGTAGCTGTCATTCCCGCAAGCTACCCCCTTGCCTCTTTTCTTTATTCACATCCTCTAGACTTTATGGATCCACAGTATTTATCCCGCACCCTTTGAAGTCCTTCACAGTTTTGGTCTTCACCACTTCCTCCAGAAGGGCGTTCTAGGAATCCACCACCCTCTCTGTGAAGAAATACTTCCTGAAATTGGTTCTGAGTCTTCCTCCCTGGAGTTTCAAATCTTGACCCCTGGTTCTGCTGATTTTTTTCCAATGGAAAAGGTTTGTCATTGTCTTTAGATCATTAAAACCTTTCAAGTATCTGAAAGTCTGTATCATATCACCTCTGCTCCTCCTTTCCTCTAGTTTATGGTTTATTATTTTGATTCTAACCCTTACTATATTCAGTGCTGGAACTGCAGCAATAGAAAAAATAAGCCTGTGCTTTCCTGAAAAACTGCAGACTTGGCTTTTTACTTAAAGACCCACTCACATACCCAGATATTAGGAAGGAGAATTATTAACACAGGATCACACATGGAGGGAGAACACTATCACACATGGTTGCAGTGGTGAGACTTCCACAGAGATTAACAGAAGGGCAGCCCCCAAAATTTACCCTGTCTAGGCAAGAAGAGGAAAACTTAGGTCCCGATTTTCAATAGTATTTATATGCTAAAAAATAGTCTTTACATGTAAAAATGTACTTTATCCATGTAAGTGGCAATGTATGCCATTGAATTGTCAAAATGTTTTACCCGTAGTAAGTGCACTTAACACAGGAAAATGGCTTTTGAAAATTGCTATCTTACAGGCCGATACAGGAAAGTTCGCGGGAGAGCGGGCGAGCGCCCGCTCTCCCGGCGCACACACAAACCAGTGTCCTGTGCGCGTGATACAGTAAAACAAAATATTTAAATTACGGCCCGTGGACAGGAGCGGCAGCTGTCAGCGGGTTTGACAGCAAACGCTCGATTTTGCCGGTGTTGGTTCTCAAGCTCGCTGACAGCTACGGGTTCGGAAACTGGACGCCGGCAAAATTGAGCGTCCAGTTTTCAACCCGCGAGCCGCGGGCTGATTTTAAAAGTTTTTTTTAAAATTTTTATCTTTTTTTAACTTTTGGGACCTCCGACTTAATATCGCCACGATATTTAGTCGGCGGGTGCACAGAAAAGCAGTTTTTGCTGCTTTTCTGTGCACCTCCCCGGCGCCGGCAGAAATTAACACATACCTTTTGGTAGGCGCTAATTTCTTAAAGTAAAATGTGCAGCTTGGCTGCACATTTTACTTACTGTATTGCACAGAAATGACTAATGTTGCGGGCGCTATTAGTCTCGGGGGTTTGGACGCGCTATTAGTCTCGGGGGTTTGGACGCGCGTTTTCAACGCGCTATTACCCCTTATTGAATAAGGGGTAAAGCTAGTGCGTCGAAAACGCACACCCAAATGCAGGTTAACAGTGCGTTCCGCTCCGGTGCAGCGCACTGTACTGTATCGGCCTGATAGTATGTTACATTTATATATGTAACTCTTTTGAAAATTCACATTAGTGATGAGAGATGGAGCAGCTGTTCCAGACTTTGACAGAGAAGAATAATTGCTTGCAAATTATATTGGAAGGAAAGGGAGCTAAACAGTAAGTCCTGTGGGAGCAGTTTGACATGTTTTACTTGCCCAAGAGGTACAATTGTTGCAGTTCACATTCGTAGCCAAACCACACCACAACAGTGCTACCAAAGTTGTCTCCTGGAAGAACCCGTTAAGATTTCTCACAAACTTTCAAAGAACAGTTCACGTATTAGGGTGGCTTAAAGTCACATGAAACACCTATCTGAACACCATCAAGAAATAAACCATCAATATTTAGATTTGAGGGATGTCAGATACCAATTATATTCAACGCCAAATGTCTGGGAGTAATGCAAGATTCCGGAATGACAATGCACAGCCAAGTTAACGTAGTAGCTACTGCTAGAGGTACTTTTTAAAAATTATGAATTATACAGTGTTTAAAGCCTTTACTTGGAAGTTCTGATTTTGATTTGATGTTACAAGCTCTACTGTTTTAGATCTGGATTATTGCAACCCTTTTTATATCTGTCTATCCTCTAGTGTTTTATGATCTCTGCAAGAGATACATAATGCAGATTACATACATCACCTGGCAATGCTCTCCAGTTGAGTAGAGAGTGAAATATAATGTCTCAGTAACAATTTATAAGTTACATAGTGGTAGTGTGTCCCCTTGGGTGAGTTTGATGCTCTGTATTTATATTCCTACACAAACTCAGAGATCCTGTCAGTCTGTTTTGCTTGATATGCATTCTATAAGAAGCGCACATCTTTGCAGAAACTCATGATAAAGCATTTTTGGATGCTGCTGGGCCAAATTATTGGCACAGTCTACAGGAATAGCTAAAACTGAGTCTGTATATTAAAGCATTTAGAAATAAGTTCAAAACATATTTTTAAACATGTAAGCTTTGGAGTCTCTAATAAGATATATTGATTTTTGAGGCGGCAATTTCAAAAGAGCAGTTTTAGTCTAATTTTATATAGTGTCATTTTAAGTTTTAGTCTAGTTTTATATTGTGTCATTTTAAGTTTATATGTGTACTGTTGTACCCCACCTGGACCATTGCAATTAGTAGGAGTTCTGTTTTGTTTTTTTTTAATAAATAAATAAACCTTCTAGTCAATGTAAGTCAAAGAGTGTTTTAAGCCATTAAACCACAAGGGTAAGCCATCTACTGAGAAGTCAAGGCCACTATACTGTTGCACTCAGGAGTGGACCCTTGTTCTGGAGCAGTGAAGAACAGCTCCCTGTTAGGGACCAGGAAGCACCTGCCCCCAGGGGGTGGAGCACTGGAGGAGACAGAGGCTAGGATGAGCTTCACCACTAGAAGCCTGCGGTCCCCCCGGGTGGAGCCCGGAGGGACCCAGGCTGCTTGGACTTAGGTGGGCCTCGCAGGGTCTCCTGAAGAGGTAGTAGACAGACGTGCCCATGGACAACAGGGGAGCGCAATCAGACTTGAGGCTGCAGGTCTGATGCAGTAAGGAAGATCAGAACAGCGAGGGCAATGACAAGGCAAGGGACAGAGCCAGAATCAGAGACGTGGTCAATGGCAGCTGAGGTCAGAATCCAAGGATCAGTTTGAGGAGTAGTCAACGAGGCAGAGGTCAGGTTCCAGAGGTCAGACGAGGTCACAAGGCAGGCAGAGGTCAGCATCCAGGCAGCAGACATAATGGTCAAGGAACAGGCTGAGGTCAGTACCATAGAGACAGTCTGAAGGTATTACCTGGGGAGACGATACAGATGGACACTGGAACAGAAGGATGCTGGAACAAGACTGGAACAAGTCTGTGAATGTGGAGTCAAACTAGCACACAAACAGTGTCGACCCGGTTGCCAAAGCAAGGAAGTGCAGGCAGGAACTTACTTATATTTGGCAATCAATCAGGGCATGCTGCAGAGCTAAGACCCACCCCTGGCCCTACAAGAGACCGGGCGGAGCACGCGCATATGCGTAGGGGTGTGGCCAAAGCAATTGGATATGCTGAACTCCTGCATGATGCCTGGTACGCAGTAGAAGGCCCGGTGACCACTGCCGCAGGACTCCGAGGCCTGGAGGAGCTCGCGGCTGCCACTGGGGAGGCCGACCCGTGACCTGCAGAGGAGCCAACAAGGTGAGCAGGCCCGTGCACAGGCCAGACGCAGACGGGGTGTGTAACACTATCCTAGAATTCTACTATCTGAAAGATAAATAAATCCATTCTGAGCCAAAGATGAGGGGTGGCAAATATGATACTTTTAGAACAATTCATTGATTAATTATATAGTCCCATGTAACAGTGGGTGTATCAGCACACAAAGCTTGATCTAGAAATTAACCAAGGGAATTTAACAAGATTGAAGCCCAATGGGATGCAAGAGATGACACCAAGTACCCTTACATGACCTGTAGGAATGGAGAAATGACCCCCCCCCCCCCCCCCCGGTGAACTGTAGAAAGATATGGGGCTCCATATTTCTGCCTATCTGAGAATTTCTCCAATGCTATAGCAATGCAGGCTAAGGCCATTTTGCCCAAATTTGCCCCAGGATATTGAGGAAACCTATGGTGCCTTACCTCTGTTGCTTTGTGGAAGTGGGCAGTCCTTAGAGAGAGTCTTTTCTGATCCCCAATGAGCCCCATCTTTCTTCCTGCTAAAAAAATATCTTTTATGCATTTTACCCCAGAGGGGAATCTGAAGTATAAATATGCTAACACATTCTTATATCATGGCTCTCTCACAAAAAGATGCTCTAACTAGGGGTATGCATAGGAAAAAATAATTTTAGTTTGTTAATTAATTTTCTAAGCACCTCAATTTGTTTTAGAAATTTGAAAACAACAAAAATATTGTTTCTATGGCATTAAAGTAAATGGAGGAAGCACGGCAGCCTATTTGGGGGCTCCAGAATTGGGGTTTTCTCAGCAATGATAATAATGCTTGTGGAAAGACATCATCAGAAGAGAAAAAGAAATCCAAGGCATCTAGACTATGGAAAAGTGGCACCAAAAGTTGCATGAATAGCCTGAGGCACCATAAAGGGGTGGCAGAAGTGGCAGGAGTTCTTCAAGGAATTGTCAGAGGAGCAAAGAAGAAACAAAACAGGGAAGAACACCCCAAGACTTCAAAAGAGAAAAAACCAAATACAGTGGCATAAACCCTTGAAGGTAGCACTAGAGGCAAAGTGATACCAGGAGTTGCATCAATATTCCAAGGAACCCTGAAGAGGGAACAATGAGGAGCAGGTGGTGGGAAAAAAATCAAAGCACCAATAAAGGGACAAAGCAGCACAAAGAGTGGCATCAACCTACCACAGCACTATGAGAGGTCCAAAGAATACCCCATTGTGTAAAGTTAGAGTATAACAGAAAGGCAAAGTGACAGCAAGACCATCAAAGTGCAAAATACTGGGCATGGTAGCAGCCCTGGATGAAAGAAAGATTCCTAATTTGAAGGATAAGAAGTATAGCAGCAAGGCAAAGTAGCATGGGAAATGTTGTCTCTCTTCCTCTTGAAGCAATTGCCACTTATTAGATTTAGTACAAGAAAAAACTCTGTCATTGGTATTACCTTTATGACATATACTTTCATTACATTCCTTATTTCAAATTGATCTTGCTATTGGATGGAATTTTCCATCTTGTGCAATTCGTTTCTAATTAAAATGTTTCTAATTGAAACGTTAGACAAAATCAGAACATGGAAATGAACTCTCTTCAGTGTGGCTTTCCCAGTAATTTGTGAAGTTTTCTTTATTAAGAATTATTTTCCCATATTCTGCATCTGAACACAGACTCTTCCATTTCTTGATTTTCTGATGTTGTATTAGTTCCTTCTTCCTTCTGAAACTTTAATCAATTTCAGAAAATGTAAAAGGTCTCTCATCTGCATATTTATTTTCTGTTCTTCCTGTATTCCTTCCTTTTCACTGAGGGTTTTTGTGGACAAAACTCTCCAGTATAATAGAAGAACTAGGGGGCACTCTATGAAGTTAGAATGTAGAACATTTAAAAATAATCAGAGAAAATTCTTTTTCACTCAATGCACAATTAATCTCTAGAATTTTTTGCCAGACGATGTGATTAGTACAGGTAGTGTAGCTGGGTTTAAAAAAGGGCTTGAATAAGTTCATGGAGAAGTCCTTTAACTGCTATTAATCAAGTTGTCTTAGAGAATAGCAACTGCTATTACTGGCATCAGTAGCATGGGATCTACTTAGTGTTTAGGTACTTGCCAGGTACTTGTATCCTGGATTGGCCACTGTTGGAAACAGGATGCTGGGCTTGATACTTGGTCTGACCCAGTATGGCAATTTCTTGTTTTCTTCAACATACAGGGTGGGATAACCAGGTTGGGATTGTGGAGGGATAGAACAAAAAGAGGAACTATAAATAAGTAAAATGGGAGAATAAACGTTTTTTGGGGGGAGGGAGAATACACCAAGGATTTAAAAGAGGGCAATAACAACGTCATGAACCCTTCAAGGCTACAAAAAAGGAAAAAAGTGGCACCACCTTTGGCATGAACATCTCAAGGGGGGATCCAAATACAAGAAAATCCCAAAGGTAGTGATATAGGTTAAAAGCAAATGAAAGAATTACATGAAAACCACATTTCATCATGAAAGCTGGCAAGAAAATCCTAAGGCTCCAAATGAGGGTCAAAGAACACCAACCAAATTAGAACAAAGACCTAGGCAAGAGAAGCCAGAGGAAATACCTGGAGGAGGTCTAATGTCATATCCAAAGTTACTGGCTGTTTGGATTTAGAGTGAGTATTCACTGAAGGCTAAGATGCTACTTGCTAGAGATACCAAATGCTTTTTACCCACTAGCTGTTTAATGTTTTGTGATTCAAAGAATCGAGGTCATGTTTCTTCTTCTGAATCAGTATTTACAAATATCACCTTTATTACCTCAGAATCAATATTCATGTAAAAGCACTGCCATTATGGTTCTGGGTTCTCCCTTTTTGAAGCCCATGCATTTTCATGGGTTATAATCCATCAAAGGCTATATACTGGATGGCACCAATAATCATAAGAACTGTAAGGCAACAGAGTTTTTAAGAAAATATCCTCAATATCATGAAACCATTAAAGATAGATGGGTGGGTAATGCTTATGTAAAACAATAGATGGCCAGGGCAAAAGCAAGAGTTGGCAAATACCATAGAGAAAGGGGATTTGGGAGGAACCTTGTAGACATTTGGAGCAGCAAAAGACATAGGTTTTGCCTTTGATTCAGTTAATCAAAACATTTAGTATCTGGGCTTACAGATATAGGATTATGGGAAATGGTTCTTCAGTGGTTTAGATCAGTGGTCCCCAACCTTTTTTGTACCAGGAACCAGCTTCAAGCAAGACCATTTTTCCATGGCCCGGCAGGGCGGGGTGGGGGTGGGGCAAGGGTGGGGCAGGGGCGGGGCTTTGGTCATATGGGGGCGGGGTTATGGAGGGTGTTAGATTTTAGTGCACACTTATTTAATTATGACATTTATAATGTGAATGTGAATGTGACTCAACTCACTATAGGTTCTCACATGCATGAGACACTGACCCATGATCGTCATGGGACTAGATGTAAAATTACAGTTTGTATCCACGGGAACCCCCCTGACCCACAATAATGGATTTAAAGCAGAATTATGACATTCCCCATACAACTCACCCTACAAAAAAGATATTCTGGTTCTGGTGTCATCTCAGTAACAGCAACTCAAACTCCTTCTACTTCCAGGCTCAATAGCCCTACTTATGAAATACAGCAGTTTACCACCAAAGCATGTCCTCTTGAGAAAACACAACAAATAAGACCGATACAAACGCTTACATGCTAGTAAAATATCTCATCTCGGTAACAGACACAGAACCGACCTAACATACTCCCAGGATCTGTAGTAATGCACATAAACTAATCCGCACACAGTTACACCTGTATTATGGAATACACTCAAACAGGAGCAACCCTATCTATGAAAAGGCAACACTACAAATATTAAATCAGGTCTTAAAAACCAATACACCTCTTATTAGGAAAACAGAACTAGCAAGCAGCTATAGATCCCCACTCAGAAATAATTGTAAAACTATACTAATAAGCAGAATAAATGTTTCAAAACAGCTATGAACAGAATAACATCCAACAATTAAAAACTCATAAAAACTATTAAACATGCTCAAAACACCAATAAAATATTTCAAAAAAGCAGACATCACACAATTAAAATGGCAGTCAAGAAAAATAAACTTAAAAAGCCACCTTTACTTACCTCCTCCAGCAGCTCTCCTACTCCCCTTCCCTGCAAGCCGTGGCACACACAAGAAGCAGCAGTAGAAGCTAAGCTCTATACTCATGGTCCTCTTCCTTAGTGCCCATGTCTCTCTCACACACACACCATACCAGTCATGCCCCCATGACCAGTTTTTGTCTCTCACACACCAATCATCTCCCAGTCTTTGGCACACGCACACCAGTCACCTTCCTGAACAGTTTATCTCATGCCATACACACACACAGGCTTCCCACTCACATGTTCTACTTACATATATGGGCTTCTCACTCTCATAATCACTTTCTCTGTCTCTCTCAAACACACACACACACACTCACCAGTCTCTCACTCCCATGTTCTCTTTCAGATATACAGGCTTCTCACTCCCATGCTGTGTCTCACACACACCCAGGTTTCTCACTCCATGCTCACTCTCTTCACATGCACAGACTTCTCATTCCCATAATCACTTTCTCTCTGTTACACACACACAACAGTGTCTCTCATTTCCATGCTCACTCTCCACATGCTCACTCTCCACATGCACATGCACAGGCTTCTCATTCCCTAAATCACATTCTCTCACATTCACACACACCAGTCACCTTACCAACCAGTCTCTCTCTCTCATGCATGCACACTCACCCAGGTTTCTCACTCCCATGCTTTCTTTCACCCCTCCCCCCCAACACCAGGCTTCTTACGCCCATGCTTTCCCACTTACCCAGACTTCTCACTTCCATGCTTTTTCTCTCTCACACACACACACACAGACATCAGTCACCTCCCTGACTAATGTCTCACACTCTCACATACACATCAGTCATCTCCCTGAGCAATCACTTTCATTGTCTCTCACATACACACACATCAGCTCTCTGACCAGTCAATCACACACAGGCAGGCTGGCTGCTTCTCTCTCTTTCTCTCACTCACTTCCTCTCCCCCCCCCCCCCCCCCGGGAGCACAAATGGGAGCTGCAGCAGCCCCCGCAGGCCAAGAAAGAAGATTCCCATCGGCCGCAGGAGGCTCATGCTGCTGACTCCTTTACCGATTACTGCTTCGATTACACGGGGGCCAATGCTGCTATTTTTCCACGCGGCACGGCTCTTTCTCCTTTCTCCACTTCCTGTTCCGGGTCACGGGGGGGCAGGCTTGGGAAGAAGAAAAGGCCAGCCACGGGTGCCACAGCTTCCTCAAACACCGCTGCCGTTCCCGCTGGGCTTGAACGTGCTGACAACCCAGCGGAAACGGCAGCAGGGAAGGAGGAGCAGCGGGAGAGCCCGGAAACACGCGACACACCTGCCGGTGCTTGGCGGCGGCGCCACGGACCGGCAAAAATCCCCAACGGCCCGGTCCCGGTCCGCGGACCGGTGGTTGGGGACCCCTGGTTTAGATCATTGTTATTAGAAAGGAAACATCAAATCAAGATTAAGCATGAGGTGTAAAACTGGTTTTCTCTTAAAGCTGGAGTCCCCTAGGGCTCAATTCTATCCCTAATACTTTTTAATGTTTATATGTCTTCACTTTGTGGCCTGCTTGAGTGTTACTGGGTACATTTTAAAATATATGCAGATGATGTACAGCTATATTTATTTAGACACAAGCAATCTGACTTGTGTATTAAGAGGAATTTTGTTGTGTTTATTGGAAGTTCAAAATTGGTTGTCTAATAACTGCTTAGGTCTTAATACTACTAAAAATAGGACCTTTGGATTTCTAAGAGTCCAAGACCAACTGAGTTGGCTGGGATTAATGTTAATAGGACAACAGTCCCTTTCTAAGAAAAAGTAAGGCATTTAAGTTTTCATTTTGACTCTGATTAATGTTTGACTCCCAATTGCATTCCATGGGGTCCTCCAGATACTATAAATTTAGAATATTTTGGCACCTAAAGTTTCTGATTGAGAAAATTGATTTTTGCATAATAATGCAGGCCTCTGTTTTAAGTTCAATTGACTACTGTATTTTTTTTATATATTTGTCTCCAGAAGTATGTATTAATGTTCTACAATTATTGCAGAATTCCACAGCTAGGCTAGTCTTGAGCATCTATCCAAGGAAACATGTGACCCTGCTGCTGGCCCAGTTGTTCTACCAGTGGAGCAGCATTTAAAGTTTAAGATCCTTATGATTGTTTATAACTATTTGCATTATACTGTCCCAAGTTATTTATCAGATAAGTTCTCTGTATATATTCCAGGACTGTCATTATGCTTATCCAATAATTTATTATTGGATATTCCTACATTTAGGTCTGTTTGTTCCCAAGAGGCTAGGAATTAGGTCATTTCAGTTATCAAGCCATATTATGGAATGCCATTCCTTTGGAGATTAAGTTCATTCAGGAGATGAAATTGTTCAGAAAGAAGTTTTAAATGATTTTTTTTTTAGAATTATGTTGTTATAATTGTGAATTGTGTATTATTTTATGTATTGTTCCAATGTTTATGATGGTTGGAACTCAAATGGCAAAACTGTGCTATAAATAATTTAATAAATAAATGAAATAAATAAATAAAACAAGAACCCTAAAGGTACAAGACTGGCTTAGATGAGCGGCAGAAGCAGTGGCACTGGTGATTTTAAACTGAAATGGTAAGAGCAGAGGAACACAGATGTACCTAAAGGGCTGAGAAGGAGAAAAAAATGGTATCAAAATCATGAGTGATGCAGTAGTTGTGAAAAGCAACAGATAGCTTTTGATGAGGTGTTAGTCTACATAAATCTCTGTTTAGGCCTAGAATGACTAGATGAAGTATTTCTAAGTGAGCCTGATGAATGGAAGGCACATTATGGAGGCCACTGTTTGCAGAGCATAATTCACAATACAGGGTCACTCGATGCCTGAACCAGCTCTGTGAGCGTCTCCACGGGGGAGACACCATTACCCTGGGCTCCTTAGGCGCACGCGCGCGCTGTCACGGCGCTGATATAGCCCGTTTCCCGCCAGAGCGCGCTCCGCCCCCGCTCCTGACGTCAGACGCCCATTCCTACTTAAACTCCCCGTGGACCCCCTACGACGCCTTGAAACTGGGTCCCCTGTGGTGCCCAGTTGCCCTGAGCCCCGGTGTGTGACTCCCTCGCACACCGTTCCTGCCTGCCTGCCTGCTTGATCTACTACGTGACTTGCTCGCACTTCTAACCTCTTAGTTCTTGCCTGCTTCAGCACCTGTCCAGGTTCCTGCCTGGTCCCGCTCTGCCTGTCTCCAGCTTGCTACAGTTCCTGCCTGGTTTCACGCTGCCTGACTTCGACCCGCCACAGTTCCTGCCAGGCCGCCTTCATCCGTTTCAGCTCCAGCCTACTCAAGATCCGGACCAGAGATCACCTAAGCCCCAGTGGCCGGGTTCCTACGGGCCCCTCCCGGGGGGACACCAGCTTCCATGGTGAACCTCCTGAGTCCCAAGCGGCTGGGCTCCCAAGGGCTCCTCCCGGGGGAGTACCAGCTTCCGGGTGAAGCCTACTGTCTACATCAGCCTGGTCTGCCTACCAGCCTGCTGCCCCGAGACCATAGTCCAACTACCCCAGGTCTCCCGCAGGCTGGCTTAAGGGTCCACTGTCTAGCTAGTCCACAGCAGATTGCAAGGCCATGGACTCGGCAGACGTCCCAGCGCCTCAGGACCGAACTGGGCTACTACAACAGATGCAACAACAGCAACAGTACTTGGACATGCTGGCCGGCACCCTTGGACAACTGGTCGCCAGACTGGACGCCTTGGATGCCCGACCCCCACCTGGCGCAGACGTCGAACCTTTACTGTCGGCAGCTTCAGTAACTCAATTGCCGGCACCATCACGTAATGCAGGGGAAACCAGGACTTGCCGAGGATTTTTAAATCAGTGTTTCATCCGCTTCTCACTGCTGCCCCGCCAGTTTCCCACTGATACAGTCAAGGTCGCTTACGTGCTATCGCTACTCGATGGAAAGGCTTTGGTTTGGGCCTCTCCCTTGTGGGAGAACAACGATCCTGCCTTGAATGATCTGCAACGCTTCATCTTAATTTTTAAGCAGGCCTTCGATGAACCATCCCATCGGGCCACTGCCACCTCCGACCTCCTGCAGCTACGACAGGGAACCCGTCCACTAGCTGATTACGCATTGGAGTTTAGGACCCTCGCTCAGGAGGTGGGCTGGCAGGATGGAAGTCTCAAGGCCATCTTCCTTGAGGGCCTCTCCGGGCGAATCAAGGATGAGATTGCCGCCCGGGAGCTCCCAGAGGACCTCAACGCTGTGGTGGAGATGGCCGCATGAATAGATCGCCGTTTGCAGCAAAGGGCGCATGAGGCCCACCATAGCCGATCCAGCCCGCCTCGGACTTCGCCTCGCCTGCCTGCGCCTCAGAAGGTCGTCCAGCCTGAGTCTCCTGCTTCTGAGCCCATGCAACTGGGCCGAGCGCCTCTCTCCAAGGAGGAGAGACAACGTCGACGCTCATTAGGCTTATGTCTCTATTGTGGCCAGAAGGTGCACTTCCTGGCCCGCTGTCAAGAGCGGGCGGAAAACGCCAGCACCTAGGGGGCCGAGAGGAGCACCTCCTAGGTTGTGCCACTGCTCCTCATAGTACCTTGCTTGTTACTCTAGAGTACCCGGGGGGGTTCTTTAGAGATTTCTGCCTTCATGGAATCCGGCGCTGAAGGCAACTTCATGCAAGAACAACTGGTCCTTCAGCTGGGGACACCTACAATAAGACGGGAGGCCCCCTTGAGGAAACTTCCATCCAAGGGACACTTCTGCCAGCTCGTATTCTGACCTCTACCGTTCCGTTGACGGTTCACACAGGGGTGATCCACGTGGAGGAGGTAGCCTTCTTGGTCTTAGAGAGAGCTATCCCCCCTGCTTGATCTTCCGTGGCTCCAAAAACACTCACCCACCATTCAGTGGTCGACTATGCAGATTGTCAAGTGGAGTCAAGTGGAGTCCCTATTGTACCGAACACTGCATGAACCTTCCTAGTCCATCAGCTCGCCTGCTGTTGCACGCTGCCCTGGGGCCTCCCGCCCCTTACGAAGATTTCACTGACGTCTTCTCTAAAACCAAAGCGGAGATCCTACCTCAGCATTGCCCATACGACTGCGCCATCGAACTGCTGCCTGGTACAACCCCTCCCAGGGGCCGAGTATACCCCTTGTCCTTGCCGGAAACCAGAGCTATGTCAGAATACATAGCAGAAAACCTCGCCAAAGGGTTCATCTGACCCTCGAAGTCCCCTGCAGGTGCTGGTTTCTTTTTTGTTACCAAGAAAGATGGATCGCTCAGGCCCTGCATCAATTACCACAGCTTAAATGCCATTACCAGACGTGACCGCTATCCGCTTCCGCTCATCCCAGAGCTACTAGACCAGTTACAGGGTGCAAGAATATTCACCAAGCTCGACCTTCGGGGTGCCTATAATTTGGTGAGAATCCACGCTGGAGATGAATGGAAGACCGCATTCAACACCAGGGATGGGCATTACGAGTATCTCGTGATGCCCTTCGGCCTTTGTAATGCCCCCGCGGTCTTCCAGAACTTGATGAATGACATCCTCCGAGAACTCTTGAATACTTGTGTGATTGTCTATTTGGAAGACGTCCTAATATTCTCCCAGGACTTGCCCACTCATAGAGAGCAGGGCCGTCCTTGCCGTTCCTGGGCTACATTATCTCAGCTGAGGGGTTCCAGATGGACCCAGATAAAGTAGCAGCTATCCGCAATTGGCCTCGCCCTAAAGGATTAAAAGCCCTACAGTGCTTTCTCGGCTTTGCCAATTTTTACAAGCATTTCACCCTAAACTACTCTAGATTAGTAGCTCCATTAACTGTCTTGACCCGGAAAGGGGCTAATACTACAGATTGGCCTGCCTCGGCCTGCCAGGCTTTCAAAGACTTGAAGAGGGCCTTCCTTACGGACGTCTGCCTTTGGCACCCGGATCCTGAATCTCCCTTCATTGTAGAGGTGGATGCCTCGAATATTGTGGCAGGGGCTGTTCTAAGCCAGTTCTCTGATTCAGGTCAACTCTACCCGTGCTCCTACTTTTCGCAAAAGTTCACGCCTGCGGAATGTAATTATAGCATCAGCGACAGGGAGCTGTTAGCGATTAAGCTTGCACTGGAGGAGTGGAGACAATGGCTGGAGGGAGCCAACCATCCAATCACCATCTACACGGACCACAAAAATCTTACCTCCCTCAGCCAAGCTCAACACTTGAACCCTCGGCAGGCTCGGTGGTCCCTGTTTTTGACCGATTTGAGTTCACCATCCGCTACCGCCCTGGCGCTAAGAACACCCATGCTGATGCTCTTTCTCGAGCTTCTGAACCTGAAGAATCACCCAAGACCTCCCAGCCTGTCCTGGATCCACGGAAGGTCTGCGTAGCCTCCTCCACGGCACTTCCTGAGGAGAAGACGGTGGTCCCTCGCCGTTCCCGCTGGGTCGTCCTGTCTTGGGCCCACGAATCCCTCACTGGAGGCCACGCTGGCCGAGCTGCCACCTTGGACCTTATCAGCTGCTTTTACTGGTGGCCCACAGTGAAGCAGGATATCCGCCTCTTCGTAGATTCATGTCCGGCTTGAGCTCTGCAGAAAACTTTGACAGGGAAACCCCGAGGCCTACTCCAGCCGTTTCCAAGCCCTGCAGAACCTTGGACCCACATTTCCATGGATTTCATCATGGACCTTCCGTTGTCAGAAGGAAATTCGGTCATCTGGGTCACAGTAGACCGTTTTTCTAAAATGGCACATTTTGTGCCTCTACCAGCTCTGCCTTCAGCCCCGGAACTTGCCAAGTTGTTCACCCTGCAAATATTCCGATTACATGGGCTCCCGCATGATATAGTCTCTGACCGCGGCCCTCAGTTTACAGCCTGCTACTGGAAGGCACTCTGTAAATGTTTCCACATCCAGTTGAGCCAGTCTTCGGCCTTTCATCCGCAGTCCAATGGACAAACAGAACGCACTAATCGAATCCTCAAGACATATCTATGGTCTTTCGTTAACGAAAGGCAGGATGATTGGGTTCCTCTCCTTCCGTGGGCAGAGTTTTGTTACAACAACCACACCCACTCTGCCACAAGGAATTCACCATTTTGGACGGTTTATGGGAAGCAGTTACACCCCCCTTTGCCGTCGCCTGATCCCAGTACCTTGCCAGCAGTACAACTTTCCACTCACCAGTTACGTTTGCTGTGGTCGTCCACCCAAAAGAAGCTTCAGAAGGCCGCCCAAGCTACCAAAGATTGGGTAGACAAGCATCGCCAGCCAGCTCCGGTCTTCCTCCCGGGGGACCGCATCTGGTTGAGTACCAGAAACTTGCAACTGCGAATCCCATCCCGCAGAATGGCCCCACACTTCTGCGGACCTTTTCGAGTGGCTGAACGCATTGGAGCTGTCTCCTATCGTTTACGCCTACACTCCTCAATGCGCATCCACAATGTTTTTCATGTTTCCCTCCTTAAACCACTTGTCCTCTCCAGGTACCAGATCCTTCCGTTCCCGGAGATACTACATACCAGTTGCGGGAGATCCTGGATGTTAGATACCATCAGCGTCATTGGGAATACCTGATCTCCTGGGAGAATTGTGGACCTGAGGAAAACATGTGGTAGCCTGCGTGGAACATCTTGATTAAAGACCTGTTGAGGCAGTTCCATCTTCAGCACCCAGGTAAACCAGGGCCTGCTAAGAGGGGGTGTAAGAGGGGGGTGTACTGTTGCGGTACGCTCCGCAACCCTCGCATCCCGGCCCTTACCTCAAAGTTCCAGCTGGGCCACTTGATGCCTGAACCAGCTCCGTGAGCGTCTCGCGGGGAAGATGCCATTACCCTGGGCTCCTTAGGTGCGCGCTCCTTAGGCTCTGATATAGCCCGTTTCCCGCCAGAGCATGCTCCACCCCCGCTCCTGATGTCAGATGCCCAGTCCTACTTAAACGCCCCACGGACCCCACTACAACGCCTTGCAACCGGGTCCCCTGCGGAGCCCAGTTGCCCTGAGCCCCGGTGTGTGACTCCCTCGCACACCGTTCCTGCCTGCCTGCCTGCTTGATCTACTATGTGACTTGCTCTCACTTCTAACCTCTTAGTTCTTGCCTGCTTCAGCACCTGTCCAGGTTCCTGCCTGGTCCCACTCTGCCTGTCTCCAGCTTGCTACAGTTCCTGCCTGGTTTCTCTCTGCCTGCCTTCAGCTCGCTGCAGTTCCTGCCTGATTTCACACTGCTTGACTTCGGCCCACCACAGGTCCTGCCAGGCCTCCTTCATCTGCTTCAGCTCTAGCCTACTCAAGATCCAGACCAGAGATCACCTAGGTCCCAGCGGCCGGGTTCCTACGGGCTCCTCCCGGGGGTACACCGGCTTCCAGGGTGAACCTCCTGAGTCCCAAGTGGCTGGGCTCCCAAGGGCTCCTCCCAGGAGAGTACCAGCTTCCGGGTGAAGCCTACTGTCTACATCAGCCTGGTCTGCCTACCGGCCTGCTGCCCCGAGACCATAGTCCAACTAACCCAGGTCTCCCGCAGGCCAGCCTAAGGGTCCACTGTCTAGCTAGTCCACAACAGTAGATTATTCTTTTCTAGAATGGGTTTAATGATGGCCAATTTTAGGCATTCTGGGTAGATTCCTTCAGTGAGGGAAAGATGTACAATTTTAGTTAGCGTTTTGGTAATTGATGGATCTAAATTTTTTTATTGTTGTAATGGGAATGGCGTCAATAGGGTGTTTGGCTAGATTCATTTTTTTGATGAACATTTGGGTATCTAATGAAGATGCTGTTTCAAAGTTGGACCAGGTTTTTGTTTGAATGTTCAGTAATTTCTGGTCTTGAGAGTCATTTTTTAGGTTGTTTTTTATGAGTAATTTGATTTTTTCATTAAAGAAGTTGGCAAAGTCATCACTGTTGATCTTTGGTGATGAAAGTGATTGATCATCATGTGAGGGTTTTGTGAGGGTTTTTTCTATGTTCAAGAACATCTTAGGGATTTGTTGGTATTTGGTAATTTGTTTGGAGTAGAAGTCTTTTTTTGTTTTATGGATGAGTTGTTTTATATTCGGCAAGTTGTGATCTGTAGGCGTTTAGAAGTGTGATTGTTATATTTTTTCTCCAGGATATCTCTATTTTTATGAGTTTCCTTTTGGCTGCTCTGATGTTTTTGTTATACCAATGATTTTGATTTTTTGTTTCTTTTATTGTTTTTGTTATTATGGGATTTAACTTGTCTGCTATTGTTTTCGTGATGTTGAGCCATGAAGATGTTGCATTTTCTATGTTTGATAGATCAATATTTGTTATTTCGGTTTGCAGGTTTGCTTGAAGGGTTTACATGCAGAAAGGAGCACGATAGGAGAAGGTTTTAGTTGTGTTTGTTTTTGTTCAGCATTTATGATGAGAGAATAGATTTGTGTGGATGATAGAATGGTCTGACCATGGAATTTTTGAAATCGTCATTTGGTGATTCGACCAGAACTTGGTATTGATGATGATTAGGTCAAGTGTGTGACCTGCCTTGTGTGTAGGGCCAGTGATAATTTTATTGAGACATAGAGATGAAAGAGCATCAATGATTGATGGGCATGCAGGTGATAAGCGGGTAGAATTCATGTGTAGGTTGAAATCACCTAGAATGATTATAGGTTTGGTAATAGATAGTTTGATCAGAAAAAATTTAATAAATGGTGAGCAGTTTTTTTCGAGAGTATTGGGGGGGGGGGGGGGGGGCAGTATACTATGCAAATGTGTAAGTGTGGAGAATCAAATAATGCAATTTCCAGTGGAGAGCAATTGCTAGTTGGAATCTTTTTTGGAGATAAGCATTAAACCTCCGCCTTTCTTTTTTGGTCTGGGTAAGGAAAAAGTTCTATTGGAGGAGTTGTTGATTTGGTTGATTATTACAGTGTCAGTGTTTTTTGCCCAAGTTTCTGTGATGGCTATAAAGTCAGGTTTTTCATCTTGGAGAAGGTCATTGATGATAGGAATTTTTTTTATTATTGATTGAGCATTGAAGAGAAGGAAGGAGAGTGTTAGATAGTTACAGATTGAAGTGTTGTTGTTATGATTAAACGTTGTGTGTTGTTATTTAAGTTTTGTTTAGGTTTCATAACTTTTTCATTCCAGTTGTTATTGGTGTTTGTTCTGTTTTGTTGTCTTTGCATACTGATGAAGGTTGATGGATTGCCATTTTACTTTATGTTTGGGGATTATCTGAAGATAATATATTGCAGGCACTTCGGATTGCATGAAGGGGTGCACAAAGGGGATGGCCACTTTGTTGCGTCCCTTCGGCGCTTGACGCACGGCACATGATACCTGGAAGTGTTGCTGTCTTAGCACTGGGGTGCACTTACGTCACTCTGGGGGGGCGTGTCCAAGGCTCCCTCTATTTACCTGAAATCACCATGAATTTCAAAAAGCAGGCACTTGCCTTTATTTCTTTTGCTGATGTTTTTCTTTTCTCTTCTCACCGGCGTCGGTAATGGTTGGTAGCGGGTGGGCGGGTGAGCCTGCCCCGATGTGATTTTCTCAGGAGGTGTCATTGTCTTAGCACTGGGGCGCACTTACGTCACTCTGGGGGGCGTGTCCAAGGCTCCCTCTATTTCCCTGAAATCGCCATGAATTTCAAAAAGCAGGCACTTGCCTTTATTTCTTTTCCTGATGTTTTTCTTTTATCAATGCGGCAGAAAGGGTAGACTGTTGTGGTACTCCTTTTCTGACATAAAATGATGATAGCTTTGGCTATTTTGTATTATATTATACTTCTGATTTGTTAAGAAAGATTTAAACAACTTTAAAATTTTGCCAGCAATGTCACATTCAATTAATCAATGTATTAAGATCTCATGATCAACTGTATTGAATACTGTGGATACATCCAAATGTATAAACCACCAAGGAATGCAATGTGTTGAATTGAAAATAGCACAAAAGTATCTAAACCACTAAAAAGTGAAGTGGAGTGACTTACAAACAGCACAAAGGCCTAGACAAGACTTGACCACAAAATGAAAAATGATAAATGAAGTGGGGTAGGAGTAGGAAGTTGAATTTTTCACACCTTTTTCCTGGGAACTAAACAACCCAGTATAACCAGCAACCGGACATAACTAAGCTAGGATTGTAGAAGGGTAGAACAAGATGGAGAACCATTAAAGCGGAGAAGAAACTTGTAGATTTTTTTTATTTCCACATGTTTTTCTGGGATCCACCCCAGTATAGTCAACAAACAATCAGGGTGGGAGAACTAGGCTGAGATCCAACAGAAAATGACACAGAGGTAAATAATGTCCCAATGCTGGTTCATAATAGAGATGTGATTTGGCTGAACCTTTCGGTTTGGCCTTCATTATCCGCCCACCATGGGAAATTTCATTTTCCTGCGGTTTGGGCCGAATTTATTTCAGCTGCCCCCGAAACGATGCCTGAAACCCGCCCCAACCCTTCAGATTTAATTAATTGCAACCCCCACCCATCTGACCCCCCCAAGACTTGCCCCCCCCCCCAAGACTTACTGAAAGTCTCTGGTGGTCCAGCAGGGTCTCGGGAGTGATCTCCCCCTCTCGGGCCATCAGCTGCCACTAATCAAATTGGCACTGATGGCCTTTTGCCCTTACCATGTGACAGAGCTATAGGTGCCATTGGCTGGCCTCTGTCACATGGTAGGAGCAATGGACGGCCGGTGCCATCTTAAAAAATGTTGTGGGCCATCCATTGGTATCTGAATTAAAGAAAGCATGGGATAAATGCAAGGGATCTCTGAGGGAGTGATGGAAATGGTAAGTGTTATTTTCACTTTTGAAAATATTATGACACCTTCCTATTATTGATCTTCTGTGTAAGGCACTTAGAAATTACCATATCTAATTCCTCTACATTATAGCAAAGCATATATTACACATTTAATATGAAGTAAAAAAATCCCTTTGTTGGTGCTAATATGGCACATTACAGCTTATACAATGAAGAAATAATTTGAGGCAAACAATTTACTGGTCAATATAATTTACAATGGACTTTTAGTAAGTGCATACAATCAGATATATCATAAGGTATTGCATTGGATATACATTTATAAAGCAATGGTATACACATTATTTCTTCATTGTATATTCAATTTGGGGCGGATTTTCAGAGCCCTGCTCGCCTAAATCCGCCCAAAACCGGGCGGATTTAGGCGAGCAGGGCCCTGCGCGCCGGTGAGCCTATTTTACATAGGCCTACCGGTGCGCGCAGAGCCCCGGGACTCGCGTAAGTCCCAGGGTTCTCAGAGGGGGGTGTGTCGGGGGCGTGTCGGGGCGGGCCCGGTCGTCACGGCGTTTCGGGGGCGTGTCGGCAGCGTTTTGGGGGCGGGTACGGGGGCGTGGCTACGGCCCGGGGCGGTCTGGGGGCGTGGCCGCGCCCTCCGTACCCACCCCCAGGTCGCGGCCCGGCGCGCAGGAGGCCCGCTCACGCGCGGGGATTTACTTCTCCCTCCGGGAGGCGTAAATCCCCGGAGAAAGGTAAGGGGGGGGTGTAGACAGGGCCGGGCGGGTGGATTAGGTAGAGGAAGGGAGGGGAAGGTGAGGGGAGGGCGTTAGAGGATTCCCTCCGAGGCCGCTCCGATTTCGGAGCGGCCTTGGAGGGAACGGGGGTAGGCTGCGCAGCTCGGCGCGCGCCGGCTATACAAAATCGATAGCCTTGCGTGCGCCGATCCAGGTTTTTAGCAGATACGCGCGGCTCCTTGCGTATCTACTAAAATCCAGCGTACTTTTGTTTGCGCCTGGAGCGCAAACAAAAGTAGGCCTATTCGCGGAGTATGAAAATCCGCCCCTTTATGTTTGTGCTGTTTACACTGCCTGTTTTGCGTACATTACAGCTTATGCCAAGTTCCAATGTCACTTTCAGAAATATCCTGTCTTCATTAGGATAAGGATCATAGACACATAATAGGTATATTTACAACAATTTAATTTTTCTCAGTTTAAAAATTGCATCAGTATTAATGTATCAAGTATCAAACAACCAAAAAAACCCCAGGGGTAGATTTTCAAATAGCGCGATTTGGCGTACTTTTGTTGACGCATCAGGCGCAAACAAAAGTACGCTGGATTTTAGCGGATACGCGCGTAGCCGCGCGTATCCGCTAAAATCCAGGATCGGCGCGCGCAAGGCTATCGATTCCATATAGCCGGCGCGCGCCGAGCCGCGCAGCCTACCTCCGTTCCCTCCGAGGCCGCTCCGATTTCGGAGCGGCCTCATAGGGAACTTTTTTTTTGCCCTCCCCTCACCTTCCCCTCCCTTCCCCTACCTAACCCACCCGCCCGGCCCTGTCTAAACCCCCCCTTACCTTTGTCGGGGGATTTATGCCTCCCGGAGGGAGATGTAAATCCCTGCGTGCCAGCGGGCCGCTAGCGTGCCGGTACGCGACCTGGGGGCGGGTCTGGAGGGCGTGGCCATGCCCCCGGACCGCCCCGGGCCGTAACCACTCCCCGGGCCCGCCCCCGAAACGCTCCCGACATGCCCCAAAAATGCCACGCGGATCGGGCCCGCCCCCCAACACGCCCCCCTCTGAAAACCCCGGGACTTACGCGAGTCCCGGGGCTCTGCGCGCGCCGGTAGGCCTATGTAAAATAGGCGCACCGGCGCGCAGGGCCCTGCTCGCCTAAATCCGCCCGGATTTAGGCGAGCAGGGCTCTTAAAATCCGCCCCCCAGTGTATATATATATATATATATATATATATATATATATATTTATACTGTCTCTCTCTCTCTCTCTCTCTCTCTATATATATATATATATACATATATATATATATATATATGCTTAAATTAGGGGAACAACTATGGAAAAAAAAAGTCCTAAGAATGAACACATTTTAGTTATTAGTATGCTAAGTGCTATAGACACAGCTAGATTTTGACGTACCTTATTTAATAGCAACTGAGTTTAAAAAATAACCATTTATCCCCCGTAGAGTATTGTGCATTTTATAACTTTCTAAATGAGTTCAAGAGTAACTTATGGTTACCCATCACAAGGTCATTGCTGTATTTAAGAAGCCTACATAAAGATAATTGATTGAGCCAATCCATGTGCCTTGCTCATCTCACTAGACCTATTTCTCAGCTGCTCTGGGTTAATCACCAAGTCCACCTCATGCTGATGTCCTCCATTACATCATAATTAAAGATAGACAGAGAAAGCTTGGAAGAACTGATGGAATTATTCACATTTTCTCCCTGGGAGCCAGATGTTGTTGGATAGATTTCATTTAATCCTGTGACAGCTGCAGTAATGGTCTCCATGTGCAGAGAGACGATACTGGCATTGATAATAGTCAGGAAGTAAAGCAAGGCATGTGTGTGTGCTAGTTAGTTATGATAATTCATTACTGTGAAGTAACATTATTATAGATCATCTCATTTTATTTAGTAATTAAATCAGACTGGAAAATACACAGATCTAGAAAATAAAAAATTAACATAACTACATACATACTTTTAAAATACTGCTTTTTTATTTGTGAACCATATTATTTCTTTCTGGTAACATTAACACATTTATCTGAGTTTCTTGTTTTAACATTATGAATATACATGTGAATACAGAAATTTTATCAGTAACTGGATACATGCCATATTAATTAGTTTAATTATATGTGCAAAGTGCATTTTAAGATATAACTAATGACTGGAAGGGGAAACTATGCAAATCTACAGCTCTAACACTAAATTTTCAAAAGGGAAACTTTGATAAAATGAGGAAAATAGTTAGAATAAAACTTAAAGGTGCAGTTGCAAAGGTTAAAAGTGTACAACAGGTGTGGACATTGTTGAAAAATGCAATCTTAGAAGCGCAGTCCAGATATATTCCACTCATTTAAAAAGGTGGAATGAAGGCAACATGATTACTGGCATGGTAAAAGGTGAGGTGAAAGAAGCTATTTTAGGCAACAAAAATATCCTTTAAAAAATTGGAAGAAGGATCGATCTGAAGAAAACAGGAAAAAGCATATACATTGTCAAGTTAAGTGTAAAACACTGATAAGGAGGGCTAAGAGAGAATTTGAAATGAAGTTGGCCATAGAAGCAAAAACTCATTAAAAACATTTAAAAAATATATCCAGAGCAAGAAACCCGTGAGGGAGTTGGGTAAACGGTTAGATGACAGAGATGTTGAAGGGGCTCTTAGGGAAGATAAGGTCATTGAAAAAAAGACTAAATTAATTCTTTGCTTCTGTGTTTACTAATGAGAATGCTGGGAAGATACTACTTCCAGAGATGGTTTTCAACACTGATGAGTTAGATGAACTGAACCAAATCACTGTGAACCTGGAAGATGTAGTAGGACAAATTGACAAAGTAAAGAGTAGCAAATCACTCCAGGGTTCTGAATGAACTCAATGAAATTTCAGATCTATTAGTTAAAATTTGTAACCTAACATTAAAATCATCCATTGTACCTGAAGACTGGAGGGTGGCCACTGTAACCCCAATTTTTAAACAGGGCTCCAGGGGCAATACAGGAAACTATAGAACAGTGAGCCTGACTTCAGTGCTGGGAAAAATAGTGGAAACTAATATAAATATCAAAATCACAGAGCATATAGAATGATATGGTTTAATGGAACATAGTCAGCATGGATTTACCCAAGGCAAGACTTTCCTAACAAGTCTGCTTCATTTTTTTGAAGGGGTTAATAAACAAGTGGCTAAAGGTGAACCAATAGATGTAGTGTATTTGGATTTTCAGAAGGCATTTCACAAAGTACCTCATGAGAGGCTTCTAAGAAAACTAAAATGTCATGGGATAGGAGGCGGTGCTGGTTAAAAAACAGGAAGCAGAGAGTAGGATTAAATGGTCAAGTTTTTCAGTGGAAAAGATAAACAGTGGAGTGCCTCAGGGACCTGTACTTGGACCGGTGATTTCAATATATTTATAAATGATCTGGAAAGGAATACGATGAGTGAGGTTATCAAATATGCCAATGATACAAATGTATTCAGAGTAGTTAAATCACAAGTGGATTGTGATAAATTGCAGAAGGAGCTTGCGAGACTGGAAAATTGGGCATCCAATTGGCTACTGTCAAAAACAGTATGCTGGGCTTGATGGACTCTTGGTCTGTCCCAGTATAGCAAATTCTTATATTCTTATGTTCTTAGCCCCAACACCTGGCAGGGGCAGGTGTTGGGGCTAAGCAGGGGCAGCAAAAATAATAAACAATAAACATATTGGGCTAGATTATAAAAGCCCTGTGCACATAACTCCTGCTGGATTTATGCGCGCAGGGCACTTGCGCGCTGGGGCGCCTATTTTGCATAGGCCGCCCGTGCGCGCAAAGCACCGGGACGCGCTTAAGTCCCAGGGCTTCGTAAAAGGGGCGGGAGGGGGCGTGTCTCTGGGCATGTCCAGGGTCAGGGGGCGGTCCGGGGCGGGTCCAGGGGCATGGTGATGGTTCGGGGGCGGGCCGGGAGGGCAGTCCCGAGTCCCCCAGCACTGCGGCCTGTGCCAGGGGATGCTGAGGCGGCGCGAACAAGTTACGCCTGCTTCCAGAATGGAAATGAGGGAGTAGCCCCAAGAGGTTTGGGAATTTTGGGGAAAGCTGATTTTCTCATTTCCCTCAAAGCTATAGAAAGATGACTCAGCAAGTATCTGAATATAGGTAATACAAAAATTTTGAGGAATGGGTTTCAAAATGGTTTTCAAATTCTATATAAAGGCCATGTTCAAAGTGAGATATGAAGCCAGGAAAGAAAATATGCAGTAATAAGGAGGCCATACTCTATGGGTTAGATTTTAAAAAAAAGCACGTTCGCGTACTTTTGTTGGCGCACCAGGCGCCAACAAAAGTACGCTGGATTTTATAAGATATGCACGTAGCCGCGCACAAAGAAGAATATTTGTATCAACTGAGGGAGACGAAGAAAACAATCAAGTTGGCAAAAAATCAAGCAGAAGAGAGGATTGCCAAGGAGATAAAAAATGGTGACAAAACATTTTTCAGATACATCAACGAAAAGAGAAAGGTCCAAAGTGGTATAGTGAAATTGAAAGGTGGTAATGATCAATGTGTGGAGACAGACGAAGAAATGGCAGAAATATTAAACGAATACTTCAGCTCTGTGTTCACTAAAGAAGACCCTGGAGAAGGACCATCTCTACACAACAAGAAACTGGAGGGAAGTGGAATAGATGAAAATCCTTTTACAGTAGAAAATGTGTGGGAAGAGCTAAAGAACCTGAAAGTGGACAAAGCCATGGGGCCTGATGGGATTCATCCAAGGATATTGAGGGAGCTCAGAGATGTTCTGGTGGGTCCGCTGTGTGACCTGTTCAATAGATCCCTAGAAACGGGAGTGGTGCCGAGAGATTGGAGAAGAGCGGTGGTGGTCCCGCTTCACAAGAGTGGGAACAGGGAGGAGGCTGGCAACTACAGGCCGGTTAGCCTCACTTCGGTGGTGGGAAAAGTAATGGAGTCTCTGCTGAAAGAGAGAATAGTGAACTATCTACAGTCCGGAGAATTGATGGACCAGAGGCAACATGGATTCACCAGGGGAAGATCCTGTCAGACAAATCTGATTGACTTTTTTGACTGGGTAACCAAGGAATTGGATCAAGGAAGAGCGCTCGATGTCATATACTTGGATTTCAGCAAAGCTTTTGATACGGTTCCGCACAGGAGACTGGTGAATAAAACGAGAAGCTTGGGAGTGAGTGACAAAGTGGTGACCTGGATTGCAAATTGGTTGACGGACAGAAGACAATGTGTGATGGTAAACGGAACCTTCTCTGAAGAGAGAGCGGTTTTAAGTGGTGTACCGCAAGGATCGGTGTTGGGACCGGTCCTGTTCAATATCTTTGTGAGCGACATTGCGGACGGGATAGAAGGTAAGGTTTGTCTTTTTGCGGATGACACTAAGATCTGCAACAGAGTGGACACGCCGGAAGGAGTGGAGAGAATGAGACGGGATCTAAGGAAACTGGAAGAGTGGTTGAAGATATGGCAGCTGAGATTCAATGCCAAGAAGTGCAAAGTCATGCATATGGGGAGCGGAAATCCGAATGAACTGTATTCGATGGGGGGGGGGGGGGAAAGGCTGACGTGCACGGAGCAGGAGAGGGACCTTGGGGTGATAGTGTCTAATGATATGAAGTCTGCGAAACAATGCGACAAGGCGATAGCAAAAGCCAGAAGAATGCTGGGCTGCATAGAGAGAGGAATATCGAGTAAGAAAAGGGAAGTGATTGTTAGGGATGTGCAGAGCAAAATTTTATGTTCATATTTTTTATGTCCGAAAGGGGGTCCCACTTGCGGCCAATATGGACATAAAAAAAATCCAATGAGTTGGGTATATGTACATATGTGCAAAAAAAAAATTTAAACCCCCTCACCCTCCTTAAGCCCCCCCCCAGACTTACCACAACTCCCTGGTGATCGAGCGAGGAGTGAGGACGTCATTTCTGCAATCCTTGGCGAGAAGCATGTGACGTCGGTGGCACGTCGAGTGACGCGGCGTCACATGATTCCCGGCGAGTTCGCGTCGGACGGCTCGTTCGGCCCAAAAAGAACTTTTGGCCAGCTTGAGGGGGTCAGGAGGCCCCCCCAAGCTGGCCAAAAGTTATTTTTGGGCCGAACGAGCCGTCCGGCGCGAACGAGCCGGGAATCACGTGGCGCCGCGTCACTCAGACGCGACGTCACGTGATTCCCGGCAAGTTCGCGCCGGATGGCTCGTTCGGCCCAAAAAGAACTTTTGGCCAGCTTGAGGGGGTCAGGAGGCCCCCCCAAGCTGGCCAAAAGTACTTTTTGGGCCGAACGAGCCGTCCGGCGCGAACGAGCCGGGAATCACGTGATGCCGACGTCACGTGATTCCCGGCTCGTTCGCGCCGGACGGCTCGTTCGGCCCAAAAAGAACTTTTGGCCAGCTTGGGGGGGGCCTCCTGACCCCCCCAAGCTGGCCAAAAGTTCTTTTTGGGCCGAACGAGCCGTCCGGCGCGAACTTGCCGGGAATCACGTGACGTCGCGTCTGAGTGACGCGGCGCCACGTGATTCCCGGCTCGTTCGCGCCGGACGGCTCGTTCGGCCCAAAAAGAACTTTTGGCCAGCTTGGGGGGGCCTCCTGACCCCCTCAAGCTGGCCAAAAGTTCTTTTTGGGCCGAACGAGCCGTCCGGCGTGAACGAGCCGGGAATCACGTGACGCCGGCGTCACTCGACGTGCCGCCGACGTCACATGCTTCTCGCCAAGGATTGCAGAAATGGCGTCCTCACTCCTCGCTCCATCACCAGGGAGTTGTGGTAAGTCGGGGGGGGGGATTAAGGAGGGTGAGGGGGTTTATATTTTTATTTTGGCTCAACAATCGCGATTTCCCACATATCGAACATATCTATGTTTGATATGTGGGAAATCCGATCGTTTATGTCGAATCAATTTTTTAAGTAAAAAAAAAATATGAGTTGCGTTTTACTAATGCGGTCAATCCGAATGCACACCCCTAGTGATTGTTCCCTTGTACAGGTCCTTGGTGAGGCCTCACCTGGAGTACTGTGTTCAGTTCTGGAGACCGTATCTACAAAAAGACAAAGACAAGATGGAAGCAGTACAGAGAAGGGCAACCAGGAAGGTGGAGGATCTTCATCGCATGACGTACGAGGAGAGATTGAAGAATCTAAATATGTACACCCTGGAGGAAAGGAGGAGCAGAGGTGATATGATACAGACTTTCAGATACTTGAAAGGTTTTAATGATCCAAAGGCAACGACAAACCTTTACCATAAGAAAAATATCAGCAGAACCAGGGGTCACGATTTGAAGCTCCAGGGAGGAAGATTCAGAACCAATGTCAGGAAGTATTTATTCACGGAGAGGGTGGTGGATGCCTGGAATGCCCTTCCGGAGGAAGTGGTGAAGACCAGAACTGTGAAGGACTTCAAAGGGGCGTGGGATAAACACTGTGGATCCATAAAGTCAAGAGGCCGCCAATGAAGAGTAGGTGACTCGCCAGAATGATGGCTACTGCCTGGAGACAATACCTTTATTCAATAAACATACACATGGTTACTGTGACTACAACATCACTCTAAGCTTCAACAGCAAGAGGAAATGTGGAAAAAAGGATTTGCACTCTCAAAGACGGGAGTAGCTGGCTTGTTACGGCGGTTACTACCCCAAACCAAATATCCAAATTACTACCTCTACCTTCCTCTATTTCTGATGCCTTTCAACTAGCTTGATCACTCCATTCTTATACTTCACTTTCAATGCATATCCAGCATAGTTCTCTGCTTCAACAGCAGGGGAGAAGAAAAACTGTTACTTCACACATCCAGCAGAGCTCTCTGCTTAAACGGCAGGGGAGAAGAAAAAAGGATTCACACTCACAAAGCGGGGAGTAGCTGGCTTGTTACGGCGGTTACTACCCCAAACCAAATGTGCCTGATACTTCACTTTCGATGCATATCCAGCATAGCTCTCTGCTTCAACGGCAGGGGAAAAGAAAAACTGATACTTCACGCATATCCAGCATAACTTCAACGGCAGGGGAGAAGAAAAAAGTATCCACACTCACAAAGCGGGGAGTAGCTGGCTTGTTACGGCGGTTACTACTAGGGATGTGAATCGTGTCCTCGATCGTCTTAACGATCGATTTCGGCTGGGAGGGGGAGGGAATCGTATTGTTGCCGTTTGGGGGGGTAAAATATCGTGAAAAATCGTGAAAAATCGTGAAAAATCTAAAAATCTAAAAATCGCAAAACCGGCACATTAAAACCCCCTAAAACCCACCCCCGACCCTTTAAATTAAATCCCCCACCCTCCTGAACCCCCCCCAAATGACTTAAATAACCTGCGGGTCCAGCGGCGGTCCGGAACGGCAGCGGTCCGGAACGGGCTCCTGCTCCTGAATCTTGTTGTCTTCAGCCGGCGCCATTTTCCAAAATGGCGCCGAAAAATGGCGGCGGCCATAGACGAATACGATTGGACGGCAGGAGGTCCTTCCGGACCCCCGCTGGACTTTTGGCAAGTCTCGTGGGGGTCAGGAGGCCCCCCACAAGCTGGCCAAAAGTTCCTGGAGGTCCAGCGGGGGTCAGGGAGCGATTTCCCGCCGTGAATCGTTTTCGTACGGAAAATGGTGCCGGCAGGAGATCGACTGCAGGAGGTCGTTCAGCGAGGGTTCCGGCGCCTCGCTGAACAACCTCCTGCAGTCGAACTCCTGCCGGCGCCATTTTCCGTACGAAAACGATTCGCGGCGGGAAATCGCTCCCTGACCCCCGCTGGACCTCCAGGAACTTTTGGCCAGCTTGTGGGGGGCCTCCTGACCCCCACGAGACTTGCCAAAAGTCCAGCGGGGGTCCGGAAGGACCTCCTGCCGTCCAATCGTGTTCGTCTATGGCTGCCGCCATTTTTCGGCGCCATTTTGGAAAATGGCGCCGGCTGAAGACAACAAGATTCAGGAGCAGGAGCCCGTTCTGGACCGCTGCCGTTCCGGACCGCCGCTGGACCCGCAGGTTATTTAAGTCATTTGGGGGGGTTCGGGAGGGTGGGGGATTTAATTTAAAGGGTCGGGGGTGGGTTTTAGGGGGTTTTAGTGTGCCGGCTCATGATTCTAACGATTTATAACGATAAATCGTTAGAATCTCTATTGTATTGTGTTCCATAACGGTTTAAGACGATATTAAAATTATCGGACGATAATTTTAATCGTCCTAAAACGATTCACATCCCTAGTTACTACCCCAAACCAAATGTGCCTGATACTTCACTTTCGATGCATATCCAGCATAGCTCTCTGCTTCAACGGCAGGGGAGAAGAAAAAAACTGATACCTCACGCATATCCAGCATAGCTCCCTGCTTCAACGGCAGGGGAGAAGATAAACAACCAATAAGGGCTGTATAACATAATCTGGGTAAAAACAAATAAGCATGGGTGTAGCTTGCTTATTGCGGCGGTTACTACCCCTACTACCTCTAACTAATCAAGCTAGATATTTCACTTGGATGCAGCTCCATCACCGCTCTCTACATTAATGGCGGGGGTGGAAGGGAATTAGAACCAAGAGCTAAGAGAAACAGATAAGTATGAGAGAAAAAATGAGGGAAGCTTGCTGGGCAGACTGGATGGGCCATTTGGTCTTCTTCTGCCGTCATTTCTATGTTTCTATGTATCTTATAAAATCCTGGATCGGCGCGCGCAAGGCTGCCGATTTTGGGCAGCCGGCGCGTGACGAGCCGCGCAGCCTGCCTCCGTTCCCTCCGAGGCCGCTCCGAAATTGGAGCAGCCTCGGAGGGAACTTTCTTTCGCCCTCCCCTCACCTTTCCCTCCCTTCCCCTACCTAACCCACCCCCCCCAGCCCTATCTAAACCCCCCCTACCTTTATCCATGGATTTACGCCTCCAGGAGGGAGGCGTAAATCCACGCGTGCCAGCGGGCTGCTGGCATGCCGAGACCCGACCCGGGGGAGGTTCCGGAGGGCGAGGCCACGCCCCCAGAACGCCCGGGCCGAAACCACACCCCCAAAACGCCGCGTCCCGCCCCCAAAACGCCGCGTCGTTCGGCCCCGCCCCCGAAAAGGCCCCGACACGCCCCCTTCAGAAAACCCCGGGACCTACGCACGTCCCGGGGCTCTGCACGCGTTGGCAGCCTATGGAAAATAGGCGCGCCGGCGAGCAAGGCTTTTAAAATCCGCCCGTATAGATAGATTCAAAAAATGTTACACCATTTTAGGATAGCCCAATCATTTCCCACATAACTAATGCCCAATCTATTGATGTCTTCACTAGTCATAGTTCCTAAACCAGAGAAAGTTAAATTTCATCAGATCCAAAACTTATCCTATCCAATTGAGGCTGGGGTGAATGACTTATTTCATTCTTCACTGTGTTTGTATAGAATGTGACCTTTGATTAAGTTCTTAGTTTGATTAGGGTCTGCACACTCAAGACTGAAGACAAAGGTTGATAAAGTCAGCATTTCATCTCTTGCCCATTCTCCTGGATTCATTTCTTCTACCACATTTCAAATTCTGAGAGAGCTACTTAGCTGCTATTTTAATAAATGCATTCCAAAGAACAATGTTATTGCCTGTTCATATTTGGAAATCTTCATCTTCTTTCTCCACTGGGTCAATGTCGTAGTTATCCCATTCATTTTTTTACCAAACCTACATTTCTCTAAACTGTAACATAGAACCTACAACCTACATTTCTCTGAACTGAAGCATGGGCACTGACACTGGTTTTGCATTACTAGTGCCCCTGGAGCTAACCCTGTATCTGAAAACTACTTACTGTTCAGACCTTTTAAGTCACACATTCCTCGGGATACCTTCCCTCACAGATATTACACCTATTTTCTTCTCCTCAACCTGAAACATAAATACTCAAAATAATTTAACAATTCACTTAAAAGGTCTGAATAGTAAGTAGCTTTCGGATACAGGGTTAGCTGCAGGGGCACTAGTAATGTTAAACCGGTGTCAGTGCCCATGCTTCAGTTTGGATAAATGTAGGCTGTAGGTTCTATGTTTCAGTTTAGATAAATGTAGGTTTGGTAAAAAAAATTCAATGGCAAAAAAATGAATGGTAATATTTTATGTATTGTTGTACCAGTATTATATATAGTGAAATATTTAAAAGTATAGGAGCGTTTGGTGGCTCCTATGAAGGGGGGAAGGATTAACAGGGTCATTCATCGAAATGAGCTAGGGCCCTAATGCCAACATTGCAAGATGTGTTAGAAAATTTTCAAAATGTAATCAAAAGAGAAGAGTTTATGAAAATGAGGGGTATTTAATATTGCGCACGTAAGAGTAAAAAAAAAAAAAAGAGAGAGAGAGTCTCTAGGATGACAACTATTTGTCATCTATTTATATCACTGTAGGAGGGACAACTAGTAACTCGAGGTGAAGTTTTAGTGATGGTCTAGAGTTTGGGGGCACTTTTACATGTACAATCAGAGGTATGAACAGCACAGTACAAATCAGTGAAGATATGAATTGATTTGAAATGAGGAAAGGTACACAAAGATGACATTTGTACAATATACACTCACCCTAGCTTGCTAGAAGCTAGTTAGACCATGCATCAGAACTGCCTCCCAAACCCTAGACCATCACCAAAACCTAGTAACTCGAGTTGAAGTTTTAGTGATGGTCTAGGGTTTGGGGGCAGTTTTACAAGTACAATCAGAGGTATGAACAGCACAGTACAAATCAGTGAAGATATGAATTGATTTGGAATGAGGAAAGGTACACAAAGATGAGATTTGTACAATGTACTCTCACCCTAGCTTGCTAGAAGCTAGTTAGACCGTGCATCAGAACTGCCTCCCAAACCCTAGACCATCACCAAAACCTCACATTGAATTACTAGTTGACCCTACTACAGTTTTATAAGTTGTTTACTTATAAGAGCCTTCTAAAGAGGTTCTCTCTCTCTCTCTCCAGCCCAAAACATAAAAATTCCACAAGCTATGAAGTAAAAATATCACAGGTGCAGTAAATTTAACATGTGTTGTGGTAACTCAAAAATTATCCTAACCAATATAACCATACCACTTTTTTTTTTTTTTATCATGGGTGTTATTCATGTGAAATTTATAGCAAAATGAAGAATCTAGAGCTGTGTTGGGTATGCTATATAGTGTATTTGATTAATCATTAAGTTTAGGATTCTGTAATTATTTCTATTATCTAATTTTGATAGGTTTTTTTTATCTGACTCCCCCCATGAGAGTAGGTATGAGAGTTAGATTGTTTTTTTCTTATTTTTATTTATTTATTTATTTATTTATTTATTTATTATAATGTTTATGCTTTGTTTTAAGGATACTTGAACTAAATATGTAATTATGAATTGAATTTAAGTTTAATTTTAATTGAATTTTTTAAATTGTATTTTTGTATGTTATAAGCCCCTCTGAATAGTGCTATGGTACTATGAGGGAAGCATCTGAATCCTAGATTATATTTGATTTGATTGGACAGCCTTATAGAGGATAATTTTAAAGGCACTTGTGTGGGTGATGTATTGCTTTTCACATGGAAATGGCCCTTTAGAAAATTGTGTGACATGATACACTTATAAAATTGCATGCATATACACAGAGGGGCTAAATGTTCAAAAAGCATTTATGAACATAAAACCCATCTGAATTTTAAACATGTATTCCCAGAGGGCATAGGAACAACATTCATATGCCATTCAGCTCCAACCAACTCTCTCCTAGCAAAGTCACAGAAAATCATACTAATACAAACCCCCTAAAAATATGAACTGACAAACTGACTGTTGTGAATCGTCTAATGTGGTTCTGAGCTCTTACTGTTACAGCTGACAAAATAAGCCTCCCATGCTCCTCAAGAGGCAGCATTCTGCATTTGTGTAGTTATTACTGCTGCACTTCTGCTTGCCCCATTTCATGGTTTGCAATCAGCAACTGAAGAGAACCTAAAAGAATGGCAGCACATTAGGGCAGCTTGTAGGAAAATATTGGCCTGTGGGATTTTTTTCATTTTGGCCTTTGGCATATCAATTTGCATTACAATTAAAGCAAATGTATTTATTACAGACATCTGCTATGAAATGTGATTGGTAAATAACAAACTAAGGGCCTCATTTTCCAAGACGCTCGCACGCGATACCAGGATGGGGACGGAGTCGGCCCCGGAAGAGGAGGATTTGGGGCGTCACCGGGGCCGACTCTGCACCTCCTATGGTGGCACTATTGGGTGCGAAACCGGCAGCGATCTCACTGTGACAGTGCGATCACTGCCGGCTAGTGCAGGCCCGCCCCCCGTTTCGGCCCCCCGCCCCTCATCTTCTAAAGTATCGCAGGCCTACGATACTTTAGAAAATGAGGCCCTAAGGCCTGGATTTATCAAAATGCACTAAATATTGCCTGCGATAGGAAAAGGGGGGTGTTTTATAGTAATACCAGTTTATCGCAAAGTGTGCTATCTTAGTGCTTCGCATAGGTGTTACCGCAAACTGCGATAACTTTTTTGCACTTTGCAATGAGTTCCAGAATTGTTGTATTTCCTACATACAACCACTGGGGGGACCATTTTAAGCTGCTGGAGATCCAGCCTGGCTATCAGGGCCCTTCTACAACCACTGGGGGGGCGGAGGAGAGAGAGAAAAAGAAAGAGAGAGAGAGAGAGAGCAAGAGAGAGCCAAGCCGTAATGCCTGCATACCAGGTAGATATTTATACCCCTATATGAGGCCTACCTATCACTCGAGGTGAGATTCAGGTATTAGTGTAGGGGTTTAGGGGTTTAGGGGCCACTTTGACATTCAAAGTGAGATGTACGAACAGAACAGTGCTCTCTTGTGAAGATTTTATGACCTTCGGAGTGAGGAAACTCACACAAAGTTGAGGTTTGTGCAATGTTCTCTCAACCTAGCTTGATGGACTCTCTACCTGGGAAAAATACATCTCTCACTCTCTCTTCCCCAGTGGTTGTAGAAGGGCCCTGATAGCTAGGCTGGCTCTCCAGGAGCTTAAAACTGCTAAAAACAGCATTTGTGAAAAAAGTGCAATAAAGCCCTATCGCATGGCTTTACGCAAATGAAAAAGGTGTAGTTAAAGCCATGCGATAGGGCTTCATGAAGCTTGGCCCCAAACTCCTCCCCTTTTTCTAATTTGCATCATACTATGGGCTAGATTTTCAAAGGCTATGCGCATAAGATACGCGCGTAACATGAGAAAATCTGCCCCTGCACACGCCGAGCCTATTTTCCATAGGCTCGGTGGCACGCGCAAGTCCCGGGATGTGCGTACGTCCCGGGGCTTTGGAAAAATGGTGAAAAGGGGAGGGGCGGGTCCGGGGGCATGGTGGAGATCCGGGGGCGGGTCCAGGGGTCACGGGGTGGTCCGGGGGCATGGCGGAGTTTGGTGCGCCGGTGCGTGCAAGCTACGCCTGCCTCGGGCAGGCATAACTTCTGGTGCAAAGGTAGGGGGGATCTAGTTAGGGCTGAGGGGTGGGTTAGATAGGGGAAGGGAGGGGAATGTGGGCGGAGTGGCCTAAGAGGGAATGGAGGCAACCTGCGCTGCTCGGCGCGCGCAAGTCACAATTGTGCACCCACTTGTGTGCGCCGACCCTGGATTTTATAACATGCGCGTGACATGTTATAAAATTGGGCGTAGATTTGTTTGCACCAGGTTGCGTGAACAAATCTGTGCCCGCGTGCAGGTTTTAAAATCTGCCCCTATCTGTTATGGAGTTTTGGCATGCGTTTTTTGCATGTGAAAATGCCATAAATGATAAATGACCCCAAAAACCAAGTAGCACACTAACCCACCCAATATAATACAGAGGAAATACAATGTAATTGTTCAAAAAAGATTATACATTAAACATAGAGGGGCAGATTTTCAAAGGTTTACGCGTGTAACCCCCGAAAAGCTGCCCCAAGGTGTCCCTGTGCGTGCTGAGCCTATCTTGCATAGGCTTGGCGGTGTGTGCAAGCCCCAGGACGCCCATATGTCCCGGGGCTTTCCAAAATGGGTGGTCCGGGGGCATGGCCGGGGGCAGGGCAGTGGTCTGGGGGCGGGTCCGGGGGCCACGGGCAGGTGTAACTCACCGAAACAAGGTAGGGGGGGATTTAGGTAGGGCTGGGGGGTGGGTTAGATAGGGGAAGGGAGGGAAAGGTGGGGAGAGGTGAAAAAAGTTCCCTTCCAGGCCGCTCCGATTTCGGAGCGGCCTAGGAGGGAACGGGGAAAGCCATCGGGGCTCCTCTAGGGCTCGGCGCGCACAAGGTGCACAAGTGTGCACCCCCTTGCGCGCGCCAACCCCGGATTTTGTAACATGTGTGCGGCTGTGCATGCATGTTATAAAATAGGGCATAGATTTGTGCGCACCGGGTTGCGTGTACTAATCTACACCCGCGCATAAGTTTTAAAATCTGGCCCATATCTTTTTCAATTTTTAATTTAAATCAATAAATATTACAAAAACATGAAGCAAATACAAAAATTCAAAATATTATACAATCATCCTAAAGCATTTTAATGCAAAAAATATAGAGAAAAATGCAAAAAATTATAGAGAAAAATACAAAAGATTCCTCCTCCCCACATACAAACATACATAACCCAAGCCTATACAGCCATTCCCTTTCACCCTGTACAGAACCCCATATAATCCAATATAAAATTGCACTATCACTCATAATAATCCACTCCTAAACCGCATTAAACAAGCAACTAATATATATATATATATATATATATATCTCCAAATATGTTAAGAACAGATAACAAATCTGAACAGCTGATTACCCAAGAGATCACTTTTACATATAAACCCATTAACAAATATTTTTCAAACCATCATCTCAGATGTTCTTCACAAACCTCAGGGAATACCCAAGATACCATTGACTTGCTTTCACAAAGCCAGCTCAATTGGCTTCAACAATTTCAAGACTCTTCTTCAAAGCACTGTTGCTGTCATTTGGTAAATATTTGAAGTTTTTAAATATCAGACAGGTAATATGATGAGTGCTGGTTTTACGCTGGTTTGTCACTGACAGCAAAGTGATATTTGCCAAGAAGGGGACATTTTTGATCACATGAACATTGTACCATCACACAGAGTTCTTAATTATTTCCACCTTCCTACAAAGGACTAAATCAGTTTTGGGAAAATAATGATTACGTTTCTGTACCAACTCTATCCTGTCCTCCAGAAACACCATAAAAATCACTAGTGTCCTTTAATATTACTTGTTCAGACTTAGTTTCACAGCTTATAAAAAATGTAACCAAAACATACATGCAACCTGTCAGTGTCTTTCCATTTGTGCTAATTTCTTCCTCTAGGGTGATTTTCCAAAGCATAAGGAGAGTTGAGGCTTCAGAGACTCCACTGAATGCTACAATTCTTTTGTCTGTACCTGCGTTCCTTCCAAGGGTTTTGAAACCACCCCTGGTTATTTTTCATTCTATTGCAAGGTTTTCTTTGTAGAAAGAGTGCCTGTACTGTTGATTACCCCAGCATACCCTCAGGTCGCACCTGGTCTAAGATTTTGGGGGCTGACATATCACCCTCTGCATAGGAGATGGAGAAGGAGCTCTTCAGATTCATTTCCAACACTGGCCATAGATAAGAGCCTAGAGGAAACAACAAACCTGGGCTCAAAGTAGTTTCCAAGTATTGGAGGTGAGTATTAGGGGGCATAGTTTTAGTACCATGGTAATACACAGGACCTTAGGCTATTGGATTCTGCACATTTTGACGATCCTGAAAGTTCCCTTCAACAACATTTCTATTTACATTATATAAACTTTTTTTCCTCTTTCAGTAAACTCAATCATTTGATTTGAGTGAATTTGCAAAATGCTACCTGCAATCTAGGAATTTCCCAATGGACAGGGTTTAATGATTTTCAGTTCTAGATTAATAGGAACTTTTGAAATCCAGGGAAACTGACAATACATGGTAAGATTTGTGAATGTTTTATTTTTGCCAGATTTCAAGGACACATAAGTGTCTTATTTCAGATTGCAGTGAATTTACTCTTCAAATAAATCCAAGAAGAAAGAGTAGAATATGGGACAGTAATCTTTCACCTCAATTTTTCTGCTCACCTCTGTCAAAAATAACACAAATCATAGCCTGAAACACATGTATTGATTATTGAGCTATTGTACTTTGTTGTTTGCCAGAGTTAGGATTCCTTCCCTGTGTTTTCTAAGAAAACAACTAGAAACACAATATATTCATCATTTTATTTTGTGTTGACTACTTCAATATTGTTCTGATAAACTGTTAGGGGATGGCTGTGACACTGCTCAGGCATTCACATGAGAAAATGAGCTTACAATATAATAAGAACATACATTTCTGCAAATTTCCATAACTGATAACATTCTAAGAACATTATTTAATAAAGACTTTTTCTATACATAGTATGAAAAAAAAAGTCTGGCCCTAAATCTGATACTACAAAAGTGATATTACAAATTGTGTAGATCACTTTCTTGAATAAACATATTTATGACCATAACACACCAATATTTATATTATAAAAAGATGAAAATTCCCTATTTTTATAGTTTGGTAAAAATAAAAGATGTCAATCCAATCAAATGAATCTGTATTTAAATAACCAAAAACTTCTGCATGTGTGAATCATTCTATGCACTGAAGATGGCTTGAATTTATTATTGTTTCATGAGTATTGTATAGAGAAGTACATTTTACTTATAAAATATTGACCATGGTGGGTTTTTTTTATTATTATGAAAGTGCATTAAAAATTTTAGTTTATTGAAAATGTCATGTAATTTCTGCCAACTAAATACATAACTGGCATAAACATATTGTCAAATGTCCTTATTTTACTTGTATTTAAAACGGAATTTATCTTACATTAAATCACCTTTATAAATGTTTAATCCTTCATAAGAACATAAAAACATAAGAATTGCCATATCATGTCAGACCAAGGGTCGATTAAGCACAGTATCCTATTTTCGGTAGTGGAAAATTCAGGTCACAAGTACCTGGTAAGTTCCAAACAGTAGACATATTTTATGCTGCTAAGACACAGTTTAGATCTTAGCTTTCCTCAAGTTTACCTGGTAAATAACAATTTATGAACTTCTCCAGGAACTTGCCCAAACCTTTTTAAAATCCAGCTATGCTAAATGACTTTACAAAATCATCTGGCAATGAATTCGAGCTTAATTGTGTGTTGAATGGAAAATAATTTTCTGTGAATTGTTTTAAATGTGGTACTTACTAACTTCATGGAATGTCCCATATTCTCTGCATTTTTTGAAAAATTAAATAACTAGTTCACATTTACCCATTCTATCCCACTCACGATTTTATAGATCTCTTTTATATCCCCCCCCCACCTCTCAGTCATCTCTTCTCAAACCTGAAAAGTCCTAACCTCTTTAGCCTTTTGTCATAGGGAAGCCTTTCCATCCATTTTATCATTCTGGTCACCCATCTCCTCCCAGCACTTTATAAAATCCTATCTAGGAAATGCATGAGGTTCATGACCTTTGCACAAGTTATCAAGCAATCCTAACATCCATTAGCCCTGGGCCAACACATCCCACTAGGAAAACAAGGCGGTTGCCTAGGGTGCCAACCATTAGCAGGCAATAAAGAGCAGTCATGCGGGGCTGTGAGTGGAGTTCATCCCACTCATGGCTGAAAGGAGTAGAGACTCAGAGGGCTGCAAGCAGCACCCATCGTGCTCGTGGCCGAGAAAAGCAGAGACTCAGCAAGCTACAAGCAATGCCTATCCTGCTCATGGCCGAGAGAAACAGAGTCTCAGTGGGCCATGAGTGGCACCTCTGTGTATGTGTATGAGTGAAAGGGATTGTGTGTGTACAAGAGATCAATGGTGTTAGTGAGAGAGAGTGAACCTGTGTAAGGGTGCATGTGTGAATGAGACAAGGAACCTAAGGGTGTATAACAAGGAACCTAAGTGTGTGTAAGAGAAGGGGCCTGTCTGAGTGAATGAGTTCAGGGCTAGGACCTGGGGAGAAGAGAGATGGAGGGAGCAGGGCGGGCGCAAGGCAGAAGGTTCACCTAGGGCACCTAATAATTTTTCACCAGCCCTGCATCAGCCACTAAGTTATCTACATATTAAATAATTGAATTATCAACCTTGATTGCCTACCTAACCCTTATGTCCTGGGCACAAGCCATTGGAGACACATCCTCAATGTGAGAGGACAAGCATCAAATGTAGAGCAGATCCTAGATACAGATCACTTTCTGTTACACCAAGATGATGCTTTCCATCATGGTGACATTGCTTCTCTGAGGCAACACAAGTGTTGCCAGACTGGAGTTGGGACTTTGCTACTATGGCTATGAAGGTCTTTCTATATACCTCTCTGTCTGCCTCATCTCCTCTAGGTCTGCCACTCTAGTTCCTAGAAAATGGATTTATTCGCTGAAAATCAGAAACTGTGCAAGATTCATATATACAACCTCTCACCAAGTGGTAGATAATTATTCATGTGACACCCAGTATAAAAGACTGGAAGAGCCCTATCTCACTGCTGGACTGCTGTCTGCATCTTAATATTCAGTTCTTAGTTAATTTAGGTTGCTAAGGGAGTAGGAATGTGCAAATTAAAGTCCTTTAAATGTACATGGTGTATTTAATGTTAATTACATATACTTATCATTATAAAGATGTATAATCTCATTGGGAAATCAAATATAAATATTTTATAAATTTCAGTTAGTAGTCAGTAGAAATGTACATCTAATTTCCTTTTTCACAGCTCTGACTAGCTGTGCAACTTTAAAGAAAGATTTGTGCAAATTGATATGAGAATTCTTTAGAAAAGTCACAGCTGGAAGTTCTTGAAGACCAGTACTTTTAACTTCTGAGCAACGTGGCTTTCATTTTTTGATCACAAGTTTCTCCTCTGTCTTATTTTTAGTGAAAAAGTCCTACTGTTTTTTCCCCACATTTAAAAAGTATGGTGTCCTCTAGGGCTGCAACCCTGAGTGTGCTGACATTCTTTCAGATCCCTTGAAGATAATATAAAATGAACTAAGTTTATTGGACTCATTCTTAACTCTATGAGCCTAACATGCTTGAGTTTTTAACATGCAATCAACATTTGGATGACACAGGTCATAGAGTAAATCTAGATATTCAAAACAAATCAAGCAAGCACTTTGTAATGAAATGTTCTCCTGAAAATACCATAAGAAGCAATAAAAGAAGCATTGATGATTTAATAAAGGGCAGTTATTTTATAAATAAAGGATCATGTATGTTCAAATGAGACACTAATTTAATAAAATATTTTACATTTTGACATCAAACTTAGTTATAATATCTGATGTTCAATATTGCTTGTAAATATATATATATATAATGAAGGGCTGTCTAATGCTGTATTTAATAGCAGGCAGTATAACATGACTATCAGCCTACCATACTTCTTGTCTACTGGTCTCAGGCTATTTCCCATTCACATGGTACAACAAAATAAAGCCCTGATTTTATATTTGATTCTGGGAACAACTCCTGCTGTACAATCCAAACATCCCAAGAAGGATATGTTTTTCTCAACATTATGAAAATATGTAGGATCATAGGGATGTGCAGAGGGACACCATACATTGCATTCGGGATTTGTATTTGTCGGGGGCAGATACGTTGCATTTGACAAGGGGGCCCCCCGATACATTTATACGTTAATTCTTATTCATTTCCCAGCTAAAATTAAATTAACTACAACCCTCCACCCTCCTGACCCCCCCAAAACTTACCAAAACTCCCTGGTGGTCCAGCGGGGGGTCTGGGAGCCATCTCCTGCACTCACACCCTCGGCTGCCGGTATTCAAAATGGTGCCGATAGTCTCATAGGAGCTACCGATGTCATTGGTCAACCCCTGTCACATGGTAGGAGCAATGGATGGTGGCACCATCTTGTGCTCCTACCATGTGACAGGGGCTGACCAATGGCACCAGTAGCCCCTGTGACATAGTGAGGGCAAAGGCTATCGGCACATTTTGAATACTGGCAGCCAACGGCCCGAGTGCAGGAGATCGCTCCCAGACCCCCGCTGGACTTTTGTCAAGTCTTGTGGGGGTCAGGAGGGTCCCCCAAGACTTGTCAAAAGTCCCTGGTGATCCAGCGGGGGTCCAGGAGTGATCTCCTGCATTCAGGCTGTCGGCTGCCAGTAATCAAAATAGCGCTGATAGCCGTTGCCCTTACTATGTCACAGGGGCTACCGGTGCCATTGGTCAGCCCCTGTCACATGGTAGGAGCAATGGATGGCCGGCGCCATCTTGTGCTCCTACCATGTGACTGGGCTGACCAAAGGCACCAGTAGCCCCTGTGAAATGGTAGGTCAAAGGCTATCGGCGCCATTTTGAATACTGGCAGCTGGGGGTATGAGTGCAGGAGATGGCTCCTGGGACCCCCTGCTGGACCATCAGGGAGTTTTGGTAAGTCTTGGGGGGGTCAGGAGGGTTTGTTTAAATTGACTCCTTTAGACAGTCAAATAATTTGGCGAAGATTTGTTGTATTCGTAGGGAATCAGGATACGTTTCGCTTCACCATGAATACAACGAATATGGCCCTATACATTGCGGATTACCAATTTGTAGGGAATGAATGCACACCGCTATAGGATCATCTAGCATTAAACCCAGGGGATAGATACTCAAAGGCTAAAAGATACTTATCATAGGTCCAAAATTTATTGTGTATATATATATATATATATTTTTTTTTTTTAATTAATTTATTTATTTATTGTTTTTGTTATACCGAGTTTCATGACAGGCATCACATCAACCCGGTTTACAATTAACAAAGTGTGAAAGGCATAACGTAGCGTAATAACAATATTCTCAATAAAAACCTTGAACTTTAAATACAGGGAATCAGAAAAGGATGTGAGAAAGTTACAAAAAACAGGGAAAATTAACTTGGAACTGGAAGAGGGGAGATAAAGGAACAGAGCAATATTTACATTTCAGCCAATTAATGTAGAAGAGTAACAAGATGAGTAAATAAGACTATGCGAATAAATGTGGCGGTATATCACAGTGAGATGGAATCTATGTATCTAGAAGGCTAAGTATGACAGAGAATATGAATAAATATAACACAGAATTTAGATCCAGTTGTGCTGTTGCGTGAAGGTTTTATTCAGGGCTTGGAAATGCTTTTTTGAAAAGCCAAGTTTTTAGTCTTTTCCTAAATGTTAGAGAGCATGGCTCCTGTCTTAAGTCTGGTGGGATAGAGTTCCAGAGAGCTGGACCTGCTGAAGAGAAGGCTCTGAGACTCAAGGATTTATGTTGGAAGGTTTTGGCCTTTGGAATTTGGAGAGACTCTTTGTAGTATTCCCTGATGGGTCTGACGGAAGTGTATTTTTTAAGTGGTATTTGTAGGTCGATTTGCGTGTGTTGGTTGATAGTTTTGTAAATGATGTTGATGGTTTTGTACATGATTCTATAATGGATTGGTAGCCAATGGAGGTTTTTGAGGATAGGGGAAATGTGGTCGATTTTCCTGGAATTTGTAAGGACTCTGGCTGCAGAGTTCTGAACCATTTGTAGAGGTTTAGTATAAGAGGCTGGGAGGCCTAGTAGTAACGAGTTGCAATAATCTAGTTTGGAAAAGATTATAGCTTGCAAGATTGTTCTAAAGTCCTGAGCGTGGAAGAGTGGTTTAATTCTTTTCAGAATATGCAATTTGTAGAAGCAATCCTTTGTGGTTTGATTAATGAATGGTTTGAGGTTGAGACGATTGTCTAGTATGGCTCCTAGATCTCTTACATGGGCTGTTTGAAGGAGTGTGGGTGGTTTTAGAAGTATGTTATTGTTTTCCGGTGATATGAGCAGGAATTCTGTTTTCGAAGCATTGAGCACAAGATTTAGACTGTTGAGGAGAAGTTTAATTTCTAATAAGCAAGTGTCCCAGTATTCCATTGTTTTTGAGATTGATTCTTTTATGGGGATCACGATCTGTACGTCGTCTGCGAAAAGGAAGTGTTTCAGGCTTAATTTTGTAAGTAATTGACATAGTGGTAGCAGGTAGACATTGAAGAGTGTGGGTGAAAGTGATGAACCTTGCGGCACCCCTCTATTAGATGGGTGGTATTGGGATTCTTTGTTGTGAATTTTGACTCTATATCCTCTGTTTCCTAGAAATGTTTTGAACCAGTTTAATGTGGCACCTGTTAAACCAATGTTTGCCAGTTGTTTTAGAAGGAGGGAGTGGTTGACAGTGTCGAAGGCCGCCGAGAAGTCGAGGAGGATTAGTAAATATGCTTGGCCTTTATCAATACCAGAGAGGAGGAAGTCCGTGAGTGAGAGTAGTAGCGTTTCTGTGCTTGCGGCTTTGCGAAAACCATATTGGTTTGGGGACAGAATACTGTGGTCTTCTAAGTAGTTGGATAGTTGGGTGTTTACCAATTTTTCCATGATTTTGGCTATGAAAGGGAGGTTGGAAATAGGGCGGAAGTTGTTGGGATCACATGCATTTAGATTAGGTTTTTTTAGTAGTGGCTTGATTGAGGCAGTTTTTAGGTCATCTGGGTAGATACCATGTGCTAGAGAGCAGTTTATGATATCTGCTAGGGTTTTTGCTATTGTGTCCGGGATGAGAAGAAGCATTTTAGAAGGGATTTGATCAAATGGGTGAGATGACGGTTTCATTCTCCTTAACGTCGTTTGTATCTCTGTGATTGTTATGGGTTCGAAAGCATTAAGCTGGATGTCTTTGTTTTGGGGGAAAAATGTGTTATCTGGAGAAGTAGAGTTTGGAATCTGCTGATTGAGAAGATTGAGAAGATTGAGAAGATTGAGAATATATATATATATATATATATATATATATTCTCAATCTGCTGATTGAGAATATATATATATATATATATATTCTCAATCTGCTGATTGAGAATATATATATATATACTAGCTATACCTGGCCACGTGTTGCCGTGGCTCAGTTTCGTTTAGTTTCACGATGCGCATTCGCTCTGCTCCGGCCGTCCAAACTCCCTCCCCCCCTTTCCCGGCGGTGGACGGACTGGTTCGGCGACTCTTTTACCCTTTCCTCCTCCTGTGTGTAACTGTCCGGCAGTCCCTACTCACTCTCCCCTTCCCCAGCGGCGGAGGAACAGGCTGAGCCATTTCTAGGAGTGGCGACTTGTCTGCCCTTTCCTCCTCCCCTCTGTGACACCCAGCACGTAGCGCAGAGCTCTATGGTCCGCACATGCGCGGTAGAGCTGCTGTCTACTGAGCATTTGCGGTCCGTTGGTAAGAGCCCATTTATATTGTAGATAGCGTGTATTGCTTTAACATCCAACAGATAGCGCTGTTTTTCAAAAAAAACATGGTTTTACCTGTCACAGGTGTGACATCTATATAATAGGAGTATATAAAAACACTCATGTATTTGAATGCAACGTTGTGTCAAAGTTTCAAAGCAATCGGTGAAGAACTTTTGGAGATTTAAGATTTTGAACAAATGAACATTTACATTTTTATTTATATAGATATATATACATTTAGCTTGTGTAAATAAACACTCATAAGTCCATGTTATAATGATGCAAAACTCCAGTAAATGTGTTCATGACAGTAAATAAATGCATTAGCTTCTATATTTGACTACCATGTTGGGTCAGACTAAGGACCATCAAGCCCAGCACCCTGAATCCCACAGTAGCTACAGTTTGGGTCACAACTAGTCATCAGATCCCCAAAATTTGATCTATTACTCACTCACAAGGATAAGCACTGGATTTCCTAAATGTACCTGGCAATAACTGTGTTCTGACCTGGAAGGTGGACCCTTCGTGATTTTATAAATCTGAATCATATCTCCTCTTAATCTTCTGTTTCCAAGTTAAAGAGCCCTAACATGTTTAGCCTCTCTCCAAAAGGGAGCTGTTTCAAGGTATTTCTTCATTCCCATAAAAGGTTGCTCCCATCCTCTTCCCTTAATGAGAGTCCTATAACTTAAGAATGTATAGAGTATTATAAGCATGTTAAAGCTGCTCCTCATATTATTTCCTGTCTTGCGCTCCTTTGTGGTCCCTCCCCCCTTTTCAAGAATTTGTGGTCTAATTCTAAACATCTAGTTTCCTTTAAATATTATTTTAATATTTTGCTTTCTATTATTTCTGTGCAAAGATAATAATGCTTTGTAATTATGTTAAAATAAAATGGAAAATAAATAAACAAATAAAATGGGGGTCAAAAAAAGGTGAATTTTAAAAGTCCGGCACATGCATTAATTGGGGGATGTGTGATTAAGTTGGGCTTGCACATGCCAAATGGATTTTAAAAGCCACCCAGATGCGTGCGTTTCTCCCACAGTGCGCACATCTCCAAATTTTTCAAAAAGGGGTGGTTCATGGGCTTGGCCTGTGTGGGACATGGGCATTTCGGGACATGAACCAGAGATGAGTGCATAAATGCTTATGTACCTGGGCATGTGCCCAGATCCCCTGCTGGTTAAGTTTTCTTCTGCTATGGAGGAGGTGTAGTTATAAAATAAAGAAAAATAGTCAGATCTGAGGGGTTTTAAAAGTCGGGGTTAACAGGAGGGAGTGAAGGCTAGTAAATTAGAAGTTTTGGAGGACCTACTCCTTAACTGAGCAAACTGGAGATGAACTGGATTAAATATCAATGGCGTCAGTGCGCATCACTTTTAAACTCCTCTGACTTACGTAGTTGAAGCAGAATTTGCACACACATGCATGCCCACTTAAAATTTGGCGCATATGTCTTGCGCTCGGGGGTGACCCCTGTCCTGTGGAGGTACAGGGACCTTGCGAGGCCCACCTAAGTCTCCGGGCCGCTGGGACTTAGGTGGGCCTCGCAGGGTCTCCTGCGAGACTCAGAGTCCGGCGTGCCCACAGACACTGGTAGAGCACTATCGGTTTCGAAGCTGGAAACAGGTTGGAAGAGAGCAAACCAGAATAGAGTTGGTGAGGACAAGGCTAGGGACAGAGCCAGAATCAAGCAAGGTCAGGCGAACAGGGTCAAAGTCCATGAATCAATCCGAGGAGTGTTCAATGAAGCAAGGGTCACGATCCAGAGGTGAGGTAAGGTCAAAGAGCAGGCTGAGGTATTTAGCAGGCGGCAGGCAGGTCAGGAACAAGCTGAGGTCTTTGGCAATCAGCAGGCAGGCAGGTCAGGAACAAGCTGTCTTTGGCAGGCTGCAGGCAGGCAGGCAGGTCAGGAACAAGCTGAGGTCTTTGGCAGGCAGCAGGCAGGTCAGGAACAAGCTGAGGTCTTTACCAGAAAGTCAGTCTGAGGTAAGACCAGGGAGACAAACAACGAACACAGGAACAAGCAGGCAAGGAAGCAGGTACAAGTAGGAATGCAACTGGAACAGAAGGATCCTGGATTGAGACTAGGAACAAGCAAGCAGGAACACGAGCAAGGGCAATTTCAGGAACAAACCAACCTGATTGGCAAGGAAGTGAGGCCAGGAACTTCCTTATAACATGAGTTCAATCAGGGTGAGCTGCGGAACTAGGCCCCGCCCTGGAACCTACATCAGGGCGACTGATCCGCGTGCGCGTAGGGGGGTGGCTAGCTGCTGAGACGCTGAAGCTTGGCGTGAGGCTCGGCGCATGACTGAAGGCCTGGTGACCGCCGCCACGGGACACCAGGGCCTAGATGTACTTGCAAGGGCTACGAGGGAGACAGGACCGGGACCCACTGTGTGACCCCAAAGGTGAGCGGTCCCATGTGCGGGACGACCGTAGGTGGGGTGCATAGCAATATGTGCATGCGGCCAGACTATTTTATAACATATGTACATATTTGCACATATATTATAAAATGGCCACATCCCTGTGTACATGCACCCATGTGCTAGTTTGATTGTTACCATCATAGGTTATAAAATATTGTAGTAGTTCTCAGTTTAGCCATTTACATGTGTATATGGGGCTGGGTGGAATTCTTTGAAAATTATGCTTGCAATATATATTGTGGCTCCAAAACCATAAAGTACAGTTTGTAATGGGCATGACATACTAAAGACTTATCAAACAGGAAAGAAATCTGAGGGTAATCATGTTTGATGACCTCTCCACATGACCCAATATATATTCTTAATGGACATGAGGAGATCTATTATAGTATTTTTTAACCCACATGTATCTAATCTACAGAGATTATAAAATATGTGTATGTTCATCCCACTGTTATGTATGCATATTTCAGCATGCACAAATATAAGCAATGCATTAAATGCATTTACATTTTCTGCATATATTATAAATATACATGCATATATTTTACAAAGGAATACATATAACTTGTTCACATAAAATCCTGATTTATATGCAGAAGTAGGCATATTTAAAATATTCATGCATACTTGAACTCACTAGTTTGCTGATACATCCATCTCTTCACCCAAGCCATCGCCAGTTCATTTAGACTCTCCTTTTACTTTACCCTGAAATCCCCCCCATTTCACTCATCCCTTCCACTGAAAATAGCAGAGAACAGAAGAGTCTGATATCAATCATTCTTGAAAATTAGCAGGTGCAAAATTGCACAAATAAGTTGTCTCATGTATTTGCCTAAATCTCTTATAAGAAAAGCCACTTACATGGCTACCTCTAGGCTGCACTTAAGAAAGCCCCAAGACTGCCCCTTTTTTGTATAGGTAAATGTGCAGGAAAATCCAAAAATACTCACATACTTTTGATGTTTATAAGACAGCATGTATGTGAGTACAAGCTATTCATGCACATATATGCTCATTTTACATGCAAAACTCCTTTGACAATTTCCTCCAATTAGTGTATAATCTGTGGGTAAGAATACCTTCAGTCTTAATATTATCTTCTTAATGGGCTTTGTGGTCTTATCCCTCAGCATATTCTATGTTTTATGCCATATCTTGTTTTCCTTCTCCTTTCTTTCATGCTGCTGCTCTCTCTCCTCTCTTCTCCGCTGTTCCCGCTCCCCCCTCCTGTTAATTGTATTTCTCCTCTTGTTAAACAGTTGCAATGTAAACTGGCATGATGTACCCACGACTGTCGGCATAAAAAAGCTAATAAATAAACAAACAAATAAATAAATAAATAATAGATAAATAAATAAATATCAAAATTTATTTGTGTGAATAATTCTTTTGCAGATTACTTGATTTTGACAAACCAAGGACAGAATGATTTTCCTTTATTAGACACAGTTTGTAATAGCTAAGACCATTAGAAATGTAAGATGCAAGTAAACTGAACCATCATGGTATCAGAGAGTTGGTACAAACTTTTTTTATGCCATAATACATTCTAATTTTCAAAGGGATTTGTTTTGCCCAAATAGCACATCTAAATATGTAAATCATTTGCTTTTGTGTCATTATAAATATTACACATGCTTACGCAAAAAAACTCCTTGTACTCATTTAATCAATTTAAAGTAGCATTTTGCTTCCCTCTGTTCTAATTTGGTATACACTTTAAAGCAAACAAGTGGCACCAGTGCAATATTAAGAAGAAAGTCAATTTATTTCAAAATCTCAGTGCAACTATTACATGATTAATAAAAAAGTTTAATAAATATCTGAACAGCTGCTTTCCAGAATACTAAGAGGAAGGCACATCTCCAAGGACTACATGTCCTAGGCATTTCATATCCAAATGGGCAATTTCATCAGAGGATCAATTGCATTCTTATTGAGTCAATCAGAAGAATACATTTTTTCAGACTATTTCATTATGTAGAGTATGTACTGATCCGGATGGAAGGAGGTGACTGTAAATTAGTGTAATATGGCAATATTGACTTATTTACTAACAGTTTTAAGATATCATTTAGAAGAATAGAAACTAGGAATACAACATGGGCATTCTGGGGCCTTTCCTCATGTTCTCCATGTACAATAGGGATGTTCCAAGGAAATGTTTCAAGTTTAGTTTGCTCAATTATTTTGTAGGGCATCTTTATTTGTTTTAATATTTTCACTTATAAAACCAATTTTTTTTTTTATTTGTTCATTCATTTATAATTAGAGTCTACTGGGGAAGCAATATAGTCTATTTTGGTCTTCCAAAGTGGGATTTTCTAATCTTATGTTTAAATTGGAGGTAGCACTATACAAGTTTGTTCGCAAATAATACATCAAGCATTTTTTTGTTAATCAACCAAGTGGTCCTGATTTGTCTATTTTGAGAAACAAATCAACATGGCTTCCCCCTGGCTTCCCTCAGGCCCACCAGATGCTATTATTTCCACCTTTCCTCAAACGATCGTGCAAGATCTATGTTCCAATTTTTCTAATGTACGCTCTTTTTCAAACATGACAAGGCAAGAGACCTTAGCCCTTAAAACACTCCGCGAAAATCAAAACCTTATAATTAAACCTGCAGACAAGGGAGGGAAGATAGTGCTACTTGACCATAGTCAATACCTGAAAGAGGTACACTGTCTACTTAGCAATCATAATTTTTATCGCCCTCTTAATACTGATCCAACTGAAGAATTGTCCAAAGAGACTGAAGAAATAGTTAAAAAAGGAACAGAAACAGGATATCTTACATCTCATGAGGGTTCTTTCTTGATGAAAAAATCTCCCACAGTTCCTGTTTTTTATATCCTTCCTAAGATACTCAAAAATGCTACACAACCCCTGGAAGACTGATTGTCTCAAGTAAAGTTCCCTTTTAGAACCATTATCTAAGTTTATAGATCATTTTTGGGCACCGCATGTACAGTTGCAAAAATCTTACATTAGAGACTCACAAGCAATGATTGAGTTCCTAGAAACATACAGGGGCAGATTTTTAAAAAGTACATGCAACCGGCGTGAACAAAAGTATGCCAGATTTTAAAAGATACGCATGTAGCCTACACTAGAACAAAATTTTCACATAGGGATTGGTTATTTTTTAGGGATGTGCAGCCAGAAAGTATTCGTTGGATTTGGGATACGTATTTGTCGGGGCTCAGATACATTGCATTTGTTCAATCGCGCCCCGATACGTTGATACGTGCATTCGTTTTGCGGTTCCCATTAAAGTCAATGGGGGAAGTATTTGAAGCCTATTTTTGGCTGCAGAATTGGGGTTTTATTATCAATTTTGATGAAACTTCTGGGGAGCAATCATCAGAACAACAAAACAGCTCCAAGGTACTTAGACTGTGGAAAAGTGGCACCAAAGTGGCATGAATAGCCTAAGGTACTTTAAAGGGGCAAAGGGGTACCAGGAGTGGCAAGATGAGTGCTTTAATAGAGGCACAAAGCAGCAGCAAGAGTGTCAAAAACACACCACAGCTTCAAAAGAGAGCACCAATAAGAGATGCATGAAACCTCGAAGGCAGCATGACAGTTAAAACGGCAAGACAAGTGGCATTGACATCCTACAGCACAATAAAGGAGGAACATAGCAAACAGAAAGAATAGCATTAACACACTGAGCAACAATGATGGTGGCCAGAACACTACAAGGAGTTGAGTGAGTCATCTGGTGTATGGCAGCAAGGCACAGAGGCAGAGGATAGATACAGGCTGGCTACACCCAGGGAGAGTTCCCTTTCCTTTGTACAGGAAAGGGCTCACTAGAATGGGTTTGCCCTTAGAACGGGGTGTTTACGTTGGTGCCTCGTGAGCTCTCGCTGGTCTTTTAAAATCTGGTTGAGTTAGCAGATATACAAAATAGAATTTTCAAGGCTGAGGTGGAAGAGGTTACCATGTAAACAGCGGTTCAACATGGGTCAGAGGGTAGATACAGGCTGGCTACACCCGGGAAAAATTCCCTTTCCTTTGACCAGAAAGGGCTCCCCAGAATGGGTTGGCCCCTGGAGTGGAGCACGAACCTTCAAAGCGTAGCGACCTGGAACAGGGTCTCACTGTGAGCATAGTCTCACTATGTTGTGTTTGCCACAGTCTAAGTACCTTGGAGATCTTTTCTTGTTCTGAACATGGGTCAACAGGTGGCAAGAGATAGACTGCAACAACAGGGAGATTCCCCGTTCCTTTCAGCAGGAAAGGGCTCCCTGGAATGGGTTGGCCCATAGAGTGTATAATGGTACAAATTGTTAGGATTTAAGCATTTGCAAACAGATCTTGACTTCATAAGCAAGACAGAGGACATTCTCTTCTCTGCCCTGAAACTAAAGAAAACTGTTTGTTTTATTTAAGGATCAATGCTGTGAAGGATTACTAGTTTGAATTGCCAGAGACTGAGGTTTCCCTTTGCAACAAGGGTTCAGCCGTTAGGACTGGACATAAGGCCTGGACGAACAAGCACAGCAGTCGAGGACAGCGGTCAAGCCCACGTAGGGACATAAGGAGTAGACGGACAGGCATAGCAGTGGAGGGCAGAGGTGAATCCCACCTAGGGACATAAGGCCTTGAAGAACAGGCAAAGCAATCGAGGTCAAACCCTTGTAGGGACATAAGGCCTGGACGGACAGACACAGCAGTTGAGGACAGATGTGAATCTCATGTAGGGACATAAGGCCTGGATGAACAGGCAAAGCAATCAAGGTCAATCCCACGTAGGGACATAAGGCATGAGCGGACAGGCAAAGCAATCCAGATCAAACCCTTGTACGGACATAAGGCCTGGACGAACAGGCACAGCAGTTGAGGACAGAGGTGAATCCCATGTAGGGATATAAGGCCTGGATAAACAGGCACAGAAATAAAGGACAGAGTCAATCCCATGTAGGGACATTTGGCCTGGACGAACAGACAAAGCAATTGAGGTCAAACCCTTGTAAGGACATAAGGCATGGACGAACAGGCACAGAAGTCGAGGACAGAGGTCAATACCATGTAGGGACATAAGACCTGGATGGAAAGGCACAGCAGTCGAGGACAGAGGTGAATCCCACCTAGGGACATAAGGCCTAGACGAACAGGCAAAGCAATCAAGGTCAATCCGACGTAGGAACATAAGGCCTGGACGAACAGGCAAAGCAATCGAGGTCAAACCCTTGTAGGGATATAAGGCCTGGATGGACAGGCACAGCAATCGAGGACAGAGTCAATCCCATGTAGGGACATAATGTCTGGATGAACAGGCACAGCCACACAGGACAGAGTCAAAACCAACACAGGATATAAGGCCTGGATGAACAGGCACAGCAATACAGGACAGTAGGGATGTGAATCGTTTTTTGACGATTTAAAATATCGTCCGATATATTTTAAATCGTCAAAAATTGTTAGGGCCACGATACAATACCAATTCCCCCGATTTATCATTAAAAAATCGTAAATCGGGGGAAGGGGGAGGGCAGGAAAACCGGCACACTAAAACCCCCTAAAACCCACCCCCGACCCTTTAAATTAAATCCCCCACCCTCCCAAACCCCCCCAAATGCTTTAAATTACCTGGGGATCCAGCGGTGGTCCAGAACGGCGGCGGTCCGGAACGGCCCCCTCAATTGAATCCTGTTGTCTTCAGCCTGCGCCATTTTGCAAAATGGCCGCCGCAAAATGGCGGTGGCCATAGACAAAAACGATTCGACGCAGGAGGTCGTTCCGGACCCCCGCTGGACTTTTGGCAAGTCTTGTGGGGGTCAGGAGGCCCCCCCAAACTGGCCAAAAGTTCCTGGGAGTCCAGCGGGGTTCAGGAAGCGATTTCTTGCCGCAAATCGTTTTCCGTACGGAAAATGGCGCCGGCAGGAGATCGACTGCAGGAGGTCGTTCAGCAGGGGTTCCGGACCGCCGCTGAATGACCTCCTGCAGTCGATCTCCTGCCGGCGCCATTTTCCGTACAGAAAACGATTTGCGGCAAGAAATCGCTTCCTGAACCCCGCTGGACTCCCAGGAACTTTTGGCCAGCTTGGGGGGGCCTCCTGACCCCCACAAGACTTGCCAAAAGTCCAGCGGGGGTCCGGAACGACCTCCTGCATCGAATCGATTTTGTCTATGGCCGCCGCCATTTTGCAAAATGGCGCCGGCTGAAGACAACAGGATTCAATTGAGGGGGCTGTTCCGGACCGCCGCCGTTCTGGACCACCGCTGGATCCCCAGGTAATTTAAAGCATTTGGCGGGGGGGGGTTCGGGAGGGTGGGGGATTTAATTTAAAGGGTCGGGGTGAGTTTTAGGGGGTTTTAGTGTGTCGGCTCACGATTTTAACGATTTTCACGATAGTTTACACACCCAAACGGCAACAATACAATTGCCTCCCCCTCCCAGCCGAAATCGATCGTTAAGACGATCGAGGACACGATTCACATCTCTACAGGACAGAGTCAATCCCACCTAGGGACATAAGGCCTGGATGGACAGGTACAGCAGTCGAGGACCGAGGTCAATCCCACATAAGGACATTAGGCCTGGCCAAACAGGCAAAGCACTCGAGGTTAAACCCTTGTAGGGACATAAGGCCTGGACGAACAAGCACAGCAGTCGAGGACAGAGTCAATCCCACCTAGGGACATAAGGCCTGGACAGTAGCCGAAAGGCACAGCATTTCAGGTCAGGCCCTTTTAGGGATGTAAGGCCTAGACAGTGGACGGACAGGCACAGCATTTCAGGTCAGGCCCTTTTAGGGATGTAAGGCCTGGACAGTGGACGGTCAGGCACAGCGTTTCAGGTCAGGTACATTTGCTGCAGTGCTTATATTATCTGGAGCATAGGAGGCAGTTGGAGCTGCTGCAAGGCTTTCAGTTGCTTTTATTCATCTTGCCATTCACAGGGAAAATTTGGAAACCCAAGGAAAGGCAGGTTTACTTTCAAAAACACTAGCATTTCCATCAACTCTGGTGCCAGCCTTGAGCAGTGAGGGCTCATGATATCCCCTGTCATTGAAAAGACATGTTCACTAGACACACTGGTTGGTGGACATGACGGATATCACTGAGCCACTTTGGCTAGGTGTGGCCAGACAGTGGACTTGTGTACCCAATATGCCAGTAGATCTGTCTGCATGTTCTCTGTTGGCTCTGAGAGATACCGTGTCACTGACAGCTGTGCTGGTGTCTCCTTTGCTTGGATGGGCTGAGAGTCACTCATGCCAGCTGCTTTCTCTCTCGCCCATTGCACAACAAATGAATCTTTATGGGCAACATGCCTTTGACATTCTGAAGTGGAGGAGGAGGTACTATCTGTCACTGACAGAGTTCTGCTCCTGCTTGGGCTAGCAGCACAACTCTCTGAAGTGCCTGCTTTTTCCACCTCTGCTTCACGCCTAATCTGTCTCTGCCTATGGCGCTCCTGTTCAAGGACTTTTGCTAACAGCAGGTCCTTCACCATTAAGAGACAATCGTACTGTAGGGCGAGTTTCCCTTTCACACAGGGATCACAGACTGTGGCGAGAATGTATGTGTTCTGTTCTGTTAAAGGCCTTAATCTCTCTTCCACCTGCTGCTGCAAAACATCCAGACAATGCAGCACCTCAACTGTCATTCCCTCTTCCTGTTTAAAGGCCTCCAAATGTTCATCCAGGAGATTAACTATAGGGATGATGTCAGCCAAGGTGGCACTTCTGGAACTCATCTCCTCCATGACATCCTTGAAAGGCTGCAGGATTTTTACCAGCTGACTCATGACTAACCAATCAAGATGCCCTAGGGGATTCTGCACACTTATGTCCATTGTACCAGAAAGTTCATGAAGGGGTGTCTGCAGCTCCACTAACCTCTCGAACATCATAAAGGTGGAATTCCACCGGTGGCAATGTCTTGAATGAGATGCTTGTGAGGCATCTCCAAATCATTCTGCTTTTGTCGGAGAACCTGCCACGCCTTCACACTTCTGTGGAAGTGTGCTGCTACCTGCACTTCTGTATTAACCTATGCAGGTATTCATTCTCTTTGTCATTGGAATCCAACCCCAGAACTGACTTCACTACCAGGTGCAGAGTGTGTGCAAAACATCTGATGTTCTTAAAGTGCCCATCTTTTATTGCCTTAACCATGTTTGCATCATTGTCTGTGACAAAGAACCCTGCCTGAGGATTCCTGTCTCGCTGGTGTAGTTTCCAGCCTTCCAGCATCTGTCTGATGCATGCTAGAATATTGGCTGTGGTATGGGCCTGGTCCGTCAGGTGGGTGTGCAGTAAAGCATACCTTCACCCTGATAATTGTTCAGTAATAGAGCTGCTGGCTGCCCCTGCCACAGCCAGGTCACACCAGTGTGCTGTCAGGGAGAGGTAAGAGGGTGCAGCATTCACGGCGGTCCAGATATCGCAGATGTAATGCACACTCCCCTCTGCCTTAGCTAGCAGCACTTGCATGTGACTGCAACACTGCTTGTACAGGCTGGGGATGTCCTTTCTGCTAAATGTGGTTCTGGAGGGTCTTTGTATTTTGGAAATACGACCTTCAGAAAATGCTTGAAACCCACATTCTCCACTAAATGCAAGGGCTAGTCATCAAGGGCAATTATTTCCCCAGTGTTTCCGGTTACAACTTTTGAGGATGCCTGCCTCCTACTCCGGGTTAGCATTACCACACTCCACCCCATTTCCTCCATGGTGGGTTGTCGCTTCTGCCACATGTTAGGGGGTTGCTGGCCTGCCACCTGACTGCTAGAAGGGGATGAGGGTCTGGGCTGACTCTGCTGCTTGTGTACCACTTTACACTGCTTAGAAGTCAGATTTCATTTTTTTCTGGATGGAACTGCCTGCCCCTCCAAAGAGTTTAGATTGCGACAGGTCCCTTTTTAACTTTAATGGGGGAGTGGCACAAGTGCCTTTTGAAGTGCCTCCTCTGCCAGTCCCAATCACTCGACTACATCTAGCAGTCCCTGACATTATGGATTTAATGTCACTGACTAGTGCCTACTGGCTGCCCACTGTTACAGTGTCTTGCTATGCACTAATGTAACGTGTGTGTTGTGTGCACACACACGCAGCTTGCTTGTAAGCACAAAAGAGGCAGACTGGGGATTTCACTGCATAGACTGTCCCAATAATAAAGTTCAGTCTGTTAAACTACCCACTGCCCACTGTCACAGTGCCTTACTAGGCACTAATGTAACGTGTGTGGTGTGCACACACATACAGCTTGCATGTAAGCACAAAAGAGGCAGACTGGGGATTTCACTGCACAGACTGTCCCAATAATAAAGTTCAGTCTGCTAAACTGCCAGCCCACTGAAGCCCAGTGCACAGAGAGACTGAATTGAATTAAACAAACTCAGTTTTAAAAAGCTGGAATTGTTGGCACAGCAGGAAAATCGATGAAATATATTTTTCAATGGAGATTATATCAAAATTGAATATATCTCTCCCAGCCACAACACCCAAATGGTGCTCGCTTGCAGCCTAGCCCAGAGGGTGAATGAAACAAAATGGCACTGCTAGCAGCTTCTCTCTCTGGCACAGAGAGACCGTCTCAGATCACCTAAATAAACTGCTTAAAAAACAAACAGGGCTAGCTGGCACAGGCACTGCAGCCAAATAAAGAATAAATAGCTTTTTTTCCCCTACTAACTAGCTTAGCTAGCAATTCAATAGAGATTTCTGAACTCAGACTAGCTTGAATCCTAACAAATCCTAACTAAAGGTCAAGACACAAAATAAGCCCCACACAAACTAAAGGTCAAGAGACATTTTATATGGGACAGATGGATATATTAATAATTTACAAAAAGAAACCCTGGTACACTCCAGAACTCAGATCCATGAAAACGGAGCTCTGAAAACTTGAAAAAAGTTGAAGTAAAAAACAACTCCCTACAATACAAGCAAAGTTCCGAGCTTTACTCCTCAACTACCGTATAGCCACTGACAAAGCCAAAAAAGATTTTATGCGTTAAGAATTCACCAGTTCCAATTCAACCCATGAGCACTTTTTCAATACATCTTCAGCCTTATTACCCTGCCCCTTAACACAATTCCCGAAAACAAAATGCAAAAAACTGGCCCTATTCTTTCACAATAAATTTGAAACCCTCATGGCATGCTTTGCCTCTACACCCACAACTGCTAACTCACTCATACTTACCCCCTACTTTAAACCACCCACAATTCTCCCACATACAAATCCACTCAAAAAGCAAACACCACTGCCTCATTCACTACCTTTGAGAATACTCCTACATTAGAAATAGAAAATACACTCAAAAAAATCAAACCTGCAATGCATCCCTCAGACACGATTCCCACTAAGACACTTCTTACTATTCCTAATCTAATAGCAAAACCCTTAGCAAACATTATCAACAAATCAATCTCCATTGGCGTTGTTCCAAAACAACTTAAACATGCCATCATAAAACCCACCCTTAAAAAACCCAACCTTGACCCTGCCGAGCCTGCAAATTATCGCCCAGTCTCGAACCTCCCCTTCCTCTCCAAAATCCTGGAAAAAATCATCAACCGACAGCTCACTGAATACCTAGATGAACATCACATACTCTTCCCATCCCAATATGGATTTCGCTGACTTCACAGCACCGAAACCCTTCTCATCTCCCTCTCCGAATACATACTAAAAACTCTGGACAAAGGGCAATCCTACATACTTGCACTCCTGGACATCTCATCTGCTTTTGACACAGTCAATCACAACACACTCATAATGCGCCTTAGAGAAATTGGCGTCTCTGGTACCCTACTACTATGGTTTCAATCATACCTTAAAGACAGGCACTGCACTGTAAAAATCGGACACAGTGAATCAAAACCAGTCAAACTATCACAAGGAGTCCCCCAGGGCTCCTCTCTTTCATCAACACTATTCAACATTTAGCTCCTCCCTCTCTGCCAACTCCTATCCAAACTTGGTCTCCCACACTTCATCTATGTGGATGATGTGCAGATCCTCATTCCCATGACTGATTCACTCCCAAATGCATTAAAAATCTGGAACTCTGTCCTCTCTGACATAAACAAGCTCCTCTCAGACAATTTCCTTGCTCTTAACACCAGAAAAACTGAGCTCCTCATTATTTCACCCCATAATAAACCCCCATACACTTCACAAACACCTCCACCAACTCACAACATTTTCGCAGACTCGGTGTTATGATTGATAACCACCTTAATCTAAAAAAAATTCATCTCCACCACCATAAAAAACAGCTTCTTCAAGCTGCACATACTAAAAAGAGTTAAACCACTCCTACACCCTAACGACTTCCGCACAGTACTACAAGCCACGATCCTTGCCAAACTTTATTACTGCAACTCCATTCTTCTAGGCCTTCCAAAAAACTCAATACAACCACTGCAGATGCTACAAAATGAAGCTGCTCGCATACTCACCAACACACACTGCCACAACCACATTACTCCTGTCCTCCAGTTCCTACACTGGCTACCTGTCACCTCCAGGATAATATATAAATCACTCACTCTCATACATAAGTCCATACATAACCAAACTATGCAATGGTTCTCTGAACAACTCATTTTCCATAAGCCAAACAGACTAACCAGAACACAACACCAGGCAAAACTTCAGACTCCATCACCCAAACTTACTAAACATGTATCCACCAGAGAACGATCATTTATCATCACAAGAACAACTCTTTGGAATAACATGCCAATTAATCTACGCCAGGAACAATGCCCCAAGAAATTTAAACAAAACCTCAAAACCTGGCTTTTCAAACAAGCATACTCCTGACCTTCTCCTAACTTGACCTTACTCTAGTTGTCTTCCCATGACCTCCTCCATTCTCGCCCTCCCCACACTAAGACTTCTTCCCTCCTGTTCAGAAGCCCCCTCTCTCCCCCACCGCTTCTTGAACATATGCCCCCACTCTCTGACATTTAGTAATCATGAAGTGATATATTTATTTAGTTTAAGTTATCCAAAATTTTTCAGTTCTACCCCTGTTTCAATGTGTGAATTATTTGTTAGTATGCTGTGTTACATGTAAAGCCTGTTGCTGCATTACGTTCCATTGTAAACCGAGGTGATGTTCCAAACGTGCCGCAGTATATAAAAATCCTCAAATAAATAAATACACAAATAAATATATAACTGTAGTGATTGTACAGCTAATACATGCTGATGAGTGCTGACCCCCAACACATAGTGCATGGAACCACAAACAGTATAAATGCATCAAAGACACTAAGGCATACAGTGCAGGGAATTAAAAACAGTAAAAAGGATTGAAAGCCCCAAGGAGTACAATGTGGGTAATCACAAACAGCACAAAACCCTCAAAGTATACAATGCATATAATCACAAACAGCACAGATTTGTCAAAACCCAAAATGCATGTAGTGTGGGAAATCATACACTACATAAAAGCATCAAACTCCCATGCCAATAGGTGCATGGAATCACAAACAGCACAGAGATGTCCAAACTTGCAAGGTATATATTATAGGAAATCACAAATAGAACAGAAGTGTCTAAAATTCCAAAGCATATAGTGCAGAGAATCATAAACAACATAGAGAAGTAAAAAACTCCATAACATACAGAGTAAATATTTGAAAAGAGCATAAAGCCATCAAAACTTCCATAATGTCAGTGTGGAGAATCACAAACAGCACATAAATCTCAATACTCCCAGGGCATCACGAGTAAAGAATTCACAGCTTTTTCGTACCTTGATCAACTTTTTTCAAGGAGTCATTATATGTTTTATCTCCAATTCTTTGCTTACCTCCTTATGGGAGTCTGAAGTGGGTAGCATATTGATCTCTGATCATGCTGGAATTTCTTTAATTTTCTCATGGCAGCTGGATAATCAGGTCCAGTCTTTATGGAGATTCAATAATGCTTTATGGTTGAATATGGTTTTTATGGAGTCTATAGAGCAAAAACTATACATAATTATTTTGAGTTTAATGATCCCTATTCAAGGTATTTTGCTGTGAAGCAGGATGCTCTCAAAGCTACACCTTGTGGGTTTGTTATAAGCTATGTGGCCAAATGTAATAAGCAACATAATTTAGAATTATCTGTGTCTGAAGGACAAGTACATCTTTGTGAAGATCAGTATATAACCAACTTTACTACTCTATTAATATTGACTCATAGGACAAGCAATTCTACTTTTATGCAGAAAAATCATTATTATTTTTCTTATAATAAGGCTGGCCATCTTCTATCCCTGTAATTAAAAGAGAAAAACATAGAGAAAAGATTAAGTCCTTGCATTCCGCTTATAATACTTTGTTGTTTAAGGATGCTGATATCCTGAGTGTTTTAAAAATGATTATGTAAAGATTTATATAGCTGAAGCAAGTTTGATAATGCAGGATAGTTCTTTGCTTTTGTCATCATTACTTGGCCCTATCTTATTGGCTGAGAAGTAGTCTAAATAGGATCCCATATCTCCAAACAGGAAAGTCTTACTGCAATTCACTCTCTTTAATCTGGCAAATTGCCTGGGGTAGGTGCTTATACTATGGATTTAATTTTAAACAATTCATTTCTTTATTGGCTTTTAAGTTTCTTATTTTATATCAAGAATTCCTCTGGATGGGTAAGATAGTTGATATTTTGCTGAAGCCTTAATGATAGGGTTAGAGAAGCCTGGCAAGGAACACTTGAAGTACAAACTTATGGACCTATCTCACTCAGAAATTATAAAATTTACACTAAAGTGCTAGCCACTAAGTTGAGCTTGGTGCTTGTAAGTTGATCCATTTTGATCAAACTGGCTTTATGAGTAGTAGATACTCCTCTGATAATGCTCATTTTTGTCGTGTGCTGCAATAAGCTAAGCAGTAGGGATGTGCAGAGCAAAATTTTATGTTCATATTTTTTATGTCCGAAAGGGGGTCCCACTTGCGGCCAATATGGACATAAAAAAAATCCAATGAGTTGGGTATATGTACATATGTGCAAAAAAAAAATTTAAACCCCCCTCACCCTCCTTAATCCCCCCCCCCAGACTTACCACAACTCCCTGGTGATCGAGCGAGGAGTGAGGACGTCATTTCTGCAATCCTTGGCGAGAAGCATGTGACGTCGGTGGCACGTCGAGTGACGCGGCGTCACGTGATTCCCGGCTCGTTCGCGCCGGACGGCTCGTTCGGCCCAAAAAGAACTTTTGGCCAGCTTGGGGGGGCCTCCTGACCCCCACATATCGAACATATCTATGTTCGATATGTGGGAAATCCGATCGTTTATGTCGAATCAATTTTTTAAGTAAAAAAAAAATATGAGTTGCGTTTTACTAATGCGGTCAATCCGAATGCACACCCCTACTAAGCAGGTAGGTTTCTATGATTTTTTTGTTTGCATTAGACATGAGGAAGGCATGTGACTATATTGAGTGGAACAATAACATAGCATAATATATTTTTCTTTTATTTATAATTTGTTTTTCAGCACTTCAAAGTAGGTTACATTTAGGTACAATGGGTATTTTCCTATCCCCAGAGGGTTTACAATCTAGTTTGTACCTAAAACATTAAGGGTGAAACGACTTGCCCAATGTCATGAGGAATAGCAGTGGGATTGAACCCTGGCTTTCCTGTACTATAGCCTACTGTTCTAACTACTAGGCTACTCCTCCACATTAAGACATAAATGTGTTATGGAGTAGGTTGGATTAGGTCCATTGTGGATTAACATGGATCTAAATTATTATACTCGAACCCTGTGGCACATTTTTCAATACATAGTTTAATTTATTCCCCCTTTCTTAATAGTGTTGTACAAAAGACAAGTGTGACTCCTCTCCCTTCTACTTTTTAACTTGGCTTTCAATCTTGTCAAATACTTCAAACTTCTAGTCTAGCTCTGGATGGAGTCACCTATATGTTATCTATATATGCAGATGAAATTTTGCTTTACTTGTTGGATCCAGATACCACTTTACTCAATTTGATGGTGTTAATTAATAAAGTTTGTATGCATCTGGCTACAAGATAAATTGAATAAAGTCTGAATTCATCCCCCTTAATATTTTGTGCTCTAGAGATATGCTTAGCTCTTACCCTTTGTAATGGAAATCTAAAGGTTTGAATTATCTGGGGATTCAGTATAGTTGTGACCTAGATTCTTCACTGGAAAAATCTACTACTCATCTTTTGGCTGAGGTGAGGGAATCGTGTGCTAAGTGGTCCCATTTATATTTATAAATGTACTACAAAGGTACAAATCACATCTCTCAATGTAATATCCTAATGCTACATAAACAAATGAGAGAATTCTGATACTTATAATATATAATATTGACAAAAATTATTATATAATGTTTTAATACCAATGCATTAAATATCCAAAAGCACAAATATGAATACACTGCTGTTGTGTTGGTGGACCCTTGGACTGAGGGGGAGTTGATGCTATCTGTAGGGAGGAGCCCCACAGATCCCCACCACTAATAGGCAAAACTGATGAAAGCAGAGGATTCACCAATACCAACCCACATTCCCCTTATATTGAGCCCTTGGAAGCCAGAGATGGCTGGTCTTAGTTGAGGCCTCTGTGGATATAGAAATCCAAGTAGTTGGAAAGTAGCAGACAGCATGCTGAAGGGTCAGTAGAGAAGCAGTCAGGGGTTCAGAGAAGAAAGTGAAGTAGGTACACAGGACGAGGTCAGGAGCAGGCAGCAAAGCTTGAGGTCAGAGTCCAGGCAAAGTCCGAGGCAGGCGGCGAGAAGCACAAGTCGATGTTCAGTCCGGTGTCAAGCCAAAATCAGTTTGAAGAGAAGGAAGGAGAAAAGTGAGAACCACAGAAGAGAGGAACTAACCAAGGAACTCAGGAACAGGTCAAACCATTACTCCAAATGGAGTTGACCTATTGTCACTAGGGATGTGCAGAGCAAAAGTTTAAGTCCATATGTCCATATGTCCAAAGGGGGTCCCATTTGCGGTCAATATGGACATAAACAGAATTCAATGAGTTGAGTATATGTCCATATGTGCAAATAAAAATTTAAACCCCTCACCCTCCTTAATACCCCCCCCCCCAAGACTTACCACAACTCCCTGGTGGTCCAGCGGGGTCAGGACGCCATTTCTGACCAACTTTGCAAGGAGCACGTGACGTCGGCGTCACGTCGGAGTGACGCGGCGTCACGTGATTCCCCGCGGGTTCGCGCCGGAACGCTCGTTTGGCCCAAAAGGAACTTTTGGCCAGCTTGGGGGGGCCTCCTGACACCCCCAAGCTGGCCAAAAGTTCCTTTTGGGCCGAACGAGGGTGCCAGAGGGAACCCGTGGGGAATCACGTGACGCCGCGTCACTGCGATGTGGTGCCGACGTCATGTGATTCCCCGCAGGGTCGCTTCCGGGGTCCTCATTCGGCCCAAAAGGAACTTTTGGCCAGCTTGGGGGTGTCAGGAGGCCCCCCCAAGCTGGCCAAAAGTTCCTTTTGGGCCGAACGAGGATCCCGGAAGCGACCCCGCGGGGAATCACGTGACGTCGGCGTGACGCGGCGTCACGTGATTCCCCGCGAGTTCCCTCCGGCACCCTCGTTCGGCCCAAAAGGAACTTTGGCGTGGGTCTTCAATGAAGGTCAGTGAACCTCTACGCTTTTAGCCCTGCTTTCAGGTGCATCTGCTGAGTGTGACCCTAGAGTCTTTGGAGTTCTTATGCCATCAGTTGAGCCATTGGTGAAGGAAATGTTAAACTAAAAGGTAGAGGAGGTAGAGGTTGTTTACTATAGATGATTTGAAAGGATGAGGAACCTGTGGCAGTGCAAGGATGTGAGTTATGAGAAAACTCCGTCCAAGGAAACAGTCAACCAGTCATCTAGGCAGGTATTAACATAGGCCTATAAGAAGCTTTTTAATGCCCAATTTGTTTGTTCAGATTAACCATTCGCTTGCAGGTGATAGGCTGTGGTAAAGTCCAATGAAATGCTGAATTTCTTACATAAGGATTGCAAATACTGTGCAGTGAACTGGTTAGCACAGTCTGAGTTGATGTGTTGGGGAAGTCTGTGGAGTTGAAACACATGCTGGATGAAGAGTTGAGCCAGCTTTGGGGTCGTGGGAAGACCACGCAATGGTGTGTATAACATTATAGAGAAATGGTCAGCTACTACCTAGATGACCGTATTGCCATTAGAGGGGAAGATCCACAACAAAGTTGGTGGAGAGATGGGTCCAAGATTCCTTGGGGGCTGGCAATGGCTGTAACAGCCACCAAGGTCAAACTGTCAATGGTTTCTGCTGCGCACAGGTGGGAAAAGAGTCCACATAAGCCTGAAATTCCATCTGCATGTGAGACCACCGGTAGAATTCTTGGAACAATGCAAGTGTCCGGGCTTATCCAGGGTGAACTGTGGTATAGGAATCATGGGACCATCTTAACACTTTTTCACAGTACATGCAAGGAATAACCATCTTCCTTGAAGGGACAATCATGGTGGACATAAGGAGGACCCAAAACAATACCACAAAGAGCAATTTTTTGCGAACCTATCTAAAAACTCAATGTCAACACAAAAGGTATCGCCAACTCTCCTATATTATCATCTACCATTTGCCAAACAATGTCTTGTTCAATTCAATCTCATCTTGCCGTGAACATATCTCAAAAAGAGCAATTTTTCAAAAAGAAAAAATATATTTCAAAGAGAAAATTTTTTTTTATGAGAAACAGGACTGCATCAGCAAGCCAAAGTCAACGTGCTCAGGACAACCTCACTGAGCCGTCCGGTCTTTTCGATCATCTGCAGCCTGCAATTCAGACATATACCATCCGATATTAAATAGCATGTAAATCTCTTATTTTTCATGTGTGTTTCTTTTTACTTATTTTTATCTATTTTTCTTATTGGTTTTCTTATAATTTTTTATATACAATGCCCGTGTATTTCAAAATCGGGTAATAGAATGATGGTCTTGAGTCATTGTTCTCTAGCGACTCATGGCATGAATATCTTTCTTGTTACTGGTAAAGGTATATGTAGCCCAATTTCAATGATGTCAAACAAATGACTCGACAGCGGCCGTGTTACGCAGCCATACGGCTGCTTCTTCAGGAGTCAAATATTCCGAAGTTGAACTCTAAAAACAAGATAGGCAATCATACTAAAGGGTCCAAAGAACTATAGAAAATGAGTACTTAGCTTGCAATGGTATCTCCACCTCTTTTAAAAAAGGACCACTGATGGTAAACTCTTGGGCCTAGGACTCATTGGGGGACTGATGTAGGCCTCACCTCTCCAGCTCCCCTTATAACACTTCCAGTGATGCTCATGGTAGGCAACCAGGACTTCACCATGGTAGCCCTAGTAGATTCTGGGGTAGGTGGGAACTTCCTCATGAAAGCTTTTATGGAACACCTCCAAATTCCCATGCTTCTCTGCTCAGTTTCTTTGCTGCTCTCCTCCATCCATGGGGATCCTCTGCTGGGGAAAATTACCCACATTATGGTTCCATTATAGCTTCACACTGGCTCCCTTCATGTGGAACACCTGGCAATCCATACTTTTAGTAACCTTGGACGTGGAAGCCCTGTACACGAATATTCCTCAGGAACAAGCAATTGAAATTGCACAATCGTTTTTTGAAAAAAGATTGAGACCCCATAGGATACCATCCTATTTTCTTGTAGCCCTGACACACATTGTGTTAACAAAAAATTATTTTGCATGGGAAGGCACATTCTACCAACAAATTTGCGGTACGGCCATGGGGGCCACGATGGCCCCTGACATAGCTAATCTGTTCATGGTTCTGTTTCAATTTCTCCCTCCTCTTTTAATTTGTCTGTACTGTTTATTAAATGAACGAGTGCCCGACTCTAGGCCTGAGTTTCGCCCAATGAAGGGCTGCTTCAGGGGCTATAACAAAATAAATAAATAATTGCTGTTAAAAACATACAGATACATAAATAATTAAACATAAACCATAATACATACCAAGAGTTATAAAAATATAAAATAATCAATAGAATAATTATACATTAAAAGTGCAAATACAGACGGTACAGACAAATTAAAAGAGGAGGGAGAAATTGAAACAGAACCAAGACACATATGAAAATTAATTTTTTACCTGAAAACAACAAAATAACACCTTAAGGGTGTGTTTTTTCAATTATTTAAACCTAACAAAACAAAAATAGTTTATTTAAAAGGGTAGTTTTAAAAAAAAAAAAAACTACATGTAAACAGAACATCTGTCGTAATCAGGAATTGATAAAAATATTTATATAAGGTCTTACCTCATTCAAAATGATATCAAAATCATAGATAGCAGGTTTAATAGGTGTGACCTTCCCAGGGGAATTCGTAACCAAACTAAACATTAAACAACTTATTTTAGTATAAAAGATGGAAAATGTAATAACTAATAAAGTAAGTAAAATAAAAATTGAAAAATAAGTAAGAAATACAAAATGAAAAAAAAAAATAGAAATTACCAAAGATCAGTAAAAAACGTCATTACCTCTTGTGCACAAAACAGTTGTGCACTCGGGTCTCTTAGAATAAAAACAGCTACAGACTAGTGCACATTCAAACAGCAGCATACGTTCTGGATTTCAATCGAACCAGCTCCAACCTCCAATGGGAGGTGATGGGTGTTTAAACATCAACATACGGTCAAAATTAAATAAGGCAATCCCATATTAAAAAAAATTTTGTTAAACCATCAGCATAAAATCTGAATTAAATAAGGCAATCCCTTATTCAAAAGTCTGAATTTTTAGTGCGAGTAGGTACTACGTAGTCCATTTATATTTAAAACCTTGTTCCAGTATATAAAATATATAATAAATTATTAAGATACCAAATAAGACAAGCATCTTTATATATACACACAGAACTATGAGCTCCCTAAAGTTATACTATAATTCCCATTAGACACATGCATGCCAATCTTAGCTAAAAAATAAAATAATAAAAAATGAAAAATTGAAATCATATACTATGCCATAATCCAAGCGGCACCATGAAGAAAGAGGTTGTGCTGACCCAGAAAATTAATCTGGATGTTCGAGAGAAAACTAAATAAAAGGATAAATAAAAATTGCCAACAACACTTGTCCAATACTATTGTGAATTATACGGTGCACGGTTGGCACTGATGTTACAATTTATAACAGAAGTTATTTAAATAAACTCACCAATAAAGGGCACATTTTGGCAATATTTTTTGGGAAGTTAAATACCTTCAACATCCACGATGTCTGCCAAGCTAAATAGAAAGAATTGACTGGTTCTAGGAGTGTATTTAAACTTGTAATTGGTGCGAAAATGACCTGTCTATCAACTGTTAGTTGGCGAGGCAAACTTGCCGTAGATATAAATTGGAATTATAAATATAAATAAAATGTCAAACATAAATTTAATTTGAAAACAAAAATCTACAAATAAGTATTAAAACTGAAAAATTCTAAATAATGCAAAGATGGCATGTCAATCACCTATTGGTAGGTGGGGTAGTTTATGTAAAAAATAAATATAAATCATAAAAATCAATAAATGAGGATAGACAAAAATCTTCATTTAAGATATTATAACTTAAAAGTTTTTAATAATTTGGTGCCAGTGGGAAAACCTAAATGTCATGTTTTCCAGGATAACCTGTCAATCAACTGTCAGTGGGTGGAGCATAGCTTCGCGTTATACAGCTGATTAAAAAACGCAAAAATATCAGCATTAAAAAATAAACAAAAAACTCATTAAAAATATGTCAAACAAATGTTAAGAAAACCTTAAAACAATGTGAATAAGGCAAGGAAAACCTAATAGGGTAACCTATCAGTTAACTATTTATATAAAACAAAGTATAGATATACAATAACCTACACGTAAAATGTTATAGTTTAAAAAAAAATTTTTGGTAGTATGGTACCTGTGAGCAAAAACTGACTTCCGTACCTTCTGTATTTGTAATTTTAATGTATAATTATTCTATTGATTATTTTATATTTTTATAACTCTTGGTATGTATTATGGTTTGTGTTTAATTATTTATGTATCTGTGTGTTTTTAACAGCAATTATTTATTTATTTTGTTATAGCCCCTGAAGCAGCCCTTCATTGGGCGAAACTCAGGCCTAGAGTCGGGCACTCGTTCATTTAATAAACAGAGGTTTTAAGGACTTTCGGCTATTTTTTGTTTTATTACCTCACGGCTTTTTTATACCGTCTTCCTCTTTGCTTTTTGGGTCCAAGAGTTTACCAGCCATACTGGGCAGTGGGCTATTGTGTGATCTGCCTCACCACAGTAAAGATAGTGTCTGACTTGGTGGTACCAGAGGCATTCTTACAGGATCATCCAGCCAAGGCCCAATTGAATTGGTTTCTCCATCAGAGATCCAGAGGACAAGGGGGCTTCCAGAGGAGAAGAGGGATGCCGAGGGCAGTTGGCAGTGGTCATATATCTCTTGGAGAGTTGTATCTCTCGATTCTGCTCCTTGAGTCTATGTTCAATCCTTGGCAACTCAATGAGAGAGTCCAGGGAGTCAGGAAGTTCGCGAGCCGCCAGTTCATCCTTAATTTGGGTGATAGTCCCTCCAAGAAGATGGACTGAAGACAATCCTCTTCCAAATGGAGTTTATTTATTTGTATTTATTTATTTAAGCATTTTATATACCGTTGCTCCAAAAGAAGATCACAATGGTTTACACTATCAGCATTCATACTCTTGATTAATTATCACATACTGTGCTGGCAACATTCACAGTCTAGGTTAACATTCTAGTTCATATTCATACATTTTCTAGGACATTGCAATATCAACTATATAATCTAGTATAAAATCTAGTATATAATCCTTAGCCAAAGTCTGGAATTCAATGGTGAAGTTGGAGAGGGAGTGACTGTCCTGATGGACGTGGAGGAGATCTGAACCAGAAGCTGCCTGATGGCCCGGGTCATTGAATACAGTCCTGAAGAGTTCCAAAAACTAGTGGAGGTCCCAAAGGATGGGGTTGGAATGCTCCCACAAAGAAGAGGCTCAGGCAAGAGCCTTACCATCCAAAAGGGAGAATGCAGGTAGTCTTGGGGGACATTATCTGGAAACAATGCAGACTGGAGACAAAAATGCATGTTACACTGGTTGAGAACCCCTTGACAGAGTTGAGGCTCCCTGGAATAGCAGGAAGGAGCTGGAAGCAGTATGAAGGAGTATAGAGGAGCTGCAGAAGTGGTAGGAACTGTTGTAGATGGGGTTGGTAATCCCACAGGAATAGAGGTATCTAGGCGGGCACTGAGACACTCCATAGAGGCTGCTAGAGCTTCAAGAAAATGCTGCTGTTCATAAATTTTCTGGGCCTGGACTGGAATGGCCTTCAGGACAGAGGCATCTTCTGGGTCCATGACATTTACAATCTGCTGTGCTAGTGAACCCTTGGACCAAGGGGGAGTGGTGCTACCTGTAGGTTGGAGCCTCACAGGTCCCCACCATCAGTAGGCAAAACTTGTGGAAGTAGCTAGAGCTTCACCAATATCAGCTCACATTCCCCTTAGTTTGAGCCCTTGGTTGCTGAGGCTGGCTGGCCTTAGGTGGGGCTTCTGCGAAGATGAAAGTCCATGTAGTTGGAACATAGCAGGAAGCATGCCGAAGGGTCAGTAGAGGAACAGCCAAGGTTCAGAGAAGAATGTGAAGTAGGTACACAGGCCGAGTTCATGGCCAGGTAGTGAAGCTCGAGGTCAGAGTTCAGGTGAAGGTCAAGTTAGATGGCAAGAAGCACAAGTAGATGTCCAGTCTAGTGTCAAGCCAAAATAAGTCGAAAGGGAAGGAAGGAGAATCGCAAGGACCACAGAAGACATGAACTATCCAAGGAATTCAGGAACATGGCAAACCACTACTCCAAATAGAGATGACCTATTGCCAACACAAGGGTTGAAGGCAGGGGCCAACCTTAAGTAATCCCAGGGAGATGATGTCATCAAAGAGGGCTGTGGGGCTTTTCCCGCCATGGGTTTTTTAAATTAAGAGGAGAGATATGCCCATGCACCTAGTGAGAAGTCTGGTGCAGGAACAAGATGTTGCGGTATCAGTTCCATAGTCGGCATCTCAGGGCTGCGAAGATCAAGGAGCAGTGTTGGCAGTGACTCACAATCACTAAAGGTAGCCTGGCACTGACTCAGCCGCTGCAGCATGGCGTTGGGTAAGTGAAGCTGCAAGGAGGGCTTCACGGGTAGCAGGTGCAACAACTGCATATATCATATCATCTTATATGTCATTAAAGTACACTTTAAAAATCAGAAAAGAATTATAACACCACAAATTAAAAATGTATGTACTATATATGAGCATACAAAAAGGGAAGACCAAATAATTATTTTTTAAAGAATGCTCACATATATATTTTTTTTATCAGTTTTTGAATCTTTAATTTTTAATTTTTATGATATTAATAAAAATTATTAAGAGAGGAAGTGAACCGCATCAGCAAGGCAGCCAGCGTAAATAAAATGATAAGCATGCCTACAATAGTAGAAAATAATGAGATGATGAGTTGCATAAATAAACAGTCCATGTAGAACACACAGGCTAATCAACCTAACACTACACCAAAAAAGTTACTTTAAAGAGATATGTTTAACTACTTACTTGAAGGTGGAAAATACAAGCAATAGTAATCAACTTGATACATCATCGTCAAATTCTGTTTTAAAGAAGTAAATTTCCACTGCTTTCTTAAAGAAAGCACTACAAATTGTAGTTTTGAGAAAATCAGGAAATCTATTACACAACTGTGATCCATCAATGAAAAAAGCATCATCATGGGTCTCTACTAGATGAACAGTATGAAATGTGGGTACTTCCAGCAGACACAAATTTGAAGAACAGAGAGAATGGGCAGGAGTGTAAAATATCAAAATTGCATTAACCCAAGGAGAGATTGTAAATGGGGTTCCCAAAGTAAATTTTAAAAAAAGATGGATTACCTGATTCAGGGGCTGGTGTGAGTGGAATAGTGTCAGGCAGCCACAGTGTTTCTGACATTATGATGTCATCACAAGCAAGGATTCTAGAGTGTTGTCAAAGTTATTGACGAGTTTAGAATCAAGAGGAAAAACAAACTTGGCTATTCTTAAAACAGGAGCACTGATATAGTCCTCAGCTTTCCAGGCCTAGTAAAAGTATCAAAAATATACAAAAAGAGAAGGAAGAGTAAAAAGAAAAATAGAGCATGATTGGGAAGTATGTTCGAGTGTGTTTAGAACAAAGGTTTCTGTAAAGGAAAGGGGATGAACAGAACAGAGCTACTGATAATGTTAATGCTGCACCACATGATTCTGAGCAGTTTAGATTAACAAATGTAAGACTGGAACATATGAATGAAAGAAAACTCACTCACAATGAGCAAAAAAATATTTGTTCAAGGGACAAATGAATTGTTACAGTCCAAATATCCCAGAGTCAGTCGTGCAATACAGTTTACTAATGATTAGCTTATAAATAAAAACTGAAGAAAAACATATTAAAGTGACAGTAACTTTCATCATACTCACAATACTTCATGACAAAAAAAGCTGCTACATTGAAATTTTATTTATTTATTTATTTATTTATTTATTTATTTTACAGATTTTTATATACCGGGGCACGTAGGTAACATCAACTCGGTTTACATTCAAACATTAATTCAGCATAGCGCTTTACAATGAAACATAATAACTGAAATAATCTAATACCATATAGAACTTTGTATAAGAGAATAAAAGTCAAAATATGAGCGTCTGTGGAAATAAACTAGGATGAATAGAAGAGGAGGACTCAGTTCATTAATAGTAGGCTTTTTTGAATAACCATGTTTTTAAGTTTTGTTTAAATTTTTTGTGGCAAGGTTCCTGGCGTAATTCGGAGGGCATGGTGTTCCAAATTGTGGATCCAGGAATGATGAATGAACGTTCTTTCGTAGAGGAAAAATTGGTCAGATTAGGCGCGGGGATCTTCAGTTTAGCTAAATGTTGGAATCTAGTTGGGCGGATTGATGTTTTGAACTGTAAATGCTCAGTGAACCAGCACATATCTCTGTTGTGAATGGCTTTATGTATAAGCGTCATGGATTTATAAATTATCCTGGAAGCCACGGGTAGCCAGTGCAAAGACTGAAGTGCTGGAGTGATGTGCTCATGGCGGCTTGTGTCGGTGATGATGCAGGCAGCTGCATTTTGTAACATTTGCAAAGGTTGAATTGTATTTTTAGGTAGACCTAGTAGCAGTGCATTGCAGTAATCAATCTTTAATAAATAGTTGCTTGTAAGACTGTACGGAAGTCATATTGGTATAAAAGAGGTTTAATACGTTTTAGTGTGTGTAGCTTAAAGAATCCATTTTTAACCATTTCAGCGATTAATTTTTTAAACGTGAGATTGCTGTCAATGATGATGCCAAGGCTGCGTACTTGATGAGTCATGGTGGGGATGTCTTGAGTAAGACCATTGTTGCTCAGTGTTGCATTTTTTGGAGGTGAAATAATGATCAGCTCAGTTTTATTGGTGTTGATAGCCAATTGATTGTCCGTAAGAATTGTTTTAATTTCTGATAAAGCTGCATTCCAAGTGTTCAGGGCATTCGTGATTGTGCTGGTAATAGGTATGAGTATCTGAACATCATCTGCATAGATGAAGTGTTGAAGACCCAATTTTGAAAGAAGCCGGCAGAGTGGTGTAAGGTAAATATTAAATAATGTAGAGGAAAGTGAGGATCCTTGGGGGACTCCTTGAGAGAGATTTCTTGGCTTGGATTCACTTCATCCGCATTTAACACTATAAGTTCTGTTACTCAGGAATGACTGAAACCATAGTAGTGCTGAGCCATTAATTCCTATTTCAGAGAGGTGGATAATGAGGGTATTGTGATTTACCGTGTCGAATGCTGCTGAAATATCAAGAAGGGCGATGAGATATGATTTTCCTGCATCTAAAGCTTTTAGTAGCACCTCTGAAAGTGATACCAAAAGTGTTTCCGTGCTGTGGAACTTTCGGAACCCATATTGGGAGGGAAGAGTAGTTGATGATCATCTAAATAATCAGTTAGTTGTTGATGATTCTTTCCATTATTTTTGAAAGGAAGGGAATGTTTGATACTGGGCGAAAGTTTGCTGGATCAGATGAATCTAGGTTTGATTTTTTCATCATAGGTGTTATGATAGCATGTTTGAGTAGAGAAGGAACTATTCCTGTGGTGATGGATTTATTAAGAATCATTGCAATGGGTTTTACCTTAAATTTTGCAATTTAAGGTAACATGGAAGTACTCATCTGTAAGCCATAAAATCATTAGGTAAAAAACTAATAACTTTGTAAGTTAAAGTGAAGCAAGGTTTCAGTGCACAATGTAGTATGGTGTGAATGAATATAGATGCTGTTCCTTCTCACAGAATAGGGTGTGTTATTAATTTTTTTAAAATAAAGCTATTTAATAAGTTCACTAAGCCATCAAGGAGCCTTACACCTAGGGAACTCACCATATAACTAGTCTGCGTAAGAAACTTGGTATAGGGAGGAGGGAGCCTCTCTTTTTGGTTTTGTATAAGCTAGGCTAGTAGGAAGAAAGTTGGAAGAGCCAGAAGGAAAAGAGAAGAAGAACAGCAGAGCCTACAAACACTTTCAACTTGTCTTGCAAAAGTCTCAGGAAGCATAAAGCTAAGTGTATATGAATATACCCAAATAGCCAGATCTGAGTTTAAAGTATACAAAAGTGAATCAAAAATATAGGAGAAGACAAAAGATACAGAAAAGGACACACAGAAAAATAAAGAAACAAACATAGAAGGAAGAAAATAGAAAATAAACACTGTAACATAAAACATAAAAGTCATGTACTTACCTGAGCAGGAACGTAAGAAAGCTCTTGTTGACCAGACATAAAAAGGACATAAAGACTCAATTCTTTAAGGAAAAACATTATTGAGAGAAAGTAAAGTTATTTTAATAGTTAAAGAAAATAGACATAAGCACTTATCTAATAGTATTTGTTCTGTTGTCTTGTTTAGAAGCTTATGTAGGTCTAGAAGATCTGTGTGAAAGTAGAATTATTAATACCTGTGCAAAAAGATAAAATATAGAAAGAGTATTATAGTATCAGTAAAATTATTAGAAAAATGTATTTCAAACTAAGAAAAAATAATTATTTATCTTTAATAAAAAGAAACTGTTCATTTGCATAACACAGAGATGTGAAACATATCTGTTGTTTTTTACATATGCTTGCCTCCGTTTCCCAGCTTGGAGGAAATTGCTGGGTGGATTGTGGGCCCTGATCCCTGTTGGAGACTTAGTTGTGAGGAAGGCATTAAACTGCGGCCTGTGAGCAACATCTGAGAACTTTCTGCCCTGGTCACACAACTTCACTCTTAACATCAACCTCAGCCACAACAACAGTCTTCGCTCCACAGGTAAGGTGCTTTACAAGATATTATATACCACTTTAATAACCAGGAAGACATTTTTATACTTTATGAGCCACAACTAAGGGAGCCAGTGTAAAGAGTATGTAGTAGGAGATATATGCTTGGGGGAGGGGCTGAGGCCAGAGAGCAATGTTAGCAGAAAATGAAGCACATTGCCAGTAAATTCCATTTATTTGCAAAGTAACACACAATATTTGTCGATATTATGTTTGTTTGCCTTATCACAGTTTTGTAATTAAACTCTCATATTTTGTTTTATTTTTGCAATATTCATTTTAAATATTTTAAATATTCCTGAAATACTTATGCAAATTTCACATTTCCATAGTCTAGTTTTTATTGCAACATATTCATGGTTTCCTTTGTTCAGTGATTAACATTGCATAAATTCTATTTTGTTTTCAATAAAATAGTACTGATTGCAAATATATCTCTTATGACCATTTCTACAATTTTAAATTTACAGTAAACACATTTTTGCAATAAATAAAAGAGAACCTCGTGTATAAATAAACAATTCATAATTTAAAACAATGCACTTTTTAAATATACTATTTGAGACACAGGCATTTTTAGGAGAGTTACAAAAATGCTACAAGAAATAACTTCTTCAAGAGTACAGAGATATGGAGAGGTAAAACCTGATGAAGTCATTGCATTTCCAAAAGTTACAAATTATCCTGTTAAGTTTCAAAGGCTCCAAATTAGCTTTTGCTAAATTTGCTACAGTCTCCCACTAACAATCTATAGATCATTTTATTATTCATGAATTGTAGTAATTCCAGGACACAACAGGTCATCTTCTGCTCATTTATTTGCTAAGCACCTTCTGCTCCGGTGCCTTAGCTGAAAAAATTGCTACTATTTACTTCCTGTGAGACAAGCAAGCAACAAAGTGCTGAATTGTTGCTCTAGACATCTAGTATGCCAGGTAGCTTATACATCTTGCTGTCAGGGAAATAAATGAGCCCTTAAATTGGCTGTAAAGCTGAAATTTATATGTCTGGTTATCAAACAAAAAAGTTCAAAACACCTGCCAATAGGAGACATAATTGTTACAAACAGTTATATTTTACCTTTAACTTTTTAAAAACAGTATCACAGTTTTAAAAAAGAAAGGAGAAAGAAAAACAAATTCTACAAAAATGCTGCACTTTTTTTTTCTTGTGTTCTGTTTTTCAGAACAGTAAACAGTGAATCACCATTAAATGCTGGATCTTATATCAGTGGCTGAATAACATGTCAGGCAATGGGAAGATACAAGAATGTGTCGTGAAAAGAAAACAAGATGCAGTGAATTTATTTTTTCACATAATACTGCACTTGTAGGACAGAGATATCTGATCGGCTTCATACTTGTTTTATACAGCTTTTTGATGGTGTCAACATGAAAACAAATACAATTTTTTTTATTGTATTTCAATTTCTTTTGTTGATCTTCAATGACATGTTTTTCTATGACATCCCTCAAGAAAATCAAACAAAATTTAAGGCAAGTTTCAGGTATCTCACATAGTTGCAAACTGGGAAGGTAACCTTAAAATGAATGCTCACACACCAACATACTCATGTATATGGGTGTTGCGCTGGAGGTGGACCCTTGGCCTGGTGCAGGATTTGTACGGACCCCCTGGTTGGACCCAGAGAGTGCCTGCCACCAGGGGCGGAGCACAGATAGGCTAGCTGCAGCTTCGCCAATAGCAACCCGGGGTTTCCACAGGTTGAGACCTTGGGTACACGGGCTGCCTGGTCTTAGGTGGGCATCACAGGGTCTCCTAGAGAGGAAGCACAGGGGAGTGCCCACCATGAACAAGGGTGGGCAGTTGATGTCCAAGCAAGGATGTCCAGAGGTCATAGGAGGCCAGAATAGAGTGTCCGAGTGGATAGCAAGGATCAAGGCCAGAGTATCAGTTCAGAATAGTCAAAGAAGGGGTCAGTACATGTAGTCAGTTAAGGTGTAGTCAGATCATGCAAAGGTCAAGTTACAGGCAGCGATCAGGAGTAATCAGTGTACAGGCAGAGGTTGGATCCAGGTGGCAGACAGATGTGGTCAAGAGCAAGCAAAGGTCAGTACCGTCAGATCAGTCTGAAGGGTACTACCAGGAGAGAAAAAGGGACTGGAGACACAGGAACAGGAGATGCTGGAAAAGGAGACACTGGAACAGGCAAACTAGAGAACACCAGAGTGAACAACCTGATTGCCAAGGCACTGGGCTAGGGGCTGAGCCCTTTTATTTATATTGGGTTCAGGTGACGTCAGAATCAAGTGCCACCTGTGAGTTTCCCACGCTTGGCACTTTAAAGTTAGAGGAGCTCCGCGCGCGCACACTAGGGGGTGGGGCCAATGTCGAGGAGGATGCCGAGCCTTGGCGTGAGGAGTGCTGCAAGGGAGAAGGCCCCAATGGACCTGGGGATGCTCTTGGAGGCCATGGCCGAGCAGTGCAGGGACTGAGAGAGGAGCTGGTGGACGATTGTTTTAGATGAGCAGGCCTGGTTATGGCACCCATGCAGCCAGGAAGCGCAACAGTAACCCCCCCCCCCCCCTTCTAGGCCTCCCCCTTACCGGCCTGGGCTTCCCAGGATGGGTCCAGTGAAACTCAGCACGGAGGTCCTTGTCATAGATGTGGTGGGAGGGCTCCCAGGAGTTCTCCTCCAGCTGAAGCCCTCCCACGACAGGAGGTACTCCCAGTGGCCTCTACGTCACTGGACATCCAGGACCTCTTCCACCTGGAGGATGTCTTTGGGTTCATCGGCAAGTTGGGAAGGTGCAGGAGACCTTCGAGAAGGCCAGGTCAAGACTAGTGGCTTCAATAAGGAGACATGGAATGTGTTGTGGATTCCCATGGAGGTGGGAAGTTGCAACTGGTACGTAACTGCTCCTATGCATCGATTGGAAATGGTCCAATGAACCTGGGAGTCAATCATTGTGAAGGGAGACATAATCTGATATGTTTAGTGCTTAGCCAAACTTTCTGGCTGGGCTGGATCAGAGGTGCTGTGCAGCGGTGAGCATCTGTGAAGCGTTTGGCTCTCTTGGCAGCCTGACCCAGTCTCTCCTTGACCTGATTCCAGAGACAGTGAATCGTCTGTGGCCGTAGACTGGGCTGCAGGTGAGGGTATGGAAAGTAGCACTGGTAGAGGCAGGCATGGCTGGCAACCCAATACTACTAAGAAGGGCGAGACACCAGTGGCAGAGGCAACGTGGGTATTGTGAGATAACTCAGCCCATGGCAAGAGGTCAGCCCAGTTATCCTGCTGATCATTGACGTAGCTTCATAGGAATGTGTTCAGAGAGTGGTCTGTCCTCTTGGCTTGGCCATTCGCTTGAGGATGGTAGGCCGAGGTCAGATTCAGGGTGATATCAAACTTTTTAAAAGGGACTTCCAGTACTTGGCAGTGAATTGCAGTTCACAATCAGAAATGATCTCTTTGGGTAATCCATGTAAGCGAAATACATTTCTTAGCAAGAGTTTTGACAATTCAGGAGCTGAGGGAAGGCTTTGTGGTGGCAAAAAATGGGCCATTTTTGAAAAGTGGTCAATAATAACCCAAATGACCATGTTGCCCTTTGATGGAGGCAGATCAACTATGAAGTCAGTAGAGATGCTTGACTAGGGTTCGGTAGGAGACAGAAGCGGAAGGAGGAGTCCCCATGGATGGCCGGTTGGGGGTTTTTGCTGCGCACAGATGGGGAAGGAGTCCACATAATTGTGGGAGTCTTTTACCATTTTAGGCCAACAATAATGTCTTCTCAGCATCTCAAGAGTTCGAGCCTGGCCAGGATGGCCGGCCAACTTCGAGTCATGGGTCCAGTGGAGAATGCTCTCCTGAAGGCAGTGTGGGACCACCGTCTTCCTGGCTGGTCCCATGTGAGTAACTGCAAGGGATATACAGGCTGGGTCAATGATGTGCCTAAGAGTTTTGGGCATATCTTCTGGTTCAAGGGAGCAAGAGAGTGCATCCTGTTGTGTCCGTCGGTTCCCGACACCCTTTCTCCGCTCTCCTTACCTCTTTGGTGACTCCCTCTTTGACTGCAGGAAGATTGGCTGCCGCGGCATCCTTCTGCTGAAGTCCTCTGGTGTCCCCGGACCGGCTAGATACTGCAACCCACCATGTTTCCTGAAGGCCTAGGGGCACGCATACTTCCTGGAGGCCTAGGGGCACGCATACTTCACTGGTGATGGCGTGAACCTCAGGGACGTCCCCCTACGATGATGTCACCCGCTATGGATATATGAGGTCTTAGAATTTGCTAACAGATTGAGTTAGCAAGGGTTCGGGTTACTCTACCTAAGCTACTCTGCCTCCTCGGACTTACCAGGGGTACCCACTCCTCGGGGGCCTCGCTTTCTCCTTTGTTTTTCAGGTGACAGTCTGGAACCAGTACTCGCACCTCGAGGGCCCTCATTCCCAGACTTGCTCCGTATTCTCTTCTGGCTGGAAGTCATCACTGGCAACTACATCAGTGAGTTACCATCACTCTCTCAGAGCTTTCCCTGGAACCAGGTACTCGCTCCTCGGGGACCTATACATTCCAGCTCCTGGGCTTTCATGAGACATTGTGTGAATATTACCATCAGGTTCAGTACATGAACTGTGTATACCCTGCCTACTCACTATATTTCAGTTTCTCTACAGCTCAGCCTCCAGGGATCGCTGCTCCAGTATCTGAGGGACTACAGCCCAGCCGGACATTCCAGCTCACTACTGCTACCTCTGGTGGTTCAGTATACTGTATAATAAAAGAACTAGTGTGTGTCTGTCTCCTAACTCTGAGCCTGACCGGTGATCCCTCTCGAGATCTTCCCCTGGGGGCATGGTCATCTGCCACTGGTCCAAGGATCCACCCAAAACTCTCCTAAATAACAACAGATTGGTAACTCCATGGATCCAGCACAACTTAATGCCTTACAGGCCATACCGGGCTTGGCCCAGCACATTGCGGAGCAGCAAGATGCCTTGGAGAAACTTACTTCAGTATTTCATCAACCAAGAAGGTCAGTTACCAAAGGTAACTTTGAAGACTGCTGTACCTCTGGTGGCTCCAATCTGCTTTTCTGGAGACATCCAGAAGACCTGGGGATTTTTGAACCAGTGCCGCATGCACTTTGCCTTACAGCTATCTCTATTTCCTACAGCTCTCTCCAAGACTACCTACATCCTTTCATACCTGGATTGTAGGGCCTTGTCTTGGGCATCTACCTTGTGGGAACGCAAGAACTCCATTTTGCTGGACATAGAAGGATTTATGGACTTATTTAAATCCGTTTTTGATTACCCTGCTCGAACGTCTGTAGCCGGTTCTTCTTTAGTGGATTTGAAGCAAGGCAACAGATCATTGGCTGAATTTGCCATAGAGTTCAAAACTCTTGCAGCAGAACTTTGCTGGGACCAAAAAATGTCTGAAGACTCTCTTTTGCAGAGGCCTGGATAATCATTTAAAAAATGAGCTGGCTGCTCACCAAACACCTGAATTACTAGCCTTGGCCACTCGGATTGATCACCAGCTCCAGGACAAGGTGAAGGAACTCCTGCCTAAGGTGTTACCTGGGTTGAAACAGGCTAGTGCTGTCTCTACACCTCGGATGGTTCCAGTAATCCCTGCTGTGGATACAGATGAACCTATGCAACTTGGTCATGGACGCTTGACCTCCAAAGAGAGAAGATTTCAGAAGAAGCACAACCTTTGCATGTACTGTGGTCAGCCTGGCCATAATGTCTCCTCATGCTCCATTTGTCCGGAAAATGGATGGGCCTAAGTCCTGCAGGAGGATTGTTCTTAGGCCATACCGCAACATCTCCTCCACTCTCTCTACCAGTCTCTTTGACCTACGGACCAATCACGGTTCAGACTCCTGCCCTAGTGGACTCAGGGGCAAGAGGCAACTTCATTCTCAGATGTCTAGTGGAAGACCTGAGGATTCCTCTTATCAAGTTGGAAGATCCACTATTGTGTTACAACTTGAAGTGGGCTTTGGACGTTCCCCAACTTTGCCACTTCCACTGAAGATCTCAGTGACGTCCCCAGCAGCATCCATCGCTGCTGAAATCTACAACATACTCAGCAAATTTTCTTCCAAAACTCAAGATCTACTTGTCATCAATGCAGAAGACGACTTAGAATACAAAGTCGAAGAAGTCCTGGACGTTCGTAAAAGAGGAAAGACATTTGAATACCTTCTAAATGGGAAGGTTTAGGCCCTGAAGAAAACTCTTGGGAGCCTTAGACCAATATCCTGGACAAAGAGATGCTTTGTCAGTTCCACCTTGAGCGTCCTTCAAAACCTAAGCCTTGTACCTGAAGAGGAAATCACCCATTGAAGGGGGGTACTGTTGTGTCTGTCGGTTCTTGATGCCTTCTCTCTGCCCTCCTTACCTCTTTGGCGACTTTCTCTTCGACCGCCGGAAGATTGGCTGCCGCGGCGTCCTTCTGCCGAAGTCCTCTGGCGTCCCTGGACCGGCTAGACACTGCAAGCCGCCATGTTTCTTGGAGGCCTAGGGATGCGCGTGTGGCGCAGCCCCGACTGAAGTACTGGTGATAGCGTGAACCTCAGGGGCGTTCCCCTGAGATGACGTCACCCGTGACGGATATATAAGGTCTTAGAATTTGCTAACAGATTGAGTTAGCAAGGGTTTGGGTTACTCTACCTAATCTACTCTGCCTCCTCGGACTTACCAGGGGTACCCTCTCCTCGGGGGCCTCGCTCTCTCCTTTGTTTTTCAGGTGACTGTCTGGAACCGGTACTCGCTCCTCGAGAGCCCTTGTTCCCAGACTTGCTCCATATTCTCTTCTGCCTGGAAGTCATCACTGCCAACTACATCAGTGAGTTACCATCGCTGTCTCAGAGCTTTCCCTGGAACCAGGTACTCGCTCCCCGAGGACCTATACATTCCAGCTCCTGGCTTCCATGAGACATTGTGTGAGTGTTACCATCAGGTTCAGTACATGAACTCTGCATACCCTGCCTACTCACTATTTTTCAGTTTCTCTACAGCTCAGCCTCCAGGGATCACTGTTCCAGTATCTGAGGGATTACAGCCCAGCCGGGCATTCCAGATTACTACTGCCACCTCTGGTGGTTCAGTATACTGTCTAATGAAAGAACTGGTGTGTGTCTGTCTCCTAACTCGGAGCCTGACCAGTGGTCCCTCTCGGGATCTTCCCCCGGGGGTGTGGTCATCTGCCACTGATCCAAAGATCTACCCACAACTCTCCTAAATAACAACACATCCACACGGAGGTTCTTTGCTACAGGACGGTATCGGAGTTCAAAGCTGAAACGTTCAAAGAACAGTGCCCAGTGGGCCTGTCTGGGATTCAGTAATTGGGCTTCCTTTAAATGTTCGAGGTTCTTGTGGTCTGTGAATATCATAAACTTGTGCTGTGCTCCTTTTAGCCAGAGGTACCATTCTTGAAGGGCCAATTTCACAGCTAAGAGTTCACAGTCCCCAATGGTATAGGTTTGCTCCGTGGCAGAAAACTTGTGCAAGTAGAAGGAGCAGGGTACGAAAATCCCCTTGGAGGAATATTGGCTCAGGAACACCCCTGCTCCTATAGTAGAAGCATCAACTTCGACGACAAAAGTCTGGATGACGATGGCCGCGGCTTGCAGACGCTGAACCGGTCTGCCCTGCCAACTGCTTCTTTTTTCCCTTATTATTTACTTGAAAAGAAAAAAAAATTACCTGAAATGCCTCATAAGCGCAAGGGTAAGGTAAGGGTTTATCCCTCAAGCCTACCTAGCCCGGCGGGGCAGAGGTATATCACCGAGTTCGCGCTGGTCTCTCCTGTTGTGGGAATCTCGAACGCTGCTGCGGTAGAGCCGAGGGAAGCGGCTTTATCGCCTGGCGAAATATCATTGAGCCCACCAGAACCCCGAGGACTGCTGACTAGCTCTCCCCTCCGTCTAAGCAATGGAGCCGTACTCTCAGATGCTATGCTGGCTGTGGGAGAACAGCGCGAGGGATCCTTTGCTCAGAGTGGAGCTGGGCCTACCCTCCCCCCCCCTGACGGAGGTATGTGAGTTGCCTGTGAGGAGTCTGGTGAGTGAGAGCAACGATCCTCCGGGAACATCGAGAGAACAACTGCAGGGGGAGGTAGGAGGATTGGGACCCCTGGAGTATGAAAAACCTGCAGAAATAACGCTGGAAGCCATATGGGATCTTATGGCTACCATGGCCCGTACCCAGAAGATTCAATCTCAGCAGTTGGGCAAAATTGAAAATAAAATGGATTCTGTGGAAAAAGAGCATTTACAAATGATTCAGGACCATACTATCAATATTCAAGATTTAACAACTAAGGTAAATCAGACACAGTCACTTAACTCCTCCTTAGTGAAGGATTGTATAATATCTCAAAGAAGGCTGGAGTCTGTTGAAAATTATTTGCGTTGTACAAATGTAAGGTTGGTCAATTTCCCTAAAGTGTTAGGTGAACCAGTTCTGGTGACTTTCAAACGATTTGCTGTGGAATCCCTCAAGATTGAAGTTGCGAAGGTGCCGACTGTGAAAAAACTCTTCTTTCTTAGAAGTAGTTTACAGAGTTCCTCGGGAGGAGAGAGGGATGAATCCAATAATTTAACACAATACTTGGAGAACTCTGAGATGGAAGTTACAGAAAGGCTCACCCTATTTGTTCAATTTTACACAGAACCAGAAAAAAGTTTCCTGATGAAGGCATTCTTCCAAAATATTAATAATATGTTCATGGGAGGGGACGGTGAGGGTCTATCCAGACCTATCGCGTCCTACTCAACAGCGAAGGAGGGCGTTTTTAGCTATGCGCCCCGAGGTTTCGGCTAAAGGGGCTAGCTTCACCCTCCGTTTTCCTTGTAGATGTATCATAAAATATTCTGGAAATGTATATGTCTTTTTCATGCCAGATCAACTGAGAAGGTTTCTTGATGGGGGGCTATAAGTTGATTTGCTCGAGGTTAAAATGAAAGAGAGCTTTAAGCCTGTTTAGTAAAATGTTTGAGTTTCCTTGGTACTTCTCTGTATTTCTGTTTCTCCTCCCCCCCTCACATTTCCTCTGTAAAAACAAATGATGCTGTGAAATAATCCATTGTATATGAATATATATATATGATGGTTTGAATTTTTCCTTTTGTTAAATTTTTCTGTTATTTCCGTCAAGGTGTATTCCTTGTATTTGTTTGTAAAAAAACACTATAAATAAAGAATTGAAAAAAAAAAGTCTGGATGACGCAGACATGGACCAGTGCAGAAGGCCTCTTTCAAGGTGTGGAAAGCAGATTGAGTCTTGGGGCACCAAACTTGAAGGTTACTTCCTTTCCTAGTCATGCTGTGAGCGGAGCAGCTAGTGTGGAGTTGTTAGTGATGAAGTTTCTGTAATAATTTGTGAATACGAGGAATCTTTGTAAGGCGCGGAGGCCTTCTGGCTGGGGCCAATCTCAAATATCTTGGAGTTTCTCAGGATCCATGGTGAAACCATTATTGGACATGATGTAGCCCAGGAAAGGAAGGTGGGTCTGTTCAAAAATACACCTCTCTAATTTTGCGTAGAGGTGATTGTCTCTGAGGCATTGGAGGACTGTTTGGACATCTGAGCGGTGGGACTTCAGGTCTTTGGAAAAGATCAGTATATCATTGAGATATACCATGACAAATGAGTATAGTAAATCCCGGACGATCTCATTCATCAAACGCTGAAAGACCACAGGAGCATTACAAAGTCCGAAAGGCATTACTACATATTCGTAGTGGCTGTCCCTCATATAGAAGGCAGTCTTCCAGATGTCCCCGGGTTGGATTCTAACAAGATTGTATGCCCCTCAGAGATCTAACTTTGTAAACATCTGGGCTCCTTGTAGGCGATCAAATAGTTCACTAATGAGTTGCAAAGGGTAATGATCCTTGTGAGTTATGGAATTTAGCCCACGGTAGCCTATGCAAGGTCGTAAACTACAATCTTTTTTCTTCACGAGGAAGAATCCGGCTCCTGCCGGGGAATCAGAAGGTCTTATGAATCCTTTATTCAGATTCTCCTTAATATACTCTGACATTGCTTGGGTTTCCGGAAGTGAGAGCAGGTAGGTTCTGCCCTTGGGAGGTGTGGTATATGGTAGGAGCTCAATGGGACAATTAAGCTCCTACCAGAGTGGAGCTCTCGGAGTGGAGGCAGGATGTCAGCATTTTGTTTGGAACTCTCAGAGTGGAGCATTTTGTTTGGAGCTCTCGGAGTGGAGGCAGGATGTCAGCATTTTGTTTGGAACTCTCGGAGTGGAGCATTTTGTTTGGAGCTCTCGGAGTGGAGGCAGGATGTCAGCATTTTGTTTGGAGAACACATCTTTGAAGTCGGCATATGGAGCAGGTAGCCCAGTAAGGGTTGTAGAGTTCAGACTGGTAACCTCTGGGGACACCTGTCGCAGACAGTGGTTCTGGCACTGGGGTCCCCACTGAATTAACTTCAGGGATTGCTAGTCGAGGTGGGGTGCGTGTACCTGGAACAAAGGAAGTCCTAGGATTACCGGATGCATGGAACGCTTCAAGAAGAACAGAGAAATTTCCTCTTCATGGAGGGTTCCCACTGTGAAGAAGAAGGCCATGGTGCGATGGGTAATGCATCTGGGGAGGTGCTCCCCCTGGATAGATGCGATGTGGAGAGGTACTTCCAGAGGTTGAAGTGGGATCTGGAGTAGTGTGACAATATCATCCAGAATAAAATTGTCACTTGCTCCAGTGTCCACGAGTGCGGTAGTGGCAAAGGAACTTGACTCCCTAGGAAGGGAAAAGGAAGCAATAATTGGGGGCCAGTAACAGTAGCGACCATGCTCGGGACCCCCGCCAGGCTCAGGCTTTGCAGTTTCCCAGCCTTACGGGGCAGGATTGCAGGAGGTGTCTGGAACCACCACAATAAAGACATAGGCCTTGTTTCTTATGTCGGAGGCGCACTTCAGGGGACAAGCGTCCGCAATTAACCTGCATCTGTTCCTCTGGTGATACAGGAGGTGCTGGTAAGGCCTTCAACTGGGGGCTAGCAGCACGAGTTGGGCATAAGGCAGGAGGCCAGAGGACCTTTACCTCCTGGTGTTGCTGTCGTAGGCGATGGTCAGTCTTGCCAACCACTGAAATTATGTCTTTGAGAGATGTGGGAATCTCACGAGCAGCCAGCACATCCTTGAGGGTAGGAGACAAGCACTCCAGATAGACTGCCCATAGGTAGTCCTCTTGCTACCCCAGTTCTGTGGCTAGTGTCCTGAATTCTACCGTGAGCAAATACGAGCCTTGATGGAGGTGGAGAAGCTGGTGACCCGCAACCACCTGTCAGCCGGGATCCTCGAAGGTCCGCTTGAAAATGGAAATGAAGTGGGAGAGATGGTGGAGGATTTCATCAGAATGTTCCCAAAGTGGGGAGGCCCATGCCAGGGCCTTCCCTTCAAGGCGTGAGAGGATGAAGGTGATCTTGGTGGTCTCACTTGGGAACAGCGAAGGTTGTAGTGCAAATTGCATAAAACATTAGTTGATGAAGCCTCGACAGACGCGGATCCCCATTGAAATGGGGTGGAGCTGGGAGGGCCAATGATGCCTGCGGGACCAGGGTATGAGCAAAACCCCTAACAGAATCCTCTAATTGAGACCATAATCTCTCCATGGATGAAGCTAATGCTTCCATGGTTCGCTGTTGTTCTTGGACATGAGCAGCTAGGCCAGGGATGGCCTGCAAGGTGGGAGACTCCACCGAGTCCATGGCCTTGGCAACCTGTTGCACTGGAGGTGGACCCTTGGCCTGGTGCAGGATTGGTATGGCCCTCTGGACGGACCCAGAGAGTGCCTGCCACCAGGAGGTGGAGCACAGGAGGAGCCAGAGGCTAGCTGGAGCTTCGCCAATAGCAAGCCGGGGTTTCCGCAGGTTGAGCCCTTGGGTACCCAGGCTGCCTGGTCTTAAGTAGGCCTCACAGGATCTCCTAGAGAGGAAGCGTAGGGGAGTGCCCACCACAAACAAGGGTGCGTGGTCGATGTCCAAGCAAGGATGTCCAGAGGTTACAGGAGGCCAGAATAGCGTGTCTGAGTGGATAGCGAAGATCAAGGCAAGAGTATCAGTTCAGAATGGTCAGCTGAAGCAGGGGTCAGTACCTGTAGTCAGTCCGGATGTAGTCAGATCAGGCAAAGTTCAAGTTCCAGGCAGCGATCAGGAGTGATCAGTGTACAGGCAGAGGTCGGTTCCAGGTGGCAGACAGACGTGGTCAAGAGTAAGCAAAGTTCAGTACCGTGAGATCAGTCCGAAGTGTACTACCAGGAGAGACGAAGAGACAGGAGACACTGGAACAGGAGACACTGGAACAGGAGACACTGGAACAGGCAAACTAGAGAACACCGGAGTGTACGACCTGATTGCCAAGGCACTGGGCTAGGGGCTGAGCCCTTCTATATATTTCGGGTTCTGGTGATGTCAGAATCGGACACTGCCTGTTAGTTTCCTCGCTTGGCTCTTTAAAGTTAGAGGAGCTTCACGCGCACGTGCTAGGGGGTGGGGCCAACACCGAGAAAGACGCCGAGCCCCGGCGTGAGGAGCGCTGCGAGGGAAAAAGCCCTGATGGACCTGGGGACGCTCTTGGAGGCTGCGGCCGAGCAGCACAGGGACTGAGAGAGGAGCTGGTGGACGGTTGCACCAGGTGAGCAGGCCCAGTTGCGGCACCAATGCGGCCAGGAGGCGCAATAATGGGTGCAAGAAGATAAGCATTAGAATTTTATATCATCTGTGCAATTGCACACACAATATATAAAATATGCTTAGTGCATATATTTTTAGCAGTTACATGAAGAAGCATTTTAATGTATTTTCCTTAAGAAAATAAGCAAGTGAGCACATGTTATAACATGCTTACTTGAAGAAAGTTCCCAGTTAGTCCACCCCTTTGCTCAGTGTCTCTCCACGTCATCCCGAACCTTCTGGTTTTTCAACATGCACTCCTCCTAGTTTACCCAAGTTTTATTTATGTTTATTTATTTTAAAACATTTGTTACCTGCTCTTCCTACAATCAGAATGGGGTACTGCAAAGCATACATTATATGTGAAAACAACAGGAACAATATTACATAAAACAAAAGTGACTATACATGATAAAATGATCAACATGATCGAGTTACAGTGGAAGCTGGGAGAATGGAATAAAGTTGTGTTATTAGGCTGATTCCAAAAAGGCTTTCTGGGAGAGTTGTGTTTTTATTGTTTGTTTGTTTTTTTTTTAATTCCTTTCATATAGGGTTCTTAATTCCTATGGGAGGGTATTCCAGATGAGGGGTCTGGCAGAGAGGAATGCACGTTCCCTTGGCACATCAAGATAGGTTATCCTTGGAGAGGGAACATCTAAATGACCCTGACTGGAGGATCTCATAGTCCTAATGGTAGTGTGAATTTTTAATATAACAGCAATCCATGGGGTTTGCATATTATGAAAGTTAGTCTATATGATTATTACAAGCTTATATTGAATGAGGTATGAGACTGGGAGCCAATTAAGAGACTGAGGCATAATATGGCTGTGAACTGGAGTTCCAGTGAGAAGTTTACTGCAGAATTCTGTATAATTGGAAGGGGATCAATGTAGTAGGCTGGTAGGCCAATTAAAAGAGAATTACAATTGTCAATCCCAGAAAATAGAAGGGATTGTAAGTGAAAATCAGGGAGATTTAGAAGGGGTTTTAAATGTCTTAGTAGACCCAGATCCCTCTTCCAGTCAGTTTTTGACTATAAAGAGTTTTATTCTCACTTACATCTGATAAAGAGCACAAGTAAATATGTGCAAGTAATAGCTTTATACACATTGTTGGTTATAAAATCAGGATTTATGCATAGTAATGTTGACTCACCCCGGAATGCCCCTGATCCTCACCATTCCACCCCTTTTTTATGTCATCAAATATATTCACACATAGGTACTTATATGCATATGTGTAAGGTTTATAAAATAGTCAGGCATGTATAAGTGTTATTTGTAAGTGCATCTGCAATGTTTTGCACACGCATCACTTTTAAAATGCACCTTTATGTGAATGATGCTATTCGTGCATGCTTTTTCTGCTTCTTTTCCAAAAGAAGTGGCTTTGGAATGGGAGCAAGCATGGGAGTGGAGAAGTAGCCTAGTAGAGTAGCAGGATGAAAACTAGAGTTAAAATCTTACTGATACTAGTTGATGGCAATAACTTCACCCTCAATGCCTGTGGTACAAGTTTAAGGCCTATTTTACTAAGGCTTTTCTCTCATCCTCTATCTATGAGGAAAAAGGGCTAGTAAATTTTACCCTATTTAATATGTCTTTTTCCCCACAGACATAGAATTGGGTTAATAATTTAGTAAATAGGTCCTAGACTGTAAGCTCATTTGGGACAGGGAAATACATACTGCAACTATCAAAGAAAAAAGTAGCTACTTGCGAACCTATCTCTTGGCCTCGACCCAGAGCATCCATGCTCCACCAACATTCTGCTCCTTTTTTTCCCTGATGCAAGATATTCACACATCGGTACTTGTGTGCAAATGTGGGCAGCTTATACAGAGTGGACACATGCACATGCTAGATGTGCTCCCGTCTCCTGATTTTGATGTGCACCCAGTTTTAAAAATTCACTTTTAATAGTGTGTGACAAGGGGAAAGAGCATTGCTGGAGCCTACTTCAATTTTAACTTTTGAAGCCATTTAAAACTCAACTTATAACTGTTCTTTTTAAGTTAGCTTACACACTTTAATCTGATTTTTGTCTTGTTGTATTTCTATGTTTCTTTTTAGAAAACATAACATATCTCCTTGCAACCATGAATGTGTAAAGTGTTTTGTTTTTTTTTTTTTTTAATTGTTCTATATCATTTTTGAATTCTGAATGTGTAGCATGTATGTCACCTAGTGGCTTCGGCTTTAGGTGATTAATAAATCTTAATGAGGTAATAAAGTAAAGCGATCTTTCCCAACAAGTCCCACTTACCATTGGCAGATGAACATTCTGTAGTCAGTAGTCCCTCTGTGCTAGTTTACGTTATGCTTCCAATTTCTTCTTAGTTCATCTGGGAGGGATATTTGTAATCAGAAATTTGTGAACCTCATTCAAATGATGAAAAAGACCTTCTGTTGATTTGTTGCATATCATACAAAGAGAAGTATGGACGGATTCAAGGGATCTTAAGGCTGTGGATATGATATATAGAAGGATATATAGGGAAATGTTGAACCTGGTGAGGTTAATTGGGGATTGTACACTGGAGTATCCCATGAACTGATCACAGCTGACTATATCAGCCTCAGCCTGATAGAATTCATCTGCAAGAAACTGGAATAGATATATGTTTGAATATTTTCCAGAACATTTTGAAATTGGATGTTAGAGGTGGCACGGTCAAAGTAGTGGGCAGTGAGCAAGGACAAACAAGTTTTTGACCTTATGGTGGGATTCATATCATTCAGCCTTCCTCTTCTCACCAGGTATTGGCCTAAAGGCAAGATTCCTATAATTTTTTAGCAAGCTCTGTGGGAATAAATGTTCTATGAGTGATACCACCATGGAGTGTTAGGACATTCTGGAGTATAGCACTGTTCTGCAGGGTACTTGGTTACCTGTACAACCAAGTATAACTACAGATTGAGGATATATCTGGTGGTGAGTTACAGGGTATAGTTATCTCATTATGACCAGATTGTCACTCGTTGTGTGACAGAGTTTGGCAGCAGACACTAGTTTAGGGCTAGTAACCTTCTAGAATTGGTATACTTCAGCTATATATCTTGCATTTGTCCTTCATTTCTGAGCTGGTGAGAGGGCTAGACTGAGTCCTGACTATTTTCTGGTTGCAAAGAATTTGTTAGAAACTCCAGAAGCAGGCAACAGCTGAAATATCGATATCAGGTAATTTTAACATATATCCTCTTAGCGCATTGCAAATAAAGCTCTACGTAAGTATTTAATAGAGTATGTTTTATAATAAAAAAACTTTTGTACCTCTTCATTTGTGTTTTAATGTAAATAGATATTGAGAATTGTTGTTTTTTGTACTTTGTATTGTAAATACATCACAAACATCACAAGAGTAGTGTTACACTATTTGGCACTAGTTGAATTTTTGGATGCTTGTATTAGGGATGGGGGTGCAAAGAAGGGACTATACAGGAGTGTTTATGTTAAGGGAGGTCTGAGATGGACCAGTGTATGGACCTGTCAGGCTGTCCACCTAATCTCAGATTTCTCTTCCCATCTGTAGAATTTGAGGTGTTTTTTTTTCTTTTAACTGTTTATGCAATTGTACCTGTGTAATTTTAAAAATAAACATGAAGAGGAATATTTATTTATTTATTTATTTGTACATTTTTATATACCATCATTCGGTTTAGCCATCATAATGGTTTACAAGATTCAAACAGAATACAGATAAATTATACATAGTTGATCATCTCAAAAATAACAGTGGGAGGGATGGAGGGAAGGGGGAGAGGTCAGGGGGGAAAGGAAGAAATGGAGAGAAAGGGAAAGGAGGATGGTAACGGTATTGGGATTTATTCATCTTAGAGGTAGACTTAGTGTTGTTTCTTATAAGTTCAAATTGGTATGACTATGGTTGACGCCGGTTGTTGTTTCTGTTCCTTTCTTGCGTGGGTTTGGTCGGTGGTATTGATTGTAGTAAGATTGTTGACTTAACTGATCATGAATGTGGAAAAGCAAAGTTTTTAGATTTTTCTTGAATGTTTTGATGTTAGTTTGTGTTCTCAAATCAGGTGGTATGGAGTTCCATCTTTTTGGGCAGGCAATGGAGGATGCTCTATTTCTTGTATTTGATAGGTGAACATCTCTGATGGGAGGAATTGTTAGACAAAATGTGTTATTTGATCAAAGGTTCCTGTGGGTATTTTGTGGAGTGATTTTTAATAGGGATGTGAATCGTTTTTTGACGATTTAAAATATCGTCCGATATATTTTAAATTGTCAAAAATCGTTAGGGCCACAATACAATATCAATTCCCCCGATTTATCGTCAAAAAATCGTAAATCGGGGGGGAAGCGAGCGAGAGTGAAGGAGGGGGTCGTTGCCCTCCCCGAGTCCTACCAGGTGCCGAGGACCCCGTGGAATCATCTGCCGGCAGGAAGTGCTGGGGGCGCGGCTGAGTGACGTCAGCAAGGGCGTCCCTCCACCGACGATAAGAACAGCGGTGCTGAGAGCATACACCGGGGAAGCGAGCGAGAGTGAAGGAGGGGGTCGTTGCCCTCCTCGAGTCCTACCAGGTGCCGAGGACCCCGTGGAATCATCTGCCGGCAGGAAGTGCTGGGGGCACGGCTGAGTGACGTCAGCAAGGGCGTCCCTCCACCAACGATAAGAACAGCGGTGCTGAGAGCATACACCGGGGAAGCGAGCGAGAGTGAAGGAGGGGGTCGTTGCCCTCCCCGAGTCCTACCAGGTGCCGAGGACCCCGTGGAATCATCTGCCGGCAGGAAGTGCTGGGGGCGCGGCTGAGTGACGTCAGCAAGGGCGTCCCTCCACCGACGATAAGAACAGCGGAAGTGCGGCGCACCACTGCTGCTGGCGCGCCTCCTAAGCCGCACGCTCCGAAGGGGCGCGCGGCTTGGTCCGGCTTAGTCCGGAGTCCGGTGTCTACCTTTTACATTTTATGAGTGATTAACTGTTTCCTATTCATGGGCAGGAAAAGGAAGGCAAAAATCTTTACATCCTCACCAGTGCCACAAGATCTCACCGGCCCCATGGACCACCATGTCATTCGACTGGTGGAAAAGCCACAAGAGGACAGTTTGGGAGCTGTGTCCTTAGTCTCCCTTAGTCCTGGCGATGGACCTTCTTCTCCACCCCAACCGAATCCAGAAACATCAGGAGAGACAGCAATCAATCTGGTAGGAGCAGTCTATGGGGAGTCAGGAAGGTTACAACAACCTGACACCTCTAAGACTGAAGATATAAGACCTTCCTTATCTTTGGAAGTATCTAAAGTTAAGCTACCAGTTGATATACAATGTAGTATGGACCCGGTAGCAATACCGGATAATTTTACATTGGCTGATTTAGGGCGAATGATATCACGGCTTGATCACAATGTTGTCTTGATGAATAACTCCTTGTCCACAGTAATTAATGCAAATAGGGAGTTAATAGAAGTACATACTAAGAAAATTACTCAATGTGAGAAAGATGTTAATGTTTTGTCTAATAAGGTACAATTAATGCAGAATTCTGGTAATGTGTTTATTCGTGATAGCATAGTCATGCATAAAGAAATTGAACATATAGAAAATATGCTAAGATCAAAAAATCTAAGAATTACAAATTTTCCTTTAACACATTTATTATCTCCGGAAGAGATGTTTAAAAAATTCTTGAGAGAAATATTACTTTATGAAGATAAAGCTATCCCAAAGGTATCTAGAATATTTTATTTTCCCTTTAAAAGAATTAAAAAGGAGGAAGAAAATGTGGGTACACAAACACCTTCTAGTATAGGGGTATCTACATTTTTGGAAGAATCCCTTGACATAATTAAAAAAAGAGCTACCCTTTTTATTTCCTTTATAACAGAGCAGGACAAGGAGGGAGTATTCAAAAAGTTTTTTGGTTGTAAAGATGTGCCTTTTTGTAGTCAAAAGATACAAATTTTCCCTGATGTGGCTCGGGCCACACAATTAAAGAGGAAACATTTCCTGAAATTAAAAGATCAAGTGTTGGCGTCAGGAGCCACTTTCTTTTTGACATTTCCGTGTTTATGTTTTATTACATATCAGGGTAAAAAATTTGCCTTTTCTGACCCATCACATCTAGAGGTGTTTTTGTCAGATAAAAATCAAGCAGTGTGTTCAGAGAATGAGGTCCAATAAAAGTAAAGCACTCCTTCTCTCTTAGGTGAAATTTGTACTAGGATCTCATTTCTAGAAAAGAATTCCTAGATTATAAGATATATATGAATAAATATATATTATTTCCTTAATTTCCCCCTATTATATGATATGTTTGCAAGTATAAAGAGCTGGTTATATATTATATGATGTGAATATTGAATGTATAACATATTTTCCTGTTATTTCATGAAGATGTTTGTAATGAAATCGATAAAGTTTAAATAAAAAAAAAAAATCGTAAATCGGGGGAAGGGGGAGGGCAGGAAAACCGGCACACTAAAACACCCTAAAACCCACCCCCGACCCTTTAAATTAAATCTCCCACCCTCCCGAACCCCCCCAAATGCCTTAAATTACCTGGGGGTCCAGCGGCACACTAAAACACGGCACACTAAAACCCCCTAAAACCCACCCCGACCCTTTAAATTAAATCCCCCACCCTCCCGAACCCCCCCAATGCCTTAAATTACCTGGGGGTCCGTAGCTTAAATTACCTCCGTAGCCTTAAATTACCTCCGTAGCGGTGGTCCGTAGCTAAATCGGGGGAAGGGGGAGAGCAGGAAAACTGGCACACTAAATCGTGTAGTCTTCAGCCGGCGCCATTTTGCAAAAGGGTCCGGAACCCTCGCTGAACGACCTCCTGCAGTCGATCTCCTGCCGGCGCCATTTTCCGTACGGACAATGGTGCCGGCCATACGCGTATGGCCGGCACCATTTTCCATACGGAAAATGATTTGCGGCAGGAGATTGCTCCCGGACCCCCGCTGGACCCCCAGGAACTTTTGGCCAGCTTGGGGGGGCCTCCTGACCCCCATAAGACTTGCCAAAAGTCCAGCGGGGGTCCGGAACGACCTCCTGCGTCGAATCGTTTTGGTCTATGGCCGCCGCCATTTTGCGGCGGCCATTTTGCAAAATGGCGCCGGCTGAAGACTACACGATTTAGTGTGCCAGTTTTCCTGCTCTCCCCCTTCCCCCGATTTAGCTACGGACCGCCGCTACGGAGGTAATTTAAGGCTACGGAGGTAATTTAAGGTACCGACCGCTGCTACGGACCCCCAGGTAATTTAAGGCATTTGGGGGGGGGGTTCGGGAGGGTGGGGGATTTAATTTAAAGGGTCGGGGTGGGTTTTAGGGGGTTTTAGTGTGCCGTGTTTTAGTGTGCCGCTGGACCCCCAGGTAATTTAAGGCATTTGGGGGGGGGGTTCGGGAGGGTGGGGGATTTAATTTAAAGGGTCGGGGGTGGGTTTTAGGGGGTTTTAGTGTGCCGGCTCACGATTTTAACGATTTTCATTATACTTTACACACCCAAACGACAACAATACGATTCCCTCCCCCTCCCAGCCGAAATTGATCGTTAAGACGATCGAGTACACGATTCACATCTCTAATTTTTAAACCTGTTTGTTTTTGATGATCAGAGTGTACTAATTTGTGTATAATGTTCAAAATCTTATATTCAATTTGGGATTGAATAGGAAGCCAGTGTAATGAAGTTAATATGGGGGTGATGTGATTGTTCTTTTTTTTTCCAGTTAGAATTCTAGCTGCTGAATTCTGTAGAATCTGCAGAGGTTTGTTGCTGTTGTACGGAAGGCTAATCAGTAGGGAATTGCAGTAGTCTATGATTGAGAAAATTATTAGTTGCAGAACAGTTCTGAAGTCTAACGAGTTTAGGAAAGGTTTTATACATCTTAGGATTAGGAGTTTGTGATATCCTTCTTTGATTTTGGTTGACAAGCTTAGAAGTAACAAATACAAGTCAGAAATGTGGGACCATGAGCAGTCATGGAGTAACCAGAGGTCAGATTCTGGCAAAAATCTTACATAAACTTCTTTAATAGTGACAAGAAAACAAAACAAAACAAAAAAAAATCAGGTCTATTCTTTGCAGGTCAACAACACAAAAGTAGTATTAAAACTTACTGTTCTGTTGTGTTTTCTTTTTCTTTTTTTTCTTTTTAGTTTATTAGAGTTTTTACAAATTATACAAATTGCAAAAAATCAAAGATCAAATCAACTAAAAATTTACAGGTATTATTTTCTATACCTCAAATTTATAGTCCACTAGATGGGAGGAGTCCTTACCAATTATACACAAAAAAATATAGGAAAATGTATTTCTAATCAATTACATTTATCTGGATTACATTTTTATTGCAGCAAATGTAGCTCAACCTCAGTGTTTTATTTTTCTAGGCTTCCTTCTCTTCCCTCTTGGGCCTGGCTAGATATCCACCTTCTCAGAGACCTCTGCCTGGATCAGGTTCCCTGCTGTTTTACTTAAGGTGGTCAACCTTAAGTAAAACAGCAGGGAACCTGATCCCTGGATCTGATCCTTTCAGGTATTTTGGAGTTTTCTCCTGTATACTCCTTTCCAAGGCAATAACAAACTCCAGTGTCATAATGAACTCAGTCCACTAAGATGTACAAAACTGTTGCTTCCATTTCCAGCAGGGTATCCAAACTTGATTGTAATACTCTGGTGTATCCTAGAAGACAAAAGTAATCCTATCACTTCAGTCTCCTCCACAGTATTCCTCCATGTTCCATGCTAGGTGTGGTCTTTCAATGAAAAGCAATAGTTAAATGAGGAGCATGCAATAGCTGAGAAAGTGCTTAGCTTTGTTGGAAAGAAGTATAGTATACCATCTACCTAGTAAACATAACTGTCCTGAAACTGAAAAAAAAAACCTGGTAATTGACTGAACCTCTCTCTCCCCTACTAGTCAAAATTCCCATACTACAGGACATTCCCACCACATGTGAAGGCATGATCCTGGTAATCCACAACCCCTCCAACACAAAGGATTAGAAAGATTAAATATAGCAAAATAGAGAGGAAAGATGTACATTTTGTGAAGAAACTGGAAATCATATCTTTACTATAGTTGGAAATAGATGTTTTAGCAATGGAGCTCCATATATTACTCCAGTCATCTGCATCTAATTCCAAAGAAAGCTAATAGTTCTATTGGTCAATCATTTTAACAGATAATTTAGTTAGTATTTTTCTAGTCCAGTATCATCACACAAATGTGCAAATTTCCTCACGGATTTGGTGAGAGAGGTAACGGTAGTGGGGCCACTTGGCAGCAGTGATCATAACATGATCAAATTTAAAATAATATCTGGAAGGGGGGCAATAAGTAAATCTGCAGCTCTAACACTAAACTTTCAAAAGGGAAACTTTGATAAAATGAGGAAATAGAAAAAAACTGAAAGATACAGCTGCAAAGGTTAAAAGTGTTCAACAGGCTTGGACATTGTTTAAAAATACAATCCTAGAGGCGCAGTCCATATGTATTCCACACATAAAGAAAGGTGGAAAGAAAGCAAAATGATTACTGTCATGGTTAAAAGGTGAGGTGAAAGAGGCTATTTTAGCCAAAAAAAATCCTTCAAAAACTGGAAGAAGGATCCATCTGCAGAAAATAGAATAAAACATAAGCATTGTCAAGTTAAGTGTAAAACATTGATAAGACAGGCGAAGAAACAATTAGAAATGAAGTTGGCCATAGAGGCAAAAACTCATAATAACAACTTTTAAAAATATATCCAAAGCAAGAAACCTGTGAGGGAGTCGGTTGGACCATTAGATGACCAAGGGGTTAAAGGGGCTCTTAGGGAAGATAAGGTCATTGTAGAAAAACTAAATGAATTCTTTGCTTCCGTGTTTACTAATGAGGATGTTGAGGAGTTACCAGTTCCGGAGATGGTTTTCAGGGGTGATGAGTCAAACGAACTGAACAAAATCACTGTGAACCTGGAAGATGTAGTAGACCAGACTGACAAACTAAAGAGTAACAAATCACCTGGACTGGATGGTATGCATCCTAGGGTACTGAAGGAACTAAAAAGTGAAATTTCTGATATATTAGTAACAATTTGTAAACTTTCATTAAAATCATCCATTGTACCTGAAGACTGGAGGGTGGCCAAGGTAACCCCAATATTTAAAAAAGGCTCCAGGGGCGATCCTGGTAACTATAGACCAGTGAGCCTGACTTTAGTGCCGGTAAAAATAGTGAAAACTATTCTCAAGATCAAAATCGTAGAGCATATAGAAAGACATTGTTTAATGGAACACAGTCAACATGGATTTACCCAAGGGAAGTCTTGACCAACAAATCTGCTTCATTGTTTTGAAGGGGTTAATAAACATGTGGATAAAGGTGAACCGGTAGATGTAGTGTATTAGGATTTTCAGAAGGTGTTTGACAAAGTCCCTCATGAGAGGCTTCTACGAAAACTAAAAAGTCATGGGATAGGAGGCGATGTCCTTTGGTTTTCATGGAAACTCCACAGGATGCATTTCTTTTTCCCAAGATTCCTCACATATTCTATGATGGCTGCCTATCCTTTTATGCCTGAGTACATGGTCTCTCTTTCCTTTTTATTTTTTCATAGGTAATTAAAACATTTCTCTTATATTGTTTTAAAAACAATATCTCTGTTACAGTCTATCCCCTACTTACAGGAGGAAAAGGATTATTTAAATCTCAGCTGGTCATGTGCAGAAGCCAGGCGTATAGTAGACGGAGGCCATAAAGGCTAGAGAATGGGAATGAAGAAAAGAGTTCATGGAGGTAACTTGCTGGTATGGCAGTTACTACCCTTAACCAATAAGCCTTTATGCTGTTGATGCAACTCCATCATTGCTCTCTGCTTCAATGGCATGTGGTGAGCACTAGTACCTACGTGCATGATTGAATGAGCGATTTGGACGCGCTACCCTGGTTTTGCATTGGGGGGCTACTAAAACATGCATCCAATTGAGGACTGAGCCATGCGCTGTAGCCAGCACACAGAATTGCATCGGTCTGAATATGCATTCACGTATGATGCTAAGGGGTTTGACTATTAGAATGCAATTTCTCTGACTTTGATGAACAAAGAATTATTTTTCTCCTCTCTTAGTGTGGAAGAAGGTAAGGCCCTGCCTATTTCTTGACCGCAAGTGAAAGATATGGGAATCCTTCCAATATAGGAAGTAAATGAGTGGGGGATAGGGATACCATAGCCTGTAAGTCAGTACCAACAATGGCCACAAGAAGGAGCTTAGAGGCAAAGGAATTCTGTTGTAGTTTCTTTCCAGTATTGAATACTGCTAAGGCAATTAAAAGTCTGACGTCCTCATTCCACCTTATGAAAAAGATTTTGATGGAGTCTAGCTTTTCAACATTTTGGGTAGGAGGTATTTGTGAAGGTTACTGATATATCTTGCTTAAATGCTAAACATTCTTTCAGAATAAACAATGATCAGTACAAATTTAAGTAAGATACATTTTCAGATTGTATGAAGATAGCCAGATGGCACATAAATATCCAATGGCGGGAACAGAATAATTTTGCAGTTTCTGTGTAAAGCAGCATCACACTCTTTCCCTGCCCTCCACCGCCCTATGTTGTCTTGTGCAGTTCTGCCCAGAAAAACCTATAAATTGAAATCATGACATCATCCTCTTCTATTGACTGCTCCTTATTTTTCTTTTTGTAAGTACAAAGGTTCCTTATATAAGAAAATAATATCAATTTATTTTCAATCTAATATAATAGTTTTTTAGCTGTTTGCTTGGAACATTGTGTCTAGGTTGTAATTACTCACAATTTACATTGTACTCTCAGTTAATTTTTATCCTACTACTTTTTTTCTTTTATTTTAAACTGAAAAAGACATTTGGCTTTTCATCCCAAATTTGAATCCTTAACACTATTGTAAAAAAAAAAAAAAATAACAAAACCTGTTATTTCAATAGGACTGATGTACCAGATTTAATATTATAGTGTACTACAATGATATGAATAGAATAACTTTTATATGAAGATCATTCAAAAGATAATCTATTTTTGCTTTTGTTCCTAGCCATAACCATCATAAGCAGTTAAGAAAGTGCACATCAATCACTGGCACATTCTTTTTGAAGTCAGTTCTTTTTTGAGAAAAGGCTTTCTCTTAAGCATGCCACCAGTAGACACTACTAAAGGATATCAGACAAAAAATAAATTAAATGTAATGTCTTTCCAAATCTTGACTTATTGTAATTTTGAGCCATTTAAGATTATCATGTATATTAAAAATTCCTAATTAATGTACTGTATGTACAGTGATAACCCTTGGTGCTTACAGAAAATATTGCACATCAAAATCCAAGAAACCATAGTTCTAAAATCACCATCACATTGGACATAAATTGAATCCATAGCTGGCATTTTCCTGCAGAAATGTCAAGGATAGAATGAACATAGAATATGAATTATATTCTTACCACAGAAAGTCTTTACTGACAGGTTTGAACAAACACATTGCAGGTGAAATACATGTATGCCACATTTACCTTATACCAATTATGTAGTACACTGTAAAATCAATAATGAACAATGTCTGTGTGCACATTTAGGAGTATATTTTTAAAAAATAGGTGCGCACATGGACATGAGATTTTATAACATGCCCGCACCGGTGCACGCATGATTATACACAGGGGTACGTATACCCCTGGATGAGTGACAAAGCTAAGTCAAAATCCAATAAAACCACATTCGATTCAGGAAGTGATGACTCCTCCAGAGATGAGGTCCTAAGTAGGACAACTTTGAATCATCCCGCTAAGGAAACAGGCTCAGATAATCGTTTTTTAGGTCTGGGGCTGAGGCAATCGATGCCCACCTCGCACGAGAGGGGTCAGTTGGCAGGACGAGTCACATTACAACAGTCAGACTCATTCGCAAACACGACACAATCTTTGATTTTGAATCTGTCCTCATCATACTTACCCCAACTCAAATTAACATTCTAGAAAAAGATCTCACTTTCATACCCTCATCTAAAGCAGATCTGTTTAAACTTGAAGTGGCACTATACAAGTTCATCCAGAAATTATAGATTAAACACTTTTTTACAACTCGACCAAGTGGACCTGATTTATCTATCTTAAAAAACAAATCAACATGGCTTCCCCAGGTCCGGTAGATGCTGTAGTTTCTACTTTCCATCAGAGAGTTGTGCAAGACTTGCACTCCAGTTTTTCTAATATACGGTCCTTTTCAAATGTGACATGACTTGAAGTAGCTGCCTTGAAGACCCTTCGTCAAAATCATGAGTTGATAATCAAGCTCACGGATAAAGGGGGCAAAATTGTGCTGCTGGATTGTAGTCAAAATAAAACTGAGGTACAACGGCTCCTTCATGATCATAAATTATATCAACTTCTCTCGACTGATCCCACTGAAGCCCTATCTAATGAAATTGAATTAATAGTACACGAAGGCATTGAGATGGGTTTTCTTACTTCTCAGGAGGCTGCTTTCCTAATGAAGAAAGCTCCCATAGTTCCAGGTTTTTATATTCTTCCAAAAATACACAAACATCTGACACAACCACCTGGAAGACCTATAGTCTCAAGCAAAGGTTCCCTTTTAGAACCTTTGTCTAAGTTTGTAGACCATTTTTTGGCTCCTCATGTACAGATTCAAAAATCATATATAAGAGACTCTCAAGCCATGATTCAGTTTTTAGAAACTATCACAGACGATACCTCAAAATTGACTATGGTTACCGTCAATGTAGAAGTGCTGTATACCAACATCCCGCAGGATGAGGCCATGAATATAGCCTGTGATTTTTTGAAGCACACCCACGCCCCCAGAGGATTCCATCATTTTTCCTTCAGTCATTACTACAGATAGTTTTGACCAAAAAAGTTTTGCTTTTGAAGGCTCCTTCTATCAACAGATTTATGGAATAGCAATGGGGGCACTATGGCCACCAACCTTTGGAATTTATATATGGCACGTTTTGAAGATCGATAGATCTATGTCAACAATCCCTTTTCTCAACACATACTAGCGTGGACACGCTATATAGATGATATTTTTCTTTTATGGTCCGATACAGCTGAAACGTTTTCTCAGTTCCTCACTTGGCTAAATGGATGTAATACTCATTTATATTTTACTGCTAATGTCCAAAGTGCCATTCATTTTTTGGATATTACCATAATTAAGACACCAGAAAGGTTTATCACGACTACGTATCACATGTCCAATAACACCTTTCATCATTTTTCCAGCGCTCATCCACGTTCCTTAAAAAATAATCTTCCTGTTAGTCAATTTTTCAGAATAAGATGCTTGTGCACGACTCTGACAGACTATAAAAAACAAACAAAAGTTTTAAGTGCAAAATTTCAAGTGTGAGGCTATCCAAAATGGTGCATCAAACACGCATACACCAGAGCAAAATTCTCTCATAAGAATGGTTATTTTTACCACGTTCAGTTGACACCAACGATATTATCACTTGTGTATTACCCTTTTCTTCAATGAGTCAGAAAACGAAAAACATCATCTGTAATAACTGGCATATTTTACAATTGCATCAAGAATTTCATGATATCCCTAGATTTATCTACACCCGTGGGAGCAATTTAAAAGACCAATTGGTCCATTCAGATTCATCAACACAATATCAAACCACCTCTACAGACTCACATCAAGCATGTGGTTCTTGTTCAGTTTGCCATATAATGATTCAGACATCAGCTTTACTTTTTTCCAGATTGAATTTCACCTGGATATTGAAACATCATACAGATTGTTTATCCACAGGCATCATCTATTTCAGTGGTCCCCAACCTTTTTTACACCAGGGACCAGCTTCAAGCAAGACCATTTTTCCATGGCCCATCAGGGTGGGGTGGGGGTGGGGCAAGGGCGGGGCTTTGGTCATATGGGGGTTGGGTATGGAAGGGGTTGGATTTTACTGCATACTTATCATTTAATTATGACATTTATAATGTGAATGTGACTCAACTCACCATAGGTTCAGAATGAGTGGGAGCACCGGGCTTGTTTCCCCTTGTTTTCCAAACTTCACACCTCTCTCCTCCACCTGACGTTTTCCCTCTCATGACCTCTCCTGGCTGTGAGCAAATGCCAGGAAGACACCCATTCATTCTCCTACACAGACACACCCTCAGGCAGGCACCCATGCATTCACACACATACACCCCCAGGAAGACTCCCATTCATACACATGCACACACTAAAGGCAGAGACCCCCTCTCTTTCTTTTGCCAGCAACCTCAGAGCCTCTCTCATTCCTCTGCTGCCACTGTCACTGCAGCCGCGTGGCTATTGGGGAGGTGCTGATTGCTGCTACTGGCACTGAAGCCCATTCTGCTGCCTCCTCTGTGCAGGCCCTGTGGGCTTTCGGTTCCTCCATGCTGATCTCGTACATTGTGAGATCCGCATAGAGAAAGTGCTACTCTTGCACATTCCCAAAGATTACATGTGTCAATCGGTAAAAAGTAATTTATTTTTTTTTACATTTGCTGTCTGATCTTAGTTTTCTAATTGGTTGGTCACAGGCTTTTTTTTCCACCTTCCTTTTCTTATATTTTTTTGCCAATTCCTTTTATATTGTCTTTTTTCTATTTCTTTTCTCTCCATCTGTCTTCTTCCCTCAAACACACAGTCAGGTTCTCATTCTCACATGCTTTCTCTCTCTCTCTCATACACACACACACACACACACACACACACACACAGGCTCTCACTCTCACATGCTCTCTCTCATACAATCATTCATACACACTGGCACATGATGTCTGACTCTCACACACACAGGCTCTCTCTCACTCCCACATGCTGTCTTGCTCAAGCACAGGTTCACACTGTCACATGCTGTCTCTCTCACACACACACACACAGGCTCTCACATGCTTTCTCTGGAAACATTCAGGTATTCACTCCCACACACAGTCTCTCAACTAACTCTCACACACAATCTCTCAACTCATCTTATACACGCACACATACACACTCAGCCTCTCTCTCACCTCTGAGCCTCTTCTTTACCGGTCGCCACAGGATGGGCTCTGCAGCAACCCTGGTCTTCTTGGGTCACGCTGCTCCTCTTCTGCACACGGCTGATGCTCCTCCTCCTTCCTGCCCGCGTGGCACCGGCAACATTTTTCTTCCAGGGCCAAGCGGACAGGAAGGAGGAGGAGCACCTGCACGTTTAGACGCGACCTTTTTCTTCGGGCCGTGGTGACGTGAGCTTCACCACGGCCCTGCTGATCTTCTTGCTGTGTGTATCTGGCACACAGCACAACAGTAGTTCACCACTCAGCTGCCAGTGGGATGAGGTGCACCAGCGGCCAGTGGCGGCTTGGTGCCCCCTAATGCTTGGTGCCTAGGCGATTGCACCGCGAACCGGCAAGAAACCCCCAATGGCCCAGTCCTGGTCCGCGGACCAGGGGTTGGGGACCCCTGATCTATTTGATACAATGTCCATGTAATCTTTGGTATGTAGGAAAGACCAAATGCTCTTTTAAAACACGCCTCATGGAGCATCGCACTTGTCTTAACAAATATCGGCTTACTGCACCATTAGTAGCTCACTGTTTGGATCAATCTCATTCTTTTGATTCCTTAAAAGCATGTATTCTTGAACAATTTAATCTGTCCTGGCGAGGAGGCAATTTCAATACTATTGTTGCAGGCAGAACAACGCTGGATCCACCAGTTAGATTCAGTGCACCCGTCTCGGCTAAATACAGCTCTAGATTTGCATGTTTTTCTCTAAAACCTTCATATAAAAAAACAACAGAGTTGTCTGTTACCTGCACGTCATGACAGCTGCATGCCATGATGTCATTCCATTGTTTGGATGCAGGCTATTTAACTTTGACAACTGGTTTGATGTGGTCTCTGCCCCGTTCTTCAAGAATTGTTTGAGACTTGGTGTCTGAATAGAGAAGGTTGTCTATCCGTCAACACGAAGCTAAGTTACAATATATTTTCAACATTTTACATTTCTGACAGTTGTTTCTCATTGAATTTACAGATATTTGACAATTTGATATCACTCACCCCTGAGGAAGCTACGAGTTTCATAGCGAAACACAAGTCGCTGTTGGGTTAAGAGTGCAAGTTGGTTTAATGGGGACGGATGGACATTTTATAAGATAGTAACAACAACAATTTCTAATTTCATTATCAAGCTTTTGCTGTCCAAAAAATGTTGTAAGCCGCAAATCATTAATAGACAGAATGGTTCTCACAGTAAGAACACGATGTCAGGCTTGCTGATGCGGCATCTTCTAAATTTCAAATTCACACACAGTTGATATGGGAAAACAATGTAACCCTTTGTTTTGATGGCAGATAGGTTTTTTGAAGTTGTCATAGACAAAATCCTAGAGCAGAACATTATAGGGGTGGATTTTAAATGCCCTGTGCGCGTAAATCCGGTCAGATTTACGCGCGCAGGGCCCTCGCACGCCGGCGTGCCTATTTTGCATAGGCCGCCTGCGCACGCAGAGCCCCGCAACGCACGTAAGTCCCGGGGCTTTCTAAAAGGGGCGGGGAGGGGGGGTGTCAGGGGCGTTCCCGAAACGACGTGGCGTTTCGGGGGCATGCCGTGGCGTTTTGGGGGCAGGCCCAGGGGCGTGGCGCCGGCCCGGGGCCATGGTCAAGGCCTCCGGACCAGCCCCGGGTCAGGTGACGGCGCTCCAGCAGCCCGCTGGTGCGCGCAGATTTACGTCTGCTTTTAGCAGGCGTAAATCTCCCAACAAAGGTAAGGGGGGGGGGTTTAGATAGGGCCGGGGGGTGGGTTAGGTAGGGGAAGGGAGGGGAAGGTGGAGGGAGGGCGAAGGCGCACGCAGGTTGCACAAATGTGCACCCCCTTGCGCATGCCGACCCCGGATTTTAGAAGATACGCGCGGCTACATGCGTATCTTATAAAATCCAGCGTACTTTTGTTCACGCCTGGTGCGCGAACAAAAGTACGCGATCGCGCAATTTTTTAAAATCTACCCCTATAGCTCTTAATATGTTGAAACTCCTTGTTGATGTATCTACAGAGGAACATCCAAATATACAATTAAATCCTGTCCCAATAAGAACCTTGTTTCATCTGGAACCTGGACTTCATCAGGGGGATCTTCATTGAAAATTCCACATTACTTGCATCATGGTTCCCACCTCAATGTTGGCTAATGGCTGTGTCACAGGTAAGAAAATTATTTCCCACTGCTTTTAGATGTAATCTTTTGATCTTGCACTGAACTGCTACTGCCAACAAGCCTTTCAGCGGAATTTGTATTTGCAGGCAGTGCCATTTTTTAAGGATTAAAGTTAAATATCAACAGCCAAACAAATCAGAAAAAACAATGGGAAACCTATACAGGGTTGTAGATCCTTACTGAATTTTCATTTTTATTGTTATCATTTTAGCTTTTATAAATTGAGCATTAATGCAAACGGGCAGTGTACTGTTTGGGCTGTATGAGTGTTTGTATTGTCCCAGGGTGGTAATCGATACCTATTAGCAGTCTTCTATTTCTGTGGGTATATACTGTGGGTGATTTTGGGAAATAAAATTGAGGTATTTTTTTTTTTAAATTGGCTCCTTTTCAGAGGATAGTCCAATTTGAGTTTTTCCTGAAAAATGAGCTCTATTCTGCCAACACAAGTAATATTCTGAAGCCATCTCCTAGGCAATGCTGACATCTAGTGAAACAACAAGGTGATCAACGCTGGGGAAGTATATTAAAATTGTGTTTTGATGAGACTATCTTGGGTAAATTTAAAGCTGCCATAATTTCTCAATGGTAATGTACACCTGAAGCAGGAAGGAAACAAAGTTGACTGAAAATTATTTATTCAGCTTACAATCAGTGCTAGAACTATTTTAGCTTATGATAGCACTGGAGCAGGGATCACAAAAAACAAGAAAACTCTATTACAATTTAGAACTTGGAGAGACCATTCCTGGAATTTCATCACAGCAGAAGCACTGTCCTTGAACTCTGCTCTGAGGTCTAGTAAAAGTTGAAAAACACACTAAGGGAAGGAAGAACACTCTAAGACACCTTAGAGTGAGAGCATGATGAGTGAATGAATATTCAGTATTGTAACATTTCCAGTCAAGGTAAGGAAAGTGTAAGCTAGAGTGAAGATAAATATTGCTGTGCTACGGGACTTTTACATAGCTTTGGTAGGATGATTGGAAAGCCTGAGAAAAGTGAGCAGGTTAAAAAAAAAGATATTGAGTGTCAACGTAAGCACTGACAATAATTCCTTACTGCAAATCATGGAAGGAACTATTTCTTATTATCAGAGATTTTTTTGACATTAGCTAGCTAGTTATTTATTTATTTATTTATTTACTTATTTATTTATTTAATTAAACATTTTATATAACATCACTCCATGTAAAGATCACAACAGTTTACAAAGTAACATTCATAGCTCTGGGTCAAGAATTAAAGATGGGTTAACAGGTTGTATTCATAAGCAGGCATCAAATGATATATTCACAACATATTAACTAAGTATCTAGGACATAGATGAGGGGTAGATAAATCAATTAATATTACAAATGTCACATTAATTAATATGTTGTGCAGAGTTCTTACATACTCATTATATTTATTCTTCATTCTTCCATTCGTATCTTTTTCTTTCATTCTTATTACTGTGGTTCTTTACTTTCTGTTGTTTTTGAGTTAGATTATATGCATTTTTGAATAGTCATGTTTTAGCTCATATTTAAATCTCTTTCCATCTGGTATCAAACGTTACATCTCAGGTAAGTCCTCAAAAGTCAGTAAAGGTTTTAACCAATGTAATATATGCAGTTTGGCATATTCTGTATTCATTAATTTATTGATGTTCTTTGCCATGTTAAGGTTCTCATCTAGCTGGATCCCCAAATCCCGTACTTGATTTGAGGGAGTAATTTGAAAATTACCCAGGTCTATAGTAGGCGGTTTAACTATTGAAGTGTTTCTACTTAACTAAATGATTTCAATCTTTTGGGGGTTTAATTTTAGTTTAAATTGTGTTAGTTCCTGCTGTATTGCTTTCATATATGTAGATAGTTTGATACTGTATTTCCAAATGATTTGGAGAAAGGGATGTAGAACTGTATGTCAGCAGCATACAAGAAGAAAATAATTCCTAAATCCACTAGTAGTTTACACAGTGGGAACATGTAAATATTGAATAGTGTTGCTGAGACGTCTGAGCCTTGAGAGACACCTGCATTATTATGGAAAGTGTCAGATGTGTTATTGCCTAATTTAACTTGGACTGTTCTCTTAGACAGAAATAAGGAGAACAATCTGTGAACAGGCCCTTTGATCCCAATGTAGCTCAGCTGATGGCACAGAAGAGTATGGTCAACTGTGTCAAAGGCAGCTGTTAAGTCGATTAGCACAAGAAAATAAGATTCATCAGTATCAAACCCTTTTAAGACCAAGTACACTAAGGACAGAAGTAATGTCTCAGTTGAGTGATGTTTCCTAAAATGAAACGGATTTGGGAAAAGAATATCATGTTCTTCCAAATGGTTCACAAGTTGAGATAACACAGCATTCTCCAGTACTTTTGACAGAAAAAACAAATTGAATATGGGCTCATAGTTGTCCCAGTCATTGATTCTGCCGGTTTTGTTTTTCAGAATTGGTTTTATTACAGCTTGATTTAACCCATTTGGTACAATTTCTTCTGAGAGCAAGAGATTAATTAAGGTTGTGATTGTCAGAGTGAAAACATTGAGTACTTATTTTAAGGATCTGGTTGGAATTGGATCACGTGGGTGAATTGCAGGATTAATTTTGGTTATGATTTCACTTATTTCAAGATTAGATCCTCTGTCAAACATGGACCATTTGGTCAGACCATATTTATCTTCAAGTATTTTTGTAGGGGGACAGATAGATAATATAGTTTTCAACCTTTTGATTTTGCCTAGAAAGGATGTGGCATATTCATCATTACAAGCAGCCTTTGAGAAGTTATCATTTCTTGGGATAGATGAAGTTGGGACTTTAATTAAATGTATAACAACATAAAATAACAAATTAAGAGTTGAATATTACCTCATGAATCTGTTTAGTATAGTAATCTTTTTTTGCTTTATTGGTTAGTGCTCGGTATTTTGTTAGGAGGGATTTAATTTTCCTAGGACTTCAGTGGATGGGCCTTTCCACCTTTTATTTATTTATTTATTTATTTATTTAAAAGTATTTATATCCCACCCTCCCAAGTTCCTCTAGTTTTCTTAGGTTCTATTTCATGCATCTTAAGTCTTCATGTCAAGGGCTTCATGTGTTTAGAGGTATTCCTTTCGTTGTTTTTAGTTTTTGTTTGGACAGGGCTGAGGTTTTCAGCTATGACATTTACAATCTGATCCCAGGACTCAAATGTTGTGTTGGTATTTGCTTGATTTAGTTCATGGGGCTTATTTTCTATTGTTTCTACAAGTACCTCAGTGTATGGTTATTATCTATGTTTTTATGAGTTGTGTTGAAGAAGGTTATTTCTACCTTTATTAATTGGTGATCAGACCAGGAAACTATAGTGTGAGAAGTATTTATTGTACAATTTCTGTTATTGACAAAAATTAGGTCTAGGATATGTCCCACTTTATGAGTGGTTTTAGAAACAAATTGAGACCATCCTAAGGCTTCCATTGTCTCTAAAACATTTCACAGTCTCTGGTTCTTGGAGTTTTATCTATATAGATGTTAATGTCTCCTACAATTAAGGTAGAGTCTGGAGATGGAAACACCCTAGGGGCGGATTTTAAAAGGGTTTCACACGTAATACATGCGCGTAACCCTCTTAAAAGCCTCCTGCGTGTGCCGACCCTATTTTGCATAGGCTCGGTGATGTGCGCAAACCCCGGGACACGTGTATGTCCCGTGGCTTGAAAAAATGGATGGGAAGTGGACAGGGTGGGGGCAGGGCCTGAGCCTCCAGGCACAGCGGCCATTTGCCACTGTGCCCAGGATCGCAGGCTAGCCATTGCCAGCGGGCACAACCTACGCCTGCCCAGAGGCAGGCGCAACTTAAAAATTAAAGGTAAGGGGCGGTTTAGGTAGGGCTGGGGGGCAGGTTAGGGAGGGGAATGTGGGGGGGGGGGAGCAGAAGGAAAGTTCCCTCCGAGGCCTCTCCGATTTCGGAGCGGCCTCGGAAGGAACGGAGGAAGGCTGCGCGGCTCGGCGCGTGCAAGTTGCACAATTGTGTACCCCCTTGCAAGTGCCGACCCTGGATTTTATAACATGCGCACGTCTGCGTGCACATGTTATAAAATTGGGTGTAGATTTGTGCCTGCCGGTTTACACACACAAATCTATGCCCGCGTGTAGTTTTTATAATCTGGCTCTTAGTGAGTAAGTCAATCATTGGGGAGCAGTTTTTTTGTAGAGTACCTGGAGGACAATAGACCAGTCTTAAGTTTAGCTGTGGAGATTTTAGAATTGCTACTTCATAGGGAGGCTTAATCTCTATTTTGTAAGGTACTAGCTTAAGCTCCTTTTTACAAATTATTAATAAGCTCTCGTCTTTTCATTTAGGTCTAGGGAAATGAAATACCTCATAATTAGGATGGAAAATTTGGTTTAAGAGTACATTGTCTTTGCCATTCAGCCATGTTTCAGAGGTGCAAAAAATGTTGGGTTTAAATCCTCTAGCAGGTCATTAATCAGAGGGGATTTTTTTTTGCCAGAGATTGAACATTTAAAAGGAGTAGAGTAAACATTAAACAGGAAGAGAAAGCAGAAGAGTTCATAGTTATCGTAGGGAGGTTAAAATTTGTGATCCTTCTTTGCTTCTTTCTTGGGACATTTCTTATCTCCCCATACAGACCCTGTCCTCGCATAGTCTTAATGAAGGATATATGATCCATGATTTTGGTAATTCAAAATTGGGGGTAATGTGCGTACACTTTGGGTCAGCACAAAGGGGTGCACAAAGGGACATGCTCCTTTGTTGTGCGCTTTCATGTGTGCCAAGAGCACACACCTCATGGCACAAGCACCTTCAGAATCACCACCAGCTTCTGTGCCATCAGCTGAGCAACATTGGGATCAACAGTAGTGTTCACAGATGGTTCACCTCCTTTCTATTTAAGAGATCATTCCAAGTTAAATTGGGCAATCACACACCTGGCACTTTTCATAATAATACAGGTGTCTCTCAAGGCTCAGCCCTCTCAGCTCTTATACACGAGTCAGTGGGTGGGTGGGGACAGTTTCTTTAGTGCCAGCTTCTCCATGCTAGTGCCAGGGGGAGGGCTCACTTGCTGGGACTTTGGTGCTGTCACCATCCCCTACTGCCCGGCCAGTGAAGGAGGCCATCCATGTAAAGCTCGTTTGGAGGAAGAGGCCTTCAGCATCACTGCTGGTCCTGCATCCTCCCTGCCTTCTGTGCTTGAGTTGGTGGGTGGGGGAAGTCTCTTCGGTGCCGCCTTCTCCCTGCTAGTGCTGGGGGGAGGTCTCACTTGCTGGGATGTTGGTGTTGTCCCTGTTCTTCTCTGCCCAGCTGGTGAAGGAAGCCGTCTTCGTGGAGCTCTTTGCATGAAGTATTAAAGCCTACTTAATTCTCAGTATGATGCTAACCCTAAGCAGTGATATTAATGTCAGAACAGCATCTAGCCTGGCAAAAGTTTAACCTGGCTGAAATTATGACATAGAAAGCTACAGAACAGTCCATGGAGAAATGTTTGAGGAAAACACAAGCAAAAGCATAAAGAGCAATGTCTTCCCAAAACCCATTCTAAGCACAAGGAGGACAAGTTTTATTAGACTAGATTAATTTGCACTAAACAAACTTCATATGAGAGCCAACACAGATAAATTAACTGAGAAATGAAGAAAATCATCAGGTACCTTGCAGAGACCATATTTGAAAAGTGAGTGGAAGATTGCTTGCTCACTACTATTTTGGCCACCACTGTTCTTCCATCTAGAATAGGGAATCATTGCTTATTCTTTAGTTTTTATAGCAAGTGGTAACATTTCACTAAGATGGTGTAAACACCACAATAGGGAATAAAGTAAATTTTAGAATATTTTTAGAGAAAGGAAGTTAATCTCTCTTATTGATTTTATTAAAAGAGTAGGAGAGTAGGGAAAAGATCCAGTGACAAAGAGATAAGATCAAGAGCCACTAAAGTCAAGAGTTCCATACATTGAACCCAAGCCTTGAGCACCATCGCATATACCACTTACAGGACTGGTGACCACATGCTAGCAGTAGCTGTGAAATCAAGCTGCATACATGACCACACCAGCTTTAAAGAAGTTCTCATCTAAGTGTGAACAGGCCTAAGGAAAGAAAAGCATACTAGAAAAGAGTGAAGGAGAGTTATAGAAACAAAAAATAAAAGGAAACAAACAGTACATACAAAAGATAATACATGAAATTAGAGCGAGTTATATTTATATTTACCTGAGGAAATTTCTGAAGCATTACTGAGAGTTCCTAGCATGGCTCCTGAAAAATAAAAGAAACAAAAATAATCTATCCCTACGGTTACAACATAGTTAATACAATAAAGCCTATATGGAGAAACTTTATAAACAGAGCTATACTTATCTGAAAATCACTCTGTAATTCCTCATAGCAACTGGTTCCATAAGTTTAAGACACTAGGAAAACAAAAGAGAAGTACATTTTTTTTGGTAATTGTGCACGTGTTTTAAGAGAAATCTACATTGCTTTAACAGGAAATAATTGTTAGTGAAAATCATTATTGTAAATAAAGTTATTTTAATTATTTTAACTCAAAAGTGAGAACATAGTCTTTTACCTTATCCCTGATCTCCCTCTGAACCTGGGGAAATTGCTGGGACATTCCTTTATCTTTGTGGGAGTCTCAGCTGGGGCTAGGGCATCAAACTGTGCATCCTGTGAGTTAAAAACAGAAGACTTGGAACACTGATACATGACCACACTTCAACATCATCCTAAGCCACTGCTATTAATTGCATTAGTAGCATGGGATCTTCTTGGTGTTTGGGTAATTGCCAGGTTCTTGTGACCTCGTTTGGCCTCTGTTGGAAACAGGATGTTGGGCTTGATGGACCCTTGGTCTGACCTAGCATGGCAATTTCTATGTTCTTACTTTCTTAAGAGCGGGAGAGGTTTTCACCACAGGGCCTATGTTTTAGATTGGGATAGGCTATTTTGATGTCTCTGTGTTCCTGTCTAGCAAACATAAGACTGTGCTGGTTTATTCTCTTATTTTGAGTATTCAGATGGCAATTAGTAATTACAAGTTGAAATTAAAGTTGTCATATGGCATTTTAATACATTTACAAATGTAAAAATATGTAATTTAATCTGCATATGTTGTAAGCTATTGCATTAGCCAATGGGAAGTGGAGATGATGAGCGGTAACAATAACAAATGGTATAGCGCTAAAAGGTTTGCGGATCCTTATACTGGATTACTCAAAAAATGAAGCATAAAAAGAAGTTAGATTCAGCATTTCCATCTTTATTCATGAGTAGTTGAAGGAAGGATTCAGTCCCCCTATTGCATGCCACAATAAAACTTTAATTAACTATTATAAGTGTGAAAAGATCTAGTAGTCTCTAATAAGCTTGGGTTGTATATTCTACAATCTAAGCAATTTCAGATAAAATCTGTGGGCAAATCTCCCTAAAGGGCGTGTGTATTAATTATTAACTGAGTAGTTCTCTTCTTGCTCATCCAACAAGCATAGGGTTGGCAGTCTGAAGCACTGAGCATCATTCAGTTCAGGCAAATCCTCTGAAAGGATTGCAGTTTTGGTCAATGTCTAGATATACATGGTGCTGCTTTTCTAAAAGGCAAGAGTTCTTCAGTTTAGGTTTGCCATCAGATTCATGCACGCAAAGGTGCATATCCTAGTGGGGAAAAGATTTGGTTTATATTGTTTCATGTCTAGTTTTTCACTGAATGAGTTTTATGTGGACTATGGAACATGCTTTCTTCTATCTGATTTCATTTTCATTCCAATTAGGGATGTGAATCGTGAGATCGATCGTCTTAATGATCGATTTTGGCTGGGGGGGGGGGAGGGAAATCTGATCGTCATGTTTTGTTTTGTTTTTTTTTAAATCGTAAAAAATCGTAAATCGGGGGAGGGCGGGAAAACCGGCACACCAAAACAACCCTAAAACCCACCCCGAACCCTTTAAAACAAATCACCCACCCTCCTGAACCCCCCCCCCCAAATGTTTTAAATTACCTGGGGTCCAGTAGGGGGGTCCCGGCATAATCTCCCGCGATCTCCCACTCTCGGGCCACGGCTGCGTTAATAGAAATGGTGCCGGTGGCCCTTTGCCCTTACCATATGACAGGGCAAAGGTAGCGCCGGCGCCATTTTGGTTCCTGTCACCCGACGTCACGAGTGCAGGAGATTGCTCCCGGACCCCCGCTGGACCCCCAGGGACTTTTGGCCAGCTTGGGGGGGACTCCTGACCCCCACAAGACTTGCCAAAAGCCCAGCAGGGGTCCGGGAGCGACCTCCTGCACTTGCGCCGTTTTGCCAATATTCAAAATGGCGCCGGCACTACCTTTGCCCTCACTATGGCTCCTAGGCGCGAGCGCACGCCACTTGGGCGCCTTTCTGGCCCGTTTCCCGCCAATGGTGACTCCGCCCAGATCCTGACGTCAGACGCCACGGCCTTGATAAGCCGGCCGCGGCAATCCAGTCTTCACCTTGCAACGGGTTAGCCTCCTGTTTTCCTGTTGCACTGTGCCCTGGAGTGACTCGCTTGGCTTCGTCGCTCCGTTCCTGCTACCGTACCTGCTTGGTTCCTGCCTGCCTGCTACAGTGCCAGTTTGGTTCCTGCTTGCCAGCCACAGAGCCTGCTTGATCCCTGCTTGTCAGCTACAGTGCCAGCTTGGTTCCTGCTCACCAGCCACAGAGCCTGCTTGGTCCCTGCTCGTCAGCTACAGTGCCAGCTTGGTTCCTGCTTGTCACCTACAATGCCTGTTTGGTTCTGGCTTGCCACCTATAGAGCCAGCTTGGTTCCGGTACCCGAGTCTTGCTACAGTTCCTGCCTGGTACCAGTACCCGAGTCCTGCTATAGTTCCTGCCTGGTTCCAGAACACGAACCCAGTTACAGTATTGCGACTGTCCTAGTCTGGTTCCAGTTACCTGTCCTGATCCACAACCCGCCTAAGCCCCAGCGGCCGGGCTCCTACCGGTTCCTCCCCGGGGGTCTTTGGCTTCCAAGGGTGAAGCCACCTAAGTCCCAGCAGTTGAGCTCCTACGGGCTCCTTCCAGGGTGAAGAGCATCTACATCCCACCTGAACATCTGCCTCCCGGCCTGCTATTCATTAGAGACATTGACCATCCACTCCCAGTCTCCAGCAGGTCGGCCCAAGGGTCCACTAAACTGAGACTCCCACAACACAGAACCCCTTTCAAAATTTATTCAGTACTCTATATTTTGAGAGAACTGGTGTTTGTAGGCAGATCTGTGAGCAGGGTGAAGGATACTAATGAAGCACCCTTCTTATTTAAATAGGATTCAATTCATAATCCCTCCAGATGAGTGCTTGTCAACTATAGTCCATCTTCATGCATCTATTTCTAGCCTTGATTATGTGTCTCATTTCAAGTTTGATAATGACTGTTATGGTATATGTTTGTATGTAAGCCACCCTGAACCTTGAAGGGTGCAGGAAACAAAAATTTTAAAATAAATAAAAAAGTTAATATATTTTACTGAATGAATGATCAAATTATAGTTTTATAAATTCCTCTACATTTTATGGTATATGGAATCTGAAGCTTTTTTCCAGAAAGTCATACAATATTGCTTGTATTTCTTTATATAAATGTATAAAGAATTGGTATTTTCATAATTGCTGTTATTATAATTCAACATTGTATGTTATACATGGACAATTTTCTATTTATATTGTCTTTAAAAAGGCTGTTTTCACAAAACTGTATATTTGATAGAAAACTGTGGGTTAAGAATGCCCACTAGTGTCATTTTCTAACCATTTAAGGTTCTGGATGCATGCTGTAAAATTTGATTTTGGAGAATGATTTCTTGTGAATGTAAAATTAAGGAATATAAAAATAAAAGTTAATTGTATAATAAAGTTAACTCTATATTGCACTGTATTTTAAAGCAACACTTTTATAATTACCAGAATTTGTATCTAGTTATGCTATTACATAACTGGTGTTAAAAGATAAAGTTTATTCTTGCAATGATAATTATATTTTCATTGTCTGTATTATATAGTAATAATTACATGTGTGCCTTCTGAGACTTGAAAATAAATTAAGATGAGAGTCTTGACTGAACTAATGCTTCAATTGATAGTTACAACCTATGATCTTTCAGTTAAAAATTGACAAGGATAGTAAGTTTTCATTGTAGACTTGCCTAAGAAGCAACAAGCTTTATAAATCCAGATGATCTGCTCCACAACTATATTTTTTTCTCTCCGCATGATAATATATGTTCAGTCAGTTTTATCTTCAATATGCACAGAGAATTAGTTAAGTACAATGGGGCGGATTTTCAGAGCCCTGCTCGCGTAAATCCGCCCAAAACCGGGCGGATTTACGCGAGCAGGGCCCTGCGCGCCGGGAAGCCTATTTTACATAGGCCTCCCGGCGCGCGCAGAGCCCCGGGACTCGCGTAAGTCCCGGGGTTCTCGGAGGGGGGCGTGTCAGGGGCGTGTCGGGGGGGCGGGCCCGGTCGTCGCGGCGTTTCGGGGGCGTGTCGGCAGCGTTTTGGGGGCGGGTACGGGGGCGTGGCTACGGCCCGGGGGCGTGGCCGCGCCCTCCGTACCCGCCCCCAGGTCGCGGCCCGGCGCGCAGGAGTCCCGCTCGCGCGCGGGGATTTACGCCTCCCTCCGGGAGGCGTAAATCCCCCGACAAAGGTAGGATGGGGGTTTAGACAGGGCCGGGCGGGTGGGTTAGGTAGGGGAAGGGAGGGGAAGGTGAGGGGAGGGCAAAGGAAAGTTCCCTTCTAGGCCGCTCCAATTTCGGAGCGGCCTAGGAGGGAACGGGGGTAGGCTGCGCGGCTCGGCGCGCGCAGGCTATACGAAATTGATAGCCTTGCGCGCGCCGATCCAGGATTTTAGCCGATACGCGCGACTACGCGCGTATCTACTAAAATCCAGCGTACTTTTGTTTGCGCCTGGAGCGCAAACAAAAGTAGGCTATTCGCGCTCGTCTGAAAATCTACCCCAATATTTTTACCCAAATATGATTAATATATTTAATCTATGATCATGTAAAATGTAATTAGAATTATGCCGTACACAAATGTAAAGCAATATATTTAGGGGTAGATTTTAAAACCTGCGCGCATGCATACATGTGCGCGAGCTACCCAGCGTGCACACATGTACGCCCAATTTTATAACTTGTGTGCACAGGTGCGAGCAAGTTATAAAATCGGTGGTTGGTACGCACAAGGGGGTACACACTAGTGCACCTTGCACTTGCCGATGCCCCCGGGCTTCCCTGTTCCATTCCCCCTAACCTAACCTTCCCACCCCTTCCCCTAACCTTTCCCCCCCAACCCTACTCTAACATCCCCCAAAATGTTTATCAAACCTTTTGCGTGAGCCGGCAGCCTGCCGGCACGCGATCCTCCTACACAGCGGAAAATGGCCGCTGTGTTGGAGGCCCCTGGACTGCCCCACCCTGGACCACCCCTTTAGTAAAGCCCCAGGACTTAGACACGTCCCAGGGCTTTATGTGCATCACCGGGCCTTTATAAAATAGGCCCGGCGTGCGTAAGGAACTCTACACGCGTAAATCTACTGGATTTACGCGCATAGTGCCTTTAAAATCCGGCCCTAAAATTTCAAATCTAAGTCTTGTTACCACTATTATATCTCAATATGAAGAAAAACAATATTAAAATTTTCTTGCAAATTTGGTAATCTACAATGAAAAAAATGATTAATTCATCATCCAGTTATCCCTACCTTAAGCCCTAGACTAGAATATTAGATAAGAAGGGTAGTAGAACATAAAACATAAGATTTTCCATATTAGGTCAGACCAAAGTTAATCAAGCCCACTATCCTGTTAATAGCACCAGGCAGAATCCCAAAAGGTCAATAGATTCCATACTGCTTATCACAGGGATAAACAGTATATTTTTCCAAGTCCACCTTAATAATGGTTTATAGACTTCTCTTCCTGAAATTTGTCCAAACCTTTTTTAAACCCAGCTATACTAACATCTTTTACCATATCCTCTGGCAATGAATTCCAGAGTTTAATAAAATGTTGAATTAAAAAATATATTTTTCTTTTTGTCTGAAATGTATTATCTAGTACTTTTTCAAAGCGTAAACAACTGATTCATGTTTACTCTTTTCACTCCACTCATTATTTTATAAATCTCTATATTTCCTCTCAGCCATCTCTTCTCCAAGCTGAAGAGCCCTTATCTCTTTAAACTTTTGTATATGGATGGACAGTATATTGTATTTCCTGAACTTATTGGCAACCTATTCCGCTACCATGTGCTTTGGCAAGGCCAGCACCAGGAAGAAGCCAACTCCCCAGAGACAGTACCTGATTGGACTAAAAGCAACGATCCCCATTGGTCACCGGAAGTAGAAAACACACCCAGGATGTGTGTCAGAACATTCCTATTGGACAATGTAAAATTTTTAAAAGTCACGGACACACATCTCCTCTCTGAGAAGCAGCACTGAAAACCCCGTTGAAACTTATTTGCTTCTCCGTGGAACAACAACTTCCTCAATTTCTTGTTCCGCATTCCTTTGTCTCTGTCTTTTCTCTTAAATAAACGTGCTTTTTAGATCACATAGCTGCCTGAGATTACCTTCCTGAGTCCCGCTTACCAACACTTTCCTCATAGAGAAATATTTCTATCCCCTTTATCATTTTGGTTGCTCTTTTTTGTTCCTTTTCTAATTCCACTATTTTCTTTTTTGAGATATGGAGACCCAAGTTGCACACAATATTAAAGGTTTGGTCTCATAATGGAGTGATTGAGGCATTATGATATTCTCTATTTTATTTTCTGTTCCCTTCCTAATAATTTCTAGCATTCTATTTGTATTCTTGGCTGCTGCCGCACACTGAGCAGAGGATTTCAATATAACATATATGATGACTCCTAGATCCTTTTCCTGGGTGACTCCCAAAATGGAAACTTTTTTAAGCAGAAGGGGAAATGGTGTTTACTTAAGATGGCCACTTGAAGGAGTAACTTGTAGAACAACTGCAGAAAAAGCATGTAGATCCTCTGGGGATATACACATTGTGAAGTGTTTGCTTCAATCATTTGATGATCCTTTTTTCAGAACCTTGATAATGAAAATAAGAACATATAATTTCCTTGCATTTTTCTGCTTGTCTGTACACCCTTGAAACAAGGCTTTTATATGGTAAAAACTTGTTTATATTTTCTTTTGAACTAACAAAAATCATCTTGCATTGATATTTGTAATGATCCTGCCTTTTGTGTATTTTAACAGAACTTTTGAAATACTTTGTATGGCATTTTGAAAATTAAGTGGATCACCTCACTAGTAATTGTCCCCATATTTAGGTAATTTATAATATGTTAAAAAGCATATTGAGAGATCATTTAGCCTTACCTTCTGTTTCCTATCTTTGAACCAGTTCTCAATCCACAACTGAACATTGTCTCCTATCCCATGACTTTTTAATTTGGTTATCAGCTTGCCTTAAAGCAGGCAGAACACAAGGTGTGATATGGTTGTTTTAGTTCCTTTTTTTATTTGGAGGTCTGGAGTACCAGGAGACTTTTGGACAGTTCTCCTTTTTAGGCCCCATTGCCTGATACCCAGGGAAGAGGCATATTTCTGACAAGAACTCACTCAGTCTGGCAGCAAGTATCTTTGGGAGTGGAAGATGAGTCCTTTGGGAGAATCTGTTTTTGAAGAGTCTTTGTTTTTGTGTGGAGCGTGGTCCTTCCACAGGAGGATCACCCCCCTGCCTGTCTTGGAGGCTGTAGTTCAACCATTGTGTTCAAAGTAAGTAGTCCAACAGAAAAAATGAACAAGCCACTTAGTAATAAGTTCCATAAAATAATTTAGTATTTATTTGAAAAATAAATCATCTATGCAAAACAAGATTACCCACTCTCATTAGTAGCTGCAGCACAGTTAAAGGGCAGATCAGAAGAGGAAATTAAAAGCAGCAAACAGGAAGAGAGAGAGTAACAGGGTGTGTCTTATGACATCAGCTCATCCCCCTTGTCCAATCACAAGCAGTAAGTGCTAAACAGAGACAGAGGGAAAAAAATGCAACATTATCTTATTTCATCTAACTGTGCTTTAGTTCAATACATGCTAACATACCTAAGAACCTTCACTCCCTTTTATACTTCTAAATGTTGATTTTCCCAACAACCTGGAGAAGATCATGATGAAGTTTCTGTGATTCCCAGCCTGCAATACAAGGAGAGACAGAACTTTCTTACCATAGAAGAAGAGAAAGATTTTGGAGAAGATTTTATTGCAGTTTTGTTGCAGAGCAATTCATTCCACCTCTTCCTGCTACTGAGAAGGAGAGAAGAGTTTGTTATTTGTATTTTTTGGGACATGCTTTCCCAAAGGTCCAGAGTAAAATCAGAGAAAGAGATAGGAGATCACAGATCCCTCTAGGAGGCTACCTTGCTATCACTGCAAGCCTGAGACAAGAAGTATATTTTTGATTATCAATTGGAGATTTTCGTTGCTAATTGGATTGAAGATATTTTTGATTTTGGTAAAAGTTATGTTTGAATACCACACCAGAGTATCCAGTATCTTTTGTGAGAATAGAAGGTGCCTCTAAACAGAGATATCCCAATTGTGAGCAAATCTGTGAGAAAAAGAGATTGGGACACTTTAAACTCCCTGTGCCTTGGACCTTGGAGTTGAGTTTCCCCCACCTCCCAGCCAGAAAACACCCTGGAACCTAGAGCCTGTGTACTGAAAGAGAAAAAGAGAGCGAGAGAGAGAGGAGAGAGAAAGAAAGAAAACTCCAAGGAATTTGGGGCCCGGGGATACCCACCATGGGGAGGTTACATCTATGATAAAACTATAGAATGTGCTATGTAATAGTTGGAAAAATCCTATATTCTCCTTGAATCTTTCCCACAAATAGATTGTGGAGGTTTCTTTTATGGAGATAATTATTGATTGAAGCATACCAATATTTTTATGCTGGGTTCCCATGGTATATGATGGTGTGATAGAGTAAATAAACTCTGCAGAGGATTATTAACAAGCGAGCCTGCGCCCTCATGCGTGGAGCCTACCACATAACCTGGCATGGAGCATACCCCTTCCCGGCTGCATCCTCCAGTGTGGGGGGCTCCGGTGGTGAGCTGAACCGCCATGTGGCTTGTGGCAGCCCAACCCACATGGTGGTGTGGCTGGACAGGGGAGGGCAGGGGATGAACAATTGCAGCATGACACATTCTGGCCTGTTTAAAGGGCTGCAATGCGGATGCATCTGACTTCTTCCTCGCGGCCAGTGTTTCTTTTGCACGTTGGGTGAGTTGGGTGGAAGGGGTGGGCAGGGGAGTGGGTGCTCCACTCTTGGGGGAGCCCTTGTCACTTCTTTGGAAGCCAGGTAGGGGGGCCACTGGCGGTCAGCCCACTTGTGAAGGGTTTTCGTTGTGCTGACAGGGATAGTCCGGATCTTTTTTGGTGGATTGGCCATAGACCATGTGGCTTCTGGGAGTGAGAGAGTGGCAGAGGGACCTTTGTCTTCTGGGTGCCGGGGTCCATAGGTTTGGAGTCAATGGGGGTTGGGGATGGCTTCTGTGGTTGGGATGGCTGTTGGGCCGGCCGTGCTCAGGCCAGTATCTTCGGCCCTGGGCATTCGTGTCTGCTGGGGGAGACTTCACAGCACCCTTGGAGCAAGGGTGGGGCTGGTCCCTGGGGTTGCAGGCCGGGATGGTCCCAGTTGTTTGGGCCAGGCTGGGTTTCAAGCCCGAGGCGTTGGGTGGGGTGGCCCCTCTGTTCCCCTTCCCCGCTCCCCCTCCTGTTTCAGGGGTGATCTTGGGGTGTGGTGCATTGGGAGGATGCTGGGGTGGGGAACTTTGATTTGGGTAGGGGTCCAGGGTCTATCGGCAGCTTGGCATAGGGACCCCACTTTTTTTTCTCACTTTCTCCCGCCACCTCCCCCCCCCATTTGCTCCTTTCTTCTTCTCTTTCTACAAAGATGTACATTTTAATAAAAAAAAAGTAAGTTTTGTTTTCACCCACCAGTGATGGGGGAGGGTCTGCAACTTGGCTGGGCTGCTGCCGACCCCGGCCGAGTCGCCACCCCTCTGGCACTGTGGTGGCTCACAGCAGTCTGGTCGGGAGATGTGTTCTTGGCCTGGCAGAGGGGTGTCATCCTTGGGGTTGGAGTGGCAGGCTGCAGGGCTAGAGGGTTGGGGGTTCACCTCCTGCTGGTGCTCCTTGTGCCCCTGGTGGGTTGCTCATGGAGGTGTCATCTTGGCGCTGGTGGTATTGGGGGGCAAGCCCAGCTGCCTTTTGTCTCCTGTGCATGGCCTTTTGGTAAATCCATAAGTGGTTTGGGTTTCGCCTATTAGGAGCTACCACCCAGGAGCTACCACCCAGTAAAAAGATCTAGGCATCATAGTGGATAATACTTTAAAATTGTCAGCTCAGTGTGCTGCAGCAGTCAAAAAAGAAAACAGAATGTTAGGAATTATTAGGAAGGGAATGGTAAATAAAATGAAAATGTCATAATGCCTCTATATCGCTCCTTGGTGAGACCACACCTTGAATACTCTGTACAATTCTGGTCACCGCATCTCAAAAAAGATATAGTTGCGATGGAGAAGGTACAGAGAAGGGCAACCAAAATGATAAAGGGGATGGAACAGCTCCCCTATGAGGAAAGGCTGAAGAGGTTAGGGCTGTTCAACTTGGAGAAGAGACGGCTGAGGAGGGATATGATAGAGGTCTTTAAGATCATGAGAGGTCTTGAAAGAGTATGAGGTGCCCGGCTGCCCTTTCGGTCTCAATGTGCCTCCCGTGTTGTTTGATTATGAGGGTGGTTGCTCCAAGTGGCAGTGGCGTTCTCATTGGCCATGTTGGATTTGTGTGGGATTTGTGCTCGGGGTCCTTCACTAGCTTTGTGGGAATTACGAACATGGGTCTAGTTGCAGAGGAGCAGTTTGATGCTTTGTGAGGCATGCAGGGTGCCTATAGTTGACTGAAGCTGGTAGTGCGGTGTGTTCCCTGCTGATTCATGATGGTCAAGGGTCTGGTGGTATCTTGGTGACTGTGCGGGCGTTCACCCATGCACCGTTTGGGTGATGGGGAGGTGTGGGGTTTCTTCCTAGGGGCGGGAATCTCCTACATCGTGTAACCCTCTCCATGTGGTTTGGGTTTGCTACCACCTCCAACGATGGATGGCCCAGGACACAGGGGGAGAATTGGCTTGTGTTCTGGCTCCTCATGGAATTTTGTCAGGCTTCAGCATGGCTTCATGGAATGGTCTCCAGTGGTGGCCTTCAGTGGTGCACTTCCGCTGTTGCATCGGGAGACTTTGGCGGTGGTGTTTTGTTTCTGGGATCCTGCTGCACTATGTGTTAGTTGAACCACAGGACAGTATTATCTGTGCACCCTGGGGTGGAGCAAGCAGATGTTGAAGGGCAGTTTGTAGGGTGATGGTTCAGCAATAGATCGGTCATTTGTCGGATGGCATAACTTGCTGAGGGGCATTACAGCGTGGGTGGGACATGTTTTTCTTGGAGTGCAAAACCCTTGGGCTACTGGGGGAGGGGGGGAATGGGAAAGGTGGGCTTGGAGGTGGGCCTTGCCAGGGGTGTGAAAGCAGCAGGACAGCTCATTGGCCACCTTGGGCTGTCCCGCTTTGTGGGGACAGCTGCTCGGAAGGAGGTAACTGACCGGGGTTCAGTGCCCCAGTTCCTTTTGCTTCCTGCTATCAGCATGGTTGCCTTGCTTGGGAAACCCACCCGCTCTACCCCTTTCTTGTGATGCAAGGGTAGCCTGATAGTTCTTTATTTAAGCAAAAGATCTTTACATTTGTCGCAGCCGGGGCGAGTATACCCATGCCGGGGGGTGGGGGTGGGGGTGGGGGTGTCAGTTAGTGACAGTGCGCAGCACATGATAAATAGCATCGATTTGAAGGGGGCTGTCTGTCACCAGAGCCCACTGGCCCCAGTGCAGTAACAGACCGGATGTCCATACCCTTCCTGGGGCAGTCACCTTGCTTGAATGCGGCAGGTGACCGGAGCACCCAATGATTTCCTCCCTGGTTTTGAAGGGCCTTGCTTAGTTGGGGCAGGCCCAGGGCCAGAGGTCATAGGCTGCCTGCACAGTGATTACCCTCAGCTAGTCAGAAAGTTTACCTATGTTATGGCTTGGATACAAACCTTCTCAGCTACCTGGGTTAATATCTTTTTTCTTGAGTAAATGGACTCTAATAATGTAGGTTTGCCATTACACTGAATCCAAACGTTTTAATCATAAGATTTCAGATTTAGTATAATTTCTTAGTTACCTAATTTGTTTTTGTTTTTTTGTCATTTCTATATTAATCTTAGAACATAGTTTGAGAAGCATTGATTCAAAACATTTTATTATCCTCATTTTCATATATACAATTTAATTTAGCAAATATTTTAGAGACAAAGTTAAACTTGTCTCAATTTTTATATGTTAGTTCTTCTTTAAAACTTTCTGATATAGTATAATATCATCACTATAATTTTGTAACTACAAGAAATCAATTTTTTAACTAGTTTTCGAAATGACAGGTAAGAGCTTGAATAAAGCCATTCTTTTTCTGTAGAGATTAAATGGTGCTGCAAAAAAATCTAGTTGCTTGTGAACTGAAATACCTTGTCTAGTTCAAGCAGAAAGGCTACATATATAAAAGGCCAATGACTTTCAAATATATAAATCTATCAGACAGCTGTTTAATAAACAAACCCATAAAACTGACCCTTCTTTTTATGCCAGTATAACCTTCAGTCTCTCAGAGTTTGCAAAGAAGCATTATAGTTCTTCTGAACTCCCACAGTTACCTTGAATACAGTATTCTTTCAGTGTTTCATCTTTCTAATAAATGTGTACTTTGTTCCTTTACAAAGCTGTGGGACTCAGTCAATTAGACATTAGAATACTTGCTGTAGAATCACATAAACAACTAAAGAAGGAACAGGGAATTTAGAGAGAAAAGTGGAAGCATAAGGTTAAAATGAATAATACAGTAGCCTTGAGATTGCAATCTCAATACTCAATGACTTGTGAAAGTGTCCAATTTCTATTATTGCACATTGTATTTGAGTTCAAGTGTTATTTAATTATGGATTTTTCAATCCTGCAATTTAAGTTTCTTAACTTTCTTTTTATAAACTCATTATTTTATACTTAAAACAAAAACACAATTGTCTTAAAAGAATGTAAGATTACAAAGACATGACAATGCATAAAAGCAAAACAAAAAAAAAAAAAATGGAACCACAGTTACATGGATCATAGACAACATGTAATTAATGAGGCACTCGTACCATTCAGCTGTACATGCATTCTTAAAGCTGTTCTGAATATTTTTTTTGGAACATAAAGTATAAGAATCACTCATATAATATGATATGAGTGATAATTGGCCACATTCATTTTTTCAAACCTTTTTTTAAAATTCAATAAGTGCTTTTAAAAATGTGCACATAACAATTAAGTGGAAAAAAGCATGGCACTTATCTTAACTCTGTTGTTATTTAAATAATATAATAGGTCCTTACTTGTATCAAAATGAATGTTCCATATCAATGCCCAAATGTGCAAATTACAATTAAGTAAAAAAGAGCACAGCACTTATCCTAACCCCATTGTTATTTAGACCGTATCCAGTATTACACATAAATGTTATGGCAATTGAAAGACACTCAGTGTTATGTCTATCTTAGTCAGGATCCCAAATTAGAAATGAAAAGAACCAATAGGTAACCCACAATAATACAAAAATAAAGGGAAACAAAACCAAAATTCAAAAACAACGGGTCAAGCGGAACATTGTAAACATGAAAGTAAGGTGTCAGCAAGCCTGACGGCATGTTCAGATTAAACAAACCACCCAGACATTTCAATCATACACCTTAGTAAAGGTCTCTTTATGTGTAAACATTGTGAAATATTCTTCAGTTTATACATTTTTAAACATATAAATTCTGATGAATGAGATCTGAAAGAAAAAGCCCAACACGGCCAGTGTTTCACTTAGACAAGCTTCATCAGGGGTAATTAATATTCCAATGTGTAAAGACTGCAAAGATTAAAAATAACAACTGAACCAAACATTTCAAAAATACATCCATAAAGTACTTATCTATGTGCCCCAAAACAATATACCAAGTTACCATTCAACCCACCAGGTCTCATTGTTTCAAAGTAGAATGGAGTCAGAAGCAAATTGGTACGCATGCCGGCCGCGGCAGACCTGCGGCTCGGCCCCCTCACCTCTCTCGAGTGAATCCAGTGCCTGGTCTCTCAGCCCTGGTGGTGATAGGATGCTGACTCCGTCCTTGGGCTGACCCTGGTGCCTCCAGCTCAGCTACAGATCCTGGTGCCTCCGGTTCACCTACAGATCCTGGTGCTCCATGTTGGGCCTCTCCGCATGGCCTGCAGAGAGATGCCGCTACACAGCGCTGGGTACATCACTATGTCTTAAGTAGGGTCCGCAGCGGATACCTAGCCACGGCCCCGGATGATGACATCAGTGGAGCTCTGGTACTTAAGCCTGGGCTCCGCTTCCTTGGATTGCCTTTGCAACAGGTCTCCTCGCAGGTCGAGTATCCGGTGCCTCCTAGAGATTCTCCTTGTTCTTGGTTCTTGATCCTCGCTGACTCCTGTTCCTGGTTTCATCATTCCTGTGCTCCTGATCTTCTACCTATCCTTGGATTGCTTCCTTGGACCTTGACCTCTGCTTTGCCTGACCACGCTGTTGACTCTCTCCAAGCCCAGACCACTGCTTTGCCTGACCATGCCGTTGACTCTTTCCAAGCCCAGACCTCTGCTTTGCCTGACCACACCATTGTCTCTCTCCAAGCCCGGACCTCTGCTTTGCCTGACCATGCCATTGACTCTCTCCAGACCCAGACCTCTGCATTGCTTGAGTCCACTCTTGATTCTTTCCTTATCCGGACCTCAGCCTTGCTTACCATTGCTTCCAAATTGCCACCGGCCCTGACTCCAGCTTGCCTTACGATGCCTCTTCAGTCTACATCCTGGACTTGGCTTATTCAGGCTTTGGCCTGTTCTTGCTCGGGCGCCCCGTGTCTGACTTTGGTTCTGTTGGCGCTTGGGTCTCCAGGACTCCGCCTCATCCAGTACAGACTAATACTCTCCTCTGTTGCTGCCTCTGGGCTGACCTCGATCCTTCCATCGACGACAACATACGGAGGCCCACCTAAGTCCAGCCGGCCCCGGTACCCAAAGGCTCAACCCATGGGGAAAGAGGGCTGGTATTGGTGAAGCACCAGCCGGCCTCCATCCATCAGCCTTCTCTGCCTGCCGAGGGTGGGGACCCATAGGACCCTTCCTACGGGTTGTGTCAACCCCATCTCAGCCCAAGGGTCCACCTCCAACACAACATAAATTCACACTCTTTATAAAGTGATAACAAAGTTGTGACCTCATATGCAAGTGGACCTGAAAGGTAAACAAATGAACAACTTTTGCTTCTGAACCCATATCATAAATAAAAGAACAGGACCTAGAAGAAAGCTTGGACAGTCAATAAAAAAACCCAAAACAGTTAAATCACTATCCATATTAAGTCTGATAATATAATGTAGCTTATGGATCCAATGTTTTTCAAGAAGTAAAAGTTGCAAATTCAGATCGTGCCCCTGCCACCCGATCTTAAGTTGGTATATAACGCAAAAATGTAGATCATCAAAATTCTGTGGTATTTCATCGCAATGAGTAACCAACAGAGCATTAACTTTGTGATGTAAAAGAGCAGAACGATGTATGATCATGTGGGGTTTTATCATCAGTAAAGTTTTTACAATATATATTTTTTTGAAGGGACATTTATTCAAATAAATTACGAAAGCTGAGGAACAAGTGGTAGTGTATTTCAAGTTAATGGCGCGGGACGTGGTGTATTCTCCACGTCCCTATGATTCTCCACGTCCCTCCCATTAATGGCGAGGGATGTGGAGAATCCTCGGTCACAATGGATGAAACTTTCCCACCGAGTGCCCTAGCCTACACACCCCAGCCGGGATGGTTGTGGACCTTTTGTACCACTACATACCCTACACAACCCAGCTGGGTTGGTCACGGACCATGCAGGGATGGAACAAGCAGCGCCTCGGAGACATCTGAAAACATGGTGGATGCAGGAACATCTGGACACATCAGGAGTGGAACAGAAGTCAGCAGAGACCAGGAACATAGACGACGAGGGATCCCATGAAGACAGGAAGATGCCAGGAAGGAGTAGAAAATGAAGAGTCCTAAAGAGGACTAGCCCCTTAACAAGGCAAGGGAGGAGTGACGGAGGAGTCCTGATATAGGGCTCTGTTGGAGACGCCCAGGGAGGAGTCCAAAGGTGGGGCCTGGGGCATATCTGGCCGCGGGCCTTTTAAATAAGGAAGAGAGGCATGGCCTTGCCCCTAGGGGTGGAGCCAGAGGCGGAACGATGGCAGCATCCATGCCGCTGTAGAGCAGGCCTCCGGGCCTGCCAGGAGATGGCAATACTGTTGGCCCCTTGCCACAGAGGGGGACCAAAGTCTGCAGCTCCCTGCCGCGGTGAAGAGAAGAAGCTGAGTGCGGCCTCCTGCTGCAAAGGACGTCAGAGGCGGCTCCTGCCGCATTGGAAGGTCCAGGGGTGGCTCCTGCTGCACAGGCACGACGATGGCCTCCAAGCTGCAAGGTAAGCGCCTGCTCATGGTGCAGCCTGCGAGCATGAGTGCAACTAAAAGTATGTGCATATGTGTGGTCTCTTGTAAACATTTATGCATGATAAAGGGGTGCTCTGAGGCATTCCAGGAAGGGCACAAGATCTATGCATGGAAGTTACTAGTTTATGAGACACAAGTATATTTGTCAACTTATTTGATGTAATTTTATACCTGCTAATTACTTTGCACAATTGACATCAGACGTGACTATTTTTTACTGTTGGTTGGTTGGAAGGTCTGGATGAATTGGGGGGGAATTAGGGTAAATAACTAGGAGGGTCTCGATGACCTAAAGAAGGTCTGGGTGAACTGGCAGAGATTTTGGCAAACTGGTGATTATAATTACATACACATGTTTTAAAATATACTTATCGACTTCCGTTCATGAACAGGGTTTTATGCGAGCAAAGTTGGAATTATTTTTGTGTAAAATCTATGCATATTCTGCATGTTTTAGAATATGCAGAAGAATTACATGTTTTCAATGCACTAAAATACACAATTTCAATGCATTGCTGGTATTCGTGCGTAACCATAGATCCATTTGTATATTTTGGGGACGACATATGTTATAATCTATGTTTACTTCTTATGCACAGGTTATAAATCACTGTTTTAGATCTCTTTACAGCTATATATGCATGTATATGGGTCATGATTAATTCTTTGAATGTTACCTTCAATGTTTTTTGGATCCACCACTGCATGGTCTTATGAAGAATTCTAATATTAAGAACTGGTTAGTTCACTCAACATATATTCCTTCAACTATTTTAATCACTAACAATGAGAGCCCTGGCTGACATCATCCTTGTAGACATTGTATGGCTTGCCTTTATTCCTTTAAGATATTTTTTTCCAGTTCCCATACATCAATCATTTAAAGTACTTTGTCAACTTTTTGTGACACCATTGAAGTGATATATCGCATCTGGTGTCCCTGTAGTATGGTATATATTGGCAAAACTAAGAGACTCTGGGGCGGATTTTCAAAGGCCCGCGCGCGCCGGCACGCCTATTTTGCATAGGCCTCCGGCGCGCGTAAAGCCCCGGGATGCGGGTAAGTCCCGGGGCTTTTGTAAGGGGGCGTGTGGGGGGCGGGGCCTACTGATGCAGCGTTTTGGGGGCGGGCCGTGGCGCCGGCCCGGAGGCGTGGTCGAGGACTCCGGACCAGCCCCGGGGACCGGAGGATGGAGCGGGGCTGCCGGCTGACGCGCAAAGGTAAGGGGGGGGGGTTAGATAGGGCCGGGGGGGGTGGGTTAGGTAGGGGAAGGGAGGGGAAGGTGCGGGGAGGGCGAAGGAAAGTTCCCTCCGAGGCCGCTCTGAAATCGGAGCGGCCTTGGAGGGAACGGAGGCAGGCTGCGCGGCTCGGCGCGCACAGGCTGCCGATTTTGCGCAGCCTTGCGCGCGCCGACCCCAGATTTTATAAGATACGCGCAACTTTTTAAAATCTGCCCCTCTATGTATTTGCGTTATGGAGCATTTGAGCTCTATTCAAAATAATCAAACTGCTGCTCATTTGGTGAAGTACTGACTTTCATGTCAACATTCTATAGAAGATGTGATGTTTGTAGTAGATGCAGTGTTTTTGGATTTCCAGAAGGCATTCAACAAAGTCCCACATGAGAGGCTTCTAAGAAAACTAAAAAGTCATGGAATAGGGGACAATGTCCTTTTGTGGATTGCAAGTTGGTTAAAAGACAGGAAACAGAAAGTAGGATTAAATGGTCTATTTTCTCAGTGGAAAATGCTAAACAGTGGAGTGCCTCAGGGATCTGTACTTGGACCAGTGGTTTTTAGTATATTTATAAATTATCTGGAAAGGGGTATGATGAGTGAGGTGATCAAATCTGCGGATGACATAAAATTATGCAGAGAGTTAAATCTCAAGTGGATTGAGATGAATTGCAGGAGGACCTTGTGAGATTGGAAGATTGGGCATCCAAATGGCAGATGAAATTTAACATGATGCAAAGTGATACATATAGGGAAAAATAACCCTTGCTGTAGTTACACAATGTTAGGTTCTATTTCAGGAGTTACCACCAGGAAAGAGATCTAAATGTCATAGTAGATAATACATTGAAATTGTTGGCCCAGTGTGCTGTGGTGATCAAAAAAGAAAGAAGAATGTAAGGAATTATTAAAAAGGGAATGGAACATAAAATGGTAGATTTCATAATGTTCTGAATTGCTCCATGGTGAGCAAGTACCTTGAATACTGTGTAGAATTCTGGTCACCACATCTGAAAAAGAATATAGCTGCATTGGAGAAAGGGCAGAGAAGAAAGTGCAGAGAAGGGCGACCAAAATGATAAGGGGTGTGGAATGGTTACCCTATGAGGAAAGGCTAAAGAAGTTAGGGCTATTCAGTTGGGAGAAGAGGCAACTGAGGGGGGATATGATAGAAGTCTACAAAATCATGAAAGGACTTGAACAAGTTAATGTAAATCGATTATTTACTCTCTCAGATAATATAAGAACCAGGAGACACTCCATGAAGTTTGCAAGTAGCTCATTTAAAAAATAATCAAAGAAAATTATTTTTCATTCAGCACATATTTGAGCTCTGGAATTCATTGCAGAAGATGTGGTTAGAGCAATTATTGTAACTGGGTTTATAAAAGGTTTGGATAAATTGCTAGAGGAAATATCCATAAACTGCTATTATGGTAATTAATAAGCAATAGTAGCTTGTGATTTATCTAATGTTTGGTTACTTCCCAGGTGCTTGTTACTTGGATTGGCCACTGTTAGAAACAGGGAATTAGTTGGGCTGTTAGATGATCAAGGGTTAAAGGGGCACTTAGAGAAGATAAGGCCAATGCAGAAAGATTAAACAATGTCTTTGCTTCAGTGTTTACTGAAGAGGATGTTGGAGAGATACCCCTTCCAGAGAAGGTTTTCATGGGTGATGATTCAGATCAACTGAACCAAATCACAGTGAACCTAGAAGAAGTGGTAGGCCTGATTGACAAACTGAAGAGTAGTAAATCACCTGGACTGCATGGTATACACCCCTGGGTTCTGAAAGAACTAAAAAATGAAATTTCAGAACTATTAGTAAAAATGTGAAACCTATCATTAAAATCATCCGATGTACCTGAACACTGGAAGATGGCCGATTTAACCCCAATTTTTAAAAAGGGATCCAGGGGTGATCCAGGAAACTATAGACCAGTGAGCCTGACTTCAGTGCCGGGCAAAATCGTGGAAACTGATATAAGGAATACAATCACAAAACATTTAGATAGACATGGTTTAATGGCACACAGCAGGCATGGATTTACCCAAGGAAATTCTTGCCTCACAACTCTTCCATATTTTTTTGAAGGGGTGAATAACATGTGGACAAAAGTGAACTGGTAGATGTGGTTTATTTGGATTTTCAGAAAGCATATGACAAAGTCCCACATGAGAGGATTCTAAGAAAACTAAAAAGTCATGGGATAGGAGGTGAGGTCCTTTTGTGTGATTGCAAGATTGTTAAATGACAGAAAACAGAGAGTAGGATTAAATGGTCAGTTTTCACAGTGGAAAAAGGTACAAAGTGGAGTGCCTCGGACTGGTGCTTTTAATATATTTATAAATGATCTGGAAAGGAGTACAATGAGTGAGGTGATCAAATTTGCAGGATGACAGAAAATTATGCAGAGTAGTTAAATCTCAAGCAGAATGTGATGAATTGCCAGAGGACCTTGTGAGACTGGAAGATTTGGCTTCCAAATGGCAGATGACATTTAACATGGACAAGTGCAAAGTGATTCATATAGGGAAAAATAAACTTTGCTGTAGTTGCACAATATTAGGTTCTATCTTAGGAGTTCCCTCCCAGGAAAGAGATCTAGGCATCATAGTGGATAATTCATTGAAATCATCTGCTAAGTGTGTTGTGGTGATCAATAAAGCAAACAAAATGTAAGTAATTATTAAGAAAGGAATGGAAAATAAAATGGAGGATGTCATAATGCCTCTGTATCGCTCCATGGTGAGACTGCGCTTGAATACTGTGTGCAATTCTGGTCACCACATCTAAAAAAAGGATATAGGTGCACTGGAGAAAGTGCAGAGAAGGGTAACCAAAATAGGGATGTGCAGACCAAAAGTTTAAGTTCATAAGTCCATAAGTCGAAAGGGGGTCCCATTTGCGGTCAATATGGACATATGGAGAATTCCATAAGTTGAGTCTATGTCCATATGTGCAAATAAAAATTTAAACCCCTCACCCGCCTTAACCCCCCCCCCCCCCCAAGACTTACCAAAACTCCCTGGTGGTCCAGCGGGGTCAGGACGCCATTTCTGAACTCCTTTGCAAGGAGCACGTGAAGTCGGCGTCACGTCGGAGTGACGCGGCGTCACGTGATTCCCCTCGGGTTCGCTCCCGGAACCCTCGTTGGGCCCAAAAGGCACTTTTGGCCAGCTTGGGGGGGTCAGGAGGCCCCCCCCAAGCTGGCCAAAAGTGCCTTTTGGGCCCAACGAGGGGTCCGGGAGCGAACCCGAGGGGAATCACGTGACGTCGGTGCCAAGTCAGAGTGACGCGGAGTCACGTGATTCCCCTCGGGTTCGCTCCCGGAACCCTCGTTGGGCCCAAAAGGCACTTTTGGCCAGCTTGGGGGGGTCAGGAGGCCCCCCCAAGCTGGCCAAAAGTTCCTTTTGAGCCCAACGAGGGTTCCGGGAGCGAACCCGAGGGGAATCACGTGACGTCGGCGCCACGTCAGAGTGACGCGGCGTCACGTGATTCCCCTCGGGTTCGCTCCCGGACCCCTCGTTGGGCCCAAAAGGCACTTTTGGCCAGCTTGGGGGGGCCCTCCTGACCCTCCTGACCCCCCCAAGCTGGCCAAAAGTGCCTTTTGGGCCCAACGAGGGTTCCAGGAGCGAACCCGAGGGGAATCACGTGACATCCGTGCCACGTCGGAGTGACGCGGGTGTCACGTGATTCCCCTCGGGTTCGCACCCGGACCCCTCATTGGGCCCAAAAGGAACTTTTGGCCAGCTTGGGGGGGCCTCCTGACCGAGGGGTCCGGGAGCGAACCCGAGGGGAATCACGTGATGCCGCGTCACTCCGACGTGACGCGGACGTCACGTGATTCCCCACGCGTCCGCTCCTGGACCCTCACGGAACTTTTGGCCAGCTTTGGTAAGTCTTGGGGGGGGGATTAAGGAGGGTGAGGGGTTTAAATTTTTATTTAGATCAACAATCGCGATTTCCAACGTATTCAACATAGCTATGTTGAATAAGTTGGAAATCCGATCGTTTAAGCCTCATCTTTTTTTTAAGTTAAAAAAAAAAATAAGTTGCGTTTTCCATTTAAGTTCAAAACGAATGCACACCCCTAAACCAAAATGATAAGAGGTATGGAACGGCAGCTCTATGAGAAAAGGCTAAATAAGTTATGGCTGTTCAGTTGGAAGAAGAGATGACTGAGGGGAGTTATGATAGAAGTCTACAAAATCATGAAAGGACTTGAACAAGTTAATGTAAATCAGTTATTTACTCTCTCAGACCAGGAGGCACTACATGAAGTTAGAAAGTATCTCATTTAAAACAAATCAAAGAAAATTCTTTTTCACTCAGTGCATAGTTAAGCTCTGGAATTCATTGCCAGAGGATGTGGTTACAGCAGTTAAAGCAACTGGGTTTAAAAAAGGTTTGGATGAGTTCCTAGAAGATAAATCTATAAACTGTTATTACGGTAATTAATAAACAATAGTAGCTTGTAGAGATGTGAATCGGAACCGGAATCGGTTCTGATTCTGGTTCCGATTCACATCTTTTTTTTTTTTTGTCCGGCCCGATTGCGGTTTTGTTTAACGGCTGCACCCTAGCCGATAAACAAAAAACCCACCCTGACCTTTTAAAACTAATCCCTTAGCTTCCCCCACCCTCCCAACCCCCCCCCCCCAAAGCTTTTTACCGGTACCTGGTGGTCCAATGGGGTCCCGGGAGCGATCTCCCGCTCTCGGGCCGTCGGCTGCCACTAATAAAAATGGAGCCGATAGCCTTTTGCCCTTACCATGTGACAGGGTATCCATGCCATTGGCCGGCCCCTGTCACATGGTAGAAGCACTGGATGGCCCGCACCATTTTTAAAGATGGCGCTGGCCATCCAGTGCTCCCTCTATGTGACAGGGACCGGCCAATGGCACGGATACCCTGTCACATGGTAAGGGCAAAGGGCCATCAGCGCCATTTTGATTAGTGGCAGCCGACGGCCCGGGAGCAGGAGATCGCTCCTGGGTCCCCCACTGGACCACTAGGTACCTGTAAAAAGTTTTTTGGGCGGTCGGGAGGGTGGGGGAAGCTAAGGGATTAGTTTAAAGGGGTCGGGGTGGGTTTAGAGGTTATTTTTGTGTGCTGTTTTTCCCGTCCTCCCCCAAAACGATAAGAGAACCCCCACAAACAATTTTGTGGGGTTTTCCTATCATTTTCGGGGAGCCCCAGATTTCTGATGATTTTGAAAATATTGTATGATATTTTCAATTGTCCGAAGCCCGATTCACATCCCTAGTAGCTTGTGACCTTTCTAGTACTTCTCAGGTACTTGTGACTTGGATTGGCCATGGTTTGAAACAGGATACTGGGCTTGATGGACCCTTGGTCTGACCAAGTATGGCATATCTTATGTTCTTATGTTCTTAGAAAAAGCACCCATGAATATCCAAGGTGGTGATTGTGGTTGACTGCTTCCAAGAAAAGAACAACCTTGGATTTGTTGCGGTTCTGAAGGTGGACCCTTAGTCCGAGGTAGAGTTGGTACTACTACCTGAAATAAAGCAGGAGCCAACTGGTACTTCACCACTGGAAGCCCGCGATCTCCCAGGGTGGAGTCCGTAGGGATCTGGGCCGCTTGGACTTAGGTGGGCCCCGGAGGACCGGAGAAAGGTCTGGACGCAGGCGCCTCCTGCAGGTCATGGAATCCAGACAGCTGGTGCCTCCAGCAGGTTGTAAGCCAGTCCAGGGGTCAAAGCCAGAAGAATGGTCAGAAGCCGGTCCAAGGGTCGAGGCCAAAAGAATGGTCAGAAGCCGGTCCAAGGGTAGAAGCCAGAAGAATGGTCAAAAGCCGGTCCAGGGGTCGAAGCCAGAAGAATCCGTACCACAAGGAAAGAAGCAGAAGCTGGAACCGAAGAACAGACAACGGAACACAGGAACAGGAACTTCAGATCACAGGAACTACTCTGGACCAGGAGCAAAGAACCCAAGGCAAGGTCTGGGAGGCAGGCCTAGCCTTAAATAGTCATCATGTGGGAGCAAGTCCCCAGGAAGGAGCCACGACAATTTCCTGTCGTGGCCCCTTTAAATCCAGTCTTCAGCCGTGTGCGCGGCTCTAGGAAGGCCCGGCGGGGGTGGAGTCAAGAAAGCAGGAAGGAGAGACGTGGCCAGGCTTCAGCAGCAGGAATGGCCATGAAGAGAGCATCGGGGACAGCTGCCTGTTCCCGCAGGTGCCTTGGGAGCGGCCCGACACCGCGGGTGAGTGACCGGCCCCAGTCGCGGACCACCATGGCCAGCGGCCATAACAGTACCCCCTCCTTTAAGCCTCCCCCTAGAAGTCTTGGGTTTACTCAGTTGTTCAGTGTGAAACTTTTTGATAAGATCCTTATCCAGGATGTTCTTAGCAGGCTTCCAGGAATTTTCCTCAGGCCCGAATCCCTCCCACGCTAGGAGGTATTCCAATTTGCTGCCTCGTTTCCGAACATTGAGAACCTCACAAACCTGATATATGGTTTCCTCCTCTGCCCTGGACTGTGGAGCTTCAGGGTCCTTCCGAGTAGGCCAGGTAAGGACCAAGGGCTTCAGAAGGGACATGTGGAAGGAATTTTGGATTCTTAATGTGGAAGGCAGACGGAGTTGATAAATCACAGGACCTAACCGCCACAGCACCAGGAAGGGCCCAATGTAACGAGGGGCCAGTCGCTTAGACGGAACTCTCAAATGGATGTGCCTGGTGCTTAGCCACACCTTTTCTCCAGGACGGAACCAGGGAGCTGGTCTTCAATGCTTGTCGGCAAATTTCTTTGCGGTGCGAGCCGCCTTAAGTAGCATCTGCTGGGTATGAACCCAAAGTCTTCTCAATTGTATTGCAGTTAGCTGGGCTGCCGGTGAGGAAACAGGCAGAGGCAGAGGTAAGGGCAGCCTGAGATGTCGCCCAAAAACAATTTGAAAACGTGAGGCCCCAGTCGAGGTACAGGCATGTGAGTTGTGGGAGAACTCGGCCTAGGGGAGAAGTGCTGACCAGTTGTCCTGACAGGTGCTGACGTAGAAATGTAGAAATTGTTTTAAGGTACGATTAGTCCATTCCGCTTGACTGTTGGCTTGAGGGTGAAATGCAGCAGTAAAGTCCAGGTTAATGCGAAATTTCATACAGAGATTGAGCCAATATCGGGCTGTGAATTGAGGTCCGCGATCTGATGCAATGTGCTGCGGTATTCCATGGAGACGGAAGATATGTAGCATTAACAGTTGGGCCAGACAAGGAGCAGACAGGAGCGAGGGTAGCGGGGGTGAAGTGGGCCATTTTAGAGAATCGATCCACTACTAACCATATCACTGTGTTGCCCTCAGAGGGCGGAAGATACATGATAAAGACTGTGGAGATGTGTGTCCATGGCTTCATGGGAGTGGGAAGTGGTTGTAATAGGCTCCAAGTTTTTCCTGCTGGAATCTTGTGCTGGGCACAGGTTGGGCATGAATCGACATATGCTCGTATATCCTAGCACATCTCAGGCCACCAATAATATTGATGAAGAAGGTTTAGAGTCCATTCTCATCCCGGATGTCCTGCCAACTGGGAGTCATGAGCACAGGCTAGCACCTTGCAGTGAAGCCTCTTCAGCACTACTGTTTTACCAGGTGGTACTGTAAGTGTAGCAGAGAGGATGATTCGAGCTGGTTCTATGATATGCTGAATGGGCTCATCCGAATCTTCAGCAGAGAAGGAGTGGGACAAGGCATCCACCTTAATGTTCTCAGTAGCTGGTTGATAGCGGAAGTTGAAGTGCGTGAAGAAGAGTGCCCAGCGAGCTTAATGTGGGTTCTGACGCTGGGCTCCTTGGAGATACACCAAATTCTTATGGTCAGTGTAGACGGTGATACGCTGCTGAGCTCCCTCCAGCCATGGTCGCCATTCTTCGAAAGCAAGCTTAAAGGCTAGGAGCTCCTTGTCACCGATGGAATAACTGCGTTCTGCAGGAGAGAGTTTCCTTGAGAAGTAAGAGCAGGGGTGAGAGGTTCCAGATGTGTCGTTTTGGCTAAGAACAGCTCCTATTCCTTCAGTGGAGACTTCTACCTCCACCGTAAATGGGCTTCTAGGATCCATATGCTAAAGGCAAGGTTTCTGTAGGAAGGACTTCTTGAGAGCCTGGAAGGCTTCTTCTGCCTCCAAAGACCAGGCCTTGATATTCACCCCCTTATGCGTTAGAGCAGTGAGAGGTGCAGCCAGTTTAGAAAAGTTCTGGATAAAACTATGATAGTAGTTAGTGAAACCAAGGAAGCGCTGGAGCGCATGTAGTCCACTAGGCTAAGGCCATTCTTGGGTACATTTCAACTTGGAAGGATCCATTTGAAAGCCCAGATTGGAGATAATGTACCCCAGAAAGGGTAGAGATTCCTTTTCAAAGACGCACATTTCAATCTTGGCATAGAGTCGATTTGCTCTTAAGCTTTTCAGAACCTGGATAACATGTTGTTGATGAGTCTGTAGGTCCCAGGAAAAAATCAGGATGTCGTCTAAGTAGACTACTACACATATATAGAGCAAGTCTCGAAATATTTTGTTAATGAAGTGCTGGAATACGGCAGGAGCATTGGTTAATCGGAACGGCATGATGAGATATTCATAATGGCCATCCCTGGTGTTAAAAGCCATCTTCCACTCATCACCCTCTCGAATCCTGATCAAATTATAGGCTTCTCGCAGTTCCAATTTCGAGAACACCCTGGCTCCCTGTAAATGGTCAAAGAGTTCAGCTATTAGCAGCAATGGGTATCGGTCCTTGAAAGTAATAGCATTAAGTCCATGTAAATCAAATCAGGGACATAAAGTCCCATCCTTTTTCCTGACAAAGAAGAAGCTGTCCCCGGTTGGGGACATGGACCATTGGATAAACCCCTTCTGAAGATTGTCCTGATTATATTCAGCCATGGTGCGAGTTTCCGGGGCAGACAATGAATAGACTCTTTCATGAGGTGGAGTGGTACCAGGGACCAGATTAATAGTACAATCAAATTCTCGATGCGGGGGTAATGTGTCTGTGGCTTTCTCGGAAAATACATCATCAAACTGATTGTACTGAGCAGGCAAGCCCTCTAGGAGAGAGGTACAGAGGTAGCTACAGGAGGGGGTCGTTCCTTTACGGCAGGTTTTGTGACATGCTGGACCCCAATGAATTAATTTTAAAGATGTCAAGTCGAACTGTGGATTGTGACATTGCAGCCTGGGGATACCGAGAACAACCGGATGGATGGCTTTCTGGATGACATAGAGAGTGATCTGTTCCGTGTGATTCAGTGCTATGTGGCAATCCAGAGGAACCGTGTGGTCCATATTTCTCCCTGGCAGGGGGTCTCCGTGGATGGAGGAGAGAATCAATGGTCTCAGGCATGGACGAGTGGGAATACGCAGTTGCTCCACAACATCTTGCAAGATGAAGTTTCCTCCGGCCCCAGAATCTACCAGAGTCAGAGAGAAGAATTTGTGACCTCCGAGAGACAGAGTGATGGGCATAGTAAGTAGGGACCCACTGAAGTGCTGCCTAGGGTTACTCCCCCAGTGGAGCCTAGGCTTTGTAGTTTCCCGGATGCGTTGGGCAATGGGCAATAAGATGGCTACATCCCCCACAATAGAGGCAGAGACCTGCCTTACGGCGCCTTTGTTGTTCTTCCGGCGAGAGAGGGCCTCGTCCTAACTGCATCGGTTCATCGACGGTCCCCTAGGTGGTGGATGAAGTTCGGGAGGTGGAAAAAGATGGATGTGGAGGAAAAGGAACTGCCATGCATCTTCTCGAGCTCAGACCTTCATGAGCCCTTTCCTGCTGATGGTGGTCAATCCTGGTTGCCAGTTCAATGAGGGAATTCAGTGAAGATGGGAGTTCCTGAGCTGCCAGCTCATCCTTGATCCTAGCTGACAATCCCTCAAAAAATATGGTCAGGAGAATGCTCTCCTCCCAATGGAGTTCTGTTGCTAGGGTCCTGAATTCTATCATATAGTCTGTGAGCGAATGTCCTCCTTGATGGAGATGCAGAAGGTTGGAACCAGGTGCTGCTTGTTTTCCCGGTTCTTCAAACACGGTGTGAAACAGTTCCAAAAAGCAAGGGAAATCTTGTAAGATGGGGTCAGAATGTTGTCATAACGGGGAGGCCCAGGCCAGGGCCTTGCCCAATAGGATGTAAGTTGTCTTTGTTAAGTCATCCGGAAAGAGAGTAGCTTGAAGACAGAAATGCATGCTGCACTGGTCGAGGAACCCCAGACACAGATGAGGTTCGCCAGAGTAGCATGGAGGAACTGGCAGTAGAATTATTGGGTGAGGATAGCCTTGTATTATCGATGGCGTTGGTGCTGGTGGAGGAATCGCTGGTGGAGAAATTGCATGAGCCACTACCACTGCATCTAAGCGGGCATTGAGTCAATCCATGGAAGACGCTAATGACTCCAATACCTGCTGTTGCACCAGGATCTTCTGGGCCAAGCCTGGAATGGCTTGCAGGGCAAAAGCCTCTGCTGGATCCATGGCCTTGGGTTTCTGTTGCGGATCTGAAGGTGGACCCTTAGTCCGAGGTAGAATCGGAGCTACCTGAGAGAGTAAACCCTCTTAGGTCCCTACCATCGGAAGGCAAGGCCAGATAAAACAGGAGCCAACTGGTACTTCACCACTGGAAGCCCACAATCCCCCCGGGTGGAGCCCATAGGGACCCAGGCCACTTGGACTTAGGTGGGCCCCTGAGGACCAGAGAAAGGTCTGGACACAGGCACCTCCTGCATGTCATGGAATCCAGACAGCTGGCGCCTCCAGCAGGTCATAAGCCAGTCCAGGGGTCGAAGCCAGAAGAATAGTCAGAAACCAGTCCAGGGGTCAAAGTCAGAAGAATGGTCATAAGCCGGTCCAGGGGTCGAAGCCAGAAGAATCCATACCACAATGAAAGAAGCAGAAGCTGGAACCGGAAGAACAGACAATGGAACACAGGAACAGGAACTTCAGATCACAGGAACTACTCTGGACCAGGAGCCAAAAACCCAAGGCAAGGTCTGGGAGGCAGGCCTAACCTTAAATAGTCATTGGGAGGGAGAAGTCCCCAGGAAGGAGCCACGATGATTTCCTGTTGTGGCCTCTTTAAATCCAGACTTCAGCCACATGTGCGGCTCTAGGAAAGCCCGGCGGGGGAGGAGTCAAGCAAGCAGGAAGGAGAGATGTGGCCAGGCTTCAGCAGCAGCAACAGCCATGGCCATGAAGAGAGTGTCAGGGATGGCTGCCTGCTCCCGACCCCGGTTGTGGACCGCTGCGGCCGGCGGCCATAATAGGATTCATAAATTCAATGCTGTGACTCCTTGTGGACTGAACAAAGAAATTGATTAATTTACTTTTTATTAATTTAAAACTTGTATACATAATTATGACAATCTTTTCCTATAAAGAGTCTATGTATCTTGGTTTTGGTTAATAGAAACTTAGAAACATAGAAATGTGATGGCAGAAAAAGGCCATTTGACCTGCCCTTCCACACCAAATAATTCAGCTTACAATTCTATCACTCCTCCAGAAATCCCTTGCATTTATGAAATGTTTCTTAAAATCACACACTGTCTTTTTCTCTATCAGCTTCCATACATCCTCCACCCTTTCTGTATAGAAATATTTCCTTAGATCTGAGTCTACCTCCTTTCACCCTCATCGTATGACTCCTCATTCTAGAGCTTCCTTTATTTTAAAGAGGTTCACTGGCTCTACATGGAAACCTAAGAGGTATTTAAATGTGTCTATTATATCTCCCCCTATTCCACCTTTCCTCTAAGATATAAATGTTTAGATTTTTTATTCTGTCCACATATGCTTTAGAACAAAGATCACTGACCATTTTAGTAGCCACTGTCTGGACTGACTCATAGAGATTTATATCCTTTTGAAGGTGTAGTCTCCAGAACTGCATACAATATTCCAAATGAAGTCTCACCAGGGACTTACATAGGGGCAATTATCACCTCCCTTTTTTGGCTGGTCATTAAACAAAAAAAACATTTCAACACTGTCCTAAAGGAAGTTTTCTACAAGCTCCATGTTCTGAAAATACTCAAACACTTACTCCATACACACGACTTCCGTACTGTCATAAGGCAACCCTCTATTCAAAAATGGACTACTGCAACTCATTACTTATAGGCCTCCCTTATGCTACCATCAGACCACTTCAAATGTTGCAGAATGTGGTGGCCAGAACCCTCACAAACACCCACAAATCCGACCACATAACCTCCCTCCTCAAAGATCTCCACTGGCTCCCTATTAGGGATGTGCATTTCTTTCATATGTTTCATACGTTTCCTATACAAGCATGTAATAGGAAAAGTATGAAACATATGAAACGAATGCACATCTAATTGACATGTAATGGGAAACATATGAAATGAATGAAACAAATGCACATCCCTACTCCCTATACCCTCACGTATCCTCTACAAAACTCTTACCATCATACACAAAGCCATCTACAACCACAACTCTAACTGGCTCTGTTTCATCCCCGTCAACTGCCCCACCAGAGCATCCCTTAAAGGTGCACTACACACCCCATCCCTCAAGAATGCACACCTCACTTCCATGAGGGAGCAAGCTCTCTCTGTCGCAGGTCCCACCTGTTGGAACTCTCTACCCACCGAACTCCGCCTTAAACACTGCACATTCAAATTCAAGAAAAAGTTACACCTGGCTCTTCAAACAGGCATACCCAATGTAGGTCCCCCCTATCCCTGCTCTAAAATCATAGTTACGTTATTAAGTTATTTACCCCTTTTAGTTATTTCTCCTTTCTTATCTGTGTGTTAACTTCTATCTCTTTTATCGGTTATCGCAACCCCCCCCCCCCCCTGTGTTCATTGTAATTTCTCTTATTTTGATATAAACCAATGTGATGTAACCACGAATATCAGTATAACAAAGCTGTTAAATAAATAAATCTCCCTATTCAGCCAGTCATCTGTTTCACTTTTGCAGTAACTTTATCCATTTGATTGGTAACCTTAAGTTCATCAGATATGATGACTCCCAGATCCTACTCTTCTTTCTTAAATAGACAAATTTCAACCCCTGTACTATATCTTTTCCTTGTTTTTTGCACGCTAAATTGATAACTGCATTTTTTAGCATGAAATCTTAGCTGCCAGGACTTCTCTCATTTCCCTATATACCTTTTGATTCATCCTATCAAGCCTCATCACTTTCTCTAATTTAAAGTCAATATTCAGTATTACTTAGCCAGATAGATAGCGACGTATCTAGCTAAGAAGTGTCTGCTGAATATCTAGTTATTTTCATTGGCTGCCATTTACCCAACTAAATAGTTAACTGGATATCCAGTAGCCAAGCATTGAAGGGGCAGGATGGGGGGGGGGGGGGATCAGAGTGATGCTACTTATCAGGCAGGCCAATTTAGTTGAAAAAGTAGCAATTTTTGTACTTATCCAGTTAAGTTAATCAGATAAGTTAGACCTGCTGTAGACCAAGTCTAACTTTGCAAGATATAACTTATAGGAGTTTGAAGGAGGGAAATTTTTGTTTGCTTTTTTGTTTCATGGTGGGGAGGGGCTTTTCCCCCCACAAATTATGTTTCATGTAATGTTTATTTTGTTTCTTTTGTTTAAAAAATGAAATAAATATTGAAAACCACCCCAAAATTGGAAAAAACAAAGAAATGGTGCCTCCCAGGGCCTCCCGTGCTCTCTATACATACCCCCCACCTGGAAAAATGCTGAGGCCAGGATCCTTCCTAGCCACCAATGCACTTATCTGCTTTACCCTCTCTCTCAGAGACATGCAGTCACTTTTGATATGATCTGTGTGTTACCTAGCAGAATCATTTGTGCCAACATGGATGAGCAGCACTGAACAGCAGTCAGTCAGTAGGCTTGAGAATTTTTGGCAATCTCTTCATAATGACTTGTATTTTCATACCAAGCAGAGAGCACACTTCTTGGGACAGCATTTCTGGTCAGCAGAAAGTGCAATAGTTCTGGAGCCCCTATCTTTGGGGTTTGCATGTTTTGATTGCTTCTTATCCCGGGATGATTTCTCCTCCTCCCAGTTCTTTAGTTCAAGGAAATTCAGCCTGGGAATAGGGTCCAGTGGCTAGGCCCAGCTGTTATCTTGTTGTCCAGTTTCACCTTCACCTCTGAGTTTTCCATCATTGATACCTCAAGAAGTATTTCATCAATATAGTCCTCATTCTCCTGGATGCTTCTCAGTTTCACTATCTCCTCTTTGAGTTCTGCCACCTGTTTCCTGTGGGAGCCAGTACACAGACATATTTCACACTGAACTGGTTTCTTACTGTGTATCAGGACATCTATCTGGACAGCAGTAAAAGTGGTAACAGCCATCTTGAGAGCTAGATTTCTATTGGTTACCTACATTCAATCTGCTGCTGGAACATGAGTTGAATAACCATGATTTGTTCTGTCTCCAGATTCAGGATATATATCAAATATAGTGTCTATTTAAGGGTTGTTACAAAAGTGATGAGACCATGTATCTGCTTGTGTACAATAAATGTATGTATTTTTGAATGCATAACAAGGTGGGCAAGTTGGTAACTATGTATTTTTATTAGAGCTTCACAATAATCAAACAATCCTCTAAGGCAGGCAAATGATTCTGAAACACCAGTGGCACCATTTGGCTGCAGGCTCCTCAGACATGGTTCCTTGTATCCAGTAGCTCTAACTAGGAGGGAGTTGGCAATCCCTGAGCCATTTAGGCACTGCAGCCGGGACTTCCTGTGGCACTGGCTTATGACATAAACAGTAACACTGGCTTGAGATATAAGGAAACACGATGCACCTAGCTAGCACTGCAGCAACAGGTCCTTCTGGGATTCCTCTGCCAAGGTTTGTCATCACTCCTGATCCTATCTCAATGCCTCTTTGCCTGTTCCTGCCTCCGCTCCACACCTTGCTTTTTACCCACCTTGCTCTGCTCCTGACTCCTCGCCTGTCCTGGTTCCTGCTTGTGAGGACTTCTTGTTAATGACCCAGCCTATCCCTTTAATGTTGCTTCGCTTGTTGCCTGTCCTGCCCTGTATATGTTACCAACTTTTCTCTTATGTTTGCATTTTGATTTCAATACCTCACTGTTTTGTGACTTATAATAAAATGATTTACCATAGAAAAAATATTCTGCATTTCATGTAGTACAATTGTAGCAACTTATATAAAGCAGACATGAGAAATTATCACTGAGAATCACTTGAAATGATTTACTGTATCTAATGAACACTAACATTCAGCTTGTTTCAGTTGATTCAGTTTGATGCATTACTCATGAACTAGAGCAAAGTCAATGTACTAGTTAATGAACTGGTAACTTGAATTCCTACAGTTTCTCAATAATTTTCATGTTGCATCTTAATTTCTTATACTCTTCATTCAGTTTTAATGTTGTCTAGCAACTGCATGATGGTAAATTAGAAAAAGAAAAATACAATGTAGGTTATTTTACATGGAACAGTAATCAGCTGCTTGCAAACAAATAATTGTTTTCATGCTGTTAAGAAATATTAAAAACCCAGCCCAGAGGCTCAAACTTCTGAGAGACCTGGATTTGATTCCTGGCTTAGGTCTTCTGCTCCCTGATTCATCTGGGGATGTTGGAGGCAGTGTTCACAGTCTCTGGTGGGAAGAGAGCAATGTTCATTGTACAATGGTGACACAAAACCAACTTTGGGAACCCTGGTGAATGAACCCTGGCTGAAGAATTTTGCAGCAATTGCTGGACTAAAATAAGCTTAAAGGCATTATAAAAAAGAGGGGGAAATTCCTGGGTTTGTGCAAATGAAGGCTCAAAGTGCCAGACCCCAGCTCTGGTTCTGATTGAGTTGGAATTCTGAAGGAGCAGGAATAAACTGCTGAGTCAAAAAATATATTAAGAATCCAACTAAAGTTTTTAACTCTATTATAAAATGGGTAGCTGAACTCGGCTATCTTCTTTGATATATCCATCAGACATCAGCTATAGGCAGAGGATATATTCCTCTCTATCCTAAGATGCCTTACCTCCTATGATATCATTAAGGAAGTTCTATCGTTCAACAATACTTTGTATTGCAAGGACTAATTGGCAGCAGGAAATACGAATATGTAATTATTTTAGAAGAAGATAAAAATAATCTCTATGGAGGAAAAGAGAATGAATGGTGTTACTCTTGGGGATGACAGTACTGTATGTCATGGATTTAAAAATTTAAGAAAGGTAAATTAATAGAATCTGTCTATTGGGAAGTTGAGCACATTGTCAAGAGGTTGAAAGTATCATGTGTTGAGGGGGGATAAGTGTGATAATGTCAGAGGAAGGAGATGTCTGTCAAGGGCAAATGAAATGCAATAATTACATTTTTAAGGAGAAAGGTATATATATTTAAATAATAAATGACTACCTTATTTATTATAACAATATTTATCTTTCATGCCCCAATTTAATAATAAATAGGGATATGTACAGAAAAAAATATATTAGTTTGGATCATTATTCCAATTCACTTAAGGGCGGATTTTAAAAGGCCCGCGCTCGTAAATCCTTCTGGGTTTACGCGCGCAGGGCCCTCGCACGCCGGTGCGCCTATTTTGCATAGACCGCCGGCGCGTGTAAAGCCCCGGGACGCGCGTAAGTCCCGGGGCTTTCGAAAAGGAGCGGGAGGGGGCGTGTCCAGGGGTGTTCCCGAAATGACGCGGCGTTTCGGAGGCGTGCTGCGGCGTTTCGGGGGCAGGCCCAGGGGCGTGGCGCCGGCCCGGGGGCGTGGTTGAGGCTTCTGGACCAGCCCCCGGGACCGGAGGACAGAGGGGGCTGCCGGCCGGCGCGCGCAAAGTTACTTAGCCGACAAAGTAACTTAGCCGACAAAGGTAAGGGGGGGGTTTTAGATAGGGCCGGGAGGGTGGGTTAGGTAGGGGAAGGGAGGGGAAGGTGGGGGGAGGGCGAAGGAAAGTTCCCTCTGAGGCCGCTCCAAAATCAGAGCGGCCTCGGAGGGAATTCGCTTTTGCCCTCCCCTCACCTTCCCCTCCCTTCCTCTACCTTTGTCGGGGGATTTACGCCTCCTGGAGGGAGAAGTAAATCCCCGCGCGCCAGCGGGCCGCTAGCGCGCCGAGACGCAACCTGGGGGTGGTTTTGGAGGGCGCGGCCATGCCCCCGGACCGCCCCGGGCCGAAACCATGCCCCCGGGCCCGCCCCGAAAACGCCACGCCGATCTGCCCCGCCCCTGACACGCCCCCGACATGCCCCCCTCAAAAAACCCCGGGACTTACGCGAGTCCCGGGGCTCTGCGCGCGCCGGCAGGCCTATGGAACATAGGTGCACTGGCGCGCAAGGCCCTGCTCGTGTAAATCCGGGCAGATTTACGCAAGCAGGGCTTTTAAAACCCACCCCTTTGGTTCCCAAGTTAATTTGTTTATTGTATTATGTTGTTTAATTAGTTAGTCAGCTAGTAAATTAATTAATTAATTAAGCGATGTATTGAAAAGTAGAGATGTGCATTCATTTTTTATGAATTAGACAATTTCAATGAAATTGTCTAATTTGTCATGGCTCAGGGACACCAAAAAACCAAAGGAATGTTTCTAAAATTTCAGAAAAAGCCATAGTTTGTGTTAGTGAGCACTAACAGGAGTAAGTGTACACTAACTTTAAAATGTTAGTGCACTCTAACTATGGTTAGCATGCACTAACAAAAATCGGGACCCATGAAATAAAAAAAAATGAACATGGGAAAAACAATATTTCCTGTGGGGGCCCAAATAC